>NC_090930.1:823923573-824523573 GCF_040938575.1 Ambystoma mexicanum | reverse complement strand
GCAGCGACCACTCCGATGCAGAGCCCGAAGACATCACAAAGGAACCATCCAGCTCACGCGCGTCAGTCCCCAGTCCCAAAAGGCAGTTGTAGCGCACTGCTATGGGGAAAGCCTTTGGTGATAAGGATGCACACATGCGCACACCCAAACACACAACCCCAGACCCCCCATCGACAGAGCCCTCGAAAGAAGGCCGCAGAAGGTTCTTTGCAGTCTGCTGACCATGCACCAAAAAAGCCTGCTGTAATTCCGCAACTGTGGTTAATGCAAGGCAACAAAGAACCACACAGGCTTGCGTAAAAGTCACACGACAGACGATTCAGAGGCATTGAAACATATCTCAAAAAAGCAATAAAGTCAAATTTCGACAGAAAAACACAATAAAAAGACACACTCTCAAATCTCACACTCCTTCTGACCCTGAGAAGGTGCCACAGTATAAGGAGGCTCATTCCTCTGTGTGCCAGTCTCTTCAGAAAAAGCCTAGAGAAGACCCTAAAGCAATTGTGTGCCTCTTACCTGAAACACCTAGAACAGGGACTTGGACAAAGGAATGCTTTGAGGAGATGACGGACAAAGTTTCTTCTTTTGTGGATTTTATTAATACATTCCCCATTCGACAAAAACGTTAGAATTGGAGATGTTTCAACCCTTAGAAACAGGCAAACCCTTGCCTAAATCACCAAGGCACCTTCCTTCACCCACTCATACAGTCATGGACACCTCCTATGACTCCTTACAAGGGAATGATCAATCAGATCAGAATGTATGGTATGTGGACCATGATGATCCTAGTCAGGACCCTGATGAATTTTACCAAGATGACCAGGACAACCCAGGTGTCACCATTATTGACACTGCAGACGTTTTTGCACCCGAGAGTGGGCCTTCCTCTCCTATTGATGATCAATTGTTGCACAATTACTTACTTAAGAGGGCAGCCAACTGTTTTCATATTCACACTTGTGAGAAACCAGAAGGTGTCTCACCCACTAGTCCCTGGAGATCTGTTATCCAGGACACGGCCATCGCTTTTTGCTCCAGATCCTGGGGGTGGACCAGTGCAGGAGGATCAGATAGGTGAGGAGTCTTGTGGGAGTGGGACACTGGATGGTGAGACGCGGTATCCCCTTCCTTTATAACACCTTTACCCCATTCTATCAAGTAGTATATTTAGGAACTCTACCCCCCCCCCAGCTCCTTTACAACACAAACACTTTCTCACAAACAGCCCGCTATGAGAGAAAACGTACTAACACCCGAGCCATATACCTGATGCATTCCAATACAATGCTCAGGCAAGGTCAGGCAATTACTGACCATCACACGCACCTGACTTCCATTAAGTCAGAGCACAGTCAGAGCGAGGCAGAGCACATGAGGAAACAGCAGTTCCAAGATGGCAGTTTAACGAGAAGAAAGACTGCAAAACAGAAGGGGATCGCAAGGAGGAAAGTTCCCTTGACCGTTTCGTCAATGAACCGTTGCTTTCATGAGCCTTCGAGATTGGAAAGCGTAAGACCAGGAAAACAGGCTGAAGAATCCTGCACTGTGTGTCGGAGATATCCTACGGCCCTCCCGCCTCAATAATCAAGGTGGGGAGAATCACTGGCCGCCGTGGTACTGTCCTTGCCTCCAAGAACAATGCCGCATCAGTGAAATCAACACAGCCGGTGACTTGGGGAGACCGATTCAGACCGGTCTGTGTTGAAGCCAAAGTTGCAAGCAGCAACATTGTATGGTGAGCGCTGGAACAAAATTGTTTGAAATACGTGTGATAAAGACGCAAGTAAAGTTGAACTGCTGATGAGTGAACTTTGAAACCAAGATAAAATACCTTTGACAGAGTTGTCCATCAACATGTGTGTGCTCAATCGAAGGTCTCTGTAAGGTATCCAGCTGAAAGGGAAAGAGTTGTAGAGAATTGTGATTCGAAGTGGTCCTGCGACGGGTCAAGCTAAATCCTGTGCACAGTCGAAAGACTTTGATGTTGAGCAAAGAACGTTTCTGGCAAAGTAGATGAAGTTGGTCCGAGCACGGCAGAGGGAGATCAATTGAAAGCTTTGTGTTAAAGTGGGTCTGAGTCCGACGGAGGGGTACCCGGCGTGAACAGAAAATCACCCGAGAATTTGTACATGTGAAATCTTAAGAAGAAAGGAACTTTGATGTTTGTTGTGTTGCATCAGGCCCTCTGGAAAAGAGACTTTGAATGGCAAAGAGACTTTGGCACAGAAGGCCATGATACTGAAGTTTTGAACTGCACCCTCATGCTAGAGAAGCCAGAGACTATGCTAAGCTTCAGTGTGCCGCCTTGTCCCGTGCTGTAAATATGGGGAACGGAAGCCAACGGCTTGAATATCCCGACACATCATTTCCTGAACACTTTTCTTTTGCATAACATTGTTTCCCACACTATTCGTATTTAGAAGTATGGATTGGCAATAGGTTTATTAGTATAAGCCCTTTTATTTTGACAGAGCCGACTAGGACTGTGTTATTATTATTTGATGGCCGTAGCTTGCTCTCATCTTTAGATTTAGGATTAGATAGGCATTTTTCAGACCCAATTGAAGTTCAGTAATTACCCTTGAACTGTGGTCCCTTGTGTCTGTCTTACTGTTTGATACATTGCCTTCCTTACACACCGAAGAGACAGTAGTTGACAGCACTGACTTCATGGAAGACATTCTAAATGAAAAGAAAGCCATTAGCCAGGCCATTCCTTTGTTACAATCCAGGGCAGTAAACAGTAGAGTGTAACAAATATTCAGGCCATCTACATTTGACCCTCTATACATTAGAGGACACGTAAAACCAGACTCCTTGGTAGTCACCACCACCGGAAAGAGAGCTGGTGTTCCACTCTCTAGTGCAGAAGCACCCCCTAATTAGGAATGCAAGCGGCTGTATTCTTTGGCCAAACGTTTAACTGCCTCTGGGATGTACATAACTAGAATTGCAAACAATACCACATTGCTTGTAAGTTACAATAATATACAATGGGACAAGGTACTCAAACACCTTGACTCAGTTCTCGGACCTGCAAGGTCACACCTTATGGAAATCTCTACAAAGGGTAAACAGGTGGCCTGAAACATACTTTAAAATGTTTTGGACTCGCCCAATACTTCAGGGAGAGTCATTGCTGAAGGCACCCAACTTAAACGCCAATCGTTACTCTGGGATTTCAGGATTAAACCCGAAACTCAAGCATTGCTTATTAACATGCCAATTGAAAGTGCAGTTCTGTTTGGAAAGGCGGTTGATGATCAACTTGAGACTACTAAGAAGCATGAGACGTTAAAGACTTTAGGACAGATTACAAATGAGCCTTATGTCCAAAGGGGCGCCTTCAACACACAGCGTACTTCTTTTGCAATCAAGGATTTACAAGATCCAACCAATCTGGATTTGGAATATCTGGTTCTTCTTTCTACAATCCACAGATTCGCTCATCCTCTTATCATTGAAACCAATAGAGAGGATTCACAGAGGAAAAGGATGGGACATAGTTTCAGCCTCTAGAGGCTTAGTCACCCTCCCTCCCACGCCATCAAATGACGCTCAATTCACGTTTCCTCCCATGCAACCCTAGTAGGGGTCGCATATCATTTACCCAGGAATGGGACGGGATAACGTCAGATCGCTGGGTGCTCCCTACAGTGGCCAAAGGGTATTCAATTGAATTTCTCGAAACACCACACCACCACCCTCCTCGTGCTAGAAGAAAATGGAGCAATGGAGCCGGTACCACCTCTAGAGGAAAATCAAGGTGTTTATTCAGTGTACTTCCGTGTTCCAAAGAAAGATCTACAATGCGCCCAGTTCTGGACCTGTGCCCTGCAGACATATATGTCAAGGAACACAAATTCAGGAGGAGTAAGCTGCAGAAGGCCATTCCTCTACTAAAATAAGGAGATTACATGGCCACAATGGACATGAAAGATGCATACTTTCATATTTCATTGTTTCCAGTGCATAGAACATACCTAAGATTCAAAGTGGGGGGTAGGCACTACCAGTTCAAGGTGCTACCATTTCACATAGCCTCAGGCCCCAGGGTTTTTACAAAAGTCCTAGCGGTAGTGGCTGCATACTTACGAAGGCAGTCCATTCAAGTGTACCTTTACTTAGACGACTGGCTGATAACAGGAGACACACCTCAAATGTTTCGACAAAACATCCAGCAAACGGTCAACCTACTGTTCCAATTGGGATTCTCCATCCACGAGAAAAAGTCAAGTTTAGTGCGCAGTCAATTAGAACAGTTTCTAGGAGCACTAATTTGAACAATCAACGGTTTGGTATTTCCCTCCAACGAGAGGGTACAAAACATTTTATTTCAAACCTCTCAGTACACAGCCAGTCATCAGGTAACTGTGTGAAAGGCAGTGCGCCTTATAGGAATTATGATTTCCTGCATTTATCAAGTGCCTCACGCACGACTGCGCATGCGTTCAATGCAAGAGTGGCTGGTGAAACAATGGTCGCAAGCAAGCGGTCTATGCGACAATCTAGTTGTGTTTTTGCAACCTCTGGTTTTACCGCTGCAGTGTTGGCCCAAAGAAAACCTTTTGAAAGGAAATTCTTTCAACACCCCAGCAATCAAAGCCACTCTTACTATGGACGCATTCCTAACAGGGTGGGGAGCACACTTTCTCCATCACTGCACACTGGGTGTGGACACAAGCCTCAACCAAAAGATATATCAACCGTCTGGAACTACTGGCAGTCTTCAAAGCAATTCAAGCGTTCAAACCACATCTCGTACAAAAGACAATCCTTTTTCTAATGGTCAGCACCACAGCTTTGTACTGAATAAACAAATAAGGGGGGACACACATTCTCCGGGGCCGTCCAAACTAGCCCAGAACATTTTGCTGTGGGCACTAAAACACATCATGTTTCTCCTGCCACAACATGTTCCAGGGAAACTCAATTCTCTGGTAGACTTACTAAGCAGAAGTGCAGTGCTGCCCTCGGAACGCAAGTGGCAAGTAAACACAGATGTGCTACACAATGTCTTCTCAAACTGGGGGTTCCCAGAAATGGACCACTTTGCTACACAACGGAACGCACAATGCCTACATAAAGCATCCAGATTTCCCCAGACTGGATCCAGGGGGAATGCACTGTTAATGAATTGGTCAGGGAAATGTGCGTATGCTTCAAGCAACAACCCGCACCCTTCACCAATACCTTGTCTTAACAGAATATTCCACAAACTACACCAGGAATAATTGACTCGTATCCTGATAGCTCTAATGTGGCCACGACAAACCTGGTGTTCACACCTATAAATTCTGTCTTTATCCTCCCATAAAACAACCATGCCCAAAGGACATCGTTACAGAGGATTGTGTCAGCTGTTAAGCTGTGGCTGCGACCCCCCTCACCTGCCCTCTGTTAATCTGCCAGCCTACGAAGGACTTTGGAGGTGTAGTGGGACACGCGGTTTGCTGCTGAGGATGCGGTGCAGGAGCGTGCGCTGTTGCGCTGGTTGGCTCCGCCCCCTACCCACCCCTTACGACACCTACAGGAAGCGAAATAAAACCACCACCCAGACACCCTTGCGGCGCTAAGCCCGGCACGCAAAGGGCATCGTTACAGAGGATTGTGTCAGCTGTTAAGCTGTTTGGCTGCTTGCTGTGGCTTTGCAGGGATCTCTAAATTGTTGGCTGCCGGAAGTCAGTGTGACGAAGCAAAATGAAGAGGCCCTCGATAACATGAAATCAACCCCAGCATCAAGGGATCTACAAGGGACTGGATTAAGAACCCACCTGCAGGTAAGGCAAAGATTTGCTTCACTCCCGGAGGCGAATGGGAGTCCGGAACAAACTTTGAGAAAGGCTACGCTAAAACAGACTCGCCTACCATTCTGTACAAAAAAACGAAAAAGTTTATCAGTGGGAGCCAGTCAGCCAGATATGGAAACATCAAATCAATCGCAGTTAATAGAAAAAGGCGATAATTTGTGGTTGGCCCCAAACTCTCCTGAATTACCCATGGCGTGTACTATCCCCACGGCAAGAGAAATCATAAAAATGCCCCTAGCTCCTACAATAGCTATAGTAGCTGAGATGGCTATTGAGCCTACTTGCAAGGAGAAAGTGGCTGAACAAACTCTTAGTGATCCCAATGAAATAGCAATAAGTGAGGACCCTATCCTAGCGCAGGGAACCAACGCACGACCAAAGAAGCTCAGTCTAGTGTCTGCCAACCCACTTGAAGAGACTTTAAACAACTAGAGGAACCTACAAACTGAGGGTGAGGCCATTGTAACACACCTTGCAGTGGGGGAGAGGGAGGTTTTGAATAGAACAGGTCTGTCTCTAGACATTCTTAGAGAAGATCAGCACCCCCGAAACAAGAATGCAGGTGAAATAATGGAGAATCCACAATTGACCACATCGTCTCACGAGGTGGAAAGGACAGACCTAAGTGAATTGACATTTTAGGCAAGAATGGCCACGAGTCTAAATGAAACATTAAGGCCACTGACATTAGAGCCTAGCTGCGGTATGGATAGCATCAGAAATGACCATCAATCATAAGAAGCATCAAGGGACCGAGGAGACCAATGGGATGTGATGGAACTGGGACGAATGGAGGAAGCCCTACAGGAGTCCATCAACCTGAGTGAGAAGACAGATTATAGAGCGCCAACAAAGATAGTCCAAGATTCTATAGACATTTTCCAACCGTATAGGGAAGATAAGGCTAGCCCCATAACGAAGATAAGTCCACTGGCTACAAATCCCCTAAAGGGAAAAGGGAGCCGATCTATAAATCCCCTCAATGAAGTAAAACAACCATGCCCATTCAACATGTCACAGAATCAAGGGAGAATACTTCACCCATGCCCTCAGACATTGAATTTAGCAGCCTGGCTCCTGAAGTCATAAAATGTGGCCATTTAAACCTAGACCAGAGGTGCATGGGCATTCTAAAAGAGGCATGTAAGCCAACACAAGACATTATCATTTCAACAAATGGAAATGTTTTGTGTTATGTACAAAGCTTGTGCAATCAATACAATTGACTGTTCACCCTCACATATCGTGTACTATCTACTATTTCTGTTAGATAGACTTAGCATTCAACTATTTAAAAGTACTTCTAGCTGCTCTCTCAGCATACACCACATTAAAAATGTTCTGTGGTGGAAGGTGACTGTAGTGAAAGCTTTCATGGAAGGTGTCAATAAATGAAACCCTCCAGTTTCTAATCCTACTCCCGGCTGGGACTTAAATATTGTACTTACAAGGCTCTCGAGCCTATACACAAAGCCAGTCTTAAACATCTCACTTATAAGACCGCTTTTCTTGTGGCTATTACATTTACTAGAAGGGTTAGTGAACTGCAAGCACAATCCGTACAAGACCCCTTTGTTGTTATCCATAAAGACAAGGTTGTACTTAGTACACACCTTGTTTTACTCCTAAATTGATCACAAAATTCCATGTGAATCGATCCATAGAACTTCCTGCATTTTTCCAACACCCCACAAACGCAGCAGAAAAAAGCCTTCATACCCTAGATGTAAGAAGGTCTGCAATGTATTACCTACAGAGGACTAAAACTGTCAGAAAAACAGACTTTTAAACAAATCTTTACCCACATGATGAGAAGGTGATCCTATGTCTAAATCAGGAATTTCAAAATGGATTGTCAACTGCGTCCAACTTTGCTATTCTCTTGTTAATTAACAAGAGAATTGTTTATTAAGAGAACTTTGCCATTCAAGCTTAGAGCACACTCAACTTGAGGCACAGGAGCAACTCTAGCTTTCATAGCAAATGCGTCCTTTAATGCCATTTGCAAAGCTGCTACTTGGAGTTCAGTTCACAATTTCACTCAACATTACTGTTTAGACATACGGGCCTCATCACGAGTCCGGCGGTAACCCTTAAATGTGGCGGTAGCGCTATTACCACCGCATTTAAGGGTCTGCCAGACCATGGCCTTGGCGTATTTCTCCCCAGCTCTGAGCTGGGGGGAAATCCACCAAAATTTCGCGCTCTTACCGCCGGCGGGAAATCAGCCGGCGGTATGAGCGCAAAATTTTCCCATTGAGCCCAATGGGGAATGGGGAATTCCCGAATGGGCTCAATGGGGAATGGGCAATACCTGTTCCGCTGAACCTGTGATCCGGCGCTATTAGCGCCGGGGGGTTCGGCGGTAGGGCTATTGGCGCTGGCGCTAATAGCGCCGGCGTTATCACCCAACTCGTGATGAGGCCCACAGTCTAAACGTGATACACAAGTGGGCCAAGTGGTGTTAAAATATCTGTTTGCAGTGCTGCCTTCAAATAATCCACCTAAAAGTACTGCTCACTAATCTATGCAAAGCATGCGATTCTAAGCAGATCCACAAGCCTCAGAAGGCATATATTACTTACTGTAATTGTATTTCTGATACTTGTAACTGCTTAGATTCACATACGCCCGCCCTTCGTCCCCTCTTGGAATTGAAGGTTGTTCGGTATGTCCTATATCATAGATGTTTTACACACCTCATCATAAACGTGCCTACTCTCCACGCTTACACTTTACACTCCCTCATGTCAGAAACAAATAATGCGAGGGACCTCGACGTGCGTGGGATCATGGGTACAGTGGATGTCACACTAGGGATAATATTACAAATACACCCAGTCCACGTCCCTTTTTGAACTTCGAAAACATGTGCAATACCCTGAGCCTACCTCTAGATGTTGCCATATGCAAAGCATGTGCATCTAAGCAGATACAAACATCAAAAATACGAATAAGGTTACTAATGTATGCCATATTGTATATAGGTTTATAGCAAAATGGATTTATATTATAAACATGCAGAAGTGAGATGTTCCTCACCACAGTTACTGTTTGGAATTACTGCAGGTAGAAGGGAACTTTTATGAAAACCTCTAGGGTAATGCATTTCCCTTGCCAAGGATAAATTGGATTCAGTTCAATCTACTGGTGGACTGACTCCAAGGCAACTTTGGGAATAACTGCGTATGCTTTCGAGTGTATTCCATACTCGTCACAGTGACAAATCCAACATGGTGAACAGATCAAGACCAGATACAAGAAATATTATTCTAATAGAGTCCTTCCTTCTGCAGCATGGGGTCTGGCATGGATTGACATGCCCATGAATATTCCCCGTCGTCAGGCTAGGAATCCTCTGTAAAAGAAAGAAAAGAAAAAACTGTTTCACTTTCACTTTAAAACTGTATTTCTCCTCTAAACCAATCACTGTCCTCTGGGTCATACCAACCACTTCCAATGACCGTCCTCTACCTAAGTCCCACCTCTGGCAGCCATCTTCAGGTTTTTCCAAATTTTTTTGCGGAAACATCCAGGGCAAAGATTTGTCAAAGTTTCTGGACCGCCCTCTTGGGACTACTTCGCACCCTACGACCATGACGGAGGAGAAAAAGGAGGGAAGGACCCTCTTCAGGCCCTGCACCAAATGCGGGCTACGAAACATCTTCTTGGAGGACAAACATCTATGTCTTTACTGCCTGCACCCGGAACACACTGAGGATGGGTCCAAGATATGCCTGGGCTTCTCAAAGAAGACAAAGAAAGACAGACATAGCAGGCTTGTGGCATGCTCAATTCGAGCAAGGCCTCTGCCCCGTGCTCTGAGCAGGATCATGCCTGTCCCAGGACCAGCCTGTACGAAGAGCGGTCTCCCTCTGGGAAGAGGTCAAAGTCCTTTGAGGTCACCCCATCCGTGGGGGTCAAAGATATGGCCAAGGACGGCAAGTCCGATCTACTGGGTTTGCCGCTGATGCGAGTCCCAGGTTGGATAGGCCACGATCCGGATCACCGTCTGCCTCCATAGTCAGCCTGCCATTGAGCTCCTCCTTGAAGTCTTCCACCCTGGCCAAGTTCCAGGAGAAATTAGAAAAGCCTCGGCTGGAGGTGGAGATGAAGGCTAAGCAGGCTCAACCAGCGCAGCCAAAGTCCTCGTCGAACACTTCGTCGACATCTACTGTGACGACCACGGCGGTGGTAGGTGCTGATCCGACAAGGGTGGCTTCTATGGCGCAGAGTGTATCCCTGTCTCCAAGGCATGACACGGCCGCCGATGCAGAAGCGAAGGCTGCAAACACCCGTGCGGGTGGAAGGAGACGCCGTTCCAGATCATGGTTCAAAACCCTGTGGGAGGAAAAAGGGCGAAGGGCGAGGAGGCCCCAAAACAGCCCTCCAAGGTTTGTTCAACCGATGGACATCTCATCCATGGATGACCGCAACCAAGAGTCTGCCCATATGGTCGACGAGGACGACAGAGGTGAGGGCCTAGCATTCCATCGTTCCCTCCACAGCTGAGGGACATATCCATGGATATCCTGTTGACTCTCCACACCCAACTGACAGAGAACCGACAGAGGTTGCCCGCAGCACCGACACCTGTGATGCTGCAGGCCCCTGATCAGCTTCTGCGTAAGAAGAGAAAGCATCATCCAATGCCTCCACATCAGCTTCCTTCACCACGTTGGACCCTGACTCCACCAGCGGACCCGTATACACATACTGACACTGGTACGGAGACGGCCACGGAAACCGACAAAGATGAGAACTTTGTCCTGGCAGTCAATGAATCACTGCACCTGGACACCTATCATAGTCTCTTCAGCAGACGTGGTGGGATCATCCCACTCTATCTCCAGGGCCTCCAAGCTGTTCCAGCTGGTGCCGAGGAAACCAAGGAAGAGGGCTTCTTGTATCAGCAACGAGAGTCCAAGAGGAAGACGATCATGGCAGTGCCCTTTTTGGACGACATTTGGGAGGAAAGCCTAGCCCTCATGAAGAACCCACGCACGGCTCCAACTAAACGAGAACGGTTTGAGAAGAAATACAGGGTGCCAGACTTCACGCCCAATTGCTTGAGGTAACAACCGTCGCCGGACTCAGTAGTGTTGACTGCCGCAAGGAAACATTTGGCTAACCCTGCTTCATCATCATCAGTTCCCCTGGACAACGAGGGGAAGAAGATGGACGCAATGGGGAAGGGAGTAATTTACACAGCGGCATCCACGATCAAGGCGGTTAAGGATCTGGCTATCTTGGCCCTACACGACTGGGAGATTTGGTACAAGTTGGGCCTGATCTTGGAATTCCTCCCCGATGCCAAGAAAATTGAAGTTCTCGCTCCCTTTCAGGATGGGGAGGTGGCGTCGGACCATGCCATTACGGTGACAGTGGACATCGCCGACACAGGTTTCCAGTAGATGGGAAACTGAGTCTGCCTTTGTCGGCAGGGATGGTTGAAGGCTACAAACCTTCGTCAGGATGTTCATGCAAAGGTGGTAGATATGCCCTTCGGTGAAAATCTGTTCGGGAAGGAGACAGATATGTAGACAGCATGTTCCCTTTGCACTCTTCAGCAGCATCGGTTATTGTCTTTTTGCTCCTCCAGGGGAAAATCGAGCAGATCATTGATGGGATTCTCCACATCATACAGGCAACCCCCCCGATCCTCCATGCAGGTAGCCTACAGGGGACGCTCCCAGGCTTACGGTAGCAGAGATCAGCGACGCCCGCATGGCAGGGCGCCGGCGCCTAAGCAAGTCTGAACCGGCCAAGACGTTGGGCCCCCACTTGTGCACCCCGGTGGGAGGCCAGCTGACGAGTTTCGTCAGCAAATGGAAGAAGATCACCACTGACAGATGGGTCCTGGACGCTCTCGCCCAGGGACACACCTTGGCGTTCCAATGCAGGTGCCCACGTATTCCACTGGTTCTCCGTCAGGTTCCCCGTCAGGAGCAGCACATCCCTCGGCTCCTGGAAGAAATGCGACGTCGTTGGACTTTGAGCATGCGTACTTCCATGTCCCCATCCACAGGAAACATCGAAAGCTCCTACGGTTCATGGCGCTGCCCTTCAGCTTCAAATTGGCCCCAAGAGTGTTTAAAAAATGCCTGGCCCAGGTGGCGGCCCATCTGCGTCTGCAGGGTATACACGTATACCCTTACATGGACGATTGGCTGATACGCGCCTTCTTATATATATAAATATGCCCATATATTTGACTACATTTCCGGATCCATTCATCAGAGCAGATTTCTTGAGATTTAGGCTGAATCTTTTACTGAATCTGGAAATAAAGCATATTAGAGACTCGGTAGGAACGCCTAACTCGGGTTGTCATAAATGTGTGAGTTTAGCTATTCACTTGTTGATTGATTGTCCCGGAACCTTAGAGCTGAGGATTCTAAGGCTGGCCAGGTTTGCTCCTCTAAACTGGTGGTTGACCACCAATTTCTTTTTTTTTTTTTTTCTGTCACAGATTGACCTCGGGCAATGAAGTCTTTTTAACGGTCGAAGTAGTAAAACATTGGAGGGAGTGGAATTTATTGACACTACCTAAAGAATAGAGAGGGTTTTTTTTGCTACATGACTTGTAAAAACCTTGTTTTATCTATAATTATTTGTTTGGAAGGAAGGAATCGGTTGTTTTATTGGTTTTCATGTACCTTCTTTTTTACTTTTTTTTTTTCCTTTTTCTTTTTTCTTTTTTTCTGTTTCTTTTCTGTTTTTATTGCATGTACTGTTTCTGTTTAAAGGAAAAATGTATAACAGTGTGGAAATGTTCATTCTGCGAGGACTGTGACAGTTATTTTTGATATGAGTGTCTGCTTGTGGCTTATGCCTTTTTTCCTAATTATTATGATGTTTTGTGAAAAGTCAAATTTTCTATAAGTTGTTTTGACTATGGGAGTCATTCCGAGTCTGGAGGTAAGGTACAAACCATGCCGGTATTGATTTACCGGCATGGTTTTCCGCTCCATGCCATTCCGACCCCGCAGACCGTAAATCACGGCACCGTAAACTACAATGCCGTAATTTACGGTCTTGGGTCGCGCGCGCGCACCACCATGGCGAAATTAACGCCATGGCGTAAACCGGAGCTGATTCCAAGTAAGGACCACACGTAAATTACGTCGTCCTCAAGGCCGTAAAGTACCTTACCGGCATGGAGTAAATACAGGCATCTCAGAGAAGGAGTAAAGAACCCTGAGCAGTGGGACCCAGAGCCACAGGTGCACACATGCAACACAGACGGAGGCCAGGAGTCTGGCATAATAGAAAAGGAACACACCCACACACCACCACCCTCCCACACCAAGATGACACCAATTGAACAATCAAGTCCACAACCACACAAACCCCTGCAACAACACCAGGCCCCCCCACTGAGGAGACACGGGGGTAGAAGGAGGGGGGAGACAGGCCCTGCATGCAGCACCAGTGCAGCCTCCGTTACCACCCCTGCAGCCCCCATGCACACGTAGCATGACTTGACGCTCTAGGAGAAGGCCTACCAGACAGACACCCCTGACCACCTAGACTGTGACACGGTCACCACCATATTGCGGCACAGACACAAGACAAGCGAGCACCATACAAATTTACAGTGCCAACCCGGCACAAGTGATGGTGTTGCCTGTGCCCCACACCCATGGCAAAGGCACCCACCAGCAGACAGTGGCATGTCACAACCGTCCATTATGCGGCCACATATCCAAGTGCCCTTACATCCCCCCAAACACATCCCCAAACACACAAGGGTCCACCGATCCCCAACATGGACCACCCTTGAGACACACAACAGTAAAGCTGGACCAAAAGCAAATGGAGGCATGGCAAATGACAATGTTGCCCCCGACAGCACCCACCGGTCGTATGTGGACCAGCTTGGCATGCACGTTGCGGACATCAACTGCAAACAATACCACTCCCCCTACGTGCAGATGGAATGCAACACTACCAAGAACCGCACACATGGGTGGGCCCGACACCAAACAACTACACATGACTCAAAGGGCCTGCTGAAATGACATGATATGATATGGCATTTGGAACGCGCCCATACACAAGTGTCTCAAGGCGCGACGAGGCAGGGAGGGGGGAACAAGGGGAAGACAGACAACGATCCAACCAGGCCAGGTGTGACACAGACCGCGCAAGTGCAGGGGTAGTGAGAATGGAAAAAGTGCAAGTGCAAGTGGACGGGGGAAGTGCAGTACAAAGTAAGTCGAATATCCAAAAATAAATTAATAGGGCCAGCTGGTGACAAGTGCAAGGTAAGTGCAGACAAGTGCTGGGAAGGGGGGCTGTAGGGATAGAGAGACAGTCCCGCAGTGCAGGGGTTGCCAGGGAGGCAGTGCAAGTGGAGAGTGGCTGGGGCCAGGACCGAGGTCGGCGAGAGTGGCCCAGATCCAGATCCTGTGCAGTTTCAGTGAAGAATTCAGCAGGGGAGAGGGAGAGAGAAAGCAGAAGCAAAGAGGAAGGTCATGAGGTGCTTCCGGAACCAGACATGGTTCTCCTCAAATATCAGGGATGCAGGAAGGCTGTTCCAGAGGGAGGCCCCTGCCGCGGGGAGAGATCTACCCCCAGCTCGTTGCTCTGAGAAGCGGCTGACCCTGAGTGAGTCGGAGACGGATAAGCAAAGGTCTTTGGAAGGAAGACATTCAGGAAGAGAGAGTAGAAGGAATTCATGCCCCATGCCCCAGAAGGACTTGTGGACAATGCATAGTGTTTTGAACTTAAGGGAAGGAGGGAGTGGGTGTGCCGATGAGGAGAATCTCAGTCTTACTAGCATTAAGGCAGTGTTCATTGGCTGCACACCCTTCCTGGATATCAGACAGACAGTCAGAGATGAGGGAAGGAGAGGAGGACGCCGAGGGTAGGCTGAAAATTTGCCGAGTATCGTCCGCATAGCGCTGAAAGTTTGGGCAGAGGGTGGCGATGCGGTGGCCAAGGAGTGCCAAGTACTGGTTGAACAGCCAGGGAGGGAGATTAGATCCCAGGGGAACACCACAGGTGGAGGAAAAGATGTCAGAGAGGAGGGCCCCAAGTTGGACCTGGGAGGGTCGATTGAAAAGGAAAGAGGTCAGCACGCTACCGCGCCACATGGCCCAACATGCAGGATGACCTGTCTGGCTGGCTGTTGAGTCGTCTGACTGTGTCATGCAAGTGCACTGATGCCACAGGGTGGGTGCCTGCATGAACCAACTGCGTAGAAAAGATGGAGCTTATTGTACGTTGTTCACCCTGACAACAAACCTGCCAAAGAACCAGGGCAACGGCACATATGAACATATTTTCACTTTGCCAGAATAAGGCACCCACATCACACCACATCTACACCAACTGACAAGGGATATGCACACTACACCAGCACCACTCGTTGGCGGACACCACAACCGCAAGTGCATATCCGAGGGCACACTGCACATTCACATTGCGGCATCCCCCAGCCTGGCACCACATTGGAGACCCACCCCTGGAAGTGGAATTCACGGAGGACAGCAGGGGTATGATATCACGTCACCGGCATGGCACCCCCATAGGAGTGTTGGGAATCACCATAGAATGGATCAGAGCTGGATGATGGACATGATCCACAGCCAAATGAGAATGTACACAGTACACAGCACCAGAATGATCCGACATCAGAACAGCAGCATGCGACAAAGGAACATGTACCCCAAGATGTCCACACCACCGTTCACGGACCATCATGTGGACACGACACCCCACAGCATTATATTGCATGGGAAACATATTTGTGTCCCTGATCGTGCCGAATATATCTATGTACATTTACACATGGCCATCATCGAAAGCCTGCCATGACAGCCAAGTGCTGTTCACCACCATGACAGTCCACACACCCACCTCATTTTGCGACACATGCAGCTGTTGGTGGATGTACCCTAACAGCAAGCCACATGACCCCTGTCATGAACCCCCTGAACAGGCCCATGGGGCAACCAGACCATGGCCATACTCGTGCATGCGTGTAGATGCAGCAGTCACCAGGTTTGCGTGATGCACATATGTGCCCGCGAACCAGGACTGGTGGCTGACCCCTCCACTGATATCTGGTGTCGAATGGGCCCATGCCATATGTGCAGATGGACAAAATGTGCAATGAAGAATGTCCACAACGGTTCAACTTTGCAACACCAATTGTGTATTGAGATAACAAGAAATGAAAAAACAGTGCTTACTTCAGCAAATGCCCATGCCCCCTTCCCCCTCCCCCCAACTCCAGAACACAACATCACCCCCCTCTCCCCAACTCCAGAACACAACATCACCCCCTCCCCCTAACTCCAGAACACAACGCTACCCCCCTCCCCCCAACTCCCGAGCAGTCGTCCCATGTAGGATCTTGGGACCACATGTGGCAGGAATGGCTAATGTCCCTTGGAGCCCTTGTCTGGGGGAGGCAAATCCCGTTTGCGCAAGGAACCCAGGAGGCGTCTCTCCGGGCTGCCTTGCGTGGCCTCACTTGTCTCGGACGTGCCCTCCTGCTGCTGCTACGTATTTTGACTCCCTGCCTCAAGGGCATTAGCAATGCGGTTCAGGACATGGCATAGCCGGGTTGTATTGTCCGTCAGGGAGTCGCACAATCTGGTGGTGCAGTCATTGAGGGACTGGCGCATTTGATCGAGTTCCTCATGCAGTCCAGCCCTGGTCTGGCGATTATCCTCAATATAGTTCCCTATGAGATCGCTCAATTGCTGAACTCTGAACTGGTCAGGTGAAGGGGGGGCCATCGGATGATCTACTTGCACCAGCATGCTGTGCAGGGGGTTGTATGGGTGGACTGGGGGGAACGACGTCACACCCCAGCGGGTCAAGTTCAAGGCTGTGCACTGGTGATGGTGCATCCCCGGAGTCACTGCATGACGCCAGTGTCACGGGGCATGGTTCCAGCATTTGCATGCTCTCCTGGTCGTCCTCCGACATGGGCCCCTGGATGGGTGGCGGGCTGGGCTCCCACTCATCTGGTGCGGTAGCGGCAGCCTCCCCTGAAATGCTCGATTGTGCTGAGGTGTAGGGGTCTGCTCGGCTGCTGCCACGGATGTTGTGTGGCTTGCTGGTCTGCCAGCTTCAAGTGGCCTTTCCGTAGGCTGAGGGGTGGTTTTCTTGGCTGCTGGCTTCGGCCTGGCCCTGCCAGTACCTGCGGAGGTGCTTGGCCAGCTTCCTTGGGGCTCTGTGCTGTCATGGTCTGTGCCTGTGGGGGTAGGAGAGAGGGACAACATTAGTGTATGTGCTATGTCCTATTTGCATACATGGTTGCATGGACATTTCAGTCATTCACGGGTTGTTCAGTTTGGGGGGTAGCTATGGCAGTGGTACATGTGCATGGTGAAGACATATACACATGTTTGGGAGTGATTTGTTGTGCCCTGTTCATGTACATTTCGGCAGGTACTACGCCTACCATGTTGGACGGTGTGCATGATGGGCTGTGCAAGTCAGTCCAGTATGGTTCATGTGCGTTATGTACTCGCACTTGGGCCAGCATTAGGCGGCACTTGCCTCAGCATTTGTTGGATGGGGGATGCGTTAGATGGGGTGAGGGCAACACGAGAGGGTGCCTTCGATGGCCCCTGGGTCAGTTTACATGATGCAATGAACATTGCCAGTGTGCACTGTCAACACTCACCTCCTTCTGCAGAAGTCGTTCGGCCGCACTCCATGGTCCCCACGCCCTCTATGGATTCCGTGCCAATGAGCTGCGCGCAGGTCTCCTCCCACGGCTCTAGTTGGACCTGTGTACTTGGCCCACCTCCCGTCTGCAGGGCCTGGCTGCGGTTGGTGGAGAGGAGGCCCCGCACCCGCACACGCAAGTCGTCCCACCGCTTGCGGCAGTCCCTTGGGGTGCGGGGGGTGCTTCCAATAGCGCTCACCCTCTGTGCCAATTCCGCCCAGATGGTCTTGCGGAGGGTTGATTCCCTGCGCATGTCGCCGCTGAAAACTACATCAGCATGCTCTGCAAGGTGGTCTACCATGACCTGCAGTTCATCGGTGGAGAATTTCACCTTGCGGATGCGATCCGCCGCCCTTTTTGGTGCTTTCGGCATGTCCTGCGGTGCCTGGTCCGGTTCACGACTTTACTTTCCTCACAGGGCTGCTGGCAGCTGCGGATGGCAATGGATTGTGTTTTTAAAGATGGCCGCCGCTCTCCTTCCCGTTCCTGTGCGATGTCGTAATTTCCGGATCCGTTTTTCGGCGGAGACCGTAATTTACGGTTTCTGTAAATTACGGTCGCCGTAATTTACGGTCACCGTTATGCACTGTCGCTAATGCTTACAGGGCAGTGTAGTACTTTACGTGTCGGTTGCATGCCGGTAGGGGTTTTTCGGGGGATTTTGCGGCAGGCCGCGCGGTCCTTTTCCGGCATGGCGGAAAGCGCGTGTCCGTGAGCTCGGAATGGGCCGTAATATTCGGACTTCAACCAGCACGGTGTTGTACTTTACGCCATGCCGGAAAATACAGTTACTTACCGGCATGACTCGGAATGAGGCCCTATGTCACAATACATTTTAAAAAAAAAAAGATACGCGTCTGCTCTCGGGAACTGGCCGACGAGCACATGAGAGACCGTCCGACTACTGACGGAGCTGGGATTCTCTGTAAACTATCCAAAGTCCTGCTTAACGCTATTACAGATCGTGCTGTTCCTGGTGTCGCCCTCGGAGATGCTAGCAGCCATTCAAGGGAAGGTGCAGCGACTGTTGCCGGCGAAGACAGCCACGGTGCGGGCCATCAAGTCGTTGCTGGGCATGATTTCATCCTGCATCTACCTCCTCCATCTCTGCAGGTTACAGATGCGACCCCTACAGGAAATCTTGGATGCACATTGGATACAAGTGTTCGGGAGTTTTGCAGATAAGATCCCTCTCAACGATGAGTTCCGGTGGGCGAGTGGTGGGGGGATGCGCTCCCACATCACCCAGGAGACAGTCACCACAGACACCTCTTTGGAAGGTTGGAGGGCCCACACTGGACGTCTACACGCCAGAGGTCTGTGGCTTCCAGAGGAGAAGGATCTGCACATCAACATCCTGGAGCTACGGGCAGTCTTCTGGGCCCTCAAGTCTTTCCTACCGTCTCTTAAGGGCAAGGTGGAGAGGATCTTCATGGACAACACCACCACCATGTTCTACATCAGGAAGCAAGGGGTCACTCGTTCCCCAGTGAAAGTCCAGGACTTGTGGCACTGGGCCATCGGACAAGGGATGTTTCTTGTCCCTCTCCACCTGGCAGGAATCAAGAAGACCATTGCAGACACCCACAGCAGGGAACTGCATTTCTGCCACACGTGGGAACTTAGTCTGGATCAGGTGGACCGTCTGTTCGTCGAATGGGGCAGACTCCTAATTGATCTCTTTGCCACAGCGGTGAACTCCAAATGCCAGAGGTTTGCCAGCAGATTCCACCAACCGAGGTGCATTGGGGGGACACGTTCTCCTTCCTGTGGGAAGGGCTGTTTCTATACGCCCCCCGACCCCTGTTTCCTCTCTGCTACTTGTCTTCAACACACTCAGACAGTGTTGATGCAAGATAATACTCATTACCTAGGCCTAGCAGAGGCAGATTTGGCATCCGGACCTACTCAGCCTGTCGGCGTTGCCTCCAGTCAAGTTGCCGGTACTGTTAAGGATTTCAATCAGGCGACGCACACCTTAGTCTCGGCCTAGTATGCAGCGCGCAATTGAAATGCTTATTTTTTTATGTTAGATTCAATATTGAGATGGTACACCACTCATATCACATACCTTTTCAAATACCCTGTGTCACAATGGACCATGAACCAGACTGGTTGATAAAATGTAATATTTATTTATTTTAAAATCACAAAAAAATCATACATTTTTAATATGGGGCAGCAATCACCAATGTGGTGATAAGAACAATAGGAATGTAGGCAATGCACTTAGTTTAACCTTCTATTGACACATCTCCCAAAACACCAGGGAATAGGAGCACTTTTTGATTTTAGGTAAGATAGCACTCAAGTTAGGATTTCCCCCTGTAATGTTCCCTCAACCCACAAATAATCAATTCTAAAGGGATATGAAGAAACAGCAGGTAATCATGAATGACAAATGGAAAACAGAAATGAAATCAGACCTTCCCTCTCTGAAAAAAACTGATTTTAAACCCCTGGCAATGTTTTAAAAATGACACCCAGAAATGAACAATTAAATAATGAATGTGTGTAAAAACCTTGGAGCAAATATAATTCCTCACTAAAGTAACAATGTAAAGGTACAAACAATCACAAGCAATGGATTAGCAAGAGCATACAGTTTGAAAATGAATGGCAGGGTTTAAAACCTGTTGCAGCAAATGACACGTTGGAAAATTTGCAAACTTTGCAATTCCCGCCTGAAATTACCCAAAGGGTTTTTCATAAAACGGGTGAAATATACTGATGGTTTTTATGTTGGGGTGTAGCTATAGATCATAGATACAATATAGAAGTGAAATTAAGTCTGTGGCTAGTAAATTGAGTGAGTTATGCAAGATCTAGAAAGGTGTGTTTTGAGTAAAATGGAGCAGAGAAAAAGGAAAGGAAATCAGTTATGTCAAGAACAGTTTTACTCTACACTAGAGTATTCAGGGTAGGCCACCAAAGAGGGACACAGTAAGCTCCAGGGTTGATTTGCGAGTTCAACTCTAGCTCCCCAGCGCCCTCCCTGGCGGGACCAGTCCGATCACTCGAAATAGGATTAATAGCTTGGGATTTCACAAGACAGAATTACTAAAGAAATGGTGCTAGCATTAGAAATCAATGGCAGGGTGGCAAGAATGATTGTGACAGTTTGAACAAGGTATAGGTATAAGGATAGGGTGACTTAGAGAGTGGGATGAGAACAAAGACAAGATAGGCTATGGGTTTTGGTGGGGTGGCAATTGATACTCACAGTCCACTTTTTAGTATTTGGATTTTGGCCTATTCAACCTTGTTTTCGCCTTTCCGATACATTTTGGTAATTTTAAACCTGAAAGATTTGGGCCAAAATTCCATAACTTTGTACACATGTGCGAATTATCCCCAGGGATGTATGTACAAAATGTTATGTTTGCAGCATTAATGCTTTTCTGGTAATCTGTCATATTTTGTAACTTCTTGTCATGGGCGCTACTCCCGAGGGGCCAGGACTGGCCCAGCGCCCTCGGAAGCAGACCCGTCTTCCACTACTCCGGACCCAGCAGACCCCTACAGGGGCCCTTCGGACCGTGTCCTGGCGCCTTTGGCGCCAGGCTCATGAAGGGTTTCAGTCCCGGCGCCACAGGCGCCGTGCTCATATTGATAAACAGTGTAATAATGCTTCGGTGGACTTACCTGAGGCAGACCATGCTGCATATTTACCCAGAACAATCCAGTCTGGTTGAAGTCCCCAGCCATCAGGGCTGGGAGGAACTATTCCCTCCATTCAGGAACTCTTTTCTTACCTGGGTGGAACCGGTGGAAGAACACACACTGGAAGCACTTCTCTGCTATTTAAACCACGCCCGATGGAAAACACGTGCTTCGCGTTATTCTGCAGCAGCAGGACGCTCACCGAGTCGGCTCCTGCATTCCAGGTCCAGAGTCATCTTCAGCTTCCGCGCAGCAACCTGTGGATGAAGAAAGACACAGAACAATACTTAGCAGATCCCATTATCCAGTCACCGGCAAAACCTGCAAAGAATAAACATAAGGTTAGAAAAGTGCAACTCGCTCGCAGCCGCGCCCGCTTACCTGATCCATCCGTGATTGCAACGGAGCTAACCGCGGCCTTCTCTTCGGCAGCTTCTCTGCACCTGAAAGGCAAAGGACATAATTAAAAAGGGGTTCGGGTGAAGGCAGTCGCATTCATCTTAACTTACCAGTTTTTGCATGCGCAGAAGCGGCCGCATCAACCGCAGCATCCCGGCACCTGAAAACTAGAAAAAGGACATTATTAGAGGTGCCATTAAAAGCGGCCAACGAACATTATACTTACGTGCATCGGCACGTGCAGCGGCAACGGAAAACTACGCCCACAGCATCCCGAGGCCTGAAACAAAGGAAAAGGGACATTATTGAGGTGCCCATCTTTTAAAGCCTAAAGACTACAGTATACTTACAGGCATCCGCTCGTGCAGTAAAGGCGGCATCGCTCTTCGGCATCCCAGCACCAGTGCCACAACTAAGGCCGCAAAAGACTTGAGCCTCAACACTGAACTCATCCAGTGACGTAACTGGAATCCACGCACCCCTGCACCAGATGCAGGATGGAGAGCTCAGCATTTATACGCCTAAGGTGAGAGCTCGCCGAGACAAGTAGAAAGCTAGGCTGTGGGAGAAACTGGCGATTGGTGGGAGAAGGAATCCCATCAAACGGTGATTAACCCTTTTTCTTCCACCTGCAGAAAACTTACCCTGCAAGTAAGACATTCGATAAGAGGAAGCCCAGTCGTGAGAGTCGTCCGAGCTCTACGCTTCTCAATTGAAGAAACGATAGCAGCCCAGCCGGGATCAGCGCCTCCGTGGGAATCAGGTGAGCGTTACAGAACGCGAAGCCCACCAATATCCTCCTACCCAGGCGCTATGGAAACTTCCGACACAGACCAACTGGCCCAGTTATTAGGGGAATTAAGAGCTGAAGTTCATGCTGCCCGCCAGGAAACGAATGCCCTTAGGAGGGAATTGATAATATCAAAAGAACGAACTGATGATCTCGCCAGACAGTTATTACAGACACAAGCGGGGCAAACCCCGCTACCTAATTCAGGAGGGAGCTATATCCCAGCGGCTTCAACCAATCCTGTTCAAATCAACCTACCGAGAAATGTGCCATTGGCACCACCTGAATGCTTCTCTGGTGACCCTAAAAGGTTTGCAGTGTTTATAAATCAATGCCAATTGCACTTTCTTTGTAGACCTGCAGCCTTTCCGACTGACCAGACTAAGGTAGCCTTTGTGCTTTCGTATCTTAGCGGCAGTGCCGCTTATTGGTCGATCCCTCTGGTTACATAGGATGACCCGATCCTTCGTGATTTCCCGACCTTCCAGGCAAATATGGAAAGACTTTTTGCAAGGCATTCCCAGGGGCAGGCCCTGGACAACAAACTCCTTTCCCTACGACAGGGCAATCAAGATCTTTTGGCCTACATTGCATCATTCAATAGGCTAATCGTGGAAACCAGATGGCCTGAGGACAAAAGAATAACGCTTTTTCACAGGGGGTTGCGTGGCGAACTCAAAGACGTCCGTGCCCAGGTAGTGAATCCTCCTCAGGATTGTTCAGAGTACATTGATTTGGTGGTCCAATTGGATCACAGACTACAAAACAGAAAGGCGGATCGATCCAGGTTTGAAACACAAGTGTTCCCTAAGCCTCAAAGTCACACCAAAGGAGTCGAAGCCGTCGAACCTATGCAAATTGGGGTTGTAAAGGGTCCCCTAACCCAGAAAGAACGCGACAGGAGACGACAAATGCAACTATGTCTCTATTCTGGAAATTCAGGACATTTTCTTCGAGATTGCCCGGTGAAACCACCTAAGAAGACAGTGGGAGCTTCTGATAAGAGTTCTGAAAAGCCTGAGCCCGGAAACGACCTCGCCCGACAAGTGTAGAGGTCCGCTTGCTGAGCGTAAAACCAGTTCTTTGACCTCGCACTTCATAATGCCAATGGTCCTCGTAAACCCAGAGCAACCGGATCGTTTGCATGCAATTAAGGCATACATTGATAGCGGAGCAGTTGGAAATTATGTGGACGGCGAATTGGCTTCCAGGATGAACTTACCTTTGTCCAAAGGTGGTTAAAGACGTCATTACCACGGTGGATGGGACGAAATCGCCTCCGGACCAGTGACCCATACCACTACTGAAGTGACGATACTAGGCCAAGACGGGCATCAGGAGGTAATTGTGTTCGACGTGATCAAGGCTCCTCAATTCCAAGTAATTCTAGGGATTCCTTGGTTGGAGAAACACAATCCTCAGATTGATTGGCGAGCAAAGACGATAAAGTTCCCAGAGTGCACACCAACTTGTTATCCACGACCCAACATTGGCCTAGCGTCAGTAACGGCTGACGGTCCACAATTACTTCTAGAGTATCGAGAGTTCCAATATGTTTTTCAAAAGGAACAGGCTAACACCTTGCCACCCCACAGATCATACGATTGTCAGATAGATTTGCTACCCGGTGCAACTCCCCCTTGCAGTAGGATTTACGCCCTTACCGAGCCTGAGAACCTTCATCTGCGACAGTATTTAGACCAGTACCTGGCCAATGGCTTTATCCGTCAGTCGAAGTCCCCTGCATCCTCGGCTCTGTTCTTCGTACCAAAAAAAGGTGACCTCAGAACCTGTATAGATTATCGTGCTCTGAACCAGATAACAGTAAAAAACCGGTACCCCTTACCTCTGATCCCGGAACTCCTTGACCAGGTAAAAAACGCTTGTATTTATACTAAGCTTGATCTCTGGGGAGCTTATCACTTGGTACGGGTCAAGGAAGGAGATGAATGGAAGACGGCCTTTCGCACTAAGTATGGGCTATTTGAATACCAAGTGATGCCCTTTGGACTATGCAATGCACCGGCCGCCTTCCAATATTTTATGAATGATGTCCTCAGAGAGCTCATTGATGTCTGCGTTGTCGTCTACATAGATGACATTCTTGTGTACTCATCTTCAGAAGCTGACCATCGAAATCATGTTAGGGTGGTCCTTGAAAAACTTCGCCAACATAAACTTTTTGCCAAGCTCGAAAAATGTGTTTTTCATGTCACTGAGGTCGAATTTTTGGGATTTATTCTGACACCCAAAGGAGTCCACATGGACTCGAGAAAAGTAGACGCTATCCTCAAATGGCCGCCTCCTACTTCCGTGAAAGGCGTTCAAAGCATGCTAGGCTTTGCCAATTTTTACCGTAGATTTATTCCAGAGTTTCCACGAGTGGTACAACCCATCACCGCCCTCTTAAGAAAAAATAAACACTTTGAATGGTCCGCAGAAGCAGAACAAGCCTTCCAAGAGCTAAAGGCTAAATTCACCTCAGTGCCAATACTGAAACACCCACGCCCGGACCTCCCTTACATCGTTGAAACCGACGCCTCCAGCTTAGCAATGGGAGCAGTCCTATCACAAAGAGATCCAGAGACTAACCAACTGCCTCCTGTGGCATTCTGGTCTCGGAAGTTCTCGGCGCCTGAGATCAACTACACCATCACAGACAAAGAGCTTCTAGCGATTAAATCAGCCTTTAAGGCATGGCGGCATTATCTCCTCGGGGCCAGACACACCGTCACAGTGATCACCGATCATCGAAATCTGCAGTATCTGAAAACCGCCAAGGCTCAATCCTCCAGACAGCTTCGCTGGGCTCTATTCTTTGCTGAATTTGACTTTTTGATCACTTATCGCCCCGGCAACAAGAACGGCAAAGCGGATGCTCTTTCCCGAATTGGAATGGGAGATAACGTTGCCAATCCAGAACCTGTACCAATAATTCCTGAACAAAGGAATCTGATTTCTTCACAATCCATTGAGGATATTGAAGAAAAAACTAAACAACTTGTAACCTCACCAGACTTACTGAACTGGTTACAAAAAGGAAAAGATTTCACCGTAAGCAATGGCTTGCCTTATTTCCAAGGACGATTGTTGCTACCACACGCCGATTTACAAAGACAGGTAATCTCCTGCTATCATGATTCATTAATTGAGGGTCACCCTGGCATTGCCAAAACCACAGAAAAGGTGAAGAGACACTTCTGGTGGCCTTCGTGGAGAAAAGACATAAAGGAATTTGTGATGTCCTACGGTGTGTGCGCTCAAAACAAGGGTCAGAAGAAGAGGCCGGCTGGTCTTCTGCAACCATTAGACATCCCACCGTGTCCCTGGCATACCCTTTCCATGGACTTCATCACAGACTTACCCTCCTGTTCCGGGTACAACACCATTCTTGTTATTGTGGACCTGTTTTCTAAAATGGCCCACTTCATTCCGCTAAAAGGCTTACCTTCAGCATCAGTCCTAGCCAAAGTATTTCTTGAAAACATCGTCCGGCTACACGGCTTCCCGTCAGTACTAATCTCAGATAGGGGGAGCCAGTTTATTTCCCACTTTTGGCGTAGCTGTTGTCGATTAGCTCAAATCGATGTAAGACTTTCGACCAGCCATCATCCCCAGACCGACGGGCAAACCGAGAGAACAAACCAGACTCTCGAGCAATATTTACGATGCATGCTACAACAGTCGGAGATTAACTGGAAGGACATCCTTTGGATAGCTGAATATGCTTACAACAATTCAGTTCATTCGGGTACCGGGAAGAGTCCCTTCTACATCTTGTATGGGATTCATCCTCGAACCTCCAACCTTGATCCACCTCAAGATCTTGGAACACCCGCCGTGGATCAATTGCACACCGTTATTACCCAAGCTTTTAAGGAAGCGACTGCACATCTACAACAAGCTAAAGAGAGGTACAAAAAAGGAGCAGATCAACACCGAAGCAATGCCCCTCAATACCTTGTTGGGGATCAAGTCTGGCTGTCCACCAAAAATTTATCGCTTAAAGGGCCTCGCACCTTCAACCCCAAATACCTGGGACCATATCCAATTACAGCCATAATTAATCCAGTGGCCGTTAAATTAGAATTGCCAACCCATATGAGAATACATCCTGTATTTCAGGTATCTCTTTTGAAACCCATGCAACCTGGAACCAGATTGACCAATCCTCCAGAGCCCATTCAAGTGAATGGGGAGCCCGAATTTGAAGTTATAGACATTTTGGACTCTTAAACCATCAGATTGAAGCTATTCTACCTAATCGACTGGAAAGGCTACGGACCTCAGGAATGGTCATGGGAACCCTATGACCACGTCCATGCTCCTCGTCTAGTCCAGAAATTTCACCGAACCTTTCCCGATAGACCAAAACCCCCGGGGAGGACAAGTTTGGGAGGGGCCTTGAGGGGGGGGTGCTGTCATGGGCGCTACTCCGGAGGGGCCAGGACTGGCCCAGCGCCCTCGGAAGCAGACCCGTCTTCCACTACTCCGGACCCAGCAGACCCCTATAGGGGCCCTTTGGACCGTCTCCTGCGCCTTTGGCGCCAGGCTCATGAAGGGTTTCAGTCCCGGCGCCATAGGCGCCGGGCTCATATTGATAAACAGTGTAATAATGCTTGGGTGGACTTACCTGAGGCAGACCATGCTGCATATTTACCCAGAACAATCCAGTCTGGTTGAAGTCCCCAGCCATCAGGGCTGGGAGGAACTATTCCCTCCATTCAGGAACTCTTTTCTTACCTGGGTGGAACCGGTGGAAGAACACACACTGGAAGCACTTCTCTGCTATTTAAACCACGCCCGATGGAAAACACGTGCTTTGCGTTATTCTGCAGCATCAGCAGGACGATCATCGAGTCAGCTCCTGCATTCCAGGTCCAGAGTCATCTTCAGCTTCTGCGCAGCAACCTGTGGATGAAGAAAGAAACAGAACAATACTTAGCAGATCCCGGAATCCAGTCACCGGCAAAACCTGCAAAGAATAAACATAAGGTTAGAAAAGTGCAACTCGCTCGCAGCCGCGCCCGCTTACCTGATCCATCCGTGATTGCAACGGAGCTAACCGCGGCCTTCTCTTCGGCAGCTTCTCTGCACCTGAAAGGCAAAGGACATAATTAAAAAGGGATCCGGGTGAAGGCAGTCGCATTCATCTTAACTTACCAGTTTTTGCACGCGCAGAAGCGGCCGCATCAACCGCAGCATCCCGACACCTGAAAACTAGAAAAAGGACATTATTAGAGGTGCCATTAAAAGCGGCCAACGATCATTATACTTACGTGCATTGGCACGTGCAGTGGCAACGGATATAAAGCCCGCAGCATCCCGAGGCCTGAAACAAAGGAAAAGGGACATTATTGAGGTGCCCATCTTTTAAAGCCTAAAGACTACAGTATACTTACAGGCATCCGCTCGTGCAGTAAAGGCGGCATCGCTCTTCGGCATCCCAGCACCAGTGCCACAACTAAGGCCGCAAAAAACTCGAGCCTAAGGTGAGAGCTCGCCGAGACAAGTAGAAAGCTAGGCTGTGGGAGAAACTGGCGATTGGTGGGAGAAGGAATCCCATCAAACGGTGATTAACCCTTTTTCTTCCACCTGCAGAAAACTTACCCTGCAAGTCAGACATTCGATAAGAGGAAGCCCAGTCCTGAGAGTCGTCCGAGCTCTACGCTTCTCAATTGAAGAAACGATAGCAGCCCAGCCGGGATCAGCGCCTCCGTGGGAATCAGGTGAGCGTTACACTTCTGTTCCCTTATGCGGCAATGAGTTCTACCAAGTCGTAAAAGAAAGCCCATAAAATTAGATTTGAAACTGCAAACCTTTTACATTTTCACTAATTCTTGCTGCATAGATAAAGATTCTTTAAAGTTTATTTATAAAATAGTCTTTGTCACCAAAAGGCAGTCCATTGTCACTAGATCATTTTTTTCCTTCCTTCAACTACAACCAACTGTCATTTCTTTCAAGGCAAAGTGGGGGTTTCTCAACTTAATTGAAGGTTTTATTGCCCCTTCAGACTTGACAGGTTAGTGTCCCAGGACTGCTATTGTCCCAACCTGGAGCACAGACGAATGTCTGACGAGCGTGTGAACTTTCTTTGTTTTGGCCCATTCAAAGTTTTACAAGCTGGCAATTATCGGTTTTGTGTCCTGGAAGTTTATGGTGTGTCTCCCTTCCTTGTGGGAGTTTCATGCTGGCAACTGGAATAACTGTTTTTTTTTTAGAGCTTGCAACTCCAGCCCATGTGTTTTAAATTCTTTAATTTCTTATTTTGGGTCCTGAATTAAAACAAACCTGTGAAAGAAGATAGCCTATGTGTGTATTATCACCACTAACAAGTGAAAGTAAAGTTGCTTATTGATTTCTCTCATAGATGGTTTGGCTGTAACTGTCACTCAGGAATTATGCCTGGTTTTGGTGAAACACAGTGAAATATCTTGGGCATGACAGGGCCTTTTGAATCACAGTGGTTTCAGAATGAACAGATGGAATTAGCATAAAAGCAGCATTTTTAAAGGGTGAAAATGTTTAATTTTGAAGGGGAATTTTGGGTTTTCCGCAAAGCAGTGCTGCCTTTCCACTTGATTCCATTGATAGGTTTCAGAGCACACTGGCATACATACTTTTTCAGTGTATCCCCTTGTTCCATCTTGCCTGAAGTGTGCTAGGCAGGATGGTGCAGCCATCTTTTTGATGCTGCTAAAATGCAGTTTTGAGGTCCTGGTGCGCACAGGAGCCAGCGCAGCCAGGTTGCTGTTTCTTGCTCACATGCAGCTTGCTGATGTGGGGCAATGCCGTTGGGTCAATATATCCAACAGTACTTCCAGAACTGCTCATCACAACCCTGAATCGCTGAACGTGACGGAATGTCTCCTGCAGCCTTAGTGTGTGGAGGTTGAGTTGCCAGCAGACTGCAGGAAAGTCTTCACCAAAACCAGGGCATTGTCGACTTTAAAGTGCTACGGCCATAAGTGGAAGCATTTTGCTATGTGGTGCCAGTCGCAGAAGATTACCCCTCAGAGGGTCACAGCTCCACAGATTCTTGCATACTTGCTGTCCTTGGCAAAAGATGGACTGGCTCACGCATCCATCACGGTACACCTGGCGGCCATCTCGCGCTACACCAGATCCCTGGGACCATCATCACTGTGGTCCCACAGACTTGTCGAGGAGTTCCTCAAGGGGCTTTTCCAATCTTTCCCGCCGATGAAGGCTCCTGCCCTGGCATGGGAATTCAAAGTGGTCCTGATGATGCTCAAGGAGACACCTTTTGAACCTACGCATCAACCCCCACTCAAGTTTCTCTCGTGGAAAAATGTTTTCCTTGTGGCTATGACCTCTGCCAGACGTGTGGGTGAGATCCAGGCCCTTACCTGCAAGCAAACGTATCGGACATTCCACGAATCGAGGGTGGTACTGCATACATACCCCTCTTTCATGCCGAATGTTCTGTCGGAATTCCACCTCAACGAGCCCGTGGTGTTGCCTGTTTACTTCCTGAAACGTTTTCTTCGTCGCCGGCGGAGAGGGCCTTGCATTCACTGGACGTTGCTTGTGCCTTGAGTTCTACGTAACACGCACAAAGAGTTTTCGGTAGACTTCTCAATTGTTTGTGAAATTTGGTCCTGTGAACCATGGGAAGGCATTGTCCAAGGCTTCCATTTCAAGGTGGCTCTCCGGCTGCATCATGCACTGTCATCGGCTGTGTAAAGACTGGAGGGGGCTGTTAGGGAGAATTCTCTGTTTAGGCTGAATTTCCCTACCTAGTGAGTCCCCCAGCAGCTTTGCTGGATTTCTGGGGTTTCTTTTTTTCTCCTGCCAAGAGTGAGACTCTTTTACCCTCACTCTTGGACATGTTGAAGTGTGTTTTCTTGGTTAAACCTTGTGTTGAATGGGCTATGGGGTCTTTTACTCCATAGGGCCTCATGTATTTTTGTGATGTGGGTTACACAGCACCCTCTGTGCCGTGACCCAGGGGTGTCCTAGGGACTCCCCAACATAGACTCCATACCCTGGGACTGACTACTGTCTCCCAGGGCATGTAAAGTCACCAAAGACTTTGCTAGTCTTGAATCCTGAACAGAACCAGTACAAACCATCATATTGTGGACGTACTGGCTGGGGCAATTCGATTGCCCCAGGGTCTGTTAGTCGAGGGGGCACGTCTCCGTCCCCCCTGATCGAGTTTTGGCTGGTGGCAGTGGAAACTACGTTTTATATTCAACCGCGAATATTTTCCTATGGGATTTCCCATTGTTTTAGGCTAACACATTTAATTATTTATTTACGGTAGCCTTAAACATACCGCCGGTTTATATATTTATTATTATAACTCCGGTTGGGACTTTTTGCCAAAACTTGATTCTAAAATGGCGTTGGCGTTCGCCTCTGTAACTCTGACCCAAAGTGGAGCCCTTTGTTCCACTTTTGGCGGGCTTCTCCACAGAAGCCCTCCAAAGTGGTGCCACTCTGTCTGGGGTACTTAGGAGGGGCGGAGGGGGGTTTAGGCACCCTGGACTGAGTTACCTTGGTAACTCAAGTCGCACTCCGTCCTGATTGGCCCAAGTGGTGAGCCGGCCGGCTCACCACTTAGCATGTTTGAGTGACAGCTAGGCTGGGTGAATGGGGGTTTGCTGCATAAAAGCAGGGCTTTGGGGACTGGAACTTTAGAAGTCGCCACAGGACCAAGAATCCGACGAGGGAAGAGCTGAGCCGACCTGCTTCGACGACACCACCCGGTGGAGCCCTGCTGAACCGTCTCACCACTTTTTCCGACGACCGAGGAGAACTCTTAACGGAGTGGCTCCTTCCCTTGACTGGTGGGGACAACCAGTTTTCGCCTTCTTTTCGCTTCTCGAGGTATCTCGTGGCCGCCTTGCCAGTGCCAAGCACCCCGGCAACCGGAACCCCACCACTTTTACCCCAACCACGAAAGTCGGTACAACCCTTTGACCGGAGGACTCCGCGGCTGGTTTCTTCCCGGGCAGTGCAACGACCTTCTTCTTCTGCTCTTCTGCGAGAACTTCTTCTCCTCTGACCGACGTCGAGCCTTGCTGCCACTGCCTGGAACAACTGCCACCGCTGGAGGATCCTTTCCGCTTAAGGTACCGTGTTCCGCCTGGCTTCCCTTGCCACCGACTGTACGGGGTAGATTTAGCCCCCGGCTTTCGAACCTGGGAGTGCCTGGAATACCCTGGCTAAACTTCTAAGCCACTCTAAACTCTTTCTAACTCTTTGCAAGACTTTGAATCCCTAATAACAGTGTGATCTTGGGCACATTTTCGCTCCGGCTACTCTAAGAGTGGGCCCTGCCTAGTGACTTTTGCTCACCTGTGACTTTGTGCTTCTTTGAGCCTATTGCAAGTGTTCTGGACCTTAGAGTGGTGTGTTTAACCCATTTCTGTTTCTTTTTATCCCTTCCTTAAACCTACTAGAGTGTCATCTAACGTTAAGCGCTCACCTCTGTTTTAATTATGTGGGGTTAACTTAGAGTTGTCTAGATAGGAGTAAGGGTTGAAACTGCTTTCCTTATAACTGTGTTTTAAGTGTTTTTACTATACTTTGCTAGAGTGTTTTCAACTTATGTGTTCTTAAAAAAATAAAAATATACTTTTGAAACCAAGCTCTGGTCAGTGTTTGCTTGTGCTATTGTGTCTGAGTACATATTGTGTATACTTTGCATACTGCCTAACTCTTCTTGAGGGAAGTCTGACTGCTCAGCCACAGCTACCAGGTAAATCTGGGTGGTGCAGACTGCTACCAAGTGGGTTTACTGCTATACCTGTAGTCTTAAATCTTTTGCAGTGTTCCCCAAGGGAACTGCACAGGTTTCTGCCTAACACGGGCTTATCTGTATACCTCTATATGGCAGAGTAGAAGCACAGAACACCCCAGCCAAGATTCTCTATTCTTGGTAGCAATGGACGAGCAATCAAGGCTTAGCCCTCAGGAGGTGATGCAGGCTGGTTCTTAAGTACAGTGTAGTCCCCAAGCCACCAACAAAGGAATGTCCACACACTATGTTATTGATAACAGTTCTTTATATAAATAAGGGTTTGATTATGCACCCATATAATAACACACTTTATGCTCAGGTTATTCTAAAATGGTAAATATATCCAGTCTCAATGTGTTACCGCAATTACTTTTTATTCTATTAAAATGCACCAACTGCTGACAGTCTCAAATAGCAAAAGGTATCAACAGTAGACTTAGGAGGAAAACAAGTTGGTTAGACAATTGGCAGAATACTGGGCCCCTACCATCAGGCACAGTTCTGTTTGAGGATCCCCCCCACCTGGGCAACCTGTAAATAATACAATTCAAACAAGCCCAGTTCATATGTTGTTCAATATAGTCTTGGTTCCTCCTAAAAAGGTTCTACTACCCCAATGTACCTGGTTTAGCAGAGTTCGATGTCGGGTCGTCGACGGATCCTTCTTGAGTGAATTCCCTTTAAAGCAGGAGCCACGGATTGTTGAGATCCCACAAAGAAAAGGTGAACAATGGTGTTGAGGCAGCAGCTTCAGTCCATGAGGTGCTAGTCGACGTTCGGTCGTGGACGTCCTGCGAAGGTGAAGTTTGCGGTGCACCTCGACGACAATAGTTGCCAAAAGAGTCAATGAAGAACTTTGGCCCAGCAAGGGCATTGGGTCGTCAGCGTCTGGCATCGTCGAGCATGGCTAGACCACGACTGGCTTTTGGATATTCATCAGCGTCTTTGAGGACTTCTGATGTTGGGAAACCCACCAGCAGATTCTCCTTGGTCGTCGATGACCTAGACTTTCTCCAGTGGGACAAAGTGGTCGACGGTGATGAGCAAGGGAGTCTGGAGCGTTGCGGCTCTGTTCGTCGACTGCACAGCGTCAAGCTGTCCCCGCTTCTGGGTAACACAGCTTTGATGTGCTTCCAGCAGATACGGCGGTCCTCCGAACCCTGGTCGACGACGGTGGATGGAATGTCCGGGCGCTTCTCTTCAGTTTCCTCTGTGGTCCCCGTCTCCGGTCAACAGTCTTTCGAAGACTGACTTCCAGGGAGCCTTGTGAAGGTTAGCTTCTGCACGATGGTCCCTCGTAGCTCGGGAAGAGGTTTCCTAGCCAGGTCCTCTCATGGATCCGTTTCTTGAAGGCACAGCAGCTTTCAGATTGCGTTGAAGCGGAAACAGCAGTTAACCTTCTTCCAGCGGGGCTTCGAGAGTAAGCATCAAGTTTTGACTTCAGCTTCTGAATGATTTACATCAGTGAGACGTCCCTAGATATACTGTTTGGTCTCTCATTCACTCTGCTGGGTCACACTCAGGCAACCAATCATTCAGAAGGGCATTCATGGAGGCTGGCAGGCAATCAGGCTCACAGTGCAGTTAGGCCATTCACTTCCCTCCAAACACTCACAACAAGGAATGTGTATTGGGACAAGTACTCAGCCATTCAGCACTCCACACTGCATTCATCCCAGATTCAGGCAGGGCTATTCATTGTGTTACATACCATAAACCAGACACCCATAGCATGAAGTGCATATTGATCACACACTCCATTCACCCAGGTCCCACCCAAAGGGTGTACCCTCAACATATAGTCATTGGGAAGGCTCCAGCCAATTTGGCCTGGGACAGAGTCAGGGCTTCCCAGGACTTTGGGAAAACAAGGTTACGGGCAATGGGGCCATCTTGTCTCCTATCGGGAATCAACTGTTTCCAATGGCAGGGCCTGGGTATCCCAAAATGGAGGATACTCGGAGCACCTGTCAAATTCTGCATGGAGCTGCCACCAGCCCATACCCTGCTCTGTGGGCTACACACAGGTGCCCAAAAACAAGGGGTACCGGGTTGTACCCCCACACATGGGTGCCATAAGGGTATCCCAAGGGTCTGTTCACCATGAACAAAAAGAGGAAGAGCTGCACTGCCAGGATATCCTGCATGGACTCCTGTGCAGAAAACAATGCAGAACATACATGAATAAGAACTACATGACAAGGACAAGGGAGGCCCTGTCCCTCCAATGCATTTCCAGCATCACAGGCTGGCAAACCAGCCTCTGCCGGGCCGTCCGAGAGCCCATTCCACCAGAGCGATCGCTGCGACGACGGCGTTCCTTTCTTTTGTGCCCCTGCTTGACATCTGCAGGGCTGCAACATGGAGGTCCATGCATACCTTCACTAAGTTCTACTGCGTCAACAAGGATTCCAGGGAGGAGTCAGTCGGCCAGGCAGTGCTGCACAACCTGTTTGCTTATCGTGAGTCTGTTCCAGGGGTAAGTGTTAATTGCTTCTGTTGAGCCTTGCCACCTCCAGTGATTGTGTAATGTTGTACTGCTGTGTATTCGTTATTCATGAGCATATGAATCCATGCCAAGGTTTAATTTGCTTACCTGCAACTATTGTTTTCCAGCATGGGTCTGGCATGGATTCACATGCGAATCCTCCCTCCAACCCCTCTGAAGCTCTTCTTGGTCATACTGCCAATTTACGTGCTTACCAAATCTGAAGATGGCTGCCAGAGGCGGGGCTTAGGGGGAGAGGACTGTCATTGGATGTGGGCAGTATGACCCAGAGGACAGTGATTGGTTTAGATGAGAAATACATTTTTAAAGTGAAAGTGTAACCGTTTTATCTTTTACCCAGGATTCCTAGCCTGAAGACTGGGAATATTCATGAGCGTGTAAATCCATGCCAGACCCATACTGGAGAACAATAGTTACAGCTAAGTAACTTAAACCTTCCACAGATTCCTCACCTATGATATCCTATCCACAGTGCAGCTGATCTTCAGGAACTTTTCTGCCAATAGAAGGCGCAGTGTGACTCCATGTCCGCTCCTCCCGATACCTCTACAGGCCCTGCACCGGATAGGATGTCGAGGCCAGTATATGGTGGGGCTCTGTGACCTCGGGTACTTTTCTAAGGCACTTTGCATGGTTCGGTAACACGCTACTTCATAATAAAATGCCCAACCCCGCTAAGGCCTGAGGTTTTAAACCTGAAGTGGATTGCGGTTGGCGGATGTCGTCGTTGGATCCCCTTCGCTTCTGTTTGTACTGTTTGAGGGAGAAGCACAATGTCAACAATCACGGGTCATGTCAATCAATGCATCCTATACGGCCTCCGGGAAAGGGTGGCAAAACCCTTCACCTACCGTCACAAGAAGTCTGGTGAGGGCCTGTGGTCTCGGTCGAGGTCGCGCAGCATGGAGCTCGTATTCAAAGAAAGGTCTCAAGTGAAGAACATGATTCAGCACTGGTCTCGCTTTCCAGGTAGTTCTTCCCATCATTCTTCTTTTTCGCCCTCGAGGAAGCAGAGTCATCATTAGAGACCTTCCGGAAGGGGCACCACAGGTACAGTTTCCCACCCAATACTCAACCTTTGAGAAATGATGGGACACACTGCATTGACTCACACTGGCAAGGCCTGCAGAGGACCACTCTCGCACATCTAGAGGTTCAGTTCTGGTCTCCAAGGGTCACTGTGTCAGCCCCTACGGACTTCGAGGCATCAGCGCCAATCCTGTCCTCATTGTTTAGGTCATCAGCTCTTAAAGCACTGGATCCCCTCTGGAATACAACCCTCTTCCAATAACGCAATTTATGACAAAAATGAGCCATTTCAATGATGAAGATGGAACTAATGCGCTCTAGACCGAAGATGGATTTACCTGAGCGGTTTTACAGGGAAGTACCTTCAGGCGGCCAGCGGTCTTGACACCTTTGATTAGCTGGATATCCTTCCCTCCAGGTAGACCTCAGACATCCTTCCAGAGGTTGATGACCAAGGTTGCTGATACCCTAGGGCTATCCGCTCCATCCAGACCAAAAGTCCATCTTGAATTAACTGACATTTTGGACAAAATACCCAAAAAGGTGACTTTGCTACTATTTAACCTAGCTGTGGAAGATCTGGTGCTAGAGGTGTTGGAAAGGTCTGCTTCTACACCTGCAGTCGACGGGAAGCTGGCAAGAAAGCATTGAGCCTGGTCTGATTGACCACCCATGCTTTCCCTGAGAACTTGGTGGTTCAGGCTCAACTGCCCACTTGAAGACATCCACCTTTCCTTCCCTCCCACCTGACAGTAAGAGACTGTCCCTTGTGGAAGAGGTCAGACTGCAGGGAAGATGCTTTCCAAGAAGAAGCGACAGATGTATCCCTAGATGCATAACTGCAGTACCCACTGTCCCCTCATCCAGCCAGGGAGCAAAACCTCTGTGAGGAATTCTACCAGGAGCCCACTGTGGGAGGGAAAATGTTCCTGTTCAGCACGGAATAGTCTCAAACTACGTCTGACACTTGGGCCTTATAAGTCTTTCAGCAGGGCTACTGTCTCCCTTTCATTCAGCGTCATCCAGACCACTTCCCTTACATCACAACCTTGCCGTCAGACCCCATCCTTCTGGAAGAGGTCTGTCAGCTTCTCTAGTAAAACACGATAGAACTGTTACCACATTTGGAATAAGGGTGGGGCTGGTACTCCACATATTTTCTGGTTCCATAGGAGGGCTGAGGCGTGCGTGAATTGGTATCTGCAAATTCAAGATGGTAACTCTGGCCCAGATCCTCCAAGCCCTTGATCTGCAGGATTGGGTGGTACCACTGGACCTTCAGGATGCCTACTTCCACATGGCTATTCATCTGATGCACAAGAAGTACCTGAGGTTAGGTGTGAGCCAACTACCAGTTAGGGTTCTGCCATTTGGTCTCTTTGGAACTCATGATTTTCACCAAACTGCTGGCAGTGGTAGCGGGTCACCTCTGGAGGGGAATGCATTCATGTCTTTCACTACCTGGATGACTGGCTCATCCCAGCTCGCTCTCCAGACCAGATGTTCCACATTTGCAGCCTGTTGCACAGCTTGTGCTTTTTCTTGTCCTTCAAAAGGTCACATGTTTCTCTATAGCAGTCCTCGGATTAAACGGGGCGTTCTTGGATACTCTACTGGGCAGAGCCTTAGGCTCGGGACCGAGTGGCAAACATTTCTGCCAATCCTTGGGACCAAGTTCCTGTCTCAGCATTCCTGTGTCTGCTAGGTCTCGTGGCCGCCTGTATTCTGGTGGTGTGGAGGATCCTGCGGATCCCCCACTAAAACCCTACCAAGAATCTCCTTCCAGATGGCCATAAGATGCTAGACGCTTTCTGATCCCTATCCTGGAGGTGGTGTACTGCGGGAGGATCATCTGGGTGGAGATCAGGCCGCAGGATAAGAAATGGTATGATTTCTGGGACGATAATAAAATCCTTCCCAAAGTAAATATATCCTCTTGTCATTCAGATGAATGTCAATATAGGAAAAATATTAAAGTCTCTGAGCCATTCTTTTGTACACCTACAACTCCATCTCCTCTCCAATATCAAAGATATTGCAAATATATTGCAATAGTCCCTTCAGGCTCTAAAAGATTTAAACCTTATGGTTCTTCTCTTAATAAAATCTTGAGAAGAAAATATATTTTCACATCCTTTGAAGAAGTACAGAAATCAGATTTTTGTAACTCAAACCACAAGTCCTAGAATCCCTCAGGAACTGTGACGAAGGGGCTAAAGAGGCAGGCAGGAGTCTCCAGGTCAGGCAGGCAAACCTAATGACTCTAAACAAGGTCAAACAATTAAGCCTAAGGATCTGGACCTGGACCTAATCAGCCCACCTGAGGGCCTTAAAAGGCTTCCTGAGAGAGAAGCAGTAGAGAGAATCTGGGGCAGGAGCTGGAAGGTTGGAAGTTGTAGAAGCAGAACACTTAGCCAGAAGACCACGATGAAGTGTGACCGCAACACGGACACCGGAGTAGAGAGGCAAATTCCAATTAACTCTGAGTTGGTCCTGTGCTCACAAACCCTGAATAGCTGTGTCAGCACTGGAGAGAAGAGAAAGCAGCAGGTAGTCTTTCCAGGTGTGCCTCATTGCTGTGTATGCAGAGCTGAAGTTGTATTTGTTCCTAAGGCCTGTGTGCAGAGTCAAGCCGAGAGAAACTGGAGAGTGGGAAGCTCTCCTTTAATGAGGCCGGATCGGGGACATCCATGCAGCAGAGGGGTGTGGATCCCAGGAGTGCCCACAGTTAGTAGCAGGAGAAGCGGCAAAGTTGGGAAGCCCCTGCAGCCCGCAATCTTTATAATTGGGGTCGGAAAAGGAAGCTCATACGCCTAAGAAGCAGAAGTTCCTTGCCGGTAACAGTTGCCAGTTTTTAATTGTACTTGTGTTGAGTTATAAGCGAGTGAATATCAACTGCAGAAGTGGAAAGCCTCTTTAATAATGTGAAAGTAACATGCACCTACCTGAAATGCTCGCTTGTGATGAAGCCTTTATTTCCCAAAAAGCAGTAATACTTTGTTTCCGAGTGGTGGCGTCTCTCAGGTTAACACAGAGAACGCTGCGGGAGCATAAGCAAAGCATACCTGACTTTCCTGAAGAGTTGCAAATGTTGTTAAAGGGACCGCAAGAGACAATGTTTCCTGAGGCCTTGGAGGTGCAATGCTGACCGAAAGGCGTAAACATGTCTCCCATTGAAGTCGCTATTTAATATTAAAACACAATCGCGTGTCCCTAATTTTGAGTACCTTTGAGTACCTTTGAAGATACATAACTTGCCACACATCAAAGGTTTAAGCAGCAGAAGAAAGAAGCAGTAGAAGTTGAAGCTAGAACAAACATTGCCCAAGCTAATAGAGGGATCTCTGCGAAAGCCAAATCCCAAGCACATAAGAAATGTACACTGTGATTTATGCAGTTGATGAATGTGTGGTTACTCAAGAGTCTTCAAAGTTGGGAGAGTGGCACAACCACTTTGGGGTAACTACTGAAGTCCAAGCGTATATAAAGCTGGGGAACGGAGATGGGTTCTTGTTCACCAAAGTTGTTTTATGTCTGCATGGCAAAGACTATCTGGAAGTTAAGTAGTCTAGAAGCCCAAAGCAGAGTCTATGGCAGAGGCTGCCCTTTCTCAGGATATAGAAAGAAGAGTGCCTTGCCAACCTGTGGAGGTAGACAATGTTGTGTGGCAGTGCCCAATTTTGAAGTTGCTGTTGTAGCAGCACACTATAAAGCAGTAGAAGTTGTAGTAGCAGTAGCAAGACTATGGCTGTCGGCACTGTTGAAGTTAACTGTGGCACCACGAAACCTGTTCAGTCACATTGCAGAAGGAAGTTGGTGGAGAGAGGAGTAAATCTCAAGCAAGAACATCCTGGCAATTGTACATAAGACACCAGAGAATCTAGAAGTGAAGAAGTTGTTGTCAAAGTGGGAGCAGATACTTTTGTCAACTTCATCTATTCTTTCTTTGAAGGAAGTCGTCCAAGAAACTCCATTAGTGGTTTAATTCTTTGTGGATCTGTAAAGAAGGAAATCTTTCACCAAACAAGGAACAGACTTTGACCAGTGGATTTTATTTGTGTGAACTTTTTGTTTCTTTGGAACTGTTGAAGACTTTGGTTGAGACTTTTGTTACTTGATGAATATTGACTTTGGGGACATTCTTGGGGGAGCAAGATCTGGCCAGGACCACGAGAAGTCATCCAAGACACTGGTTGCTTGGTAACCTTTTATTTATGTTGTATTTTTGTTATTTGAATGTTTATATTGTTTACGGTCAGGGTTAGTTTTGTGACTTCTACAAGGTTTTCCCATAGATCTTAGAATAGGTTAGAATAGGTTAGAGTAGATTTAGTTAGGATTTCTGTTATTCATTTTTGTTTACTAAATACCCCTCACTGGTGGTCTCGGATGCTCATCTGCGTATGAGGTTGCTTCAAAGGCTTCTCTGTTGTCAGTGGTTGCAGTTTCATGGATACATGCCAGATCTTCTACAGGTATTGATTGGAGCAGCTCAAGTCCTTGCATGGTGGTCCCTGTGTGGCAACCTGCCGAAAGGTGCATTACTCGGTCAACCGTGGCCTCAGGTGATGATGGGATGCTCAATTGTCAGACCTGCTTGTCAGCGGACTGTGGTATCCCTCAGAGTCTCGGAAGCACATCATTTTTCTGGCGCTGGGGGCGATCAGGCTGGCCTGGTCGCCTTCCTCCCCTCTGTGAAAGGGAAATGTGTGCTGATCCTTACAGACAACAAAGCAGCCATTGTGGTAGGTCAGAAGTAGGAGAAAGGCACTGGTGGCATTTTAACAATCAATTTTATTTAAAGGAAAAAGCCGGTCTATCCATAATAGTATGGTGTTTGCCTTACCTAATGCAAATCTAACTAGAGTGCTCATCGTCAGTGAGAATGTCCAACGTAATAAACCGTACTCTGTCCCAAACTACCCTATTCAGCCACTACCACTATTCATAAAGACTCAAAGAAAAGAGGTATCCAGGAGAATGACTCCCTTCTCCCTGGACAGGTCTTTTATAGCCTTAAGTCTTTCTTGGGGTGACTTTTGGCGATTCTTTAATTCTTCTAAGGGGCTCTTGTCCCGCCTTTCCTACTACTGGCACAGTTCCTTGCTGGCATGCCAGCTTTGGTAGCCACTGATCCTGGTCTTGGCTATCATCCAAACCAGTAAATGTCTTTTTTTCCTTGCCAACTTATGAAATACTTGGTATCTTCCCCGATACTGTGTTTACTTTTGAATATAATTCTTCCAGCATCTGTGGACAATTGATCCCGTCCACTTCTCTCTCTCAGCGTTTAATGTATTTTATACTTTGCAATACTGTCTTCTTGATGGTTTCCTTTCACTTCCCAATCTTGACTGGCACTGGGATGAGTTTGGTTACTCCCTTAATAGCTTTAGTTATCTGTATACCATTCACTTGTACTGGATGAATATGAGTGGTCCCATGATAAACTCTTAGTCTTCCAACATTCACTGGTACAGAGACTAATATGATTTGGATCTTGATAATCTGTTAACTCCACTCCCTTCTTCGGCACTGGGACGAGTAGACTTGGTCCCTTCGGTCCACCCTGTCTAGGTCACACCACCGCCTCAAAGTCCTTCTTCGGATGTTCTGCTTCCCGACTGTTAGAATGGATTTCTGAACTTTGGCCTGGTGGACAGATGTTTAGGAGGCCACCCTTGTTGAACAGGGATTACTTCTGGGAGCTGAAGCCACGCCAATCAAGGCAATGGCGAGTGTGGTCAGGGGTCCACAATGAGTCCACACAGTTAAACACCAAGTGTTATACTTGGACAGTTATAAAAATATTATATCTATTAGGGGTCCAGGACAACACATGACAAATGAATATTTGGCAGGTAAAGTATCACACAACACTATCTGCTGTAGAAAATCTATACAGTCACATTATTTAGTGCACATAAATCACCAGTACCTGCAAAGGAAGAAGGTAAGTAATTTAGTTAGCACCAACACTTTTCAGGAATTACAATCCTCACTTTACCAGTCTAGCCCTAAAATGAATGTGGTCTTGGGCCCTATGTTCAACGTGTGCGTAAAAAGCACACAGAAATTTGTGAAGTTCAGTAAGTTCCAGTACTTTTCGGAGACTGGAAAAAGTTAGGTTTCTGAAGAGGTGAGTAAGGATTCAAAAGTCAAGTTGGCAGCTGTTATTGGTAACAAAACTGTACCCAGCTTCAGATGGTGTTAGACAGCAAGTACTACGCAAGCCAAAAAGTGACAAAACGTACCCCCAAAGTTAGAAAGCACTTTTGATTAAATAAGGCCACCGGTAAATATCCTCACTATTCACCACCCTTACTTCAGTTTTGGTCCAGATTTGGCAGGTACGGAGGTGGTCTCCAGAGGTACATTTTACCACCTTCCTTTCGGTTCCTAGATGCTCAGTCGCTGCGGGTGCAGATACCTATCCGACTGGTCACAAGAGCTGCTGCACTTGGTTTCCAGAGGAAAATTGCAAAAGACACCACTGCAGCACATCTCAAGACACCGGAATTGACATGGGAAACTAGTCTTTGACGACCCTCACCGTTGCACGGCGACACAAAGGGATTCAGCTATCGCGGTCCAATGCCGCCTTTTATCTTGCGACCCATAGTTGCTCAGAGGACGACATTCAGTCTTCTTTACTAAGCTGGTGATCCCCAAAGCCCCAGGTTGAAACATGGGACGACGGCGCTTCTATCACAGTAGCTCAAATTCGAGCTGGACACCCCACTGGATGGCCCAGGGACACTTCCGAACAGGCTCACGTACAGGGTTTCCAGGAGACATCAGGAATGGTTGGTCCCACCAGTCCAAAGGGTTGAAGCACCCATGAAGGCCTTCGAAGATCAGTCGCCAAGTAGGGCTTCTCTTGGACAGTAGCAGGATTTGGTTGCCAGATCTAGTCAAGAGTGCCTCAGGATTGTACTTCCTCTGCTCGGCTTCTCAGGATACTTGGCTCCTTCAGATCTGCTGGAACAGCTGCAGGGATTCTCTTATTCAAAGTCAGGTGAGTGATCAGACTCACCCTTCCAATGGCAAGAACTGCCCCACACATGCAGAACAGCAGTGGTCCAATCAGGGACCACTGTGGGTCTAATGCACACCTGACTTTCATGAGCCAGCTTGTAGATTAGGACCAGACAGTCCCAACCCACTTCTTGGGTCTTCCCACACCCGCCCTGTACTAGCCAACACAACCTTTGTGTTTCTTGGGTAAGTGCATGACCATACAAGGATTCTCCTGACCTGAAAGGGCACGAAGAAGGCAAAAACACAGGAAGGCCAAGGAACAAATGTAAACCTTGTGGCATGGCCATTGTAGGACACTAGCTACAGTTGGTAGCCAAACATGGTAAACACAGTGAGGCTAACTAGAAATATAGTGAAAGTTCAAAAAAGGAACTGCTGCCACCAGATTGTCCTTTAGCACATCTTGGGTAACCAAAAGAATCCCTTGAGTGGACTCTCGGGTCAAACAAAAGAAACCCTATTGCACTGCATTGTGCGAGAAACCAGAAGGTGTCTCACCCACTTGTCCCCGGGGATCTGTCATCCAGGTGGCCAGGACGTGGCCATCCCTTTTGGATCCAGTTCCTGGGGGTGTACCAGTTTGGGAGGATCTCCTGGGTGAGACTTCTTCTGGTACTGGGAGTGGAACACTCGATGGTGAAACACGGTATCCCTTTCCTTGTAACACCTTTACCCCATCCTACCAGGTAGGATATTTAGGAACTCGAGCCCCCTCCCCATTTACAACACAAAGACTTTCTCACGGACAGCCAGCTATGAGAGAAAACAGACTAACACCTGAGCAGTATACCTGATGTGTCCCACTACAATGGTCAGATGAGGTCAGGAAATTACTGATCATCTCACACACCTGTCTTCCATTGCACTTCCCCACACAGATAAAAGGCAGAGCACGAGAGCACACTGTGAGTGAGGCAAAGCACACGAGGAGGCAGAATTTTCGAGACGGCAGCCGAGTATAAGGGGAAAGACGGCAAAACCGAAAGGGATCGCAAGGAGGGAAATTCCCTTGACCTTTTCGACAAGGAACCGTTACTTTCCAGAGGCCTCAAAGACAGAAATTGTAAGACCAGGAAACCAAGCTGAAGTATCCTGCATTGTGTGTCGGAGATGCCCTTGCGTCAGTAATCAAGGCAGGTAGAATCACCAGCCTCCATGGTACTGTACTTGGCTTCAAGAACAAAGCAGCAAATCAACACAGCAGTGTGTTGGGGAGACCGATACTAGACCGGTCTGTGTTGAGGCCAAAGTTGCAAGCAGCAACATTGTATGGCGAGCGCTGGATAGAACAATTTTAAAACTTGTGTGAAAGTTCAACTACTGATGAGTGATTGAACGGTAAAGCAAGTTACAATACCTTTGACAGAGTGGTCCGGCACTGCATGGGTGCTCAGTCGAAGGTCTCTGTAAGGTATCCAGCTGAGAAGTGACAAAAGTAGATGAGTTTGGTCCCAGCGGAGGGAGATCAAAAGAAGGAGAACAAATAAATGTGTATCGAAGTGGTCCTGCTACGGGTCATGAAAAATACTGCGCAGAATCGAAAGTCTTCTATTTTGATGAAGTAGAGAAAGTTTGGAAAATACATGAATTTGGTGCAAGCCTGACGGAGGGAGATCCATTGAAAGCTTTGTGTTTAAATGGGTCTGAGTCCGGCGGAAGGGGACCCGAGGTAAGTCGGTAAATCACACTACTAGTTGCACATAAGGATCCTGAGGAGAAACAAACTTTTTAACGTTTGTCGTGCTGCATCGGGCCCTCTGAATAAGAGACTTTGAATGACAAAGAGACTTTGGCACGGAAGGCCCTTATACTGAGATTTGAACTGCATCCTCATGCTAGAGAAGCCAGAGAGTGTGCTAAGCTCAGGTGGGCTGCCTTGCCCCGTGCTGAAAATGTGGGGAAGGGAAGGCAACAGCTTAAATATCCTGACTTATCATTTCTTGAACACTTTTCTCATGCAGAACATTGTTTCCCTCACTATTTGTATTCAGAAGTAAGGATTGGCAATAGGTTTTATAGTATAGGCCCTTTTATTTTGACAGACTCGACTAGGACTGCGTTATTATTTTTTGATGGTCGTAACTTGCTCCCATCTTTAGGATTAGATGAGCGTTTTTAAAACCCAATTGAAATTCAATAAACAGCCTTGAACTGTAATAACTTGTCTGTCTTAGTTTGATATCATGCCTCCCTTATAATTGGAAGATGCATTTTGCAATGATAAAAGTTACCCAAACTGGCTACCAACTAAAAGACTAAGGGAAACATAGTTTCTCTGTACTGACAGCCTGGGGGGGCTAGTCAGTTTCCCCATAACAGGTGAGAAAAAGGCCAGTGGAGTGAATAGTCGGGACAGTTTGTAAAACAAAAGAAACACGTTTAGGGGTCCATAGAATATGGAGGAAAAGTTGCTTCTAGAGAAACCTTTCCTCTCTCTCTGTGCCGCCCGCTCCACAACAGGCAGCCTTGCATTTGCAGACTGCTTCCTCAGCTTGGATTCGAATCTCCCGGGCTCCAGGAACGAGATTGAAATCCATTGGTCCTTCTTGTTTTTTATGCGGAAGTGCCCGGCCCTCCCTAGCATAGGCTTAGTCCTTTGTCTCTTTCCATGGTGCATTCATCAGGCTTTGACTTATCATCTTCGTCTCAGTGTGGTTGGCTTCCAACCACAGATTATTCTTCATTGATCTTACATTCTTCTTCACAGTATGACTGGTTCGTGAAGGGTGATTACTGATAACATTACAGTAGCAAATAGCGACTGGTTTGAAAGGAAGGTTTTGATTCTTGGATGTTATAGTTACCTTCTCAGTAGAGGTTATTGTCATGATGCCTGCCCCCGGAAGACCAGACCAGGCCCAGCAGCCCCGGAAGCAGGCATCATGCCACTTGGAGCATGCCCAAAAGCCCCAGTTAGGGGCTGTTTGGGTACAGTCCTGGCGCCTATGGCGCCAGGCTCATAAAGATAAAGTCAGTCCTGGCGCCATGGGCGCCAGGCTCATTATTGATAACTTACCTGAAGCAGACCATGCTGCATACTCACCTGAGGCAGACCATGCTGCATGAAGACTCAAGCCAAATGAGGCTTAGGAGGGACTATTTTACTGAAGGGACTATTTTGTTACTTGGGTGGGGCTGTGGAAGAATACTTACCTGGATCTTCTTCCAAGGCTATTTAAACCACGCCCGGACAGCCACAATTGCTTCGCGTTATTCTGCTTGGTGCAGCGTAACGCTCACCGTGTTTTCAGCAGCTCCAGTCTTCAGCCACGCCCGCTTCAGTCCTGGGACTCCTGAAACAAGAAGACAAAAAGGATAAAGGTTAGAACAGGAGTTTTAACTTTAATCCTTACCTGAATCCTGATCCATTTCGCCACGGAACTGAAAGACAGAAGTCTTTGAAGCTTCGCTTCGCATTCCTACGGCGCCGCGCTGAACTCACCTGCTTGGCGGTACTTCAGCATTCCATCACGCTCTCTCCATCTCACGGCCGCCCTCCGACACCTAAGGAGACAAAGACAGCAAGGTGAGCAAGGGGACTCTCTAAGGCCATACAAGCTACCCCCAAGGACTTACCTGATTTACCACAGGAGGTACTCACCTCATTTCGGGTCGGCGCAGTCAACTCTGCTTCATCGCCGTACCCCGGCCCCTAAGGGGAAAATCACAATAGACTTACCTGAATCTTACCGAGTGCCATTTGGAAATCTTCGAGTGGATTAATCGGCAACCTGCAAGGAATCGGACAGAGTGAAGAGCAGCCATTTGAACTCTTATGAACAATTGGACTTTAGAGTCAATACTGGAACTCACCAATTCCTCTATGCCAGTGAAGTAACTGGTCATCAACGCGCCCCTGCGGTCGACGCAAGATGGAGAGCTCATCCTTCCAAACCATCAGGTGAGACTAAGGAGGGGACATCAAGAGTGATCAGTGGGAAGACAAAGGGAGAGGGGAAGGTGGGTTGACACTCAATTCCACGGGTGGTTAATTCCTCTTCTCCTTTGCAGAAGAATATTCTTGCGAGCCAGACAAACTAGGCTGAGCGGGCCAGTCCAGTCAGTCATCTCGGCGCTACACGTCACGCTGGTGGAAATAACAGCGGTCCAGTTCCGGTCGACGCCCCTGTGGGAACCAGGTGAGCGTAACAGTTATAGGGAGTTCGGTGGCAGAACAGGAGTCCCTGTCCCCAAAGGGGGAGTCTTTCCCTGTGGGGTCCTGCTGACCGCCATCCCCAGAGGGATTGTTGCGTAGCAGGCTCACCTCCGTATCCTCACAGGTGTTGGGGAAATCGATAAGGGTCCCATGGGTAAAGAGAAGTTTGAATTGTGCGTGCCATATTGGTGGCTGGGGTAACAGCGATGTTGAGGTAATGTGGCAATTTAGCATGAATCCAATGTAGCTAAAGGGAATGAGATATGCGTTATTTTAGTGTTTGTGTTTTAGTTGATACATTTACGAATTGCATGTGGGCAGCATAATAAATGTCAAAACTGCTGATACAATATAAACACTACATGCAATTAAGACTACAAGTGTCAGTACAAATTCATGTTTGGTACAAGCCTGTACTACACACTAAAGAGGTAGCGATGGCTGAGCAGCCAGACTTATCTCAAGAGTTTAGTGAGAAGTAGAACAAGTTGCACATAGGGCCAACAAATACAGTGATTCAAACAAACACTTGGCTCAAGGTTTCTTGGTAAAAAGAATATACATTTATTTACACAGTCAGTTTGAAAACATTACACTAGCAAGAGCAGCTCAATATAAGACACTAATATAGTACAAATACACAACCAATAAGTTACTGAACAAGTTCAGCTCCCTTGAAGTGGGAGCAAAATGGCACTTCAGATACTTAATAAAAGGTTAAAAAGACAAAGTTATAAGAATAGACAGCCCAAATAGTTTCATAGGCAGGGCAAAGGGTTTCAGTAAACTACAACTAGCAATTCAGTTCATAGGCCTGGGCCAAAGTCAATGGTTCAGAGTATGTACAGGATAGCACAGTTCTGGTAGGAAACGGTTAAGTCTTTGCCACAGAGTTTAGAAGAATTTGGCTAGGCGAAAAGTTTGACGAATATTTAGGGAAGGACAAGCTTTTGAATTTGAGAAAGTTTCCACAAACTTTCACAATGGGCGAAAAGATTTCCGGACCGCGTTGGCACAGTACCTTTTGTATTGAAGAAGAGCTGTAGCTGAGGCAGTTGTTCCTGGCAGTTCGAACAGATTTTGCTGTTCCTGCGCTTCAGTCGTGGGGACAAGGAGGACCTCAGGAGGTTCCTGCACTGCCCAGGGATGAGGCTACAAGCTTAGCAAAATGTCGGTTTAAGGTGGGAGTGCCTTAAGTCCACAAACTCGTATCCTTCCCACTGGCTATCCGGTTTTCCACAGCACTCTGCAGAAAATTCAACCAGGTGGGGACTGTGTCCAGGCGGCTTACGAATTGGTTGTTCCCACCAAACTCAAGGGAAGAAGTTAACCTTGAAGGGCTTCTCTGTCGATGAAGTTTCAGGCAATTCGGACCTGCAGCAGGGCTTCATCGGTCGTCCAGGAGTTGCAGTAGTCCTCTTCCTTCAGCTGAACTTCGGTTCTTTCGTTCCAGTGGTCGACTCTGCTTTCCAAGTCCCAGAGGCCTGCTTTTAAACTGTTTTCCCCCATTCATTCCAGCCTGGCTGACACTCAAACAGCAGGGCGGCTGTCCTTGCCGCACAGCCAGCTGGCCAATTATGCCAGAGTGCATTCAGGTCTCCTAGGAGACTATGCAGAGGGAGTTTCAGGCACCTCCCTCACATCCTGTCCACCCCAGACACCCTGGCGCCAGAGGAGGGCTTCAGCACTGAAGCCTGCCAAAGGCCAACGCACAAAGGGACCAAACCTGGTTTGGCGCTCAGAGACAAACACAAGAAGGACCTTTCCTAAAAGAAATGTCGAAAAAAATCGACCAGAGTCTGTTTTTACAGATAGGTAGGTCTTGGGCACCATATTGAAAAACATGGCCGACCCGATTTTTAGCTACCGTTGTTCGTGGTCGGGAAAAATCATGGTAGTTTGATCTAAACCACTGCCACCAGCCATTTCAAGTAGGAAAGGGTAACATTTGACTGTTACATGAGGGCTTTGACTCAGGGGATGCTAGGCAAACCCTCCAGCACTCTATAAGAAGATAGTGTGCGCTGGGCCAGTACATTTAAAGAGACTAGTAAAGTCAATTTAACTTTACATGTTCTGGGAGACAGTAGTCAGTCCCAGAGAATGTATTTAAACCTTGGGAAGTTTGAAAGACATCCCTGTGCCACTACACTGAAGGTGCTGTGTGACACACAGAAAAATATGATGCCTATGGAGTTCTTTTGAAACTCCATAACCTAAGAACAAAAAGTAAAACACATCAAAATACATGGAAGAGTGGGGAAAAAAAGGCTCACACTCTTCCCAGGTAAAAAAATCAAATCCTAGAAATCCAGCAAAGTTGATGGGGGTTTCAGAAGGTAAGGGAAAGTAGCACATTCTTGAGAATTCTCCTTAACAGTGTGTCAGGCCACATAGCGCTTAACAACCAGGCAGCGTGGAGCTCTGTGTACATGCGAGGTAGGAGATTTGCAATGGGAAAATCAGTGTGGGAGGATGCATTTACAGGTACACATACATGGGGGTCTCCACAGATATAGGTTTTGGGCAGCATGAGTATACAGATCTGTTTTGCCGCAGAGTTCTCTGATAAATTAGGAATTGTGCTGGTTGAAATCCTGGGTTGGGCAATTGAATTCTGTGTGACTGATAAACTAGTTTTTCAAGGTTGGAGAAAGACAGCAGCAGCTGCAATGAATATCAGATGGTCAGTTTCGGGCAGGCCTTTGTAATGGACTAGGTGCATTGTGAAAGGGAGATGCAATCTCTGTAAGTATATTGGAGTTGGCTATTGAATCATAGGAGGATTCTGGCCACCTGGGAGGGCTGGATTTTAGGTTCAGACAATTAAACCAGATGTTGGTTGCTTGCAGGGAAAAGAGCACTGATAGATCATGGGTTTTAAATAGAGTTGTCAAGGTGTGGGCTGAGACCATGTGGGCTGGAATGGTAAGTTGCATGGTTTAGAATGAAATGTGGACACCAACATGTTTGGGTGATAAAACCAGCCACAATATATCAAAAGGAAATGTGTTTACTATCCTCCTCCTACACATCAATGGTATTTTCATAGAATAGCCATGTGCATCACAAGTAGGGGTAAAGGTTTCGAACCAGATGGAATCTGTGATACCTGAAATTGTAAATTGTATAAACTGTGTAACTAGGAGATGAGGCTATGACCAAATATGGAAAGTCCCCAGAGAGGGGGTTTAGTGTAAGTATGAAACATACAATTATTAAAGAGGATGATGCTTAGAAGAATGTATCAAATAAGAAGTGTGCGAACTGAAGGGAATATGGCTACATTGTATAGTTTTAACCAATCGAGGTGGCAGGTTGGCTCTGTAACAAAAACTTTGGAAGAGTTTTAACTGTTGCAAATTGAATAAAATGCGTGTTCTTTGTGTGGTTCAGGGAGACATATTAGTTTGACTCGTTGATGTCATCTAGCCCCTTCCGGACGTTTGTACCATAAACTTGCTTTACGGACAAAGCGTGTAAATATTCTTTAAGGGTGGGCGTGGTTTTGGTTAAAGTGATCAAAAGGCCCACTCTTTCACAGGGAAGGGCTCCCCTTAGGGGAGAAGTGATGAGATTCTGTGAATCGTCACACCATACTCTACTTCAAAAACAGGGTGGTGGGGGGGTCCTTGCCACTTTGCAGAGAAGCAATGGAACTGTGTTTCTGGTCTCCGGAGAAGTCTTTGACGGCTGCCCATCTTAGCAAGAGAATGTCACGGTGGATGTCTAGAGCTAACAGACTTTTATCTTTCCACAAGTGGAAGCTCTACCAGGAAGTTCTACAGGAGCTTTACACCCACTGGTGGACTCCTCAAGTTGATCTCTTTGCAAATCCCACAATTCACCCCCACCATTCCTAGCCAACCCTTCCCACATAAATACTCTCCATATACTCCTTTAGATTTGCTCAGAGCTGTAAGAAGTTCTTCATCAGAATTGGTTTGTGTTTGTGCTAGATAGTTCTGGCCAAAATCAAGAACAGGAGACCAGACATCTAAAAATGCGTGGAGTTGGTTATCCATGGAAGCTGTAACGTTCTCTGCAACCACTATATCCCACAACGTAAGCCCACCAAATTGCAACATGGTTGCCTTCCTCTGATTTCCAACACTCTGTAACTGTGATTCTCGCTGCTACGCTGCTACTAATAGGTGGGTGATTAATTTAGTGGCAGAACCCGGCTTTGGATTTATCTCCTCTTGGTGACTCCACAACAGAATATCCGTCGGGTCCATCAGTAATTGGACCGCTGCTATCTCTTTGAGTGCTACTATTTATTCCCAATAGGCTGGAGAATCAAACAATCCCACCACATATGAAAATGGGAGCCTTGAAGGCCAGATTTACGCCAACAGTGCGGAATATAGGGTGTGTTTTAATTTGTGTAATGTTGTGGGGGGGTAGTACCATCTGTATTTTAATTTTAACATACATCTGGAGGAGGTGAGTAATTTCGAGCACATATGTCTAGCAAAGTGTGGTCTTCAATTGGATGGTTCAAGTCTGTTTCCCAATTAGTCCGATCTCTTGGGTTAGTCACCAACATATCATTTCTCATAATCCTGTGCAGTATGGAAATACATCCCAGAGACATTCCTACCCCAATAGTAAGTTCCAGGGCACTGGGAGTTTGCATTGCTGCCGGCTTAACCAACGAGTGAACAATCCAGTGTCTAATTTGTGAATACTGACACCTCTTGGTCTCTCCAATTAAACATTTCTCCTTACATTCAATTAAGTTTAGGGGTGAGGTATCTGTATACAGTTTTGAGATTTGCCTTAGTCCCCCTCGTGTCCAGTTACTAAAGTCTTTCTATGAGCCCTGCTGTAAAGTCCGGATTGTTTAGTATAGGCGAGAATGAGCCCAAGCCAGGTGTGATTCCTTTGGTTTGCAATGCACTTCTCCAATAGTACAATGTAGTTTTAGTGGACGATAATAGCTGGGACTAATTTGTTAGGGTCACAACTTTTATATATGGTAAGGCTAGAAGGGGCGATTCCATCCTGGTCTGTTCGAGGCACACCCATTGTGGTTGTGGGAGTCTGATTTATTCCATTTAGCAATGTGAGCGATCTAGGTGGCAATATTTTATTTGGCCAAATCCGATACTCCCAGTCCTCCCAAGCGGGAATCGCCCACCACAACTGCCTGGGAAATCCAAGGCTTTTTACCCCTCCAGATAAACCTTGACACCATTTTCTGCAGTCACTTTAGGGCCATTTTTGAGATCTTGACTGGAAGAGCTGAGCACCAGTAGAGGAACATAGGTAGCAGGTACATTTTACCCACCATAATTCAGCCCATTAAGAAGATCACCTGCATTCCTCACCATTTCAAGTCTTCCTCCAACGTCTGCGTTTAGGGAAATTTTACTCCAAGTAAGTGTTTGGTGATTTGAATCTCTAGGTGTTCACTGCATCAACCCTCCAGGTCAAAGGACACAAATGGTGCAGGATGCATACATCAGCTTCTGTTAGTGCTTTTTTCAAGGCTACTGATTTATGAAAATTGATGGCAAAAGCTGCTGTCTTTTGGAATAGTTCGAATTTGGGCATGGTCTCTTTCATCAAAGTGTGCTGGTTTGTCAGTGTCAGCATGCCGTCATCTGCATGAAAGGAGACTCAGTATTGTACTTCCTGCACATGGATCCCCTCAATATTTGGGTTGTCCCTGATTCGCTTAGTGAAAGGTTCCATAACAGTGCAAGAAACACAAAACCATGTGGTGGTCTTTGGGGGCCAAAAGGGTTGAGCTGCTGGCTTATTTCTGCTATTTAGGCTATAATTTAATGAACATCTCCTCTGTAATTATGTGGAAGGCAGTCCTGAAAGATAATCATTCACCCTTGTTAGCACACACGAAGCGTTGTTTTGGGCAACTTTGTAGATTATCTATTCTCCCTATTCTGAAACATTATTTGGGAAAGATCGAGCTAGTCCTACTGTATGGGCTGGATATGGTGTCTGTAAACTTCGCCCGTATCGTGACTCTTTACAGGGTTTTATTTGGAAGAACAGGTTTTCTTTTTAACATGTATTTTCTATTAGAATTCCGATACATATACTGCAGAGGTAACACATTCTGATGGCCAAGTCACAGTATGATATCGAAATTCCAGTTTTTGTAATTATGGCCCCGTTCCATTGTAACAATCCCGCCAAACCAAGACCTGGGGGAAGAGCGCCCGTGAGAGGGGCTTTGAGGGGGAGTGCTGTCATGGCCACTGGGCAAGGACCAGTAGTTCCATCATACAAAGGGTCCAGGTGGACCCAGTCCTGGCGCCTTTGGCACCAGGCTCATGAGAAAGTGTGCTCTGCACACTTTATTTCTGATGCAGATGTAACTTCCTCCCCTGCAGGGTCCCCACATGCTTTCAGGTTGGGCGTGGCCATAGGAAAGCATTGGGCAGAACATGCAGCATCCTCTGGGAGTGGCAAGGTGGGGCCACAAGGCGCAGCCAAAGGGGCATGGCTGGGACCAGGCTATTTAAGCCTGCCCCTCCCGCATGCCAGCGCTTTGCGTTAGTCTGCTTATAGCAGCTTAAAGCTCACCGCCGCCAGAAGCGCTCTTACCTAATTCCAGCAATACCATCGCTTGATGCGCCGCTTACTTGACTCCAGCAACATCATTTCCAGTGCGCATTTTACCTGATTCCAGCAATGCCATCGCCTGAAGCGCTTCTTACCTGACTCCAGCAATCCCATCGCCTGCAGCTCATCTTACCTGATTCAAGCAGTCACTGCAGTCGGAGCGCATCCTCACCTGTTGTGGGCGTCCAAGATACGCAGGAGCTCTTCTCATGGATTCATCCATCCAGCAACCGCCAGCAGGACTTCGGATAGCTGCTTCTTAGACATCGCCAGGCCATCCCTGCAGGAGAAAAGGACAAACAAGGTTAGAAACAACAAGACATTACGCTAAGGTAACGTGCCACATATCCCTCACGCTTGACCTTAGAACCAAACGTACCTCCTGCTTGGGACATCGTAAACCCCTCAGGCCCCTATTTGGACTCGCTTCCAACACCGCAACTCCGCTGGGCCCTTCACCACCTGTTGGGGAGAGGAAAGACATTACAAGGGAAACAGACAATAATCACGGATAAAAAGACATTGCAAAAGGATACCGACAATAATCATTGTTGAGAAAAACTTACCTTTGAAGTGGATCAGCCACAGCCGGTCTGTGCTGCCAAAACACAGGGACCAGTGAAGAAACTAGTTCCATTAAAGGCGCCCTTGCAGTTGAGAAGCAGGACGGAGAGCTCATCCTCACTAATAAACAGGTGAGACTACATGGGTATACGCATGCTCACCTCATTCTGGGAAGAAGGGTTCAAGGGAAATCACAGTCCAACCACAGCGTTCTCACTGCCTCTCGTATTCTCTCAGGGGCAGTGTCACCAACCAGTGTGGCCCACACTACAGGCGAAGGGGAAGGAGCCTGATCCAGGGGAGCCATTTCCAGGGAGGGCTGCAACCGTGCCCCAACGTCCCCGCAGAGACCAGGTGAGCGTAACATGCCGTCAACCATGAGCCAATGCTCCAGCTCGATGAAAAGGAAATCGGACAACCGGGGTAAGCTTCTGGAGAAGGCCTGGTCGGTTCCGATGGAGAAAGCTAAGGGGGAGCGAGGCGGTGGCCCTCCCCCCATGGTGAAGGCCTCAGACGCGCCTGTTAGGCAGAAACCTGTGCAGTTCCCTGTGGGAACACTGCAAAAGATTTAGGACTACAGGTGTTAGCAGTAAACCCACTTGGTAGCAGTCTGTACCACCCAGATTTACCTGGTAGCTGTGGCTGAGCAGTCAGACTTCCCTCAAGAAGAGTTAGGCAGTATGCAAAGTATACAAAATAGGCACTCGGATACAATAACACAAGCAAACACTGACCAGAGCTTTGGTATCAAAGTATATAATTATTTATTTAAAAACACACTGTTTGAAACACTCCAGTACTCTTATTGTAAAACACTCTAAACACAGTTACTATTATAATATATACAACCCTATTTCCTTATCAGATAAGTCATAGTTAACACCACTTATTTTCATACAAAGGTGAGCGCTTAACTATAGATGGCACTCCAATAAGTTCATGAAGAAGGGAGGGAAAAAGACAGAATATGGAAAGATACACCACTCTAAGATTTAGGAACACTATTAGAAAGTCAGAAGAGCAAAAGTCACTTGTGAGCTAAAGTCCATAGGCTGGGCCCACTCTTAGAGAGAGCAGAGCACAAATGCGCCCAAGATCACACAGTTACACTAGGCTCAGAAAGTCTTGCAGAGAGTTCGAAAAGAATTTAGAGAGGCTCAGAAAAGTTTAGCCAGGGTGTCCCAGGCTAACCCAGGTTCGAAAGCCGGGGGCTAAATCTACCCCGTACAGTTGGTGGCAAGGGAAGCCAGGCGGGACACGGTACCTTAAGTGGGAAGGGTCCTCCAGCGGTGGCAGTTGTTCCTGGCAGCGGGTGCAAGTCTCGTTGTCGTCCAGGGGAAGAGAAGATCTCGACTTGGAGGAAAGATGAAGGTCGTTGCACTGCCAGGGAAGAAACCAGCCGCAGAGTTTTTCGGTTAAAGGTATTACCCTTTATTTCGCGGTCGTGGTAAAACGTGGTATTCCGGTTGCCGGGGTGCTTGGCATGGGCAAGGCAGCCACGAGATGCGTCGGGAAGGCGAAAAGACGGTGAGACTGTTTATCCCCACCAGTCAAAGGAAGAAGACTCTCGGGCGGGAGATCTCCTCTGTCATTGGGAAAAGTGGTGAGACGGTCCATCAGGGCTCCAACGGTGGTGTCGTCGTGGAAGGTCGGCTCAGCTTCTCCCTCTTCGGATTCTTAGGTCCTGTGGCGACTTCTGAAGTTCCAGTCCCCAAAGCCCTGCTTTTATGCAGAAAACCCCCATTCACTCAGCCTAGCTGTCACTCAAACATGCTAAGTGGTGAGCCACTTGGGCCAATCAGGACGGAGTGCGACTTGAGTTGCCTAGGCAACTCAGCCCAGGGTGCCTAAATCCCCCTCCACCCCTCCTAAGTACCCCAGACAGAGTGGCACCACTTTGGAGGGCTTCTGTGGAGAAGCCCGCCAAAAAGTGGAACAAAGGGCTCGACTTGGGTTGGAGTCACAGAAGAGAACACAAACGCCATTTTAGAACCGAGTTCCGGCAAAAAATACCAACCGGCGAATTAATAATAATTAAATAAACCGGCCGTATGTTCGAGGCTATCGTAATTAAATAAGATAGTAGCCTCGAACAATGGGAAAATCCCATAGAGAAATATTCGCGGTTGAATATAAAAAGTAGTATCCACTGCCACCAGCCAAAACTCGATCAGGGGGGACGGAGACGTGCCCCCTCGACTAACAGACCCTAGGGCAATCGAATTGCCCCAGCCAGTATGTCCACAATATGATGGTTTGTACTGGTTCTGTTCAGAATTTAAGACTAGTAAAGTCAGTGGTGACTTTACATGCCCTGGGAGACAGTAGTCAGTCCCAGGGTATGGAGTCTATACTGGGGGGTCACTATGACACCCTTATGTTACTGCACTGAGGGTGCTGTAACACACATCACAAAAACACATTAAGCCGTATGGAGTAAAAAAAACATAGCCCATTAAACACATCTAGAGTCAAAGAAACACACTCAAATCATGCCCAAGAGTGAGGGTAAAAGAGTCTCACTCTTGGCAGGAGAAAATAATAAACCCCAATCGGCTGGGGACTCACTAGGTTAGGAAATTCAGCCTAAACAGAGAATTCTCCCTAACAGCGCCTAAGGTCGCGAAGGCCCAGATTCACCAGGCTAAGGCTTTGATTGAGGGAGTGGTAGCATCCCTGGCAAAGACCACGTAGGCGGCCCCATTGAAGGTGGCCCCCAAGCCAAGAGTTTCCCTGCCCAGCCGGAGGGAATAGTCTTTCACGCCTATCGATAAGACCCCCGTGAAACCCCTGGGTGAGAAGACAGTGCGGGGCACGATAGTCAGTTCTTGACAAGAAGTTCGTCGAGGTCAGATCCAGCTTGAAGAACCCCGCTGAGGCGAATGTGCAGAGCGACGAAGGAGACCACGAGGAACGGCAAATTGACGAGGAACCGGAGGACACTACGCTACTGCCGACACTCCCGTTGCAGCCGATGCCACCACCGACGGACAGGTTATAGGACATCCTATTAACCTTGCACACATTGTACACAGAAATAAGGACACGGATGCCTTTGCCTCTGCTGGACGATCCAGCAGCGCCTGGACCATCAGGGAGCCCTCCATAACCCCCCCCCCTCCGCCCTACCATCCTTCACCTCCATCCCCTCCACCAGGGGACGAGAGGGAGACAGTGACGGCGATGACAGGGATTGACAACGGCAGCAACAACGGAACTGATCTCCCGTCGCCCCCACCCCGGGCTTCTCCTCCCGACGAAATTGGCTCCTTTCACACCATGATCGCTAGGGCCACAGAGCTTTTCCAGCTATGCCCCGAAGACCAGAAGGAGGGATTCCTTTATCAGCGACGAGAGGCCAAGAGGAAGACCGTGCTCTCGGTCCCGCTGTTGGACGACATCTGGGATGAGGGGCTGGCCCTCCTGAAGAACCCATCCTTGGCCCCGGTGAAGAGGGACTGGTATGAGAAGAAGTACCGGGTTCCAGACTCTGCATCGATGTGCCTCAGAACACAGCCGTCCCGGACTCATTGGTCTCCGCGGCGGCCAAGAAGAAATCGGCTGGGGCGATGGCATCGACTTCCACTTCCCTGTCGGACGGCGGGGGAAGAAACTGGACACCATGGGACGTCGGGTCATCTCGTCTCTGGCGACTACCATTAAGGCGGCCAATGTTCTCGCTATCGTGGCCCGCTACGTTAGGGAGCGGTGGTTTAAAATCGCCCCCCTCCTGGACTTCCTCCCAGACGACAAGTGGGCGGAAGCCCTTGAAATATTGCAAGAAGGCGAGGTAGCTTCGGACCACGCTATCACAGTGGCTGCGGACATCGCCGACACCAGCTTCCGCCAGATGGGCAACAGCGTTTGCCTTTGCCGGCGTGGCTGGCTCAGGGCCACCGACTTCCGTCAGGACGTACAGACGAGTGTACTGGACATGCCCTTCGACGTGAACAACTTGTTCGGCAATGCAGTGGATGAGCCTGAGTCACTGCAGGCCATCAAGGCAGACACCCAGACTGCCCGGGCCTTGGGCACGCTCCATCAATGACGGCTGTCCTTTCGGATTCGATGGCAGCTCTTCCTCATACCGTCAGGCAGCCCATTCTTCGTCGCAGGAAGCCTACGGAGGCCACAACAAGGCCGGTGGACATCGTCGTCGTCGCCAAGGGGCCCAAGGTGGTAAGGCCTCGGTGTAGCAGGACTGAACCGGCTGTGGCATCGGGCCCCCACCCGAGCTCCCCGATGGGAGGCCAGCTGGCGAACTTCATCGGCGCGTGGAAATCCATCTCCACCAACCGTTGGGTGCTGGATGCTGTGCTGTGGCCAGGAAAGAAAACCACATTCCTCAACTACTTCTGGAGGGAAGAGCAATGCTAAAAAAAGGGCGCGATAGAGCTCATCCCGAAGAGGCTCTGGGGCTCCGGAGTATACCCGCGGTACTTCGTCGTTCGAAAGAAGACCGGCGACTGGCGGCCCATCCTAGATCTCTGTTGTCTCAACAAATACATAAAATCCCAGAAATTCCGGATGGTCACCCTTCAGCACGTGCTGGGACAGCTGGAAGAACGAGACTTCCTGTCGTCGCTGGACGTGGAGGATGCCTACTTCCACATCCCCATTCACAAGGAGCATTGAAAGTTTCTGCACTTTGTGGTCCAAGGACGTCACTACCAGTTCAAGGACCTCCCATTCGGTTTGAAGTCGGCCCCAAGGGTCTTCACCAAGTGCCTGGCACTGGTGGCGGCGCCGCTGCGCTTGCAGGGGATCCAGGTCTACCCCCTATCTGGACGATTGGCTCATCCGGGCGAAGTCAAAGGAACTTGCCGTCGGACATACAGCGAGGACCGTCCGGCTACTCACGGAACTGGGGTTCTCGATAAACTATACGAAGTCCTGCTTGGAGCCATCTCAGGACGTTCAGTTCCTGGGAGCCAGACTCAACACAGTGGCGCGCCTAGCTGCACCATCGGAAGACAGGTAAAGGCCATCCTGGGCAAGGTACAACAGCTGTTGACCATGAAGGTTGCCAGGGTGAGGTCCATCAAGTCCCTGCTCGGTATGATGTCGTCATGCATCTACCTCGGCTGTGCAGACTGCGGATGCGGCCGCTGGAGGAGTTCCTCGACGCTTGTTGGATGCAGGCGACGGGAAGCTTCGAGGACCAGATCGCCCTCCACGAGACATTCCGTCGGGCGATTCTATGGTGGGGGTCCGCGCACATCTAGCGGTGGGCACGGACTTCCAGAACCCTGTGCATGAGGAGACAGTGACAACGGACGCCTTCCTGGAGGGATGGGGTGCACACACCGGAAATCTCCACGCAAGATGCACATCAACATCCTGGAGCTCCAGGCTGTGTTTTGGGCCCTCAAGTCATTCCTTCCGTCCCTCAGGCGCATGGTGGTGCGGGTCTTCAACAGACGATGTTCTACATTCGGAAGCAGGGGGGCACCAGATCCCCAGCTCTCTCCAAGGAAGTGCAGGTCCTATGACAATGGGCCGTCGCCCAAAGGATGTTCCTGGTACCCTTTCATCTGGCAGGAGTGAAGAACACCGTCGCCGACTCACTCAGCAGGAGCTGTGCTCTTGCCACGAGTGGGAACTTCGGCAGGATCAGGTGGATCTACTGTTTCGACGATGGGGCAATCCCCAGATCGAACTGTTTGCGACAGCGACGAACACCAAGTGCCGGAGGTTCGCCAGACGGTTTCCCCACCCGGGGAGCATGGGGGATGCAGTCTCATTCCCCTGGGACGGCCTGTTTCTCTATGCGTTCCCACCGTTGCTGTTGCTCCTAGGACTCAGTGTTAGGGAGAATTCTCATCTATGGCTAATTTCCCCTCCCCTAGTGAGTCCCCCAGCAGCTTTGCTGGACTTCTGGAGTTTATTTTTTTCCACTCGGTAGGAGTGAGAGCTTTTTCCCCACTCTTACCTGTGTTTTGCTATGTGTTTCTACCTGTTTTTATGATTGTGGTCTCTGAAGTATACCATTTCAGTAGCCCTCTTCTTTTTGTGTGTCACACAGCACCTTCAGTGCCGTGGCACATGGTTGTCTTTGAGAATTCCCTCGACTCCATTTCTGAGGCGACTACCGTCCCCCAGAAAAGGGTAAAGTTACCATTAACTTTACATAGTCAATCTACCACAGATCCAGTACGCCCCATCTTCCATAGAGTACTGGAAAGGGTTAATTTGTATCCCTTTTTATCAGTTCCTCCTAGAGCATTCGCTTCGCTCTTTTAACATTTAGACTTGGCTGGTGGCAGTGGTATCTACCCTAACTTTTCTACCGCGATTATATTAGATACACGTGGTACTGTTTTTGGCTATTATATTAGCCTCGAACATAAACCCGCTTGACCAAATTGTCTTTCTTTTGGCTCTGGTTGGGTTTATTCGCCATTTCTTTTTGTTAAAGTCCTTCTTGTGTTTTACTTTGCGCGGCAAACTAGGTTCGCCTTCTTTGTTCACTGTCTTTTGGCGGGCTTCTGCTCAGAAGCCCTCCTCAAGGCGCCTGGGTGTCTAGGTGGGCTGAGTGTGAGGGAGGGGTGTAGTCACCCCCTGCACAGGGTATCCTAGGAAACCCAAGTCGCACTTTGTCATGATTGGCCAGGGTAGTTGTCCGGGCTGGACAACCCCCCTGCTGGGTGATTGACAGCCAGGCTGTGTGAATGGGGGTTTTTCACATAAAAGGCAGGTCTCTTGGGCTAGAAGTCAGAGAGTCTGGAACTACAAGGAACCGAAGAGAAGCGGAGAGAACGACTGCTGCTGCAACTACCCCATTCCGGTGAAGCCCTGCTGCAGTCCTGAGCTATCTTCCCTTCAACGACTCAGAGAAGATCCAGCCCGTAGTCTTCTTCCCTTGAGCTTGGTGGGGATAACCAGCTCATCTTCCACAGCCAGAGGATCCTCTTCCTTGGTCGAAATCGCTGCACGCTGCTCTAGTGGTCTGGATAGCCCCCCGAAGAGCCTCTCCTGTTTTTAAGGAGCGCACCTTTTATTCCTCGTCGCTGCTGCTGGCTTTATCCCTGTGTGGTGCAGACCCCCTTCAGACGTCCTTCTTCACAGCCAAGCTCCAGTAATCGTGGGTCTGCAGGAAACCAACAGGAACAACTGCCAGGGCACCAGCTGCACCATTGAAACAAGGTACTGTGTTCTACTTGAGGAAACTGGGTGAATTCCTTTTCTTCATTTCCAAGGCTTGCCCTTGTCTTCCCTCCTTCTTGTAACTTTTGCTTCCGAACATTGACAATATCGAAGTACTTTTGGCTACGTTGAATCGTGAACTGTCTGACTGTGTGCTCTTCGGCAACAGGCCCCGGTGTCTTTCGACCCTGGCTTTGGCCCCTTGACTTTTTTTTTTTTTTAAATTTTATATTTATTGGTTTTACAAAGAACAGAAAAAATGCAAACATTGTTTAAACACAGTTGTACGTCCCTCAGGAGGGCAAGTCAGGCACGAGATGCAAATCAGAACAATATGCCAAGAGTCTCTTAGTCGTGCGACAGTCCCAGTTACCTAAGTATGCTTCGTTGGCTGTTTGCCGTACTTCCTTCCCACCCCCCCCCCCCCACTTGGTTTGTTGTACATCACAAATGCAATCATCTAACATTAGTATCGGTATCGTGTGGTTGGCACAGGGCTAAGCATTGCAAAATATTGGCAACCGGACTTAGGTGACTCGCTTTTTGTATTTTGTATTGTCCTTTGGACGTGGTATCATTCGGTCGGGTTTTGAGGCTCCTCTGATTGGGAGGCAGAAGGGGGTGAGATATACGTGTTCTTGAAGTCCATCCATAGGGTTTCACATTTCGCAGATTTATTGTGCAAGGAGGCGGTGATCGTTTCCATCACATAAATATTTGTAGCGATTTTGATCCACTCGGCCTTCCCTGGGATCAGGTGAGACTTCCATTTGGTCGCTATGAGGGCTCTTGCCGCCAACAACAGCTGGGGGGCCAGGCCTTTCACCCGGAGCCACTCTTCCTCGTCTCTTTCAAGGCCAAACAAAACAAGGTGTGGGTCGAGTTCTCTGTGAATATCGTCTATCTCCTTAATCCATCCCAAAACCTCAGTCCAGAACACCTTGATGCGCGGACAGCTCCACCACATGTGCCAATAGTTGGCATTTTCTCCACACCTCCTCCAGCATTTCGGGCTCATGGATTGGGACATTTTAGAGAGTCGGAGTGGGTCATAATGCCATCTATGTAGGAGCTTTATTGCATGGAGTTTGTACTGGCTGGAGATGGAGGATTTGGGTGCGGCTTTGCACATCAGGTCCCATTGGTCGGGGAGTATCTCTTCACCTAAGTCTTTTTCCCATCTGGCTTTGAGGGGTTCCGTGTTGCCACCTCCTGCTGCTAAAAGTGTTTGGTACATCACGGATATGAGGCCTTTCATTTCTGATCTGGAGTCCAGAAGTTTCTCAAAGGCGGTGAGGTCTCTTCTCAATTTTGCTCTCCATTCAGGTTTTGTCAACACCCCTTTTAGCTGGATAAAGTGAAATGTCGATAAGATACCTATCCCCAGTGCCGTTGTCAGGTCCGGTAGTGTAATGAACGAGTCTTTTCTCTGAAGTTGTCCTACCCTTTCAAGGCCCGCTTCATACCATGACTGGAATCGCTCCAGGTTCGGAATATGGTCATTTACGCCAGGAGACCATAGGTGACTGAGCGGGGATGGCCAGGTGGTGACTTCTCCATCTCTTTCCCGGTGCGCCATATGCTCCATATAGTAGTCAATATGGGATGTTGTCTGACTTTCCTCTGCACCCGTTGGTATGGGGACCAGAGCCATTCTGCTACTGTGGCGGGGGACATATAGTGGTTATTCATCTGGACCCATTGCAGGTGTTTGTGGTCCCTAAGGTGTGGGATTAGGACGCGCAACTGGGCAGCTTTATAATAATTCCTTAAGTCAGGAAGACCCACCCCCCTTTTTTCTGTGGGGAGAATAAGCGTGTCATATGGGACCCTCGGTCTCTTCCCCTGCCAGATGAACCGCAGCATGGTCCTCCGGGCCTCGACAAAAAATTGGTTGGGTATCACGATCGGTAACATCTGGAAGGGGTATAGAAAGCGAGGGAGGCACACCATCTTGACAGCATTAATGCGCCCCAGCCATGAGATCATCAGTTTACTCCATTTCTCGAGATCTCTTTCAAAGCTTCGGAGAAGCGGGGGGAAGTTGGCCTCGTAGAGGTCATCTAAGGTTCTAGTAATCTGTATACCTAGGTATTGTAATGTCACGTGTTCTATTATAAGCCCAAGGGAGAGGAACTTTGCCTCATTTTCAACCGGGGCACCTTGGAGGGGAAAGAGGATGGACTGGAGTATTCTCCGTTAACGAAAATTGACGCTTTGGGAGAGGCATATAATGCTCGTATCCCATCGCAGAATTTGGGGCCTATTCCCACTTTCTGGAGGACTGCACTCAGGAAGTCCCATTCCACCCTGTCAAAAGCCTTTTCCGCGTCAAGCGAAAGGAGGGCCGGGTCGTCCTGAAGACTGTGTCCGGCGTGGACAAGGTGCAGAGTCTTACGCATGGTGTTGGCACCCTGCCTGCCGAGAATGAATCCGACCTGGTCGGAGTGGACTAGTTTGGGCATTAAAGTTTCTAGTCTGGCAGCCAATACCCTGGCATAAATCTTCGCGTCCAGATTGAGGAGGGAAATGGGGCGGTACAATCCACATAATTTGGGGTCTCTACCTTCTTTAGGGATGACAGATATGAGGGCTTTCTTAAAGGAATCTGGGGCGGTCCCAGAGCTCACTATCTCGTTAAAGAGTTCCGTGAGGAAGGGTGACAATTGATCGGCGAAGGTCTTATAGAAACCGGCCGTGTAGCCATCTTCGCCCGGTGACTTCCCTAGTTTAAGTCGTTTAATTGCATCTCTCGTTTCGCTTTCAGTTATGGGACTATCAAGGAGTTCGGCTTCCGTTTGCGTTACTGTAGGAATGGTAATTGGGGACAAATAGGACGCTATGTCAGAGTGAGCCGATAGCAGCTCGGAGGTATATAGATTCTCATAGAAGGTGGCAAAACGCTCGGGTATTGAGCAGGGTAGGTGAGTCGTAGAGCTAGTGGGTTCTGATATCTCCTTAACCTTGCGTTCCTCTCTCCGTTCCCTTAGCCTGGCAGCTAAGAGTGCATCGGCCTTGTCCCCTTTTTCATAGTATGTCTGTTTCAGAAATTGCAATTTCCGCACCACCTGGCCATGTTCCACCAGTCGTAGTTCTTCTCTTTTGCGGTGGGCCATGTCTAGCTTGGCGGAGTCCACTTCTGTTTCATCTCTCAATTCACTCTCCAGTTGGTGTATTTCACTGCGTAACTTGTTTTCGACAATCCTCCGCTCTCTCTTTTTAGAGGAGCCCTCGCGTATTAGCACGCCTCTCCACGTGGCTTTCCCAGCTTCCCAGATCACTTTTTTGGAGACCTCCCCATTGTCATTTGTCCTGAAATATTCTTCAATCTCGGTCTCCATTTCTCCTCTGAAAACCACATCAGTCCAAAGGGACTCATTGCAGCGCCAAGATCCTCCGGCGACAGGCAGATCAGCCCAAGCGACGTCTGCCAGTACCATATCGTGGTCTGTCCATGTAATCGGAACTATACTGGAGTGGCTTGTGGACTTCGCTAGATCAGACGAGAGGAATATATAGTCTATGCGCGTGAATGTGCCATGAGGGTTCGAGTAGAAAGTGAAGCCCTTTTCGTCATGATGCTGTGCTCTCCATACGTCACGTAGATCGTATAAGTCCATCAGGGCAGCGAATTCAGTGCGGGCCTCTTTATGCTGATTCCGCGAGTCGGGGTTGCCTGGTCTCCAGTCTACAGATGGATCCATCCACTGGTTGAAGTCACCTCCCACCACGAGGTGGCCTGCAGTTTCCAGCACTATTTTGGGAATCGTTTTCCTGAGGAATGCGGTCTGTCCGGTATTGGGCGAGTACACTGTGGCAATCGTGACCTGAATCCTTGCAATTTTCCCCACAATCAAGAGGGCTCGTCCGCTCACATCCGACCAGGACTTCTCTAATTCAAACCCAACTCCTTTCTTAATGAGGATTCCAACCCCTCCCTTTCTGAGCGGGCCAGAGCCCCAAAATTCCGTGCCTCCCCTAGTTCCCAGAACTTTCCGCTCCTCACCCCTCGCAAATTTCGTCTCCTGTATGAGGAGAATGTCTATGCCAGACCTTCGAAATTCTCTATGTACCAGTGACCTCTTGGTAGGAGAGTTCAGTCCCTTCACATTGATTGACCCAATTCTGAGAAGACCCTTGCCCTTGACCCTCTCATGTGATGCCATTGGCGGTTTGTAGTCTGGAATCCTTCGCCACCAGAGTCCGGAATGACCTGCAGGTACCCTGTGTCATCGCAAACACGACACTTTGAAGCGAGTGCAGTGATATTCGTACATTTCCCAAGTGTTCAATTACCTCTCTCCCCTTCTCTCGTGTCCCACCATAATCGGTGGCGTTCGTTTGAGCGTAGGAATAGGGTGTGCTGCGTCGGCAGCCGTTGACGGCGTCCGGAACGGACTAGGTGGAAACGTATGGTCTGTTGGCGGACCATCAGTGGGAACCGTCGTCCCACGGTCCCAATCAGATTTCCCATCGTTACTTAAGGGTGAGCCCCCATCTTCTTTCCCCCTCCCCCAAACATTATACAGTTCCAACAACAGTAACAACAAACAGGTGAAAAATTCCAACGTTACGTGCGGTTTACTGGTCTCTCCGCGGGAGTTCACACCACTTTTCGGTCCGGAGGGATGCCCCGCCAGCGGCGGCATCCGTTCGGCGGGGTCCGCCATGTAACGATCTCCGCGGGAGACAGCGCCGCCCACTGTGGCCATGGCTGTGGTCAGCTCAAATTTCGCCTGGGTCCCTTGGCTCAGGTCTGCTCGGGAGTGCTGTTGGGGCGCCTATATTTTCTTGATCCCTTTACTCTCTTGCGCCTAGGGCCCTGGAGTTCCCACCGCATCCCCGGGCGCTCGCCGTCGTCACCCTCCTTGCTTCCCTGATTCGCTCCAAGGAGATCGGCGATGCAATCTTTGATTTCTTCTTCGGAGCGTAGGATCAGTTTCCTGCTGCCATGCTCGAAGGTAAGCGAGAAAGGGTATCCCCATCTGTACCTTATGTTTTGGTCTTTCAGCCATTTCGTCAGGGGGCTGCAGAGGCGTCTTAGGGCCAACGTCAGTGAAGATAAGTCTTGGAAGATGGTGATTTGCGCGCCCCCCATCGTGAGCGGGCCACCAGACCTGGCTTTTTCAAGAATTCTGGTTTTGTCTTGATATCGGTGGAATTTGGCCAGTACAGAGCGTGGGCCGCCAGGCGGTCCTCCAGCTCTGTGTATGCGTTCAGTCTTAGGTTCATCAATGTCTTCATCAGCTGTTAGTATTTTGATGATGTCGTGAATGGCGTCTCTGAGGTCTTTCTCAGTTTCACCATCACGTTCCGGAATGCCGAAAAAACGAAGGTTATTTCTCCTTTCCCTGTTTTCCAGGTCATCCATCTTGAGCCTTGCCTCGATCTCTCTTTTCTCGATGTTGCGGATTCGTACATCCATCTGAGTTTCGAGGGTACCAATTGAAGTCTGATAATTCTCCACGCTTTCCAATCGCTCCTCGAAGCTGTCCATTCTCTGGGTGATTTTGTCGATTTTGCCGCCAAGGTTGGCACCCATGTTTTTTATTTCAGACAGTAGAGTGGCAATGTCTCCTTTGGTGGCCGCAGCACCTGCCTCCGATGGGTCCGTGGCCATGGTGTCTATGTTCCTAGAGGGTGCGGGGGATGGTCCGTAGGCAAATTTAGCCAGTTTGTGGCGCGGGTCCATGCGCCAAATCCCGGGTTAGAGGAGGCACACGCCCCTGGATAGGGGGCCCTACCCTCTGGAAGGATGCACGGGTGGCAGGCTCAGTGTTGTCGTCTGTTCTCGGCACTTCGTGTGATGTGGGCCAATTCCTCGGGTCAGCGGGGGGTCACGGGGTAGGGTATTGCTGCTATGCTCACCCAGGGTTGGGGTCACCTGTGCGTTCTAAGCGACCTCTGTTAGAACTTTCTCTGCCAGATTGCCGGGAATCCGTTGTACGTGGAGCACGACGTTTGGGCAGTGTTTGGTGTCCCCAACGCAGGGTTTACATGGTCCAGAAGCGTGCCTAGGCGGGGGTTGCCCCGTATGTAGTGCTGGGCTAGCGGGTTACCCTTGTCCCTTCAGTATGGCGTTTGGCGCGAGGAGCGTATGCCAAGGCAGCCAGCAGTTAGGAGCAACGGTCATGTGGAGATCAGTCTTTCATACGGACCGTGCCGTGGGCCGCGCCCTTCTCCGAACACGGCGTCTCGCGGCCTTCTCGGCCTTCAGGGGGGTCGTCCCCACCACTACAGCAAGGAGGGAGGACCTAGGGCCGTGTGCCGTGGTTCAGGGCTCACCGCCGGGATCTGGCGCGGCCCGGTGTGTAAAAGCACCTCGCTACCCCCGGTGGAGCCGGGGGCAGCAGCACAAGTATAGGAGTCCGGGTCCAGCAGGCAGCAACTGCAGGGGTCGACGCCCTGCTTTATCTAGAGCGTGTCCGATTCCCGGGGCACGGCTCACAACACGGACCGTCGGCAGTGAGGAAGGTGCGCGTGTCACGCGGCGCCGCCGGGGCACGGGGCCTGGCGCCGGGGAGTCTCGCGGTGGGGGTCCTCACTCACCCCGTGTTCATACGCCGGTCCCGGGGGGTGTCACTTTTCTGGGGTTCCGCATCTAGTCTGCTCCATAGGTCCGGGGCGCGGACCGTCACCGCCAGGGAGGCCCGTCACAGAAGCCGCCGCACTCGGGTCTCCCGTGGTGCAGCGGGCGGGCGCTCCTGAAAACACCTCGTTCTCGATGAAATCGGGCCCGATTTCCGCCGGATTTCTTCTCCGTTGCGGGGGGGTCTCCTCAGACCATAGAATTTCGCACTTTCGCGGTGGGGGGGTCCGTCAGTGGGGGCTCGTGCCGCTATTTCGGGACCATGGGGGCGGTGCTCACACGGAGAGGACGTTCATCCATGCGCCCCCTGGTGGCCAGTGGCCCCTTGACTTTTGAACTCCTGTCTCTGAGTGCTTCTTGATTCTGCCTGCTTAACCAAAATATTGCCTGTGATTTTTGCCTCCAACCCCCTCGGGTATCTCAGGTGCTAAGTGTTTTTGCACCGGTAGCATTTCATGTCACGGATATGCGTTTATTTAGTAGACCGAACTGTCAAAAAGTTTTCGCAATCGTATTCGCGGTAACGTGTTTTGTTCGTAACACTGGTTCATTCAAACACAGGGTACTTAGCTTGAGACTTACTGTACAAAGTGAATTGGTTAGTTGTAGTATATTTAATGTGTGGTTTTTATTTGAGTTTAATAGAAGTGTTGTGTTTATAACGAATGGTTTAAAAATAAATGTACTTATATTTTTTACCTGAAACCTTGAGTCAGTGTTTGCTTGAGTCACAGTAATTGTGGTCCCTTTGTGTAATCTCTGCTACTGCTCATATACTCTTGAGATAAGCCTGGCTGCTCCGCCACTGCTACCACTCTGACATAGTAGTACAGGCTTGTACCAAAGGTAAAACTTGTATTGCCACCTGTGGCCTTAATTGTGTGTAGTGGTCCCTAAGGGCACTGCACAGGATTCTGCCCAACACTCATCAGTCAACACAGACGGTCCCGGTGCAGGATGATCCTCGTTGCACCGGGGCGGCCAAGGCTGATATGGTACCTGGACCTTCTGGACATGACAGCGTCCCCTCCAGTCAAGCTTCCGGCGGACGCAGATCTTCTCGCCAGGGAAGGAGGTGCGATCCTGCACCACGACACGTCGTCGCTGAACCTGCAGGCCTGGCTCCTGCAGCGCTAGAGTTTGGAGGATTCGAGATCCCGACGGACTGCAAGGAGGTACTTGCCAAGGCCAGGGCTTCCTCGACTCTTAAGTGCTATGGACATAAATGGAAGAGGTTCACCGTCTGGTGCCATGCACAGAAGATAAACCCTCTAAGGATTACGGCCCCTCAAGTGCTGCTGTACTTGCTGTCGGTGGCCAAGGCGGGGCTGGCGCACGCCTCTATCAAGATCAGTCTGGTGGCTATCTCCTGCTACACCAGAACTCCGGGGCGATCGTCGATGTGGTTACATCGCCTGGTTAAGGAGTTCATGAAAGGACTTTTCCGCTTGTTCCTGCCGGTGAAGGCTCCGGCCCCGGCGTGGGAGTTCAATGTGGTGCTGACTAGGCTCATGGGTGCCCTGTTCGAGCCTCTGCATTCGGCACCTCTGAAATTCCTGTTGTGGAAGACGGCGTTCCTGGTGGCCATCTCTTCCGCACCACGAGTGGGAGAGATCCAGGCCCTCTCCTGTAAGTCTCTGTACTTGACTTTCCACGCAACAAGGGTCGTGCTGAGGACACACCCCTCCTTCATGCCCAAGGTGCCGTCGGACTTCCATCTCAACGAACTGTTGGTGTTGCCTGTTTTCTTCCCGTCACCTTCGTCGCCGGCTGAAAGGACTTTGCACTTGCTGGATGTGGCTAGAGCGCTGAAGTTCTACGTGGACTGCAGGAAGAGTTTTCGGAAGACGTCACAGCTGTTTGTGAACTTTGGCCCTGTGAACCAGGCGAAGGCCCTCTCCAAGGCCTCCATTTCCAGGTGGCTCTCCGGCTGCATCCTGCACTGTCTCTGGTTGGCAACCGACCGTTGCCTGGCCGTCTGAGAGCCCATTCGAACAGAGGGATCGCTGCAACTACGGCGTTCCTGTCCGGTGTGCCCCTGCTGGACATCTGCAGGCCTGCTACGTGGAGGTCAACACACACCTTCACAAGATTCTACTGCGTCGACTGGGATTCCAGGGAGCAGTCCAGAGTCGACCAAACAATGCTGCGCAACCTGTTTGCTTGAACGTGAGCCTGGTGAGGAGGTAGAGATGCTTAATGTTGAGTCTTGCCACCTCCCGTGGATGTGCATGTGTGTTATGCTATGTATTCTTTTATTCATAAGCATGTGAATCCATGCCAGACCTTTGTTCTCCAGCAGGGATCCGGCATGGATTCACATGCAAACTCTCCCGCCTACCCCTCTGCGGCTCTTCTCTTGGTCCTACTGCCAATTTACGTGCTACCAAATCTGAAGATGGCTGCCAGAGGAGGGCCTTGGGTAGAGGGCAGTCATTGGCTGGGGGCAGTATGACCCAGAGACCAGTGATTGGTTACTAGGAGAAAGACAGTTCAGAAACGAAAATGAAACTGATTTGTTCTTTTACCAAGGATTCCCAGCTTGACGACAGGGAATATTCATGAGCATGTGAATCCATGCCAGACCCATGCTGGAGAACAACAGTTACAGGTAAGTAACTTGTTCCTTTCTTTTTGTTGCATAAAGGGGTCTTGCTCACTGTACGAAAGCATGTAAAGCTACCATAGCAAGCTGGTTGGAGTTCTGTATTATGAAGGCTTACAAGCAGAGGAAAGTCAACCCTCCAAAGGGCGTTCACGCCATTCTAATGAGGGCTAATTCTGCATTGGTCCATTTATTTTATTTGAAAGGCGGCAACCTAGGTTAGCCTTCATGCGCTATGCAAACATTATTCCCTGGATTAAAGGCAGACAGCAGTTTTAGCATTTCAGTATTTTTGGTTAACTGATTACTGTTTTTTCCACGCCATCCTTTCTCTGTATAGTGTGCTTATTGATGTTGCATAAGTACAGAGGCAAGGGGACAGAGATTACTGCAGTGATTAATGTACTCTTCAATAGTCCCTTTTCCTCTATATATACACCTTTTATACCTGCTAGTAGAAGCCCAGTATATTCATGTTCCCCCTTCTAATCTTCCTATTTCCACCCATGCTCGTAATCTAGGAATTTACTTTGACTCTTCCCTCTCCTTTACCCATCATATCTCCCTTACTTCTCGCGCATGTCGCTACCACCTCTCTTCTCTCACCTTCCATGCTACCAAACTTTTAATCTCCTCCCTCATCTTTTCTCGCCTTTCAGCTCCCTACCCCCTACACTGGAACTTCGTACCTCTTTCTATACGCTCCATCCCGACCTATTCCTCCTTCCGCTCCTCCTTGAAACCACTCCTTCACTCCCAACCCTGACACCTTTTCCCCTTTCACCTTTCTCTCACCCCGTCTAGTACCCCCGTCATAGTTCTCTCTATCTTACCCCGTCTCTCCTAAATTCTACTCTCTTCCTACTACTCACTTAACTCCCCACTCTTTCTCCCCCTTCCTTCCTTCCCCACCCCCCCTGTCTTCTTCATCCTCATATGCAAATTGTTCTACATACAGTTACTCTGGTTTGATTCATGTATACTATTATTGCTTCTACTGTTTCATGTTCGATGTATTCTTGTTGTTAAACTGTAAAGCGCCTTCGATTAAGGCGCTTTATGAAAATAATAAATACAAATACAAATAAAATGACTGATGGTTGGGGCTGGGGCTGGAGAATGCATGAGGGAGGTCACATGTGAAAGGTATGGTTGCACATGTGCCGCAACACTTTATTTAGTAATTGAAACAGCTTCACTTCATGCTCTGGTCAGTCCCCCTTAACGGGAGTGTCCCCTAAGAACTGTCCTCTGGCTGCAAATCTCTGATCACCAATGCCTACTCTCACAAAGATGGGATAAATGAAGCATCTTGACCAGTGCACTGTAATCTCTTTTATTTATTCAGATGCAAGCTCAATTTTACTCATAATTATAGGCGTACATCAGTAAATGATCATCGGAGATTACATCACATTTGCGTCCCATAAATGCTTAGCTGAATGCTTAGATATTTACAGTTACCTGAAAAATGTGCGTATACATCAGGAAAAGGCTTCTGTCAGAGGTGGCCTTGCAACAGTGTAGGTCTGTGCTGCGATGTCTCCTCTTTTCCGAGAATCCTCTAATATAGACAAAAACCCATGTCTGTCCTTAAGCAGGGCTGGCATTCGCAAAATAGCATGTCATTTAAACAGGGCCTTTTAAGATTACACTGTAAATCGTACCATTGTTCTCCCACTTCAGCATATTTACACAAGGACGAGCACCATTTATGAGCACAAAACAACCAAGAGGCCTGTTCGCCTTGCATGCGAATACATGTTTTTTTTTTTTTACACAGAGTACAGATTAACAAGGTGGCTGTGCTTCACTTTGACACGTAATGCCAAGATATACCGTTACTATAGGGGATTATGGACAAGGAGTATAATTTCCCTACAGTGAGTAACCTTCACTAAACACATCATCCTTATTGGTCATATGTTTGTATTACTCTACTTCACTTCTGTCCCACACAATTCTTATTGGTTTCCTAAACCTTTTTATAGTAGTGTGGTTTAGGCGATGCAACCTTTCCTGTTACTATGGTAACCATGTTTAACCAACAGATGTAGCCTGACTCTGGCTAACAGAGCTGTGATCCTGAGACTCGTTCACCAGTGACTGTTTTTTTCTTTTTTATTTGATGCTAGTACAATGTTCCAAACTCTTGGGTGTTACCACTTTCTACAGAAGGGGCACACTTTCTAGGGCGGCCAGTTCGAACCATGTTAGGGAGAATTCTCATTTCATGGCTAATTTCCCTTACCTATAGAGTCCCCCAGCAGCTTTGCTGGATTTGAAGGGTTTGTTTCTTTTTACCTGCTAAGAGTGAGACTCTTTTTCCCACTCTTAGACATTTTTACTATGTGTGTTCTAGGCTATTTTTGTGTTTAATGCCTATGGGATCTTTTCTCTCACCCATAGGAACCATCTTTATGCACATGTGTCACACAGCACCCTCCGTGCCATGACACAGGGGTGTCGTAGCGACCCCCAAACATAGACTCCATACCCTGGGACTGACTACTGTCTCCCAGGGCATGTAAAGTCCCCATTGACTTTAATAGTTGATTTTTATGAACTTAACCAGTACACCCCATCTTAATATGGAAGTACTGGAAGGGGTTAATAGTTTTTACCCTATGTTCATTTTCGAGAGGGTACCTTAAAGTCCCTCTCTACAAAGTTTCTGGCTGGTGGCAGTGGTTACTACCTTTTATATTCAGCCGCAAATATTTCTCTATGGGATTTTCCCATTGTTCGAGGCTACCACTTTTACTGACAGGCTCTAACATACCGCCGGTCTTTTTTTTATTAACTTTACTCCGGTAGGTTTTATTTGCCAGAACTTTGATAAAACTTCTTTCTCGAGTCTTACTCCATTTTCCTAACCTAGGTCGGGGATCCTTTGTTCATCCTTTTGGCGGGCTTCTGCCAAGAAGCCCTCTTTTCGGGGCCACTGAGTCTGGGGTGGGTCTGTTGTTTGGGAGGGGGAGTAGAACCCCCGGACAGAGTTGCCACCGCAACTCAGGTCGTACTCTAACCTGATAGGCTGGAGGGTCTCCCGCCAAGATGACCACTCTACTGTGTGAGTGACAGCTAGGCTGTATGAATGGATCCCTTTCTACATAAAAGCAGGGTCCGGAGGACTGGAAGAGCAAGACGTCGCCACTGGAACTACGGAACCGAAGGGAAGAGAAGCCAGAGACATCTTCAGCATCTACACCACCGGTGAAGCCCTGCCGGATCGTCTCACCACTTTTCTTCCACATGACGAGAGGAGATCTTCAGCGGAGGAGCCTCCTTCCCTTAAGTTGGTGGGGTCAACCAGTTCACCTATTGCATCCTCGGACCTGCCTTGGTCGACTCGACAGTGCCCCGCACTTGAAGACCGGATAGCCAGGCAGCTATCGGCCCAGACCGCGATTAAAAGGAGCATACCTTTTAAACTTCGTTTGGCAGCACCGCGTCTGGTTTCATCCCTGGGTAGTGCAGCGACTCACACCTTCCTCCACGACGAGAGCCTCTCTTCCTCTGTTGGACCCCTCGACCTGCAGGAACTACCAGGAACAACCGCCACTGCAGGAGCCACTTCTCCACGTTTAAGGTACATTGTTCTGCCAGGCCGCCCTTTCTCCGTGGTAACCCTAAAGGTGTTTTAAATCCTTTAACTACTTGTGGGGTCGGCCGCCCTCTCTCTTAACCTTGTCTCTCGCCTTGCATGTACCTCTTCCAAAGTTTTCTACTAAAGACTTGACTGCAGCTACAAGAACATTTTTGCTCCTAAACTCTTGGTCCTGTACCACTGACTCTGGCTTGGGCCTATTGACTCTGGCTGATTTGTTAGATCTGCTCTCACTAGATTAGTTTTCAATGAGAATTATGTTGATGCACCTAAATCTTCTAAACCCCTCTTCCTTCCTACTGTTTTAACTTGTGGAGTGCCATTTTGCTCAGTTTTCATTCACTTGTCTTTTGGTTAAAGTGTTACTGTGCATTACTCGTTCACAAAACTTCAGGGAAGAGTTTCTAGGGGGTGTCTGAAGATATTTCGGTTTAACTTGTACTTTCCCTCCCTTTCATTGAATTGGTAGAGTGCCATTTGTAGTAGGTTTTCACTGTGCCGTTTTGCTCAGTTTTCACTATACCGCAAACTTGTCTACAATTGAATAGCGAGTTGTATATGCTTTTCTTTTGTCTAAACTTAACTTACTTTATTAACTGTGATCTATGTGTTGACTTAAAAGTGTATAAAATAAATATATATTCTCTTTTTAATACAAAACTTTGGTCATTGTTTCCTTGCTCCATAGTACTGTACTACCTATTGTGTCAACCCTGAATACTGCTCATCTACCTCTTGAGATAAGTCTGACTGCTCAGCCACAGCTACCAACTAAATCTTTGTGGTATAGACTGATACCAAAGGGGATGTATTGCTCTTACCTGTAGTCCTAATCTGGGGTAGTGCTCCCTAAGGGAACTGCCCTGGATTCTGCCTAACAAACCACTACAAATAACTACATGTACCTGTAAAGAAGAAATATACAGATTTTGGTGTTGTGCATACAAACTGTCATGCATATTAAAACCATGTTGTGGATGCATTAACCTACCTGTCAAGAGTAAGGTCTGTAAGAGTGGGCATATTGCAGGAACAACTCTTTCCTCCAAATCCAGAATTTGTATTGTCTGGATACTCCATTAACTATTGTGTTACACAACGAAGGGGAACTTTGAAGTCTGTATTGTGTGACAAGGTCAGTAATTGGACCTTGTCAAGAGGGGATGGAAACTACTCTGTCTGTGGTGGGAAGTCTACCACGGGGGAATCCAGAGCCAATGCTACCCCAGAGGGAGGAGGGTGGCAGTTAAGAGATATCCATATTAACAGTACCATTGAAAATCACTCCATGCCTCCTGAAACCATTGGTGGTCAGTTTTTCATTGCCTTTCAGATCACCACAAAACACAAGATCTCCGCAGACCGCCCACAAGACAACAGGCCATCACAGCCATTCAGTCAACAATTCCAGGTAAAGCCAGCAAGAAGAGAGAGAACCGCCTAACCAGATGGCAGCAAGGGTGTGCAAATGCCAGAGATGCTGTGCCCTGTGAGCAAAGGGCTGTACTCTAATTCCTGGCTGTTAGGCTGTGGCGAGCGTTCGTTTGGAGAAGTATATTGAAGAAAGAAAGCTTGCCTGGAGAAGCTCTTTGACAGAAAGAACGTGTACTCACGGAGGTGCGTGTGCCCTTAAGGGGGAGGAGCTATTGTGTCAGCTGGCGGAGTCACCTGACTTCTCCCACCTACTTGTGGCCGCCTCCAGCGCCCTTGCGGCGCTAAGCCCTGTGAGCAAAGGGCTGTACTCTAATTCCTGGCTGTTAGGCTGTGGCGAGCGTTCGTTTGGAGAAGTATATTGAAGAAAGAAAGCTTGCCTGGAGAAGCTCTTTGACAGAAAGAACGTGTACTCACGGAGGTGCGTGTGCCCTTAAGGGGGAGGAGCTATTGTGTCAGCTGGCGGAGTCACCTGACTTCTCCCACCTACTTGTGGCCGCCTCCAGCGCCCTTGCGGCGCTAAGCCCTGTGAGCAAAGGGCTGTACTCTAATTCCTGGCTGTTAGGCTGTGGCGAGCGTTCGTTTGGAGAAGTATATTGAAGAAAGAAAGCTTGCCTGGAGAAGCTCTTTGACAGAAAGAACGTGTACTCACGGAGGTGCGTGTGCCCTTAAGGGGGAGGAGCTATTGTGTCAGCTGGCGGAGTCACCTGACTTCTCCCACCTACTTGTGGCCGCCTCCAGCGCCCTTGCGGCGCTAAGCCCTGTGAGCAAAGGGCTGTACTCTAATTCCTGGCTGTTAGGCTGTTTGGCGAGTTGCGAGCCGCCGAGGATTATGCCTGGGTCAACACTTCCATCACCGGCCCCATCAGCCTCTAGGACCCGAGCGCAAAGGAAACGCGAGGCACCCGGAGGGTCTGCAGTATCTAATATCAAGGGGCCGACGAACACAGTAAGTCGTTATTTTTCATGTGTTTCTAGCACAGAGGAGCCAGGATGCCACACTCCCGGCTCTGCCCCTCATGAACCCAAAATCTCATGCACGCAAGTGGTCGTGCCCAATCCACATACGCTATCTAGTACAATGGAGTCACAACCAAGTGAGCTCGAAACAGTCGAGCTGAGCGGGGCGAGCGCTACTAACTTACCCGGCATAAGTGCTGATGCTTACAATGGCCAAACATCACAGACCGTTGCTTCAAACAATGGAATTCAGGCCAAAATGGGAATCGAAGACAGCGATCATACCAGCTCTGATATACATCCTGAGTTAATTCCCTTTGTATCTTCTGAGGAGTTAGCGGCCACACTCACGGTACCGGCGCCCGCTAACATCATTCCAGGCGGAAAATCCGCATTAGGAGGCGGGATTCAAACCGTGGCGTCTGTGGCCGATTTAGAACAGATGGAACAGCCGGAATCGCCGGGTGAGCATGGGCGGTCTATAGAGTGGAGGGAAAAAGTTGTATCTGTATGCCGTGTTGGAGGCCGCCCCGTGAGCGAGAAAAAGGCTAGCGCGTCTTCGAATAAGGCGCGGACATTAGGCCACCGAGCAACAGATTCCAGGGGCGAGTGTGCTGATTCACAGAAAGTTGGTCTTGGCGAGGAGCCCAGACGCGGAGGTATCTCTTTATGAGACCTCGCCTAATCCCGCCCGGACAGCCGGATTATCCTGCAGTTATCAAGGAGAAGAGTTGCATGACGAGGTGTTCGTGGTGCAGCCTCTCCTGGCAGACTGCGTTATAACCCCAAGCGCAAGTGAGCCTCCTAAAGCGGTCGCCTGTGCGCACGACCCAAACAGGAGAGACTCCCTAGGAATTGCAGACAAAGTGCTGGGTAACTTGATAGCACTTAACAAATTACACCGGCAACTTCCAAACAGAGGTTCTACGCAGTCTTCAAATCTAATGGAAAGACCCTTAGTCAAAAGATCAAACTGCCAGCTGTCAGGTGCAAATGAGGATATATGGCACAAAGTGTGTTATAAGCGCGCAAAATTCGATAGGTGCTGCGAGACCAATGCTAATGTTGATGATCCACCTACCCAACTATTATCATCTCAAAAGAGGGTAGCTCCGACTCGACACAACATAAACACAGTAAACGACATTCCCATAGCCATGTCGGCATCTCCTGGATTAAATGGCACAAGCTTAGATGACTCTCAAGACTCTTCTTTTATGGAACGGCCTTTCCCTAAAATACGCCACTGCAAAGTACCGTTAACGACGAACGTGAGGGACTATCAAGTCAACGAGTCCTCGCCCAATGAAGACACTCGCCCATCACCGCAAGATCTGCAGGCCATTTTATTGTCATCAACAACAATTGCGTTGGCTCCGTTCATGAAATTATACGAAACTTTGCACGAGGCAACAAGGGATTTAACTACTACGGTGGCCTTAGCTTTGTCCAAGATAATCCACTTAGTGCAAGTTTGTGAGCAGATACAGTACAGTCAACAAGAAAGATCTAAGAGACTTGATCTATCCTTTAACCTCCTAAAGGAGCAAAAGCTAAATGACACCTTGGATAAAAAATTACTGGCTGATGTTGCTAGAGAAGCTCTTGCGTTATTCAAATCTGAGGGGCGTTTCTCAACTAGAGAATGCAACCCCAAAGAAGGGGGTTGTTTAAAAACTCCATTGGTCACAAGTAATGAAGCAAGTTGTGCACAAGGTCCGCCTGTGGTCAACTTAGGCAAAGAAGTGCTCACGGATAGTGAAAGTAGCACTCTGTTAAAAGTAGCCACCAAGAGCGGAGAACAACCTGCACTGCTGTCTGCTGCATCTGTGCAAACGATGGAAGCCTTGAGAGACCTAAACCAGAAATTATCTGTACATCAAACTGAAAACTCTGAATCCTCTAGTGGTACAGGTTGCGAATCCTCCTTAGATATCTCGTTTAATACCGCCTTCGAACAAGCCCGGAGCACTTCGAATCAAGCGCAAACGGATACTCAGGTGCCAGCTTGTTCAAAGCAGCCTTTGACTGTAAACTCCTCTGCAGAGTCGCCTGCAAAAAATTTGGAAGGGGTTCAAACCGCTACCTATCCGTTATTTAACGGAGGTCATCCATCAGTGGTAATGTTACCTCAACCAAAAAGGTCAAACGTGAACTCGATAACTCAACTAAAAAAAACTAAGAATCAACCGAGCAGAAAACAAAAGTCCCTAAACGGTGCTCGTAAATTCTTGCGAAACATCAACGTGGTTCCAAACGAAGTCAGCTCATTAAAAAAATGCATATGTAGTTCGGCTTTGCAAAATAAGCCTTTACAACAAACATCTGCCTGCCAATCAACTTCCTCACATAACACAGACTCAGTCGTTACAGACCAAACTCAAGAGACTTCAATAGAATTGTTGAATATGTCAACTTATGATGACGAGGACTGCATAGACCTTGAAAATGAACCGTCCCCCTCTGGGACTGAGCAACAAATTGCACTGGAGCAATCGATGAGCGTAATTGCACAAGTTTGCACAAACGGTCACCAGGCACTCGTAACGGGACCCGTTACAACAAACATAGATCGAAATCTAGAAGAGTCTCCTCATGATGTGGGTCGACCAACGACGCCAGGTGGCAGAATTTGCCAGATTGTCAATAAAAACAACCATGCTTTGTCATGCTCACAAGGTCCTGTGAGCCCTCCCTTTCTGACTTTACTAGAAAAGAGGCTGAGGTCTTTGGCCGCCAACCATCAAGAGCCCTTCATTATTGCAGAGGCAACTGCACCGAAGGTTGGTAACCTTGTATATGTGGAAAGAAAAAAAACACAAGACCAAAAAGGAGTTGATGGTACACAGCCTTCGACACGAAATACGGGTTGCCTTAGAGACACAAAGGAAGCGCCAAAACATGTGCGATTTAGTAAAAGATCTTCGCTAAGAAAAAATTCCCCGTCTATGCCGACCAATAAAATTATAATCGAGAGCCTTGAAATCTCGGACAACTTAACACTGAACCGAGGAAACATTGTTAGATTGCTGCACTCGGTCCCCTCACTACGATCGATAAGTTCAAACAACCTGAAGATTGTGGAATTTTACGATGAGATCAGAAATGATAAAGTAGTACTGCACGTGGCGTCTTCTTTAATTGTAGCAACAATCATGGAAGCAAACGCAGCATTATTCTCCTTGGGCTTTGACGTATACGAATGGAATGGATTACAGCAAGCATCACCTAATACAGTTGATGCGGTTGATAAGTATAAACCTGTAACTCGAGTATCCATTCTGAAACCATCGTTAGGGAATAAGGTGCTAGAGGACATTGGAAAAAAGAAAATCTGTGGTCAAGGTAACAATAAAGATTCATTGTGCGGCATAAACACTTTACGAGCAGTTGAGAAGAACGTATCGACTCATAAAATGGCTCCGGCGGCTCAAAAAGACGAGATAACCATAACAATACATGGAAGCTCACCCCAGATTACCATTAAAGATGTTGGAGTGCAATCCGAGACATCCAGTACAGAAGATCCGGAGTGGGGCTGGTTACCAAAGGCCTTGGCAAACACCTCTCAGCAATAATGCCAGAACCCTACGGTTCGAAATACGTGCAGCATCGTATCTTGGAACACGCGGGGATTTACGCATTTATTCAATTCAAATTGGATCAACGAATGGCAGGTAATCTGTCTCCAAGAAACATGGCTAACAGAAGCTCCGATCTCGAATGATTTTGAGGTGGTGATTAATCCCGCCATTAAATCTAGTAAAGGGCGTCCTATGGCGGGGATGGCCACCATGGTCAGAAGATCTTCGGGCTGGAGACTTGTAAGCTCAATGAATCACTCGCCGTTCATTCAATCTACCCACCTAGAATGGGCCGGTGTAGCAGGTTTGGCGGTGGATTGCCTAATAGTGGTCAACATCTACTGGAATCATTAAAAGGCCGGCGAACAAGTCTTCATAGACGAAACTATGGAGATATTGGACTCTTTTGTGTCAACATCAGGATGGCCCAACATAATGTTATGTGGAGATCTTAACATTGACCTGCTGAAAACACCAAACTTGATGACAAAAACATACTTGAAGCAGGCATGGTTAGATGAGATGGCCGCTCGTAACTTCCAAATGTTAAATGGTAATACCTGTAATGACATGCCCCCTGCTAATACTTGGCGCCGTGCAGACCAGGCTTCGACGATTGACTATATGTTTGTCTCAGAGCAGTTACATCCGCGTATAGTCTCATTGAAGGTCACAAAGAAAAACGCTAGTGACCATGACATGCTGATAGCAGAATTCACCGCACTCGAAAAAATTCCATCGCAGATGTGGCAATATAACATTCAGGCTACCTCGAACAGAGTGCGGCTATCCCTAAAGAAAGATGAGCTGGAAAAGCTTGCAAGCGACTACTGTAAGGTTAGTCAGCATTTGGAATATGAGCAGCTGCTACAGCAATTTAAACCTAAAAGGGTAGGTCTAAAAAATATGGGCTATGCGCGTGCTCACAGCTTTGATGTGGAGGTGCTAAAGCATAAACGTATGCTACGTAGTAATTTAAGACACTCAAAATCCCTGGGTCAACTGGCCCGTATACAAGCTGTTAAGGTTGCAAAACAATCGTACAAGAACTGGCTAAAAGCGCATAAACACATGTTACTACAAAAAGACGCCGAAGTGTTGATGAGGTCATTACAAAATAAAAATACTTCAGCTTTCTGGTCTCTCATTAACAACGTGTACGTGCCCCAAGAATCAATCCAAACCTGTATGGTGTCAGAGGCTGATTGGATATCGCACTTTAGAAACTTATACATGTCAGCTGGACATCCGGAGGTCGGTATTGAGGATTGTTCCAAACCATGGGATCTGGAATTTAGAAAAGAAGACATAATAGAAATCATTCAGAAAGCAAAAAACTCGCGGGCACCAGGTCCAGACGGGCTCACAAACTTTACGATTAAGCAGTTCCCCGAGATATGGGCAAGTCTGTGCGAGACACTCTTCAAAAGAATAGTACAGATTCGGCAATCCCCAAAATCGTGGAAGAGTGCGATCATCGTGCCTATCTTTAAGAAGGGCAACAGATCAGATCCGAAAAATTACAGGCCTGTGGCACTGTTAGACGTGTTAGGGAAAATTTATGCAACAATGTTACAAAAGAAACTACTAGCTTGGTCAACAAGTTCTCTACACGTCGACAAACGTCAATCAGGCTTTGTGAAACAAGTGGGTTGCTCGTTAAATCTTCTACTGATAAACATAATTAAAATGGAGGCAATTAAAATGAACACAAAGGTGTACCTAGCCTTTATAGACTTTTCATATGCATTTGACACCATTGATAGAGTGCTTTTGTGGGAGAAGTTGAAGAACTGGGGATGTCCAGCAGACTTAAGGGAAGCAATTAAGGAGCTCCACTCAAAGACTTCCATTCGAGTGAGACTAGATCGTTCGGGCTTGTTATCCGCCCCCATTGATACTTTTAGGGGAGTAAAGCAGGGCTGTCCATTAGCAGCAGCCATCTTTGGACTGTTCATCTCCGACATTGGCGACTCAATCAATAATGCAAAATCCTTTTCCCCGAAAGTGGCTAACACACATCTAAGTTGGCTGCTTTATGCTGATGACTTGATTGTATTGGACATGACACCAATTGGCCTGCAAAGGAAACTGAATGCTGTGCAACATTATGTCGTGTCCAATAATCTTGTAATTAATGTCAAGAAATGTGAGGTACTGGTATTGCAGAACTTAAATGGCGGCGGCGTAGGTAGAAGAAAAAGAATAGCTTGGTCACTGGGGCATGAAAAGTTGCAGTTCTCACAAAGTGTCAAATATCTTGGGATGACAATTAGTTCTTCCATCAACGACGGGCCTTGGCTTGCGGAAACTAAAAGGAAGTGTAACCAACTCGCAAACCAAGCCCTGATACTTAACAAGAAATTTGGCAAATTCTCACTACGTCCAGTCTCAGCCTTTTACCAACAGAAGGTGATACCGGTGGTGTCTTATGGTGCAGAAAATGCGCTGGGATGCCCTTATGAGACCTGGGCCAATCTTGAAAACTGCTTTTGGTCGAGAGTATTAACACTCCCTAGGGGGGTGAAAACATCTTGCATAAGATATGAACTGGCGCTAATATCTCTGCACGCAAGAATCTGTTGGAGCTTGTTGAGCTTGTATCGAAAAACCTGCAGTCGAGCGCAGATCCCACAGTTTGAGATTCTTCATAATATCCAACCTGGAAACTCCAAAATTAGCCAGATGTGGTTGAAAAGATGTGAGACAATTCTGAAAAAATACGACATAACGGTCGATCTGCTTCATGAGAACCCGGATGCAGCTAAACTAAAGATCTGGCGGACAGATTGGGACGAGACTTGTGCAGAAAGAGCTGCTGCTGGAAGTTCGAGTCATGCTCCATTGGAAGCACGTGCCTTTAACAGCCTTCAGAAGTATGTGTCTTTATTTCCCAACTCTCAGGCACGCAGACTGTTTATGCTGTTTAGGCTAAACATGTTTAAAACGAAGGATCGCCTCCGATCATGGAGGAGCTTTGCCCATCTAAGCCCGGAATGTAGGTTATGTGCAAAAGGTCCTGAATCACTAAAACACCTAGTTTTATTTTGCACCAAATTGAGATCTGAGAGGACCATACACTTGGGACCATGGAGCTTAGCCCACCCATCATTGTGTGCGGATGAGTGGTGGAGTTCAATGTATCAAGGAACCGATCTAAAACTAATTCTGCCTCTAATAAGACTGCTGGAAACCATAGAAGCACGTTTATTGTCATTAGGGGAAAGCATTTCGGGGAATGGAGCCCGTGGTTGAAGGACCAAACATGAAAAGAGAGGAGAAAGCTGTAATGAGGGAAGGAACTTGAATGGGGCAAGGGAAATTTGATGAAGACGTGTGGATGTTTTGCGTTAGATTTTTAAAGGTTTGTAAAAACCAATAAAAAAAAAAAAAAAAAAAAAGATGCTGTGCACTGCACCTCATCTGCAATATGCGCCATGCTCTTACAGCTGCAATGAAGCTTCTTACAAACTTTCACACATGTTGTGAGGCGCAGCTTACGAAATGAGCACAAGACTCTTACCTTTTTGCTTCATGCTTCTCCGTAACAAGGCCCCACAACCTGAACTGGGGAACTCTTCAAAGCAGGCTCTCATTGTTTCAGCACAGTGTTCCCTATGTGGAAGAATGGGGCAGTCCATGGTCCACCAGGTTGTACACTTTGACAATAGTAAACCCTCCCAGGCACGTAAGTCAAGACAAGATTGGTCAGGGAAAGAGTCCCAATGGGAAAAGGAGGGGGGAGGATACAAAGGGCAACACTAAACAGGAAGTTGAGGGTTGTTCTGGCAAGGTCAGGGAGGGAGATGGCAGCAGATAAAGAGATGAGAAGGAGGAAGGATGATAACCTGGAGTGTAGCATCATTTTGGACAAAATGTGAGGTGTTGGTCGGTGAGAGCAAGTGGTACTGTGCTGGGAGAGTATGCGTACGGTGAGTGAGTAAAAGGATTGTGAGTGGGTAGTAGGGTTGGTTTCCTAGTGTAGTGGAAAGAGGAATAATGAGTGGAGAGATAGAGAGGGGCAGATGGGACTAGGAGATAGCCTACATCTAAGGGTGGAGGTAGAAGGTACAGAGAGAGAGAGACGCTGAAGTGCCAGAAGGAGGAAGGTGGGTAGGAATTGGATGGAGGATTAGAAGAGTAGCGTGAGAAGGTGGAGGAACCTCTGGGCGTGAGAGGAAGAAGACAGAGTGGTGCTTGACTGTCTATAAGTCACATCTCTGCAACCCTCTAGAACTAACATCATGGTAGAATAGGGCCACGCTAGGACGTCCCTCAAGGAGATGAAACGGATCAGGTGATAGCCTTTGGCCCCTCATTTATAGAAAAAGTCAGAATTTAGACATTAGGGGTTAATAGAAGATAACATTGGGGTGTAAGTACACCTGGTTTAGGGAAGAAACTGAACTTGTAGACCAGGGTTTGAGGGGCTCCCAGGAACAGCTGCTGGCCTTAGGGACGGTCTACCCACATGGGAGACAGGCGCCCAAGGCAGGGAGCTGCACATGTTACAGCTTTTCCCTCCGGGGATGGATGACGACCCTGCCAGGACTCCCTGGGACTGCCGCTGGACTTGGGGATGGTCGACCCACATGGAGACAGACGCCCAAGGCCGGGGACATCACCCCCGACCAACCTGGAGTTCTTGCTGTGCCGTGTTAGTTTTTCCTTCCAGGGATGGATGGTGACCCTGCCAGGACTCCCTGGGACTGTAGATGGACTTGGGGACAGTCGACCCATATGGGAGATGGGCGCCCAAGGCCAGGGACATCACCTCCAGCCGTCCTAGAGTTCTGGCTGGGCAGCGTTACAGCTTTTCCCTCCAGGGGCAGATGGTGACCCTGCAGGGCTCCCTGGGACCACTGCTGGACTTGTGGTCGATCGAAACACATTGGAGGCAGGTGCCCAAGGCCGGCGGCAGCACCCCGGGCCACCCTGGAGCTCTGGCTGGCTGTGTTACTACTGGTTTTCCTCCCGGGAGGGATGGGGACCCTGTCTGGGTTCTCTGGGGCTGTTGCTGGACTCGGGGAAGGACGACCCACATAGGAGAAGCACTCCCAAGGCCGGGGACATTACTCCTAGCCCTCCTAGAGATAATGCTAGGCTTCACAGGTTTTTCCTGCGGGGAGGGATGAGAACCCTGCCAGGGCTCCCTGGCACTCCCGCTGGATTTTGGGACAGTCGACCCATATAGGAGACAGGCACCCAAGGCCGGGGGGGCAGCACCCATGGCTGTCTTGGAGCTCCAGCCCTGCTGCGTTACAGCTTTTCCCTCCAGGAAGGGATGGTGACCCTGCCACTGCTGTTGGACTTTGGGATTGTCGACCCATATAGGAGACGGGCACCCAAGGCCGGGGGGGCAGCACCCACCGCTGTCCTAGAGCTCCAACCCTGCTGTGTTACAGCTTTTCCCTCCAGGGAGGGATGGTGACCCTGCCAGGGCTCCCTGGGAATGCTGCTGGACTGAGGGACAGTCGACTCAATTGGAGACATGCACATAAGCTGGGGACAGCAACCGTCCTGGAACTCTGGCTGGGCTTCGTTACAGCTTTTCCCTCCAGGGATGGATGGTGACCCTGCAGGGCTCCCTAGGACTGCCACTGGACTTGGGGACAGTCGACACACATGGGAGACAGGCGCCCAAGGCCAGAGGCAGCACTCCCGGCCGTCCTGGAGCTCTGGCTGGGCTGCATTACAGTGATGGGGACCCTGCCAGGGCTCCTTTATACCGCGTCTGTACTTGTGGACGGTCGTCCCACATTGGAGACAGGCCCCCAAGAGCCAGGAGCTGCACCCCCGGCCGTCCTGGACTTTGGGACGGTCGACCCAGATGAGAAACAGGTGCCCGAGGCCGGGGACCTCACCCCTAGCCATCCTGGAGTTCTGGCTGGGCTGCATTACAGCTTTTCCCTGCAGGAGGGATGGGGACCCTGCGGGGCTCCCTGGGACTGCTGCTGCAGTTGGGGAAGGTCGACCCACATGGAAACGGGTGCCCAAGGCCATGGGCATCACCCCCGACTATCCTGGAGCTATGGCTGGCCTGCGTTACTGCTTCTGTCTCCGGGAAAGGACAAGGCTCCCTGGGACTGCTGTTGGGCTTTGGGATGATAGACCCACATGGGAAACAAATGCCTATGGCCAGGGACAACCCCCGAACCGTCTTGGAGTTCTGGCTGGGCTGCATTACAGCTATCCCCTCTGGGAAATGATGGAGACTCTGCCAGGACCCCCCTGGAACTGCTGCTGGGCTTGGGGATGGTCAACCCACATGGGAGACAGCCGCTCAAGGCCAGGGACACCACCCCCAACCATCCTGGAGCACTGGCTGTGCTGCATTACAGAATTTCCCTCAGAAGGGATGGGGAACCCTGCCGGGGCTCCCTGGGACTGCTCCTAGACTTGTGGTTGGTCGACACTTTTTCTTTTCTGCCCAGGTAGGTACAGCCACACATGTGAGGTGCCGTTTTGGTCGGGAAACCTGTGTGAATGTGGGAAGGTAGGACATGTGTTGTTGCCAGCGTTTTCTGGTGGTTTTCTGGTCTGAAAATTGTGGTTTTTCCCCTAGATTTTGGAATTTGCTGTGCATTGGGCGTCATAGATTCCAGGGCGATTCGCGCAAGTCAGACCTCTGTGGATTCCCACTTGTGTCTTCTTTTCAGAAATGCATGGGACTCCATGTTTTCCGTGGTGGTTGCGACACCCCAAGCCCAAATCTGTGGGTTGTCCACAAAGCCGAATCCAGTCTTCCCCAGGGCATTTGATGTACACGTGGTTTAGGCTTCTCCTTTTGTGCCCAGGTAGGTGCACCCACACATATGAGGTACTATTTTCATCGGGACACCTGTGGGATGGTAGGACATTTGTTGTTTTCTCTTGGTTTTGATAACATTCTCCTACATTTGCTGCTGCACTTTGTTACACAACCCTTTAATTTCCCAAATGCAACCTATATTTAGTCGCTGCTTTAGGCACTATACGCTTTTATAACCTGCACAGGTTACCTATACTTCAAAAGGTCTGCCTGTGCTCTTTCAAAAAATGCATGCTTGCCATTCCTCACCAAATTTGTTTTCCTTATTTTCAAATGCTAAGCAAGTCAGTCAGCATAAACATCCGGTGTAGCATGGCTCAGTTTTTGGCTTGTGGTATTGCTTGTTTTGTGAAACATTACAAAGTATCTGTGATTTCCTAACTAGAAGAGTCGGGAGAATATAGCAGTGCATTGCTTTTCTCAATATTCACAGGAGCCATTACCCTACAGGTCCAAACATGTCCAGCACATACCTTTTTTTCCTGTCATTTTTCAAATTTTGTATCCAAACTATGGGATTTTTGCCTACATAGTTGTTGTCTGACCTCGCAAATGACCCCTTCCGAAACTTGGAATGTTACAAACTTTTCAGAAATTGATGCCTTTCTGTCTTCCCATTCAGGACCCATGTCCTATTGGAAAAAAAGGGAAAATCACCTACCTACCACAAAGCTGATGGTAACCTTATAAAAATCTTTGTTTCCACTCAACTTGTTCTTGAATGCCTAGAAAATGGTGAATTCAGAACAGCAAACTATTTATTCCTAGCTCTTTCAAGCAAAAAAGCAAAGGCTTCTTTGTACATCATTTTTCTGTTTTTTTTATTTCTCTCACCCCCATACAGCAAACTAGGATTCCTTGGTGGCGTTATGACCTCCTACATGTGGGTAGAAAAGGGGCCAAATGTGGCCGAGATATCTCATGTAACAAGGGATTGAATGGCGACACACCGAAATCTCCAAAAAAGGGCTTTGCACTGGGAGGGAAAACCCTTAGCAGTTAAGGGGTTAATAGACCCATTAACGGTTGCATTTGTTTGTGTATGCCCATTTGCTTGCATTTACGCCCTCCCCATATAAAAGGGTACCCTCAGTACATGCCTAAATCAAACATACATGTTCCAAATTGTCCAGCAATGTAAAGAATTCCACATAGATGCGAATGGAAAAATCTTGACATGGTACTATACACATTACTTTTTAAATATAAATAGAACTGATGGAGCTCGCTTGATCCATTGCAATAATGACCTAAAAAGGAATTTTTTAATTAAAAGAGGTAGATGAGAAGATACAGAAATAAATATTGAAAAAGAGATGCAGCGATTTAAAGAGGTAAAGGGCTGGGGAAAGAGGGAGTGGGAAAGGAAGAGAGCGAGCGTATGGTGAACGGCAAGAGTGCTATTCCTGTGCAAGTGTAATGCCTAGCAGTGTTCAGTGGGGATAGCAGGCAATGCTTCTTTAATTCCTTAAGGAAAGGTGCTTGTGCTGTCATTGATAGTAGAATGTCAGTATAGTGGGCAAAGGGCAGTTCAGTCCATCAGTGCAGGTTCGGGCAGAGGTGCTTCTGGGACATCAGAGGTGCACCCAGTAACGTAGCTCCTTTAATTTGATGGCAACGGAAGTGGCGTAAATTACCTGAAATGGACAGTTACAGCTGGGGTGATTCAATCGCCGAATGAATTTTCTAACATAAATTAAATCCCCACGGAAGAGCTGCAGAGTGGGTGATGTTGCGGGTGTGTGAAGTGCCAGTTGTTTCACCTGTCCGGGGAGGTGCAATGTGTTGGGAGACAAACGTTATTGCCTTTGTTAGGGAGGACAGGTAGCTGTTAAACTCTTCCCCCAAAATAGATGCTACTCTTTGAGCGTCTGACGCTCATCTGACAGAAGAGAGCTTTGTGTGCATACAGCGTCTTGTGACCACTTCGTGGGGTGATAAATGGTGGTCTTTACAGGGCTGTGTGCATAAACTGAATAATGCAAGTGGTAGACAGTGCACCCAATTCATTTTCAACGTGGTGCATAGTTCCGAACGCTTGCTTTTAGGTAGATTGTTTATCCACTTTACAACCCTGTGGCCTGTGGGTGGTAAATTGTGCAAATCCGATGCCCAGTAATGTCGAAATCTCTCTGAAGAGGTCATTGAAAAAATGTGTGACGTTATCCGACCTCAATACATTGCACACACCCCATCGAAGGAACACTTCCTGCACTAACAATTTGGCTGTGCCCTTAGCATCAGGTTGCGCCCAAGACCCTGCCTCCACCCATCATGAGAAGGGGCGAACAACCACAATGGTGTACCTCTCACCCATGTCTGCATAATCAATGTGGAGTTTGCGGAACGGCTCAGTAGGGCGGGCAGAGTTCCTCTGATGGTCCGTAGTGTGAGGCCTGTGTTGTAAGTTTGGCACGTAGTGCAATGTGTGGACATGTTCGTTAATTTCTTTCTGAGTTTGGGGACAAACCAGTCTTCCTGAATGTTTGCTACAATGTGTTTGGAAACATGTGATGGATGATGCAACTAGTCAAATGCTACGAGTACCAACTAATGGGGCATCACTGCTTTACCTGATATTTCCTGTCTCCATAAGAGATCTGTTGGAGACTGTGTACACCACCTTTTCACAGAAAGCTCTTTTTCCTCCTGCGGCGCACGTCCCTGTAGCTTGATCAATTGTGCAATTGATAGGGCATTGTATGAGTTAGGCAACTCTTCTGTGTTGGGTGTTAGCCATTTGTGGCATTGGGAGGTATGCTGCAGTTTTTGCTGCTCTGTCTGCGGCAGCGTTACCAAGCAAGACCTTGTCTGTGTTATTAGTGTGGATGATGCATTTCACAACCTCCACTACAGATAGCTGGGAAAGTGCATGGACGAGCTTGTCCAGTAATGCAGCGTGTTACACAGGTGATCCATCCACTCTCCTGAATCCCCTTCTCTTCCACCGTGCAAGACATGTATGTACTGTGATTGTAAAGTATGCCGAGTCAGAGTAAATCATCACGCGATACCCTTGGAACGCTTGTAGCGCTTCAATAATCGCTTTGAGCTCGGCTGCTTGACCTGAGAAATGCATTGTTAACCTTTTCTGCACTAGGGTTTCATAATCCCCATTCACAAGACAGACCACCGCCGCACCAGTATGACATAATCCCATGTCCTGGTCCGTTGTTGCAGACCCGTCAAAAAAATGGGGCCACCCCCCTCCCCTTCACGTGATCTGCCGTGTGCTTTTAGGATGTCATCTTCCTCTCCCTCAAAAGTTACATAGTAATGGTGTGCTAAATCTTCATCAGAACACATTTCGGTCAGGAAAGTGGCAGGATTAACTGTTTTGCATCGTACAATGTATATGTTTGGAGTGGATAAAATAATCTCATATGCAGACGCTCGCTGTGTGTTCAGTGTATTTGGAGCGCTCTAAAATGGCAAAAACAGCATGTTCCCCATACAATGTCACAGAGCACCCCATAACAATGGTGCAGCTTTTTCGGTGGTGAAAACCACTGCGGAAAGTGCTTGCTCACAGGCAAATTGCCCCAGCATCACTGAATCTAGGATACCACTGTAATAGGCGAAGGGCTTGTGGCCCGTGGAGCTTTTCTGCAGAAATTAAAAGACCCAAGTAGAGCACTGCCTGAAGGCAATACTGTAGTTTTGTCTTGTTAACCTTGTATCCCTTGCGGGCCAAATGTTGTAGGAGCGTTATGGAGTCTTGCCTGCATTGGTGCTCACTGACACTGCACACTAAACAGTCATCAACCTACTGGATGATGGTACTGGGCACATGAATATTACCTAAATCAGCAATGCTAGGGGACATGCAGTACCCTTGAGGAAGTCTTGTGTGTTCGAAGCATCCCCCCTATGTGTAAAGGCAGTGAGGTACTGTGAATCTAGGTGCAGGGGAACAGAGAAAAAGGCGTTTTTAGATCCACCACAGTAAAGTGGGTCGCCTGTTTGGGGATGTTGCAAAGTATTGTCGCTGGGTTAGGCACCACTGGGTATTTCGCCTGTACAATGTCATTAAGAGGTTGCAAATCTTGAATCATCCTCCAACTCCCCCCTTTTGCCTTTTTTATTGGATAGATTGCTGTGTTACATGGGGAGGTCGAAGGTACAATTATCCCCTGATTAAGTAGGGCAACAATAGTGTCCCTTATTCCTTCCTCTGCTTCCCTCGACAAGGGGTAATGTCTTACCCGTGGTAACACTGCTCCTGGCTTCAGGGTTATAGTCCTACGCCCCGTCCCCTTTCCTCCATACTTATGGGACATTTCTCCGTCCTGTGGGACGGGACCGGAGCACTTTGTAAAAAGCATCCAAAAAATGTTGCAAAAATGTATCCTTCCTCTTTCTTGCACGGGGCCTGGCACGTGGCCATAACCTCGCCCACCTTGGCTCTGCCCCGCGCATCGCCCATCAGTCCTTTTCTCCGCTCGTTCGGGACTGGACGCACTTGCATCCGCGAAAGATTTTCTTCCTTTTTTCCTCTCTGACTCTCGCTAGCGATCGTGTACTAGTCTGTCTATGTCGTTCAAACTAGACTTTGCAGATTGTTCATCGTGTCACTGACGCTTGGCGAGGGCCTATCCCCATCCTCTTTGTTTAGAGTGTTTGGGTCCGGATCATCGTTGGGATTACTGTTGGGAATACTGTGATTCCCTTTCCGTCCGGGCTCTTCAGTGTCGGGTGGAACTGTGAGAAGAGGTTTTCTGACAAACTCCTCCTTCGCATTTTCAAGCGTTCATCGACGAAAAGAAGAGACGCCCGGTAAGTTCTTTACTTTTCAGAGCACCTCGGCCGGGAGACACCTTTCCGGGTTCCTCCCGGGCCGGGAGGGGCGTTGATCGCTCTGTCACCGGGGTTCGCCCTGAGGTGCCCGTTGGGCCTAATAATCATACCGGAGTTTTCTCCGAGGGTCTCCGTAAGGGGCCTGCGGATACCGGAGTACACTCCGAGGCCCCTCCTGTGGGGGCTGCTTGTAGACCCAGTTCTACTGAGTTGTGTGGCACCGGAGCTTGCTCTGGGGCCCTTCTGTCGGCTTCCCTCAAAAATAAGACCTGAGGTTCGCCCCGAGGCCTCGGCGGGGCTTGGTGTTACCGAACGGATGTTCGAGGCCTGCGCTAGTAAGGCTGTTACCGGATCTGGGTCTGAGGTCCCTCGTACAGAGGCTAAAGTTACCAACATTTCTGAGGGGCCTGGCAAGGCCTTATCGGTGAAGGTTGTTTCTCACCGTTTCCGCTCTTGTGGCGATGCCAGATCTGTTGAGGGGGCAAAGAAGGAAAGTTCTTCTTTTACCGGCAGTGCCAAGGTCCTTCCTGGGAAGGCTAATTTGGCGATTAGTATGTCGCAGAAACATTCCAGCCCACATAGTACCGGCTCAGCCGAGGTTCCTTATGTTAAGGCTAAAGTTAAGACCCTGATCCATCGACGGGGACCCCTGCCTCATTTCCTCACGTGCCGCAGTTCCAATCAGGTGATGACAAAATGGCAGTCGTTCCCGCCACGACCATGGCGGCCATTTTGGGTGCTACCCCTACAACTATGCCATCGGCCTCAGGTGTAGGGCTTGGTTCTGTGGTGAACATAGAGTTCCTTGTGTGCATCCCTTTTGGCCAGTTTATGACTGGAACGCTCGGATGCCCCTTCTGCACAATGTTTTGTTGCCTGCGGGGTCGGCAACCTTGATTTATGTGGATAGGTCAGTGGATGGGCCGGTGTGGCACCCTTCCCCGTTACATCCCTGGAATTATCCTCCTCATGAGAGGCCTCCTCTGGTTCCAAAACAGTCCTCAGAGGACGCCTTTTTCGGCAAATTTCAGACGCTCATGCGTATCGACCCCATGAGGGAATATTTCAAAGGGCTTTGTAGGGATATGTCCGCCCGTGCCTCCGGCTCCACCCATTCCTCCGGTGGTACCGCCGGCACCTCCCTTGCCTACGGTGCCTTCCCCGACTCATCCGCCTTTGCCCTCATTGTCCCCCGTGGACAAGGCAGTGCCCGACACGGCTCAGCAGGATCCTGACCTGTCGGATGACGCGCAGGGTGATCAGGACAACGAGGACCTGCCCCGCTCTATTAGAGCTTTTCATGACCGGGTACTGGACATGATGTGCTTCTTGGATGTTCCGGTGCCCAAGGCACCCGCTCCACAGGAGGGCGTGCTTTCTGGGGAGTTCACCCTGTCTCCTTTGGAGCGTACCGGCCTGTTCTTGCAGAAAGACGTTCTGGCCGAGGTCTGCAGGGTCTGGGAAAAAGCCACACTCCGGACTTTTCATCAATATGAAAATTGACGCGCGATACAGGCTGCATTCTTCAGAAGAGGTGGCCCTGTCGTCTTTTCCGCCCCCCTCCTCCACAGTGGTGGCTCCGGCTACTTTACAGTCCAGGCCTGCAGCATCCTCTTCCACGACGGCTACTCAGGTTCTGGGAAAGGAGGATTAGCTCCTTGACTCCCTTGGGAGGAAGATTTTCGCCAACTCGGCCTTGAAGCTCCGGCAGGCCAATGCCAAACTGGTGTTAGTGGGGGCTAATATGCGGATGTGGAAAGGTCTGTCGGAGTTTGAGGAGTTCATCCCGGTTCAGAAGCTGGAAGACTTTAAAGTGGGATTATCCGATGCCAGGGTCTTGGTCCAGGATCTCCTGGAGGCTGCGGCTCATCATGTAGACACCTCAGCTCGGGGCCTTATGCTGGGGGTTGATACCTCACGACAGGCATGGCTGCATGCCACCAAATTCTCAAAGGAAGTGCAGGACAAGGTGTTGGACCTTCCGTTTGATGGTAAGGATCTCTTTCATTCTACAACAGATATAGAGCTGACCAAGACGAAGGATAGCACTTAGACAGCTAAATCCTTGTCGGTCCTTGTTAAAACCCCTTTTAAAACCCAGAGACCGTTTTCGCAAAGTCGACCCTCCTCTGGCTTTCGGGGCTTCCTAGACCAGAAATGATACCCCTTCGGGGAATAACCGCCAGAGGCAACAACCGACTCGGTTTTTCACCCGCTCCTCAGCCTCCTCCTCAGGTGGCAACACCACTGAAAAACCTACAAAATGAGGGTTCTCCGCACTCGCACGAGACCCCGGTGGGAGGATGCATGGCGTCTCTTGGGAGGCATGGCAGACCATCACCGAAGACAGATGGGTCTTGTCAGTCGCTCTGGCGGGCCTCCGCTTACCCCTACTCCCTACCCCACCCTTCAACCCTCCTTTTCAGCTGTCGGGCTCGCCCTGCCTCAAAGCCGAGGTTCAGAAACTTCTGGACCTCAGAGCTGTAGAACCCGTTCCCCTTGGGGAGCGAGGGGAGGGCTTCTACTCCCGGCTGTTTACGGTGCCCAAACCCAACCAGGCTGGCCTGCGCACCATCCTAGACCATTCCCAGTTCAACCTTTTCCTACTCCAAGAGAAATTCAAGATGATCACGCCCAGCCAGATACGGTCCTCCTTGCAGATGGGTGATTGGCTCAGCGTGGTGGATCTTCAGGATGCGTACATGCATATTCTGATTTGGAATCCACACAGGAGGTATCTCTGTTTCTCTTTGGGAGAGGAGCACTTCCAGTTTCGAGTGCTTCATTTTGGTCTCAGCTCTGCGCCGCGTGTCTTCACGAAGATGATGTCGGTGATTGCGGTCTATCTTTGTCTGCAGGGTATCCATGTGTATCCGTATTTGGACGACTGGCTCTTACGCAGTCCTTGCCCGTTGAAAGCATCGTGCAATCTTCAGTCTCTCCTTCAGCTCCTGATCCATCTTGGGCTGTCGGTGAACTGGCGGCCATGACGGTCCCGCAGGACTTGATTTTCCTGGGTTTTCGCTGGAACACGATCGACTGCAGAGTGTACCTGACCGGGGACAGAAGGGCGGATCTGTTAGCCACATGTCAGATGTTTGCGCAGTCGGAGAGCATGTTGGCCTGGTGGTTCCAGAGGCTTCTGGGCCTCATGGCCTCGTGCGTGTTGGCTTTTCCTCTTGCTCGTCTCAAGATGAGGCGGACTCAGATGGCTCTTCGGAGTTCTTGGTGGTAGGCTGTGGACCCAGGTTCCAAGCTGATAATGATTCCTGCTTCCATGAGAGTGGACCTGGAATGGTGGTCATCTCTCAGCAACCTGTCGGTGGGTGCGGGGTTCCAGGACCCAGCTCCTACGGTGACGATCACAACGGACTCCTCCCTCCTGGGGTGGGGTGCGACGTTAGATCCTCTTCAGGTCTCCGATCTCTGGTCGCCTCAGGACAAGCTCCTCCACATAAATCATTTAGAGCTTCTGGCGATCTTCCTAGCGCTCAGGGCGTTCAGACCGATCATAGCCAACAAGGTGGTCCGCATACACACGGACAATGTGCTGTCGATGTATTACATCAACTAGCAACGGGGAACCAAGTCTCCCCGTCTCGTGGACCTGTCCATCCAAATTTGGGAGTGGGCTGTGCTTCATGTTTGGCTGCTTGCAGTGCACATCCCGGGCCAGCTGAATGTCACGGCGGATGCCCTCAGCCGGCGGACAGCGGTCACCTACGAGTGGGAGTTGTAGGCAGAGGTCCTCTCATGGATTTTCTTGTGTTGGGGCACACCGGAAGTGGACCTCTTTGCTACAGCGGTAAACAAGAAGCTTCCTCAGTATGCCTCCAGACGGGGGCTGGGAGCCTCCTCTCTGGGGGATGCTCTCGAGATTCCATACCATAACATGAGAGCTTATGCCTTCCCGCCTCTGCCTCTAGTTCACCGAGCAATTTGGAAGCTGAAGAACTCGGTGAACTGTTCCTTTCTACTCATAGCCCTGTGGTGGCCAGCCAGGTTTTGGTTCTCAGAACTTCAATACCTGTTGGTGTTTCCGCCAATCAGGTTACCAGTGACCCCCGATCTTCTTCATCAGGGGGAACAGCAGATGTGGCACCCCTCCCCACAATCCCGCAGCTTGGCGGCATGGTGCCTGAGTTCAAGTCTTTAGAACATCTTAACTTGTCTGCGGATAACATGCGTATCATATAGGAAGCCAGAAAACCCTTGACTAGGTCCCAGTACAGAAGCAAATGGCTCAGGTTCTGTTATTGGTGTTTAAACAAGCAGTTGCACCCAAGGGGGGCTACAATTGACACGGTTTTGTCCTTTGTATCCTTTTTAGCAGAGTCGGGTGTCCATGTTCTGTCATGCAGAACTTACCTTTCAGCGGTTTCCGCTTACCTTTCTACGGACCAATGCTCTTACTCTCTGAGTTACCCAGTGTTTAAGAGGCATTTTGCAGGCTTTGCACACTTCTATCCTCCAATTCGTAGTCCGCACCCGTCGTGGGATCTAAATGTAGTCCTGACGGCGTTGTGTCATAAGCCTTTCGAGCCAATGGCCACAGTGGACCTCAAGTACCTGTCCTGGAAAGTGTCCTTTTTGGTCGCTGTTACGTCAGCAAGGCGGGTGAGTGAGCTCCAGGCCTTGTCGGTGGAGCATCCCTTTTTGGTCTTTCACAAGGATAAGGTAGTCCTACGAACGAATCCTGCTTTCCTGCCGAAGGTGGTATATGAATAACATCTGAATCAGTCGATCTCCCTGCCAGTCTTTTTTCCGAACCCTACCTCAGAGGCAGAAAGGATTCTGCATTGTCTCGATGTCAGAAGGGCTCTTAAGTTCTATCTGGACAGAACATCCGAGCTTAGGAGTTCTTCTCAACTGTTTGTGAATTTTGGTAACCCTCAGGGTAAGCTGGCATCTAAGGCGTCTATTTCTCGGTGGATTGCCGCCTGCATTACGTAGTCTTTCACCGTCCAAGGGCTGAAGCCTCCTAAGGGTATTCATGCACACCTGGTGCGGGGCAAGGCAGCCGCGGTTGTTTTTCAGAAATATGTCCCCTGGGAGTCCATCGCTAGGGCAGCTACTTGGGCCTCCGGATCTGCTTTTTTTAAGCATTATTGTCTTGACATGAGCTCAAGAGCTGATGCTCAGTTTGGTCAGGCTGTGCTGAAGAACCTGTTTCAGTAAGGGGTATTTCCAACAACCCGTAGTTCCTGTAAGGAGTGCATGGGAATCTCCCATAAGAATGGAGGAAAGGGGATGGGACGTAGGAGTATAACCAGGTTACTCACCGTAGTGACCACCTTACTCTTGGTCCATAGTCCCCTTTCCTCCATACGCCTGCCCGCCGTCCCCTCTAATAAGGTTCCTCTGTTATTGATAATCGGTCTTAGACCTGGCGATAGAAAAGGACTGATGGGCAATGCGCGGGGCGGAGCCAAGGTGGGTGGGGTTACGGCCGCGTGCCGGGCCCCACGCAAGAAAGAGAGGAAGGACAAATTTTAGCAAAAGTTTTGGATGCTTTTTGCAAAGTGTTCCGGTCCCGTCCCACAGGACGGAGAGATGTCCCATAAGTATGGAGGAAAGGGGACTTCGGTGAGTAACCTGGTTATTCTAACTCGGGTCACCCCCAACATTGTGAGCATTCGTCGTCCACAATCTCTGAGTTACCTGATCTAGGTCTGTATCAGTGAAGGGGGTGGAGCTACAAGGGCTATCGATGGACACTGCACTTTCTGATACTACACCATAATGTCACAGGGGATCGAAATTGCTAATACAATCTCACCATCATCATGTTTGTGTAGAAACAAGTCGGGATCTATCACTTCCTTGAGGGGCATTGCATTGTCAATACCCAACACTGTGCACCACTCACATCCATCTCAGTCCATTCCAATCACAACAATCCATTTCGCTGAAACTAGCAGACCCTGCAAATCTAGGGACAATATTGTTCCTGCCTCTAGTTCAGGGGACACCACAGGTCGTAAAACGAAGTCAGATGGTCCGCGGGAATAAGCTTTACCAATTTGGGGCACTGGTGTGAGAAGCACTGTTATACCATAAGACAAATCGGGGTCCACCGGGATACTGCCGACCACATCCTTTCCACCCCTCGCATGTATTATGACCATAGCTCTTATGACTCCATCTGTGAACAAGATGGTCCTACTCAATTTGCTCAACAGGTCTTGCCCTAATAAATTTATCGGGGAGCTCATTTCCTCCTATTTTGATGTCAAGATCCTTTGTATAGGCAACCGTGGCGACAGCCCGAGAGAAGCCCTGCATGTGAGTTTCACTTGATAATGGGAAGTTTCCCTAACTAATGCATGATTTAGTGGCAGCTGTGTCAACCATAAAGATGAATTGTTTGTTACCTATCTCGGCGCCCACCAAGGGTTTCTCATCAGGGTGGACTGTAATGGACAGGACTGGGCACGCAAGAGTTCTCTGTGGGCCGTCCTAATCTGGGTATGTGCTGGTACCAGGGAACGTGAAGAGGTTGTTTCCTACCATGCTCACCCCTCGGTAGGTTATGACTGTGCCGTTCAGCACTGGGTCAGTCTTTGGCATGCTGTTTCCATACAGGTGTCCCTCCCACCCTGCTGACTTTGAGAAACCTGAAGGTGTCTCATCCGCTAGTCCCCGGGGATCTGTCATCCAGGTGGCCAGGACATGGCCACCTCTTTTGGATCCAGTTCCTGGGGGTGGACCAGTGCGCGAGGATCACCTGGATGAGGGGTCTTTGGGAGTGGGGGCAGGACACTGGGTGGTGAGATGCGGTATCCCCTTCCCTGTAACACCTTTTCCCCCTGCTACCAGGTAGGATATTTAGGAACCTAGCCCCCCCCGCCCTTTCCCAACACAAACACTTTCTCACGGACTAACACCAGATCTGTATACCTGACATGTCCCAATACAATGGTTGGGCAAGTACTGATCATTACGCACACCTGACTTCGTCACACTTCCCAAAACGAATAAAAGGCGGAGCATGAAAGTACACTCTGAGCAAGGCAAAGCACATGAAGAAGTAGCAGTTCTCCAGCATGGGGTCTGGCATGGATTCACATGCTCATGAATATTCCACGTCGTCAGGCTGGGAATCCTCGGTAAAGAAAAAAATCGGTTTCAGTTTTGTTTCTGAACTGTATTTCTACTAAAACCAATACTCTGGCAGCCATCTTCAGATTTCTACCGCACGTTCAAGTGTTGGGAGTCCTCGTGCTTTTCGGTCAATCGAGCCTCAAGCTCCACCGATTCTACTTCCGATCAGCGGGGACCCTGTTCGGAATTTTCTATGCCCCTCCAGGGCGAATTTTCGTCAAGTTTTCACTTTCTGGAGGATTCTGGAAAATCTTTGAGGCCTACCCCGCGATGAATGGCCCAGGACAAAGGAAACACGACACCTGTTGGATCCAAGCTGTTCAGGAGCTTGCGGATGCGGATTACAGAATGTCTTCAAGGAAGATAAGCACTCTCGTTGCCTCTACTGTCTTCACAACGACAAATCGTACGTGGAGAAGGACACTGCGTTTTGTAAGAACATGTCCGAATGGACAATGAAGGATCGTCGCGTTCGACTCACCAACTGGCTGGAAGGTAAGAGCCCAGCAGCAGGTGAGAAGAGGAAGTCTGAGCGGTCTTCTAAGACCTTTGAGGGCGCTCCAGCCACAGGGGCCCAACAAAAGGCAAAGCACCGCGAGTCTGCGGGCACCGGGAGCGCCAATGGTTCGGGCTCCTTGGCTGCCAAGCAGGGCGCAATGTCACCGACACCATCATCCACGAGCAAACGCTCGGCTCGGTGAAGAAGAAGTCAGAGAACCCGGGTAAGCTTCGGGAGAAGCCCCGGTCGATCCCGACTGCGACAGCCGAGGGGTAGCGAGGCAGCGACCCTCCCCAGAAGGTGAAGGCCTCGGGTGCCCAAGGTCGTGAAGGCCCTGATTCACCCGGCGAAGGCCTCGATCGAAGGAGTCGTGGCGGCCCTGGCGAAGCCTGTGGAGGCTACCCCAGTGGAGCCGACTGCTGGGCCTAGAGTTTCCCTGCCACCACGGAGGGAATCATCTTTTCAGCCTATCGAGAAGACCCACGTGAAACCCCGGGAGGAGAAAGGCGGGGCACAGTAGCCATAATGGACACAGATACCACCTCCGAAGATGAGCTGGCTGGCGTTGCAAAGATCCTTGACAAGAGGCTTGAGGAAGTCTGGTCCTACGGGAGGGATCCCGACGAGGCGGAGGTAGAAAGCAATGGTGGAGCCGACGAGGAGCCGCGGGCTGTGGAGGAAACGGAGGAACCCACTCCTCAGCCGTTGCTCCCGTCACAACCGATGCCTATGCCACAGGACAACTCAGGCGCAATATTGATGGCTATCCAGACCCTGTGTACGGCGGTAAGGACAAGGTTGCCCTTACCCACAGCGGACGATCCAGCGGCACCTGGACCGTCGGGAAGCCCATCGAACAAGCAGAGGTGATTCCATCCTCCCCCTCACTTCAAGACTTCACCTCCTTCTCATCCACCGAGGGATGATATGGGAACAGAGACAGCGGGGACGGATGACAACGGTGGTGACGACGGGACGGATCTCCCATCACCCCGTGCCCGGGTCTCCCCTCCCGACGAAATTGGCTCCTTTCACGCCATGATTGCCAGGGCATCGGAGCTTTTCCAGCTTTGTCCCGAAGAGCAGAAGGAGGGTTTCCTCTACCAACGACGGCAAGCCAAGAGCAAGATCGTCCTCAGTACCGTTACTGGAGGACATCTGGGACGAAGGACTGTTGCTGCTGAAGAACCCGTCCACGGCTCCTGCGAAGAGGGACCGGTATGAGAAGAAGTACCGGGTCCCAGATTCCGCCCCGATGTGCCTTAAAGCTCAGCCGTCCCCGGATTCGGTAGTCTCTGCAGCGGGCAAGAAAAAATTTACAGGGGCGACGGGATCAACTTCCATTTCCCCACCGGATGGCGAAGGGAAGAAGCTGGACGCCATGGGATGACGAGTCATCTCGTCGTCGGCGGCGACGACCATCATAGCGGCCAATGCTCTCGCAATTGTGGCATGCTACGTCAAGGAGCTGTGGTTCAAGATCGCTCCCCTCCTGGATTTCCTGCCAGACAAGAGGGCAGAGGCCTTTGAAATCCTACAGGAAGGCAAGGTGGCGTCGGACAACGCCATCAACGGTGACCACGGACATCGCTGACACCGGAGTTTGACAGATGGGCAACACCGTTTGCCTTCGCTGATGTGGTTGGCTCAAGGCCACCGACTTCCGCTAGGACGTTCAGACCAGGATACTAGACATGCCCTTCGACGGGAACAACCTGTTCGGCAAGGCAGTGGACTAGTCACTGCAGGTCATCAAGGTGGACACCGAGACGGCCCGGGCCTTGGGTTCCCTCGATCAACGACGGCTGCCCTTTCGGACCTCCGGAGGCAAGTCTCAAGGTGCCTCCAAGGGATTTGGTGGCAGTTCCTTGTCGTACCACGAAACGGCCCGTTCAGCATGGCAAGAAACCTAAAGAGGCCGCAGCAAGGCCGGAGGACGTCGTTGTTACCAAGGAGGCAAAGGCGGCAAGGCCTCGGCAAAGCAAGATTGAACCGGCCGTGACGTCGGGCCCCCACGCAAGCACCCCGGTGGGAGGCCAGCTGGCGAAATTCGTCAGCGTGTGGGAGTCCATCTCCACTGACCGTTGGGTGCTATAAGCGCTGTCCCACGGCACACTCTGGAATTCCAAAGAAAGTGTCCCCGTCTACCACCTGTGGCCAGGAAGGAAAACCACGCGCCACAGCTACCTCTGGAGGTACGAGCAATGCTGAAAAGGGCGCGATAGAACTCGTCCCAAAGAGGCTCCCTGTGCTCTGGTGTGCACATGCGGTACTTCCTCGACCGAAAGTGGACCGCACAAAGAGTTTTCGGAAGGCATCGCAGCTGTTTGTGAATTTTGGACCTATGAACCAGTGGAAGGCCCTCTTGAAGGCTTCCATTTCTAGATGTCTCTCCGGCTTCATCATGCACTGTCACCGGTTGGCAAACTGACCGTTGCCTGGCCATCCGAGAGCCCATTCAACCAGAGCGATCGCTGCTACCACTGCGTTTATGTCTGGTGTGCCCCTGCTGGACATATGCAGGGCTGCTACGTGGAGGTCGACACACCTTCACGAGATTCTACTGTGTCGACTGAGATTTCAGGGAGGAGTCCAGAGTCGGCCAGGCAGTGCTGCGAAACCTGTTTGCTTGAAGGTGAGCCTGGTGAGGAGGTAAGAGATTGTTAATGTTGAGTTGTTGAAATGCTTGATGTTGAGCCTTGCCACCTCCCGTGGCTGTGCATGTGTGTACTGCTATGTGTTCTTGTATTCATGAGCATGTGAATCCATGCCAGACCCCATGCTGGAGAAGGAACAAGTTACTTACTTGCAACTGTTGTTCTCCAGCATGGGTCTGGCATGGATTCACATGCAAACCCTCCCTCCAACCCCTCTGCGACTCTTCTCTTGGTCCTACTGCCACATTACATGCTACCAAATCTGAAGATGGCTGCCACAGGAGGGGCTTAGGTAAAGGGCAGTCATTGGCTGGGGGCAGTATGACCCAGAGACCAGTGATTGGCTATTAGTAGAAAGACAGTTCAGAAACAAAACTGAAACTGTTTTTTTTCTTTACAGAGGATTCCCAACCTGACGACGGGGAATATTCATGAGCATGTGAATCCATGCCAGACCCATGCTGGAGAACAACAGTTACAGTAAGTAACTTGTTCCTTCCAAGATGGCAGTTTAATACAAGGAGAAAGATGGCTAGACCAGAGAGGGTTGCAAGGAGGGAAGTGCCCTTGACCTTTTCAGACCATTAATTTCGTGAACTTTGAAAAATAAGAAACCTAAGACCGGGGACTAAATCTGAAGAAACCTGCATTGTGTGTCGGAGGTACTGGGGGCTCTCCCACGTTGATAACCGAGGCGGGCATGAATGGGTGCCACTGTGGTACTGTCCTTGGCTCCTACAACAAAGCAGTGCCAGTAATGACAGCACAGCCGGTGAGTCGGAGAGACTGATACCAGACAAGCCTGACAAGCCTGTATTTGAACCAAAGTGAAGTGGCAACATTGTATGGAGAAATCTAAAGAGAACTGTGTCTGAAAAGTATGTAATGAGCGGCACAAATTTAATTGAAAACCAGATGAGTGACTGAAGCCAAGAAAGATACTGTAGACAGAGGGGTCTGGAGCCACGTGGGTGCTCATTCGAAGGTCTCCATTAGGTATCCAACGAGTTGGCAACTGTAAAAAGGCAAATTGGAGATCAAAGTGGTCCTGCAACGGGTCAAGCTAAACCTGTGCACATTCGAAAGTCTTCAATAGTTTAATGCAAACTGAAATTGGTCTGAGCCCGGCTGAGGCAGACTAATTGTATAAGAGGAAGGTTAGAAGGCAGCTGAGGGAGATCTGGGGTGAACAAGGAGGTACCCGATGTGATGCTGGAAATGTATTGGAGGGACAGGGCCTCCATATGCTTGTCCTTTATTGCTTTATCATGTGTGTTCTGTACTGTTTTCCGCGCAGGAGTTCATGTGGGAATCCTGGTGGTGCGGCACTTCCCCTTTTTGGTTTGGTGTACAGACCCTTGGGATACCCTAATGGCGCCCATGGGTGGGAGTACAACCCTGTACTCCTAGTGTATGTTTTTGGGCACCTGTGTGTGGCCCACAGAGCAGTATGGGTCGGTTGGCAGCTCCATGCTGAATTTGACAGGTGCTCTGAATATCCTCCATTTTGGGGATATCCAGGCCCTGCCATTATAATCAGTTGATTCCTGATAGGAAACAAGATGGCCCATGTGGCCTCTTGCTTTCTATTGCCTGTTACTTATTTTCCCGAAGTCCCGGGAAGCCCTGATTTGGTCCCTTCTCCCTGACTGGCTGTTGGGTGGAAGTTCCATTTATGGTATTGTGGGAGAAGTCCAGGTCAGACTGGCTGGAGCCTTCTCAATTACTGTATGTTGTGGGAACGCCCGTGGGGTGGGACCTTGGTGAACGGTGTGTGTGCCGAATACGCATTTCATGTTATGGGTGTCTAGTATCTGGTGTTTGACACAATGGGCCTCATTACACGGTAGGCGGTAAACCATGGCGCTTTTAGCGCCATGGTTCATGCCGGTAATTTACCGGTACCGCCTTGGAGGAAAGGGGAATTACCGCCCTATTCCATGGTTGGGAAGGCGGTAATTCCTCCTTCCTCCATTGCCCTTCCCCATTTTTGCCCCATAGGGCATAATGGGAATGGGGAAGGCGCTAATTAAGGTACCGCAAATTAGCTCCCTGGTCCCTTTGCAAAAAGCAGGCGTTAAATTCCCCAACCCGCAAAGGGACCTCGTAGTAAGGCGGTCAGGATTTACCGGTACCGGTAAAATACCGGTACCGGTAAACCCTTACCGCCTACCGTGTAATGAGGCCCAATGACTGAGACAGCCCTGTCCAAAACTGGTATGAATGTAGTGTGGAGTGCTGAATGGCAGAATGCTTGTCCGAATCGCATTCTGTGTTGAGTGTCTGGATGGAGACGAATGGCCGGAATGCACTGTGAGCCTGATTGCACACAAGAATGGCCCGTCAATGACTCATCGAAGAAATCTACGAAACCAGGTACTTTGGGGTCGTGGAACATTTTAGGAAGAGTCAAAACTATATTGAGCATAATTGGACTGGGCTTGTCAAATACACTTTATTTACAGGTTGCCCAGGTGGGGGGGAATCCTCACACGGTTCCATGTCATTTCATTGCAGGATGTTTTTTGCAGGTTTTTTTACCGCAGATTCTTTTTTGAAAAAACTCATCAAATTTTTTATTTTTTTATTTTTGGGGGGTTTACCCTCCTTAAATCCCACCCCTTTAATTTTTTTATATTCCCGTACACCCATACCCAATTTATATAATTTTTTTAACCCCCCCAAAAAATTCGATGTTTTTTCCGAAAAAAATCTGCGGGAAAAAACCCTGCAAAAAACATCCCGCGATGAAAGGAAGTCGTACCCCTCACACAGAACCATCTCATGGTAGTGGGATAGACTGTTCTACCATTTCTTAATTTAACTTGCTTTCTTTCCGTGTCTGTCGTTGATTCATCTTCTAATCTGATTCAATGTCATTTGAACTGTTAGCAGTGGATGCATTTCAAAGGAATTGATAGTTAAGAGTGGTACTACGTAGACCTGTATATATTTGCCATTATAGTATTGCCAGAGTACAAGGTGTGTTATTGTGATTGTGTATATAACCTTGAACCTTATTTATATAAAGAGTGTGTTTTCACTAACATAGTGGGTGGACATTCCTTTGTGGGTGCTTGGGGGCTACACTGTACATACGAAGCAGCCTGCATCACCTCCTGAGAGCTAAGCCTTGGTTGCTCCACCACAATACTAATATAGAGAACCTTGGCTGGGGTGTGCTGTGCCTCTACTCTGCCATATAGAGAGCAGGAGTACAGGGAGTACACCCGAGAAAGAATATTCTCAAAAAATTGTGAAAAGGGGGATCTGAGCCCAGAAGAGGGGGTTCCACAGTAACGATTGTGACATAAAAGGGATCTGAGCCCGGCTGAGGGGATCCAGGGTAATTCACAACAGTTGAATATGTATAAGAGGAAAGAAACTTTGGGTTTTGTTTTGGTGCATCATGTCCTCTGAATCAAGAGACTTTGAAGTAAAAGACTTTGGTACAGAAGGCCCTGATGCTGGTAATGGAACTATATCTTCGTGCTGAAGAAGCCAGAGTGTGTGCTTTGCTCAAGTGGGCCGCCTTGTCCCATGCAGAAAACGTGGGGAAGGGAGGCCAACAGCCTGAACATCCTGACATATCATTTTGTGAGCGCTTCTTTCTTTTTGAAGAACACTACCCCCACACTATTTGTATTTAGCGGTAAGGATTGGCAATCGTTTTTTTAGTATAGGCCTTTTTACTTTGACGAGGCTCCACTAGGACTGCATTATTATTTTTTGATGGTCGTAGCGTGCTCACATCTGTACATTTAGGGTTAGATAGGTGTTTATCAATCCACCTCCCCACTGTTCTTGTCTACCTGTGGGTCAAAATGCTGCTATTGTGACGTCTGCAGGGGCTGGTGTCTGCTCCGGCAACTCCTTTCGCGCACTCAATGGTACTGCCCCCTCAAAAGCTATTTTTGCCAATTTCTTCTGTACTGTTACCGCTTCCTCCGCCTGCAAACGTGGAGCTGTTTCCTTTTCTCGTTCTTTTATTCTTTTGCAGTGATGTATGATAATAGTTTATATGTTGGCCAACCCCTTTGCTCCAATGCCCACTATTTTTTCTAGTGCCTTCCAAACTTCTTTGGGTAAACCCCTTTTAATAATGAAGTAAAAAAGAGGAACTGATTGGTCCCACTGGTCGCACGTCTTTGTGCGCTACATCTCCTGAACCTTAATAATGTATTGTGCTGTGTCCTCCTCATCCCCTGTGGTGTACAGCATGATAGACTGTAGGCCTAGAGTATTGGGGTGTGTTCGCTGTAGCACATCCCACACCTGCGCTCTGATATTGTTGAAAGGTGCGCCATTATGAGAGTCATTGTCTAGTTTTACTCCAGGGTACCCCGATTTGACACACACTTCTCCAGCTTGGTCCCCCACTATTCCGACAAGAAAACTTTTCATATCCCCCTCAGCAAACTGGATCCCCGCGGTCTGTTCTTCCAAAGCATACATCCACTTCCCATCCCCGGAAGTAAGGGGCAGGAGAAGCTTGATCAAATCATTCATATCAATTTGCGCCCAGGGCACATAGTGCGTCCTGCCTATGCCTCTCTGCAGCAACAGCATCTGTATACCTGTGTTCCTTCCTTTTTACATCCTACACTTCCCTTTTTCCCTGCTACTGCCACTCGGCCAAACCTGTTCCGTAACCTTGGTCCCCACAAACTTTCCAACCGCTGCGTAATCTCTGGCATCTGCTCACTCGCTTCATCATCCTCAAATGAGTCTATGGTATCTCATTCCTCTTCCCTCAACTCCCTAGCCATACCCCTTCTCACCTCACAGTCCCATACCCTGTCCTTCCTGATGGCCCATCGCCACCTCCGTCTATTTTGACATTCACATCCTTGATTGCCGAGCTGTTTTATCTAAAAACAAATGTCACCCACTCTCCATTCATCTAACCCATTCCCCTTCTTTCCTCCTCCATCCTGTGCTGCCCTCAATCGAGCCAACTATGCGTAGCCTCAAATGCTTCTTCTAGCTCCTTCTGTATCTTCCGGTCTTGGGGCAGGATATCGCTCTGTGTTGGAATGTAGGGATGTGGGGCAGTAGCTAGAGTAGGCACGTATGTAGTGTTTGTGTATCCAGTGGCGTGTGGGTAAAACCCTGTGTGTGGGGACACAGTCACTGTTCCCTGTGGTGCTATGGACATTGCGTCTAGGGCAGCCCCTTCAATGTTCTGAGCCCTGCCCCCTCAGGGTCCTCCACATCCTCCATCTTCCACAGTTCCAATATCTCTTTTCCCTTTTGGACTTGTTTACCTTTATACTTTAGCAGCTAGGAACATGCTTGTGTTGTCCAGTATCCCTCTATTGCCTTGCTCTGGCCAGGAGCGAGGCATACCCCTCCCCCCTTTGTGTCTCTACCACCCACTGTTTGTGGTATTTCTCAATGTTATCCCTATACAATGGTAATGTACCATACATATATTCTAATGGTGTCCCCCTCCCACTTTTGCAATTTGCGGGCCCCAAAAAACCCACCCTTTACAGATATGCCCTGTGCACACTTTAATTACACAACGTCACTACCAGTCAGTGGCCCTGCCTCCCTGTCGCCCTCTGTGAACACCTCCGCTGCCCCCCTTTTCCACACGCACATACACACACACTTGTTCAACTCACTCGCAAAATGGAATCTGAACACTGGCCCACCTATGTCCTCTGCCTAGCACACACAAAATCTTTTACACTGAAGCAACAAGTTAAAATAACAAGTTAAGACAACAACTACTACTTCCACTGAGCCCTCTAATTATACAGAGCTCCTACATTTTTTCCTTTTATCTCCTTGTTACAAAATAAATGGAGCCATCATCTTCCCTCACCAGTAAAGGCTCCCCTTACTCCTGTGTTTCCTCTGTTAAAATCCTCTTAAATATCCCAAAATAATAAAAAAAACAGAATCTTGCCACATAGCCTTACCACACCTTACTTTCATCCATGCATACCACACTCCTCCATTCTCACTACCTCTTGTCTCTTGCAAGGGTTGTACTCATGTCTGCGTGGTCACCCGAGCTCTTCTGTCCCGCGGTCCCAATAATGGCCTGCACTCTCCCAGGAGCCACGCCCCGCTCCAAATAGCAGACAGGAATTCTATGAAAACGGCTTCTGCACACCTCTGCGGGTTGTGCGCTTGGGACTGGTCGCTGCTGGTTGGCGCGGCCCCTTTTGAGAAGCGGGGGTCGCTGGTGTCATGTCAGGGTCACCAAACGTAGGAATGCCCCAGGCGCTCACACCAGAAAAAATACAACCCACTAGGGAAAAAGGCCCAATACACCTCTTGCAAGGATAACTGGTTTGATTTCCATACAAAAGGAAAAGCGCCAACAAAGAACTCTGCTGTCGGGAAACGTTCTGGCGAGATCAGTATGAAAATACTTCATGAAAGCATTCAGCGTCATTGGTGATGCAAGTTACATAATATGCAGATCCGCGCTGTTGGTTGGTGAGCCCCTACAAACAGACGTGCCAACATTCGGGATCCTCTGAGAGGGAGATTTCACCACTGCAATCGGGTGAATGTATTTTTCCCATGGGATTGCATTGGCGTTCTAATTATTTTAGGTGCGAGACAGTAAAAAATAGCCAGATTTTTCAATTAAATATCAGGAGTCTACCACCTAAATCGGGAGAATTGGCATGTATGCCTACACATAGGTCAGCTGCTACATAGGGGATACCAGGACATTGGTCCCTCCCTGTCCATCCGTCCCTCTTCTTCCACGTCAGCGATGTTGCAGTCATCATCAGTCAGCGCAAAATAACAATTACTAAGAAAAAACACATTTATTTCTATGTAACAATGCGCCTGGTACGAACAGACAGGGGCCCCTTTCCCAGAGGGAAAGCTGAGGTCACACTAACTCACACACTTCACTTGCTCCCAGACAGGCCAGCATTTGTCCAAGGTCTCCCACCCTTGTTCTGGACTAGGATTTCATCCTACCCCTGCACCTTACTGCATGTGACCTAGGAGTGAAGGCAGGAATGTCCTGCCTTCTGATCTTTCTGATCGAGCAGGGAGTCCAACAGGTTTATGGTCAGTGGTTATCTAGTACTTCAGAATTCAAGGGTCCTAAAGCCAGGGCATTGCAGTGCTTTAATTTAGGATTGGGTCTGGTGGGGGTTGGAGGCCTGTGCTCTCCTTCTCATGGGATTGCACAGTTCACAGACACTCTGCCCTCCTCCCGTGGTCTTGCACGGCACATTCTTCCCAGGGCATGAAGGTTGGCAACATTTTAGGACAATGAAGGGTTGTATGTGGCGGTGCTGCTCTGGCCTTTCCCATCGGTGTGTGTGTTATACAACTGATTCCCTTGCTCATGTTCCCGGCCTAGGCCTGGAGTGCTGTCTATCACGCTACGTTTAAGCTTTGTGCCACAATATGGCTGCTATTCACGCATATGCACTATGCCTACAAAACATGCAATAATTTGATCATGTGAATGCCTATAATGCCACCCCTCTGCCCCTTGTCTCTTATATTACTGATGACAGTCTTTGCCTAATTCTAAAGTGCTCGGGAGTGCGGAAAGATTGTGTCCCCTTTCCAACTATTCTAAACCTGAAGCATCATCAACTCCCCACTGCAGCATTCAGAGCTACTTTGAGAAACCACAGGGACTTCAGTCTCTTAATTAGCAGCTGCAGGCTCCATGAAAATTACTTATTTTTGGAGATATTTCGACGATTTTTGTTTCAGGCACAAAATAATAACTCATGACATCTATGATTTCCCTTGGCACCCTAATTATATAAAATATTTATGGAATCAGTCATTGACACGGGTAAGTAAAACAAAGTGTTTATAAAACTGCAAAGCTGTTAAAAATGGTGACCATTATTTTTGAAATATGATAACACCTTAATTTGTATTCATTGTATTGTTCAGGTATCACTTTGGCTGTGCTGGATTTTAATGTTTGGAAATTCCATGCTTCTCACATCCTACTATTGCTTGTGTCTACTCATAACATGGGTGAGTACTATTGGAAGAGTATTATCTTTAGAAAAACAAATCAATGACTTTTTCCTTTCCCAATGCTAATCTATCAATCTTAACTGGGCCTTACCTCTTCCCTCAAATACAAGTTGATAATAAAATAAGTCCTGAAACAGTGCATGCAAAAACATTATGTGGTTAGGTACTTTGTTGACCATTCCTTTACTTTGTCCCACTTGTGTGAATCGTGCAACCTGCTGATGAGTCCACAAATGGTTTTAAAAGCTGGAAAAAGGAGGGCAGTAGATCATACATACATACATGAGTTTTAACACTGTTATTGGCTTTCCAATAAACACTGTGGATTGATAGCTACACAATTGACAAACAACATGATCGTGCAGTGAACTAGCCCCTGGATGCCATGAATCAAAAGGCCAGAGTCATTGGTGGGCATGCTCCTTAATAAAAGGCCTGCGCTGAAATAATGTGGGACACATGGACTATGGAACCCATGTAAAAGGAAACAAAGTGGGCCTAAGATGCTGAAAGATGCAAACTGCCGTTCATGAAGGAAGCAAAACACACGCGGACATAACGTGTAAATAAATCTATGGAGAGCTGCACCGATATTTATATGAAACAGGGTGCACAGAATCTCAAAAGAAAATGCCAAGATTATGTTTCAAGCATCTGCAGTGAAACAGAGTTCATTTCATGTGCAAATTAAATAAAATTTAATTTCGAAAAGGATTGTGTCTTCCAACGTATTCCTCATCTTAGATGTATTCGTCCAGCTTTGGCTGCTTCGGAAATGTTTTCTCGGCAGAGGCCGCCGTGCGTCGATATCCTCGAGTCAAGGTCCCTCGAAGGTCTTCCTCGATGGTGACGTCATCGGGTATACAAGGAGCACGCGCGGTGCCCGTTGGCCTCAGTTCTGTTTTTCCACAGTACGTGTTGCTTCGGAGACTCGGCGGGCCTTGATAGTTCTGTGATACAGTTAATGTGAAGAGATATTCGCGATGTCCTCATCGTCGACCCCGACTAACCCGCGTTCAGGGTTCTAGAAATGTAAAAACCTGCGGTTCCAAAATGTCGATCATGGATCCGCACCGAGAATGTCTGTGGTGCCTCGGTGAAAACCACAACATGGAGGCCTGTGCGAAGTGTCAGGCTATGACGGGCAAGGCCTTGTGAGAGAAGAAGGGAAAGCTACAGGTAGGTCGAAAACCCGACTGAAAATCCTCAAGCGTCGAGTCGAGAACCCATGAGGAGAAATCTCCTCCACACGAAAGGCAAAAACATTGGTCTGGGTCTCGAAATGGTTCCAACCACTCTTTGTCTTTGACAAAAAAGTCTAAAGAAAAGATGCCACTGGTCCCCTTCCACCTCGTCTCTTGACTAATCCCCCAAGAAAATTAAATGCTCCACAAAACATTCTTCCTCCGAAGAATGGGAAGCATTTAGAGTTAAAATGATGGAGGTTTTTGAAAAGGCTAAGCCTTGGTCCGCGTCTTCCTCGGAAGCCGGCCGAGAGCATTACCGTTCCGACACTCGCACCCCCTCGAGCCCGGGTGATCGAAGGAGAAAAGATTGGGAACCTTCCAGGACCCTGAGTGATAAAGATTGCTCGAGTGGAGTCGACCGCTCGAGGTCATCGACGCCGTCCGGAAACCGACACACCTCGTAGGACGAGCCTTCGAAGAGAGTCTCGACACCCTCGAAGCCAGCTCCGTCTACTGTTATTTCATCTACGCCATCAATGCCTTTTTGGACGTCGACCCCGAAGCCAGCCTTCGGTGGCAAAAGTTTCAAAGGCTCCAGTTCAGCCAGAAACGGACACAATGACAGCAAAAGAAAAAGTTGCAAAGACTACAAAGCCTTCAGCCTCCATTGTAACAGCTCCTCCAGAAAAAATGTATAAACCTCTGCCAAGGAGAGAATATTTTAAATCCTTGTCTAGAGTATGGCACCCCTAATGTCCCAGAATGTGTCATTTCTGAGGAAAGCAGAATGAGGGATTTAGTGGAAACTTTGCATAACGCAAGTGGTGTTGATACATCACCTGAGACAGAATTTGGCAGACCAGAACCAGGGGAACATGCCAGTCCCTCATACGGACAACTGCTGACAAAGGTGGTGGATTATTTAGAATGGGCTACACCACCAACTCAGTTCATCCAGGATGACCTGGCTGACATACTGGATCATGGCCCCACTGAAGATCCGATTTTACCCTTCCATGTAGCCTTACAAAATAGGTTGGCCAAAAATTGGAAGACCCCAGACTCAATTCCTCCTGTGAATAACTCCCTCACGTCAAAATACCGCCCTTCCAGTAGCGACCCCTGCTATCTGTCCAAACACCCCACTCCCGAGAGTCTGGTGGTCCAGGCAGCCACAGCTACATCAAATAAGGTGGCGTACCCTTCCATCCCTCCGGATAGGGACAACATGCATGTGGATGATTGGGCACGCAAGGTATTTTCAGCTGGCAATATGGTATTAAAATCGGCCAACTACACATGTGCCTTGGCAACATTTTCGTACACTCTGTGAGAGTGCATTGCAATGGCGGCAGAGCACATACCAGTAGGGGAAGAAAGGGAAGGATTCCTAGCCATCGTTGCAGATGGAAAGGAGGCTATGCAGGAATCCCTTCAGTCTGGATTGGACACTGCAGATAGTGTGAGCAGGTCAATGGCCACAAGCACAGTGATATGCAGATTTGTGTGGTTGCGAAAGTCTGGTTTCGCACCAGACGTGCAAAACCGTCTTTTGAACATGCCTTTTGACGGGTCTCACCTTTTCGGCAACAAGGCTGATGAGAGCCTTGAGAGGTAGGTCTCGAAAGAGGCTGCCAAATATTTAGCAGCTGCTATTAGGCAACCTCAGCCTTTTTGTGCATCAGGACAATCTTTGAGGGGACGATCCTATAGTTATTACTCCTCATATGGAAAGGCGAGAGGAATGGCCAGTAAAAATGGCCAGAGAAAAAACACTTGTGGTGGACGAGGTAAACGTGCTAAACCAGCCCCAGCTGCAGCTACTTTACCATCAGCAGCCACAGCAACCGCCACAAAATCACTTTGAGGACTTGCATCACAAGACACCCGTGGGAGGCAGGCTGTCCCAGTATCTGCAAGAATGGCGAGCCATTACTTCAGATGTTTGGGCTCTTGAAATAATAGCCCAAGGTCACTGCCTTCCTTTTCTAACGCAACCTCAAAGCAATCCACTGGGGAGATTGAAGTTTCCAGACCCGCTCCTACAGCAGGAAGTCTTAACCCTGCTAGAGAAAGGTGCTATAGAACCAGTACCTGTAGCGGAGAGGAACAAGGGATGGTACACCCCATATTTTTGGATGCCCAAAAAGGGCAGAGGACTGAGATCCATCTTGGATTTAAGAGGCTTGAACAAGCTCCTCAGTAAGGACAAGTTCAAGATAGTTACTCTTTCTCAGATCCTTCAGGCCCTTCAACTTCAGGATTGGTTGGTGTCATTGGACCTTCAGGATGCTTATTTTCATGTGTCAATCCATCTCAAGTACAGAAAATACCGGAGGTTCACCGTTGGTGACTCGCACTATCAGTTTCCAGTCCTACCAATCGGGTTGACCTGCGCCCGAGGGACTTCACAAAGTTGATACTAGTGGTGGCAACGCACCTCAGGAGATGGGGGGGATTCACGTCTACCCCTACCTGGACGATTGGTTGATCAGGGCGCGCTCTGCCAAGCAAGCCCTGAATCATCTGAAAGTCACCTGCCACTTCCTCCGCAGACTGGGCTCCTCCCTCAATTTCAAGAAGTCACAAATGACACCTTCCCAACAGCCCCAATACATAGGGGCTGTATTAGACACATCCTTGGGAAAGAGCTCGCCTCCAGTCAAGGACTCAAGACATTCTTCAGATGGTTTCCAAATTTCAAAATCCCCAAAATCTCCAGGCCTACGACTGCTTGGCCTCATGGCATCCTGAATTTTCCTAATGCCAGAAGCACGCCTGAGGAAGAGATCCCTTCAATGGGCTCTAAAGACTCAATGGTCCCAATTCTCAGGAAAAATGACAGATCTCCTTCAGATTCCGAACAAGTTTCATCAGGGTCTTCTGTGGTGGACTTGCACAGAGAACATCCTAAAAGGAGAACATTTTTGGCAACCATGGACGGAGATTACAGTAGTGACAGACGCCTCACTCATAGGGTGGGGAGCTCATACTAACGATCTGACAATCAGCGGTCGTTGGTCTCTATCGGAGTCCAAACTACACATCAACCTTTAGGAGCTGAGAGCAATCAGACTAGCGCTCAAGGCTTTTCTGCCATCTGTCAGGGGAAGAAATGTCCTGATAATGACGGACAACACAGTGGCCATGCATTACCTAAACAAAAGAGGAGGTGTAGGGTCACTACCTCTGTGCAGAGAGGCAATGCAGCTCTGGTATTGGGCAATTCAGGAAGGAATCTCCTGATCGGCAGTTCATCTAGCTGGGGAGGAGAATATGCCAGCGGATGCTCTGAGCAGGCAGAGTACTGTGTCCCACAAGTAGGAACTGGCTCAGGAAGTCCTTCAGGAGATCTTCGCCCTTTGGGGAACTCCTCAAGTATACCTGTTTACGACCGGAATCAACCGAAAGTGCGAAAGGTATTGCTCAATGGAATTTCCCCCGAGAGGAGCCCTAGGGGACGCGTTTGTTGTGGAGTGGAACTTCCCACTGCTATACCCGTTCCCTCTGATTCCTGAAGTCATCAAGAGGTTAAGATGGTTCGGAAACGTCATGATCCTAATTGCCCTGGATTGGACCAGGACAACGTGGTACCCGGACCTTCTAGATATGGCCATCTGCCCTATGTTACGTCTTCCTCAGATAGAGGACCTTCTCTCACAAAAGGAGGGCCAGGTTCTCCATCCAGAGGTCAGGGCTCTCAACCTTCATGCTTGGTATCTGAATGGCTGAGATACAAGGATTGGGACCTTCCAGATGTCATGGAGGTGTTGCTTTCGGCTAGAAGGCCAGCAACAAAATCTTTGTACCGTTGCCGCTGGAAGAAGTTTTGCAACTGGTGGAGGGAAAAGAATGTTGATCCTTTTCTGTGTTCTATCCCAGAAGTGTTATCCTTCCTCTTCTCACTGGCACATAGAGGTCGTAATGTTGGAACAATTAAAGGCTATTTTCAAGCGCTCTTCGGAAGAATGTTCCTATTTTAAAATTCCTTTGATAATACAATTCTTAAAGGCACTCACCAATGTGTTTCCTCCTTCTTCTTTCCACGTCCCAGTTTGGGACCTTAATCTGGTTCTAAATGTTTGATGTGTGCCCCTTTTGAACTTTTGCACACATGTCCATTAAGATTACTAACATTGAAAACCGTTTTCTTGGTTGCTTTAACATCTGCACAAAGAGTGAGCGAGTTGCAGGCACTGTCTTCTGGGCCACCCTATTCTGTGTTCCACACAGACAGGGTTTTATTGAGGGTTAAACCCTCATTCTTACCTAAAGTTGTGTCTGATTTCCATTTGAATCAGAAGATCATTCTGGCCGCGTTCTATCCCCCAACTCATCCCAGCAAGGAGGAGGAAAGATTGCACAGGCTGGACCCGAGAAGAGCTCGAAGCTTTTACATTTCTATGCTCTCTGTGCTTAGAGTGGACGATCAACTTTTCATTGGCTGCACCGGAAGGAAGTTGGGTCAATCGGTGTCAAAACAAACCCTATCACGTTGGATTATGCTTTGCATCTCAGAATGCTACAGATTGGTGGGCAAAGATCCACCAGAAGGCTTGAGGGCCCATTCAACCAGAGGCATAGCCTCTTCGATAGCCCTTCAAAGACGTGTTCCCAATAAATCCGTTTGTGATGCGGCAACTTGGTGTTCGCTGCACACATTTTCAAAATGTTACAATCTGGATGCTTACCACTCTAAAGAGCTTGCTTTTGGTAAAGCAGTGCTGTATTCAGCTATATATATAAAACAAAATAATAATAATATTAAAATTCTACTCCCTCCTTCAAAAAACCTTTACATTGCTTTGGGAGTCCATCTAAGATGAGAAATACATTGGAGGACACAATCCATTCGAAGAACAAGTTGCTTACCAACTGGTAACGTTCTTTCGACTGGATGTTCCTCCAACGTATTCCTCATCCTACCCCCCTTTAGATTTTCCAGTGTTATTTCCACTTCAACTCTCGCAAGGCTGACACCTGGCTATCTATACAGCAGAACAAGAGGGGGGGAAAACAGAACTGAGGCCAACGGGCACCACGTGTGCTACTTGTATACCTGCTGACATCACCCTCGATGGAGGCCTTCGAGGGACCTCGACTCAATGACATCGACGCATGGCACCCTCTACTGAGAAAAAAATTCCAAAGCTGGACGAATACATCTAAGATGAGGAATACGTTGGAGGAACATCTAGTCGAAAGAACGTTACCAGTTGGTAAGTAACTTGTTCTTCATTTTTCCTCCAAAGTGACAATCGGCAAAGCAAAATGTTCACCAAAACCACTAAAAACGTGAGTATGATGTTCTTATCTAACAACTATATGCCAGGGACAACCTAGTAGTTACACTTATATGTATATGCTGAAACTGTGTACCTTCTAAGAGCTTATTTAAAAATGAGTTTTTTTTTTTAAAACATATCTTTATTATTTTCATTGGTCATAAACACAAAAAAAACTTTGTACCAACATTTCACCCCCCCCAACTCACCCTCCCCCCTCCCACCCAGGGACCCATGTGACTTGATTCGTGGATTTCTTTATGCGTTGAAAATGTCTGTGACCTTTAAGTTGTGGGGGCACCATTGATCCATAAAGTCTGACTGCAGGTGTTCCAAGACCCCACCCCATTCTTTGGTGAACCTGTTCTTAGTGCCTTGGATTGTGTGAGTGACTTTTTCCATTGCTAGCTGCACCCATACTTTTTGAAGCCACGTAAATATTAGCGGTGTATCCTTCTTTTTCCAATTTTGGGCAATTGTTGTCCATGCCGCGATGAGAAGTCCCACAAAGCTTCTCCATTGTGCTTTCGTGTAGCTTCTTGTAGTGTCATCTCTCATGCCACACATCCATACGCTCTCATCTAGTTGTCCCACATCTGGAAATATCTTGCCCATTTCTCCCTTAACTTCTTCCCAGAACGGCACTATTCCTTTACAGGCCCACCAGATGTATCTCCACGTCCCTACTTCTCCGCACTCCCTCCAGCAGAGGTTAGATGTTCCTGGGAACATAGTATGCAGTCTCTCAGGCGTGTAGTGCCACTGAGTCACTATTTTAATCCACATTTCTCTCATCTGCACCGCTCTTGTCAGTTTGGGGATCTGGGCCCATATGTCCTCCCACTGTTTTCTCGTGAGTTCCATTCCCAGCGTTCTATCCCATTTGCGCATATATGCCCATTTGATCTCTTCACCTTGTTTGTTTATAAAGGAATATAGTGTCGAAATCCATTTCTTTGCCCCTGAGTTGGTTGTGATGTATTTCTCAAATGGGGTTAGGGTTCTCGTTGCCGCCTTTGCTATTTCAGGAGTTTTTAGCCAGTGCTTAAGTTGTTCATAACTATATCTATTCCGTGTGGTTCTTGTTGGGAGTGTGAGGCATGATTCGTATTGAATAATTTCATTGTTGCAAAACGTTTCCCCAATTTTCGTTATGCCCGCCTCCTCCCAGTTGTCTGATGTACCCTGCTCCAACCCTGGCAGAAACTGCGGGTTCCTCCATATGGGTATGAATGGGCGTAGTGTGTTAGACATTGCGCCCTTTCTTGTTTGGGTGTCCCACGCCTCCAAGGTCGTGCTCAGTATTACGCTGATCCCTATGTTGGGATGTCTGTGCTGTTTCTGCTTCCAGAGTAGTTCCACTAGTGGGGTTCTAGCCACCGCCCTATCTTGTGCTGCCCATATCTGTTGTGGGTCTTCTCCCAGCCATTCCCGAAGCACCTTTAGTTGGGCCGCTTGGTAGTATTTTTGAAAGTGGGGCAGTGCCATCCCTCCTTCCCTAGTTGACAAGGTTAAGACCGCCCTGGACAGCCTCGGAGTTTTCCCCTTCCACACAAAAGTTGAGACTACCCTCAGGAGTGATTTGAAGAATGAGCGGGGAATCCCCACCGGCAGGGCTTGGAAGTGGTATAGGAGCCTTGGGAGAATGGTCATCTTTACCGCCTGAATTCTACCCCACCATGATATCAGCAATGGGTTCCATCTTCCTATGTCTCTTCGAACGCTAGTAAGTAGCTGCTGGTAGTTTTTACTGTACAGTTGGTCTACCTTGTGTGTGAGAGTAATTCCCAGGTATTTAATACCCTCCTCTGCTATCTTGAGGTTGAGTGCCCTTGCTTCTCTCTTAATCTTATCCCCGTCTCCTGCCAGTATTAGAATTTCTGATTTGTTTCTATTGATTCTTAGCCCCGAGATGGCCCCGAAAGTTTCTAGCTCTCCCATTGCTGCAGCCAGCAATCGGTCCGGCTCCTCTAGTGCCAACAGCATATCGTCCGCATAAGCGGTAATCTTGTGTTGCATGCCTGCCATCTCTATCCCCTTAACATACGCAGCTTCCCTAATTTTCATCAGTAGGGGTTCTAGGAATATAGCATATAATAGGGGAGAGAGTGGACACCCTTGTTTAGTTCCCCGAGATATGTACACCTTTTCTGTTACCTCCCCATTGATGGCCACTCTGCAAGTTGGGGCGTTGTAGTTTGCTTTAATTCTGGCAATAAAGTGTTCCCCAAATCACATACATTGAAGTGTCTTAAATAACATGGACCATTCCACTCGGTCAAATGCTTTTTCGGCATCAAGTGCCAGGAGAATTGCTGGGATTCGCTTTATACCAATCTTTTCCACCAGATGGGTGACCCTTCTGAGATTGTTGTGTGTTTGTCTTCCTGGGATAAAGCCTGATTGATCTAGGTGAATTAATTTAGGAAGAAGCGGGGAGAGCCTAGCTGCTAATATCTTAGTGTATATTTTGGCATCTATATTTATCAGTGAAATTGGTCTATATGAGGCCGGGCAGGATGGGTCCTTCCCTAGTTTGTGAAATACCAGGACCTTCGCTTCGTTCATGGTGGGGGTCACATTGCCACTTTCTTTAAAGGAATTCAATAACCTGGTTAGAACCGGGGTCAATTGGTCCGCATATTTTTTATAAAATGGGGCCGTATAGCCATCCGGGCTTGGGGCTTTATTTTTCGGTAGTTCATTTATTGCTTTTCTAACTTCTTCTTCCCTTATGGGGTCTTCTAAAGCCTGCTTGTCTGCCGGTGAGATTTGCTGGAATGTGAGGGATTTCAGATATGTGTCCTGTGCGTCTGCCTCCGGTTGGTCTGTGGTATACAGTTTCTGGTAGTATTCTCTGAAGACTTCCCCTATGTCTTGTGTGCGTGTAAAGTGTTCCCCTTTCATGTTTGTAATGCTTTTGATTGTTATGTCTTTCTGTTTGGCACGTAGTTGTCTCGCCAGCAACTTATCTGCTTTATTTGCTTTAATGTAGTACCTTTGTCTTAGGTATAAAAGGCTCCTTTCCGCCCCCTTTGTGCGCAGCATTTCTAGCTGGCCCTGCGTGTGTCTAAGAGTCCTCTGAAGTTCCCTGGAGGGTTGTGTCAGTATCTTCCCTTGTATCTCAGTAATTGACCTTTCCAATTCTTTTTCCCACACCGACCTCTGTTTCTCCATCGTTATTTTTAGTGCCATTAGTTTCCCTCGGATCACTGCTTTAAACTCCTCCCAGACTGTGGAGATTGATGCTTCCCCTGTGTCATTGTCCGTGAAGTATTCTTCTATCATTCCCCTTATGGTTTCCCCCGTGACCTTGTCCTGGATTATGTCCTCCGGCAATCTCCACCTCCACAGACCTCTAGATTTCCCCTGAAGTTTCATATCGAGCCACAAGGGTGCGTGATCCGATAGTGCGATTGCCCCCTTTTCCACCTCCTGGATTCTGCCCATGAGGCCCACCGAAGCCCATAGGTAGTCAATTTGTGACATCGAGTTGTGGACATGTGAGAAGTAAGTGTACCCGTTTTGGTCCCCTCTGAGTTTCCTCCATACTTCACTCAGGGCCATCTGGTCCATTTGCTGCTTAAGTCGTTTCGATGGAGCCCCCTGGCTATATGCCCCTCCAGTGCTTCTGTCCCTTTGTGGGTCCCACGCCATATTCAGGTCTCCTCCCAAGATCACTTCCCCTCTTGCGAAGGATTCTAATTTGTCCAGGGTGCCTCTTAGAAAGCCGTCCTGTCCCACATTGGGCGCATATATTGACGCTAGGGTGATCCTCTGCCCCTCCAGCACCACATTTGCGAACGCATACCTTCCCTCCTTATCTGTGATGGAGTTCTCCAGTATGGCGTCCCTTCCGGTCCTCATTGCTATGATGACTCCCGCCCTCTTGTCAGTGGCGTTAGCCTGGGCCCATATTGTATATCCCCTTATCCGAGCCTTTTGTTTGTCTTTTGCTCTTATATGTGTTTCTTGTAGGAGAAGGAGGTCGGCCCCTTCCCTTTTGAGTAATTTCTCCAGTTTCACCCTTTTTGCGGGGTGATTCATCCCCCTTATGTTATAGGTCACTATGCGTATCTTCCCCATTTTGTAAGGCACAAGTTCAGAGTATTTGACATCCCTTCCTTCTCCGCTGCCCTCTGTCTGTTGTCCCGGTCCCTCATTCCCCGCCCTCTTAACTCCCCCCCCCCCCCCAACTGGTAACAAAAACAGAACCGAACTTGTTGCCCCCGAGTAGGGCAAGGGTTCCTACTGATGCCAGGACGTTGCGCCCGAAGCTCCCTGCCCTCCTTCCTCTCGGGGGGTGTGTGTGTGGGGGCTCCTAAACCCCACATAAATGTCTTATCTTACCCGATTCCAAGCCGGAGGGTCCATCCCGGACCGCCTTCTTCAGTTCTTGTACAGCTGCTGTGTTCTCTCCCGCCCCCTCACCAGAGTTTGGTGCGATGTCGCTTGGCGCCCTCCGTTCTCTCTGTGTCTTATCCTCTTTTCATGTCGGCTTCCTACGGCTTTCTCTTCCTTTGGCTGGTCTATTGTGCTTGATCGTTTCCCATCCTTTAGGTCTTCTCCTTTTCTCTCCGCTGGGTGCCGCTTGATCCCCGTCCTCCGTATCGCCCTGAAGGCCCATTATGCTGAGGCCTTCTTCCCAGGTGGTTGCTCTCCGCTGTTTCCCTTCCCATGTAAACGTCAGCCCGAATGGAAAAGTCCACTTGTATCGAATTTCTTTCGCCAGTAGGGCCTTGACTAGTGGGGCCATCGCCCTTCTCTTCTGCAGTGTAATCAGTGCCAGATCTTGGTACAATTGGATTTCTTGACCGTTCATTCTTATGTGATCCATTTCTCTGGCCTTCCTCAGGATTTGTTCTTTTTGCGGGTAGGAGGAAAGCGCCACCAGGACGTCCCTTGGCCTCTCCCCAGGTGCTCCCGATCTTTTTGGGCCGACCCTGTGGGCTCTCTCGACTCCGATTGTATCCGGCTCTGCTGCATCTAGGATATTGCTGAACACTTCCTTAACTGCCGACATGAGGTCTCTGTCCTGTACTGTTTCCGCCATATTTTTGATGCGGATGTTGGAGCGGTTCTCCAAATCCTCGCACTGAATCTCAAGGTTATGGGTGAGTCTCATCAAATGTTCCTGGGTTTCACTCGTCTGCCGCGTTTCCTCATCTATCCCCTGGAGTGTTCTTTCCAATATATGGGTTCTTTCCTCCAGTTTCGCCACATCGATCCTTAGGTCTTGGACCGCTTGTTTCATGTCGTTGTTCATCGTCGTGAACTGTTCCTGTACGGAGGACATGAATTTTTCTTGGAGTTCTTGGAACCATGATTGCATGTCATCCCTGGATGGGGGTTGTATGGGGTTCGCCTGTGCCATTTCTTCCCTTTGTTGGTTGTCTTGCGGCTTTCCCTTCGCTTGCGGCGTGGTGTCCGCCGACCACAGTTGTAGGATATTTGCATCTTGCTTTGAGGGGATCGGGGTCTGCTGGGAGGCACTAATTTTACTTTTTGCCCTTGACATGTTATGAATGTCTCTTGGAATATGTGAGGGCTTCTGATGGTCCCCTGTGTGCTTATTGGTGTTTTCCCGGGGTGTGCGAGGGCTTCTGATAGTCCCCTGTGTACTTTGTGCTGTGCCCCCCTGGAGCTCAAGAGGGTGTCTTCTTGGATCGCCCCTAGGCGCCCCGTTCCAATATGTCTGTGCCTGCTTGGGGTCTGCTTAGGCGGGTCCTCTCTTCCCGGGGTGAGTTTCTTTCCTTGTACAGATTTCCTGTCTTGGCCTCGGGGGGCTCCTTTCTATGGTCCCGTCGATCAGCTGGACTCTCCCGTGTCTTGTTACGGGATCCACTCGCCCACTGGTTGTGTCCCCTGTCTGTGGGCTCCTACTCCAGTGTTTCCCTGCCGCTTCCCGTCTTTTTTTCCTTTTCCTATAGAGTATGTATTTCTCCCTGCTGTTAGATGTGACGGCGCCTGGGGAGATCACTCTGCTTGGGTACGGTTTCCCCTCATTCGCGCTGCTCCGCTCCCTTCTGGGGGGGGTCTTTTCTCGCCGGATTTATATGGCCGCCGCACTCTCTCCCCAATTCTTGGTGCTCACCTTGTGCGGGGGGCGCCCGCCAATTTTCTCCGCTTCAACCCCGTGATCCTGGGGCTCTCACTCGTGCCTCTGCTCTGCGCCGTGTCGGGGGCCCTGTGCCCTTAGTGCCGGTCTCCGGGCGTCTTTCTTTGTGGCTCTCTTTCCTTCCTCTGCGATGGGCGCGGGGGAGGGGGCTGGAATGACCGCTCCGTCGCCCGCTGTTGCTGCCGTCTGTGGTCCGGTACCCTCTGGGGGGGGGCGATGCCTCTGCGGTTCTCCTTGGAGGGGTAGGGAGTCGCCCCCACCGCCTCTGTCCCTTCTCCCTCGGCTTCGTTGCAGGCGGTCTGCCCCTCCGCTCCGCAGCGTTGGAGCTGCCGGCCCGGCGGCGGGAATCTCCCGATGGGGGAGGGGTGACTTCTCCGAGGGTACCGTCCTCTGCGTTCGGCGCCCCGCCGACGTGCACCCTATCGTCCGGAGCCCACGGGCAGCATTGGGAGGAGCGATCCGCTCGTGTGCTGCGCTGACTTTGCTTCGAATTGTGCTTATTTAGGCGGCCCGGTACAAGCGCGGCTTAGTCGCAGCTCGTCTCCGCGGCGGCCATCTTGGAATGGCAATAAAAAAATGTGAGTTTTAAGGCAATTTGCGTCTGGGCACATGAAAGTTCAGTCTTCAGAAATGAAACTGACCAAAGCATTCTTCTCCCCTTTGCTGTCCTGAAGGCAGGCCTCTGTGTCCTCATCAATCAGCAATATGTCTTAATAATACAAGCCTAAATACAGGGAATAAGGTACTCTTAGATTGGAAAGGCATGGCAAACCAGATAAGATTGGGTCTGTTCTGGCCGCACTGCTAACCTCTGGGTCACAACCCCTCACAACCCCATTAAAAAATGCATTAGCTTAGTCACTGGCCCTTGAAGGAGCAGGCTAATCTTAACACAGATCCCTTTCTTGATGTCATGCCTGAACCAAGCAGAACTGGTACATTAAAAAAAGTGGGGTCTAGCAAAATGAGTAGGGAGAATGCCCTTGGTTTTAAATGAGGTGACCGTTAACCCCTTCTGATCATCCCAAAACCATGTTTGTTAGATAAACACAACTAAAGTGATTCATGAAAATGTGATGTGGCCCTCCCTCTGAGTTCCAGAGATGTGAACATTTTATAAAATATGCCAATCATAATTGCTATGACGGTCGTAAAATGGCGTATTTTTCACTGATATGATTCCGGAGTAAATGAAGAAAAACAGTATCTCTGCACAGGAATGACATACAGACTTCTGACCAGGCTCATCGGATTTGTGTTAAAATGCAGGGCTCAAATATGTATTCATACATATTAAATTGTGGAGATTAAGGGCACTTGCCATGTAGTGAGATTTCTATGTCCCTGAACCAGATTGAGCCCCCTGTCGAAGTAAGACGATGAAGTGCTTGCCTCCCCTAGTGTCCCAAAGCACTCCCACATTCCTTTGTCCTATCAGCACACAGGGGGTGTGGGGTAGTGAGAATTAGCCAATCCCTTTTGTGATGATCATGACACAATGGTAATGGCATCTGCTCTATAACTAAGCCAACTTGCCTCAGAGCAGGACTTTTCCCACTCATTCCATGAGGTGATCTGCTATCCAAATCTGGCGTGAACATCCCAGTAGAGAGAGGCCTAACCTTGCAGTGGAGCCAGGAGACATAGAGACTGACTGGGACCCTTAGAGGAAGCAGAGGAGACATTAGACTGATCCCCTTTGGCTGTCCAAGCAGTGTGCCCTGACACCCTCTGATGTCCAGTCCAGACCTCTCCTGTAAGTAGAAATACCCCAAGTCATAGATTGCATAAGCCCTGTATTCTTTCAGCATTGCCTAAGATATTTCCCCATTGAAAAACCCCCCTGTTTTGCCTGTGTATTTTAGTTATTTCAATAAACAGGATAATTCACTGTGCACTCCCAGATTCAGTAGGAGAATTGTTTAAATGATACTATTCTTGGTATTCTGTAATAGCAGTATTTGAAACCGACTTCAGGTGCAGGGTAGAAAACTGTCAACCGTGGCATATGGGTTGTAAATCTAAAGAACAAAAGAAAAGTTCCTTGTGAAGGAACTCCTGTCCCCTGCACACTTTCAGTGGCTTAGACAAATAAGGCCAACAATTTGTCATAGATATTCAATATGTGTTTGTGTAACAATCTTTTAATCATATTTGGTTAATCTTGATAATAAGTAATAGTCATACAAGTTATACAATGATTTTCATTTTCAAAACAGATGTATTGTTCTTTTTCATATGGCCCAATGCGTTTCGAGAGGATTTCTCTTCTTCAGAGGCAATTGTGTACATTCAAGAAATTTTGAGGAAAACATTTAAGATGTATCATTATTAAATTATTAATTCATAACTGCAAAGCCATATTGAACATTATTCAGTACACGTCACTTCTCCAATACATTGGTTGTGTCTGAGTTCTACTATATTTACATAGTATACAAGCTGTGTTCAAGGCATAATTCATATATCTGATCAATTATCTGTGGTTGATTGTGATTCACATAGTATGAATACATCTGTTGAAATAGATGTCTAGGCTTGTTAGTCACTCTAAGAAACAGTACTAAAGAAAGCTGAGCTAGGTACTGACCTTGATAATTCATACATTTAATGAATACATACATTTCTGTTTCTGGTGATGTCTAGGATCATAGGAGAACTCGGTTTCTTTGTTCTATTCCTGAGGGGGTATCAAGCACCCTACCTAAGGGAGAGAGTATATATGTTGTGATGCTGGTACAGACTTTTTAATCTATAAAGTAGCTTCTGTCTAAGTATATCAAATCAAAGAAATAATGGTCTTACTCAAACTGGGCAGCTGAAGATAATCAGTGTGTGGATAGTTCTGAAAAACCTGACGGTAATTTCTTAGAGAGATTGACACCAGTATTCAAAATAATTCCAATTTAGCGCTAAGTCTACCTGTAAGTAAATTATTAGTTGTATGTTAGTAATCTAAATGCACTAGTGAAGTATGGGGACACGCAGGAAACTAATTAAGAATACTTTATTAAGGTATATGTATAACTATATAATAGGGGATATGAACAAAGCGGTGAGTCTTCCGCCTCTGCCAACCGCCAGCTCACTGCCCCGCATAATTGCATTCCTTGCATTCTTATTCCAGAACGCTCGTCATAGCACCAGCTGTAGTATACGATACTACACATCCCTCTTCTTCCACAAGACATTCCTCACTCGCCAAAGTCCATCAAATGAGCCAGGCTCCGATAGCTTCTTCCAAACCGAGAAGTTGAAGACACCACACTCGGTATACGTGTTGGTTTAGCTAAGGACTGACTGACTCACAACATTCTTTTCATCTCCCTCATCACAACCACCCTTGTCATTACATTCGCTAGGCATGAACATCACCCAACCATTATTCCACACTATGCCATCACACATTCTCACTGCATGTTTGAATACTTCAATTACTTTAATAGGCTTGGACCATTTGCTGCCATCCACCCTAAATGCCTCTGGCAACTTGATCCTTACATAACAACCCACAACAGGAGTCTTGCTAACTCTGAACCTCCTGTTATCATGTTCTGACTTATTACAAAATTGCCTCTTCAAAATATTTGCCTCCACATCGCCTACTTGACACCTCCATACCCAACGCAGCACTCATCCACCCCGGAAACAATTTTGTTAGCCCTCCTACTTCTACTAAATTCAAAGGGTGACACAACTGTAGTACTGTGCGGTGTAAACCTATTGTCATGATTCCTGCCCCTCATGTCCCCAGCCCTTCAAGATGTCAGGCTGTACCCATGCCACAATCACCTACATGGCCCTCAAGGGCCTCTCCATCCCTCTAAAGACCCACTTGGAGTCAGACTTGGCGCTTGTGGCACCAGACTCACTCACTCCCATAGGATAACATTGGGGATTGGACTTGCAGTGCATTGATGGGGACAAGATGGTTGCCCACACATATTTCGGTTCCCAGAATTGCATGTGCGGTCTAGTCTTTTGGGTGTGGTTCAGTCCAGAGGCGCCTGGGATATCCAGAGACTATTTAAGCCACACCCAGGCTGAAAAACAGGCTTTGTGTTTTCAGCACCTGCAGCGTGACCCTCACTGTGTTCGGATCGGTCTCCAGTTGGCCTGCATCTTTCTTCTGCGCTCAGCTCCTGCAAGAACAAGACCACTGTTAGGAACAACCTTACCTTGCAGCGCTTCTGCCCCTCAGTCATCGCTCCTTCTGTTCTGCGGGCATCCCCATCCCAGCACGCCGCTTCCTAAGGAAAAGGGAAAAGAACAGAAAAAAGGCATTAGTAAGCATTCTGCAAATCTTCGCTTATTTTTAAATACTGTACGAGCTTCAAACGCTTACCTGAATCCCAGCAGCTCTGGGGGAACTCTGTCTCCTGAACTTCTCATCCATCTGCAAGAGGGAAAAGACACTCCAGGTTAGCGTGGAAACATCTAGAGGCGCTGCATACCGCGCTTACCCACCGCATTTGTTCTTCATAACAGGCATCCACGCTGAAAATGTCGCGGCACCTAAAAGACACAGAAAAATAACTCAGTTCAATGAAAATACGAAAGGGGTGCATCGTGCATCACGCTCTTACTCACCTTCAGGGCTAAACATCTCAGCAGCACGCCGCCATCCCCGGACGCCGGCCATCATCGAAGGAAGGAAAGGAATGAAGTTAGAGAATTGTTCAAAAGACTCATTATACTTACCTGTTGGACTCTTGCCAGCGAAGTAACTAGGCAGCAACGAGCCCGCATCAATCAACGCGCCCCTGCGCTGAAGGCAGGACAGAGAGCACACTATCCAAGAAAACAAGGCCCAGTCTCCAGTCGAATAGCCTCCAGGGAAGGGTTTGAGGTTGTAAGAGGTCAGAACAGGCTGAGTGATGTGGATACCAGGTGAGCGTTACACCGATGTGCCACCACAGTCTCTTTCACCACTTCCTTCCAATCCCTACGATTCGACCATGCCCATCTAATTGCTTCCTTCAATACTCTGTTATACCTCTCCACAATTCCGTTAGTCTCAGGATGCTAAATGGCACTAGTTAAGTGTGTAATGGGCTTCCCTTTTAAATACTCCACTATTTCTTTGGACTCAAATTGAGAACCATTGTCAGTCAGAATCACTTCAGGATAGCCTTCGCGACCACACATTGCTTCCAAGAATCAGGTAACAGCTTTGGTCGACACACTTGCCAACATTTTAACCTCAGCCCATCTTGTGAACATGTCAATCACCACAAAACAGAAAGTTTGGTAACACTCACTCCATACTGGACCTAGGATATCTATAGCCAGTTTCTTCCATGGTCTATCAGGCACATCTGTCATCACCATCGGATATTCCTCACTTACACAGCCTTTATCACACTTGTTGCAAAGGGTACAGCCCCTAACTCTTCTTTCAATTTGCAGATCACAACCGGGCCACCAATACGTGTTTCTTATTCTGGTCTTTGTCTTTGAGATTCCTTCATGTCCATAAGTATCATTCTTTCTCTAATCCCCTCCGGTCGAATCAATTTATCACCTCTCAGCAGGTAATCATCCTATTTGCTGAGCTCATGTCTTACATTCCAATAACCTTCAGCTCCTACTTCTTGAACTTTGTTAATTGAAAATGTGTTTTTGTAGAGATTATCCATCACAAACATCATTTTAGTATCCTTAGCCATTTCTTCCATCCATTCTTGTCTGGATATGGCCGACTCCTGCATAACACAAATCATCTCTTGCTGATCATCCTCTTCCTCGCCTTCTTCCTGAATATTTGTCATCCTCGAAAGACAGTCTGCAGCATAGTTCTTCACACGAGGTATATACTTTATCTCCACATCAAATCCCTGCAGTCTAGCAACCCATCGTCTAATCCTCCCTGATACTTTATCCAGGCCCTTGGTCATGAACACTTCCCCGAGTTGCTTGTGATCAGTGTGCACCTCAAATCTTGTTCCCCACACAAAGCTCCTGAACTTGTTCACTGCCCAAACTATAGTGGCATATGCTTTTTCTGCACCTTTCAAAAGTCGGGAAGCAAAAGCTGATATACTCTTTTCCTACATGTAGCTGTGTCAACATTGCACCCAAGCCCACGTTGCTTGCATCAGTCGTGATCATTGTACATCTTCCTCTCACATAATTCTTTAATGCTGGTGCTGCTCCTAAAGCACTCTTGATTATTTGAATTCTTCCTCATATGCTTCACTCCATTCAAACTTCCTGTTTATTTTTGTTAGATCTCTTAACAGAGCTCTGTGATCAGAGAACCCCTTTGCATATTTTGAATAATATTCAGCCATGCCCAAAAAGGTCCTTAGGTGTTCTCTGTTTGGGGTGGCCATCTTCTCTATAGCTGCCTTCAATTCAGGTCTAGGTGCAATACCATCCTTGGATTTCACATGTCCCAAGTACTCAACTTCTTTCCTATTGATCTTGGATTTTTTTCCTTGCTCAGCGTCAGCCCTACATTATGTAACTTCCTAAAGACCGTCTCTAACCTTATATTGGGCTCCTTTTCTGTATATGCATACATCAATATATCATCTTGAAAACAAATGACACCTTCATCCCCATCAAATATGCAATGCATGATTTTCTGAAACACTGAGGCCAATGAGATGAGTCCAAAAGGCATCCTTCGGTACTCGTATAACCCTTCTGGTGAAATAAATGCAGTCAAATTTCTTCAATCGTTATGCAGTTGCACCTGATGATGGGTAGAAGTAAGATCCAATGTCGAAAATACTTTGGCCGAATCCATGTTTGAAAGTATTTCTTGGATATTGGGTAATGGATGTCTCTCAGGGATTATGCATTTATTTAATTCCCTTAAATCAATACACACCCTCACTTTTCCAGAGCTTTTTTTAAAAATAACAAGAGGCGAGACCCATTCTGCAGCATCAATCTTCTCTATAATCCCTTGTTCTTCTAACTTCCTTAATTCAATCTTAACCTCTTCTCTCAGAGCCAAGGGAACACTTCTCAATTTTTGAGCAACTGTTTTGCATCCCTTCTTCAACTGGATGCGATGTGTAATGCCTTTAACACAGCCAATACCATCCCTGAATACTTCCTTCTTGAGTTCCTCCGCAACCATTACACTTGACTCCATCGCATATATTGATTCCTCTGCACTGGCATCCAGCCGTACTTTGAGCCAAGCTTGATGCGTCCAACTAAGTAACAGTAGAACACCTTTCTTCAAGACATACACTTTTCCTGTAGTCTTCCTATCTTTGAATGCCAAACGTGGCCCTGAACCATCCTATAATATCAATTTTGACACCTCTGTAGGCTTTGGGATTGATATCATTTTCATTCAGCCAATTTTCTTCCATATCATCTCAGGAAATATAGATAATGTTGGAACACTATGCATGGACATGTTTGTCGTGAACGTAGAGTCCCCTGCTCCATTTAGCTCAATGGTAATCTCTCCTCTTATTTATTTCTCGATATTATAGTGCTTTTTCTTATTCTAGTTCCAGCTATTAACGTTCATATAGTGCAACTGCTTTTTTTCATATATGTAGTTCACTTATATATCTCATGTATGTAGCTTGTGTATATAGTTCACTTCTATAGTTCACTTACTTATACAGTTCAAAACAATAAATACACAGATAAACGGTGACGAGGAAGGAGATAGCCCTTCCGTGTTCACTTTTGCAATGCGCCTGACTTGCGTGCCGCCTTTTTTTGTTTTTTTGTTTTGCAGTGCCTCACCCTTTATCGCTCCTGTTAATTGCCAGGCGGTGACAGCTTGTTACCACGGAAACACTTGTCAAACAAAATGGCGGCACGCACAGAACATTTTGTTAAGTCCTTTACTCTAATTCACCGTTGGCAATGCGCGTGTGCTCCAGTTTGTTATGATGCGGCTGGAAAGAAATGCAGCGCTTTCCTTATAAACGTCGAAGTAAGTACTTCCAAATCGTACCTTTGTTTATCACTGTCTCCTTTATCACGTACCAGTCGGTGTCTTGTCTTGAACACAACCGCTCCGACTGCTTTCTTCGTTTCTTTTCTATGCAGGCGGGTTCACGAGCAGATTCTCATTAGTAGATCCTCATCGCCATGTGGAACTAATTAAGAATACTTTATTAAGATATATGTATAACTATATAATAGAGGGTGGCTACAGAGCCATGCGATAGGACGCAATTCCACATGGCTCCTGCTGATCCTGAATAATCCGTACAAGAAACCATGATAGAAGTCAACTGGTTGGCGTGCAACTGAAGCGGAGGACACATGAATATGTAAAGAACAAAATGCTTCATTTCCACTGAATTTTGCAGTGCTGGCCGAGACTTATGTGCGAGAAAAGTTTGGTAGCGTCCTGGCGAAGAATCAACAAGATGGCGACTGACCAGGAACAAAGGACGCAGCTGAACGGTCATCGCCATTACTGAATGCTGCCACTGCATAGAGGGAGAAGAAGCGGACCCCGGATGGCAGCACACATTTCAGTGCTGAGGAAGTAAGCGGGCCGCTCTGCACCGGACAGAATGGCACAATAGCTGAAGAGGCGGCAGTGAGAAGCAAGGAATATACGAACAGCTGACCGTGAGGGGCATCCCGATGAGCCACAGCGGCGAATGACTGCAAACAGATTGGCGCTGCACAGTAAGTGCGGTAAGGACAGGAACGTGAAAGCCGTAACCGCCATGGAGAGCAAGACGGCCCGGTGAAGCCAGAGAGTCCCGCGGCCGCAGGCGCACAAACGCAGCGGTTTAAACTGCGGATAAAACACAGCTGAGAAGATGTGTAGGAGTGTCCCTGACATGCGGAAATATTGAGTCAACAGGCCCCACGGATATTAACGGGAGGAGCGCAACTGTAGCAAGCATGTTACGATTCTGTCCAGACTGCCTGGATGGTAATTGACAAAGGAGCCGGGCATAGCGAGACCCAATGCGTAAGGAAGCACAATAACACACAACACTGGCGAGTGGAAGGACAGTAGTGGCAATTGCATGAGAACAGGATAGGAAATTGGATTGTGCAAGGGGCTGCTTCACCTTAGGCGCTTGTGGGGTGACAAAAGTAAAGAACGGCAGCAGGCAAGCTATAAACCAGCACCGGGCTGTAGGCTCACATCAACGTGGTCTCACAGCACCGGGCATCACATGAGCCTGAGACTCAGCAGCAATAGAGCGGGACAGGCACTTAAAAGCCCCAAGGGACATGTGAGGAGGCCACCAGAAATCACGGCAGCGGAGACACTGGGTGAAGTGCCAAGCCAGACCAAGGTTGGTGCCCATAGGGCCTGCACTAACACCAATACAGGCCCCCAAACCCCGGGACATGTAGACGGCGAGAGGCCCCACTAAGAGCCAGAGAGCACAAATAAGAAGGACCAGCAGTGGCCGAGGACGTGGAAGAACATAACCCATTCGCGTCACGACACAGATAGCGCAAGGGAACTTTCACTACAGCCCCCTGAGGGCAACATACACAAGCACGGACTATCCCTGAGGCGCCAAAAAACCATATTTCGAATGGATTGTGCCCTCCCACGTATTCCTCATCTTGTGATAAATTGTTATCTCCAGCTTCGCTGCTTCTGAAAAATGTTTTCTCGGCAGAGGGCGCTGTGGTCGAGGTCGTGGCGTCGATTGTCCCTCGACGTACTCCATACTCTGTCGACGTCACCGATGGTATAAGTAGCTCGAGCCGCGCCCGTTGCTTCAGTTCCGTTTTCCGATCGCTTCGCTATCGAGAACGGCACGCTTCTATTTTCTGTGAAGAAAATGTCATCTTCGACACCTTCGACACCCAGAACTGGGTTTAAAAAGTGTGCAGATTGTGGATCTAAGATGTCGATCACCGATCCCCACCGGATTTGTCTCTGGTGTCTCGGTTCCAGTCACCGAACCAACAACTGCGGATCCTGCCAATCGATCACCGAAAAAGCTCTTTGTGAGAGGAGAGGTAAACTGTCGGTGGGGAGGGAGGTCTCAAAAAAGGTTTTGTCAAAAAGACATAAGAAAGCGACTGATTCTAAGGAATCGGATCGCCATAGGCACTCAGATCTCGATCTAGGAGTAGATCGAGACACTCTTCGTCGTCATCGAAAAAAATGAAGAGGAGACATAGATCTCCCTCATCATCTTCTTCTTCGACCGAAGAAATTTGTTGTCCGACTAAATCGGATTCTCCCAGTAAGTGGGAAGAATTCCACAAAAAGATGATGGAGGTTTTCGAGAATGCGGCCTAGACCCCCTCGAAAGAACCTCGAAAAAGCCATACCCCTAAAGTCGCTCCATTGGACGCCAAAGGGAAGTCCAAGGCTACTATGGCCAAGACCAGTAGCGTCAAGGAATACAAAAAACCTTGAGTCGACGTAAAACCGTTGAAGAATCTTCGAGAGTCGAGCACCTCTCCAGTGCCGGCCAAGAAACACAAGTCGTCGAAGACTTCGACAACTTCGTCGACGCCCTCGACGTCGATAATTTCGACGCCAAAGCCAAATGCGTCATCTACGCCATTATCGAAGTCATCTTCGAAAACTTCAGACACCCTCGAAAACTTCGAGGGATTTGCCATTTCCTTCGAAGCAGATGGAAGAGGAAGAGGAAGAAAGGAGATTCACTCCTTTGCCCAGATCAGACTTTTTCAAATCTATGTCAGCAATCTATGAAGAGTCTGCTTCAGAAGAAGACGAGGTTACTCCTTTGGGAGTTACTTATGGTACAAGACAAGTTCCTGAAGAACTTATTGACCAGGAATCTAGAATGAGAGACCTGAGTGATACTCTACATTCTGCCAGTGGAGTTGACACATCCCCAGAATTAGAGTTCGCCCAACCTGATCCTGCAGAGCATGCAGATGCTGGGTACAGTGGTCTTATGATCAGGGTAGTTGAATACATGGGTTGGGGTAATACTTCACCCATTTTTTAACAAGATGACATGACAGATATTATCGTCAAGGGACCTCAGAAAGATCCTGTTCTCCCTTTTCACAGGGCCCTTCAAAGGACTGTGGAGAAAAACTGGGAGAAACCAGAAACTATTGCTGCTGCAGACAGCACTTTTCCAAGAAAATATAGGTACGGATCCTGAATATTTGAATAAACATCCGACTCCAGAGAGTTTAGTCATTCAGGCAGCATCTACTTCAAAACAAACTGCTTATCCAACTATCCCTCCAGATAGAGAGGATAAAAAAATTGACGCCTGGGCACGTAAAGTTTTCACGTCAGGCAGTATGGCACTTAAGTCGGCAAATGTCACCTGTACCCTAGCCAGGTTTACCCATACCCTGTGGGACTGTATTTCGGCGGTGGCTGATCATATTCCGGAAGGCGAGGAAAGGGAAGGCTTCCTGAATATAGTCAAAGACGGGAAGGAGGCAATGGAGGGAATGCCTCCAGTCTGGACTGGATACTGCTGATAGTATCGGCAGATCCATGGCTGCAAGCGTCGTGCTACGCAGATTTGCGTGGTTGAGGAAGTCGGGATTTGCACCGGACGTGGAAGCTAGACTCCTCAACATGCCCGTTGATGGCTCGAGGCTCGTTGGCAGAAAGGCTGATGAAAGCCTAGAAAAACTTCAGACCTCGAAAGCGGCAGCTAAATCACTTAGCGCCTCTTTGCTCCAACCTCTAAAACCCTATTCTGGCACATCTTCCTGAAGGGGTCGTTCTTTTCAATACTACTCCTCTTTTGGTAGAGGAAGAGGACAGGCTTCTCAAAGGGGCAAAAGAAACTTCCCTCGTGGAGTCCGAGGAAGAGGTGCAAAATCAGCGTTAGGAGTGGCATCTGTACCCTCAGCCACTCCTGCAGACGCCTCCAAATCCCTCTGAGACCTTGTTACACAAAACACCAGTGGGAGGCAGGATCTCTCAACATCTGAAGGAATAGCGAGGCATTACCTCAGACGCTTGGGCACTGGAAACAGTAGCCCACGGTTACTGTCTTCCCTTTCTAAAAAGTCCTCAGAATCATCCACCGGGAGCCAACTCCGCCAAAATTCCGGATCCGCTTCTGTTGCAGGAAATTTTAACCCTGCTAGAGAAAGGTGCCATAGAACTGGTACCTGTAGCGCAGAGGAACAGGGGTTGGTACTCCCCATATTTTCTCATCCCAAAAAAGGACGGAGGACTGAGACCCATCTTGGACTTGAGAAACTTGAACAAGTTCCTCAGGAAGGACAAGTTCAAGATGGTGACTCTTTCTCAGATCCTTCAGGCTCTCCAACTCCAAGATTGGTTGGTATCATTGGACCTTCAGGATGCTTAATTTCATGTGCCAATCCATCCAAAGCACAGAAAGTACCTGAGGTTCGCGATTGGCAATTCTCATTATCAGTTTCAAGTTCTGCCATTCGGGTTGACCTCCGCCCCAAGGGTTTTCACCAAACTGTTGGCGGTTGTGGCAGCAAGTCTCAGGAGAGGAGGTATTCACATATATCCCTACCTGGACGACTGGTTGATCAGAGCAAGTTCTCCAGAACAAGCTCAGGAACATCTTTCGATCACCTGCCACTTCCTCCACAAACTGGGCTTCTCCCTCAATTTCAAGAAGTCCCACATAATACCAGCCCAGAAACTCCAGTTTATCGGAGCAGTCTTGGACACTTCATCGGGAAAAGCCTCGCCTCCCAAAGTGAGAGCTCTCCACATCCAGCAGATGGTAACAAAGTTTCAGAATGCCCAACATCTACCGGCCTTAGATTTTCTCAGGTTGCTCGGCCTCATGGCATCCTGCATTTTCCTAGTACCAGAGGCCAGGTTGAGAATGAGATCCCTTCAATGGGCACTCAGAACTCCGTGGTCCCAGTTCTCAGGGAATATGTCGGATCTTCTGCAAGTTCCGAGCGCAGTTGCTCAGGATCTTCTATGGTGGGCTTGCAACGACAACATTCTCAAGGAAGAGTCTTTTTGGCAACCATGGCCGGAGATAACGGTAGTGACGGACGCCTCACTCACGGGGTGGGGAGCACACACCAACGATCTGACAATCAGCGGTCGTTGGTCTCCATCGGAGTCCAAACTACACATCAACCTATTAGAGCTGAGGGCAATCAGACTAGCTCTGAAGGCCTTTCTGCCCTCTGTACAGGGAAAGAATGTCCTGATAATGACGGACAATACAGTGGCCATGTACTATCTCAACAAGAGAGGAGGTGTAGGGTCACTGCCACTGTGCAGAGAGGCAATGCAGCTCTGGTTCTGGGCAATACGAGAAGGAATCTCTGTCGGCAATTCACCTAGCCGGAGAGAAGAACACGGCGGCAGATGCTCTGAGCAGGCAGAGCACGGTCTCTCACGAGTGGGAGCTGGCTCAGGAAGTCCTTCTGGAGATCTTTGCCCTTTGGGGAACCCCTCAAGTGGATCTGTTCGCCACCGCGATCAACCGGAAGTGCGATCAGTACTGCTCAAGGGAGTTTCCTCTAAGAGGAGCTCTGGGAGACGCATTCGTAGTGGAGTGGAAGTTTCCACTGCTGTACGCGTTTCCCCCAGTCCCTGTGATTCCTCAAGTAATCAGGAGGTTGAGAAAGTTCAGGAAAACCATGATCCTAATTGCCCCGGATTGGGCCAGGAGAACGTGGTACCCGGACCTTCTAGACATGTCATCTGCCGTCTTCCGCAAAGAGAGTATCTTCTCTCGCAAGAGGGAGGTCGGGTTCTCCACCCAGAGGTCAAGACACTCAACCTTCACGCATGGTTTCTGAGAGGTTGAGATACAAGGATTGGGATCTTCCGGATGACGTAATGGAAATCTTACTTTCGGCCAGAAGACCAGCAACAAAGTCTTTGTACCGATGTCGCTGGAATAGGTTTAGTAACTGGTGCAAAGACAAGGATGTGGACCCTTTTCAGTGTGGCACCCCAATGGTGCTTTCCTTTCTGCTACATCTAGCTAATCTGGGGCTCCAGATAGGAACAATCAAAGGATACCTTGCTGCGCTGTCCATTTTCAAGCGCTCCTCGGAAGAGGTTTCATATTTCAAAATACTGTTAATAATTCAATTCTTAAAGGGGCTCACTAATGTATACCCTCCAGCACCTTTTCATGTACCAACCTGGGACTTAAATTTAGTATTACAATTCTTGACTTGCATACCTTTTGAGCCTCTGCACTCATGTCCATTGAGGCTTTTGACTCTAAAAACTGTCCTCCTTGTGGCCCTATCATCAGCCCGCAGGGTTAGCGAACTTCAGGCTCTCTCATGCAAACCACCATATACTATTTTTTATAAAGATAAGGTAGTCCTTAAAGTTAAACCTTCGTTTTTGCCAAAAGTAGTCTCGCACTTCCATTTGTCACAAAAAATGGTACTACCTACGTTTTATCCTCCTCCTCATCTGGGCAAAGAAGAGGAGAGATTACACAGATTAGATCCCAAGAGGGCTCTTAGTTTTTACATCTCTAGGATGGCTAAATTGAGACAAGATGACCAACTGTTTGTGGGTTACACTGGTCAAAAATTAGGCTTATCTGTAACAAAACAGACAATTTCACGCTGGATCATATTAGCCATAGTTGAATGCTAGAGACTAGCGGGAAAAGAACCACCAGATGGGCTTCGTGCCCATTCTACAAGGGGAACGGCTACTTCTGCAGCTCTAAAGAGGGGAGTCCCGGCAGCAGACATTTGTGCAGCTGCAACCTGGAAAACAATATACTTTTGTTAAACATTATTGTTTGGACACTGCCTCCTCTAACGAGGGTTTATTCGCAAAGGCAGTTCTGCATTCTGTCCACGAAAACTGAAATGGGTGCTCCCACCTCCAAAAAATGTATACTGCTATGGGAGCCTATCACAAGACGAGGAATACGTGGGAGGACACAATCCATTCGAAGAACAAGTTACTTACCAACTGTAACGTTCTTTCGACTGGATGTTCCTCCCACGTATTCCTCATCGACCCTCCCATCCTACCCCACAGTACAGTTTACGTTTTCTTACACTTTCCTCTCACGAAGAATGTATCGATCATGGGACACGCCTCGGTGTTCGTCCTATACATATTTCATCGAAAAAACAGAACTGAAGCAACGGGCGCGGCTCAAGCTACTTATACCATCGGTGACGTCGACAGAGTACGGAGTACGTTGAGGGACACACGCCACGACCTCGAGCACAGCGCCCTCTGCCGAGAATTTTTTTTTTCGAAGCAGCGAAGCTGGAGATAACGATTTATCACAAGATGAGGAATATGTGGGACGAACATCCAGTCGAAAGAACATTACAGTTGGTAAGTAACTTGTTCTTCTGAGCACCTGCTGAGAAACATAAGGCGACGCCTAGATGGCGAATAAGCAGACCAAGGGGAAGGGCAAACAACCCACGCTGGAGGAATATGCGAGAACGCCGCAAATTTCAGAAGGGGCCAGAAGTAAGGAAGACCCCAGCCGCAGACACCGCCTTGGGGAACAAAGACCAACAGATCCTGGAAGCAATTGCGGACCTGAAACGTACATGGGAAACTAAACTGGAATTGGCCATGGTCGAACTGAAGGCCGCATTAGAACTTAAAGTGGGCGCAGTACAGGAAGAGGTGAATCTCCTCAGGCAAGACATCAGAATGCTGGCAGAACACACGGGCGAATTGGAAAAAGAGATGGCCCCGAACACAGCTGCATGCGTGTCTCACAAATCAGAGAATCACATCTTAGAACAGTGCATGAGTAACCTGGAAAATAGGGCAGAAGAAGCGGAGGGACATGTCCGGAGAAACAACGTACGCATTGTGGGACTACCGGAAGGAGCAGAGGGATCAATCCCCATGGACTTTATCGAAACAATGCAGCTGCAGGAAATAACGGGTGGGGTGTTGACCCAAGGGTTCGCAGTGGAACGGGCACATAGGGCCTTATCGCGGAGACCACCACCAGGGGCCCCACCGAGGCCATCATTGCCAAAATCCTGAACTATCAAGACAGGGAGAGAATCCTGGAATTTTTTCGGAAGGGAGGAATGATACATCGGGCATTGGCGAACATCGCGGCATACACGGATTATACATTGATGGTACAGAGACGGCGCATGAACTATGGTGCAGTGAAAAGACGGTTGCGGGAAGCAGGGTATAAGTACATTCTGATATACCCTGTGAAACTGAAGGTATATGATCAAAACAGAGCACTGTTCTTGGACACCCTAGAAGAGGCATCAGATTGGCTGGACACGCAGAATGCCCATCAGAGACTGGCACCCAGAAGGAAGGTGGCGCAGATAAGTAACATAGAGGCTACGGTATCTAAAGTGCTGCGGACTCTGACATTGGGACTTGAATATAAGATAGGGCGTGGGCAGTTGTTTCTTTGGCTGCATAGGCCGCATTGATAAGTAAACCTAGGTATGGGGATATAGAGTAAATTGCAGGAGCTCCACGGAACCCGCTATTATACCCCTGTGAAGAGATTAGTTAGGATACCGATAGATCGGTAGCACCCTGCTGGGTTCCTGATCTCGGCAACCCGAGATAGGACCAAATGCGGGAGAGCCTGAGATCCAGGGATGGAGCTGGCCACCAGGTGGGAATGGGTTGGGCTGGGGGTGGGGAGGGAATGTGTGCAGTGAACAAAGTGTTGGAGACCGGGAAGGAGGAGTTGGTTGGGGAGTTAACGTAGAATTTAGATAGGGAACAAGCCCATACTCATACCAAAATAAGTTCGAGAGAGGAATAGATAGGGGAGGAGGGGGAGCAAAACACGGATGGCAACGGGAAGTCTCAGAATTGTAACTTGGAACGTGAGGGGTTTTAACAGTTACCTGACGAGGAACAAGGTAATGTATCTGAGGAGGCAGAGGAGTGGACATAGCATTATTACAGGAAACCCACCACACTAAAGACAAACTTGAGAAGGTCAAGAAAAAGTGGAGAGGGACCACCGTGGGAGCGACATATTCAGCTTATGCCAGGGGGGTGGTTACCTGGTTAGCATCTCACGTGCCGTTTCAGATGCTCCAAGTTACGGTGGAGCCAGACGGGAGGATGATTGTAATATGGGGGTTGCTGGAGAATAGAGAATTGAGCATCATAAATACCTATGCCCCCAACCATGACACAGCGGCCTACTTTAGGACCTTATATGGCAAAGTTGCCCCCCTCCTGGGAGGTGCGATTATGTGGGGAGGGGATTTCAACTGCACGTTATATCCCAAAATGGATAGGTCCGACACGAAACTAGATAAGCCCACCCCCGCCGCAAAAGTCCTACAGGCCTTGGTGAAAGACTGTGGGCTAGGGGATATCTGGAGACAGCAACACCTGAATGATAGGCACTACTCACACTATACAGCCCCTCAAAACCTATATACGAGACTGGACTAGGTTTGCTGCCTCCGAACTTGTGGGTGAAATGGTGGGCTCAGAATATAAGGCAAGAACGCTATCAGACCACTCCCCCTTGGTGGTGGAGTCGAGACACCAGCCCCCCAGAGCAAGAATTCCAACATGGAGACTTAGAGCCGAGGCCCTACGGGACTCGGCATTCCGAAAGGATTTAAGGGAGGAAATTATCGAGTACTTTGACACTAACACAGGGAGTGTGAAGTCGAAAGAAACCCTATCGGAGGCGTTTAAAGTGGTAGTAAGAGGTGCGGCCATATCTAAATCTAGAGCGCTCCAAGAGGGTATAGAGCGAGAGGTGCAAGAGACAGAGAAGAAATTGGAAGCCATTATGCAGAAAGGGGGCCCCTCACAGGAGGATGCCGAACAAGTACAGCAAGGCAACAGGGCGCTCTGGGAATGACTATGCAAATGAAATTATAATAAATATATTGAAAGGCATTACGCGGGGGGGGGCAAAACAGGGAGGCTGCTGGCATCGCTATACAAAAATGAGACACCAAGAACGGTAATCAGAGAGATAATGGGAGAAGAAGGGCAGATCTGGAACACCCAGGAGGGAGTGAACGAGGGGTTCCTTAGATTTTACAAACGCCTTTATGAAGATACAGGGGAGGAAGCAGGGTGGGAGACTCTGGAAACATTGGAGGACATAGGATTGCCTAAACTAAATGAGGAGGAAAAGGAAAACCTGGAGGCCCCAATTACATTAGAGGAACTTGAGACAATGGACTTACCCACCTGTAAGGCCCCGGGGCCGGACAGGCTCCCCAGTGAATTTTATATAACTTATAGGCAGGAAGTACTCCCCCCCCCCCCCCCCCCCCCCCTGCTGACCATGCTAAATGAGGTGTTCGAAAGGGGAAGGCTGCCAGAATCCCTGAGAGAAGCGGTGATTGTTCCGCTTCTGAAACCCGGTAAGCCAAGCGCAGACTGCGGGTCATACAGACCCCTATCCATGTTAAACCAGGACAACAAAATCATTACGGCAAGGCTGGCGAATAGGCTAAAAAGGGTAATAAATAAACTCATACACCCTGATCATACTGGATATGTCCCGGGAAGGAACATAACCGATAACCATAGGAGACTCCACCATATAATAGAACAGACAGAGAGCGAGCTTGGTGAAATGGTAATAGTGTCGCTGGATGCACTAAAAGCCTTCAACTCCGTGAGGTGGCCTTGGATGATAGCGGCCCTAAAAGAATACGGGATAGGTCCGGGGTATCTGAGGTGGGTGAAGATGGTATACAGCTCCCCAGTAGCTAGGGTCAAAACGGGCGTGATAATCTCTGACAAATGGCAATTTAGCAGAGGCACAAGGCAGGGCTACCCCTGGTCCCCCATGCTATATATACTGGCATTAGAACCACTAGCAATCTTCCTTATTCAACAATATGGGGACAACGAAGGGGGGACCGCATCTGATATCACTGTATGCTGGCAATATGTTGCTATACCTGCGCTTCCCAGAGGAAAACTTGCAGTATGTCCTAGAAGTGATGAAACACTACGCAACCCTTTCGGGCATAGCAGTAAACCCCAAACAATCCAGCATGTTGCCTCTGGGAGATACAAAGGGTCCCCACCGGGAGAAATACTCGTCTTGCAAATACCCTGGCAGACCAAAACATTTAGATATTGGGGATCGATATACATCATAAGGCCGCAGATTAATATAAATATAACACAGAGAAGGCCGTGGAGGGCATCAAGAATAGCATGGGGTTTTGGGTGAAACTCCCCCTGGCCATGGTGGGCAGGGCGGCCTTGCTTAAGATGGTGGTTCTGCCCAGGCTGTTACACTTTTTTACGAATATTCCATACATGCTCCCCAAACATTTTTTCACGAAGCTCTGGAGCTTGTGCAGGGGCTTCATATGGCATAATTGCAGAAACAGGGTAGCTGCAGAACCCGTATGATTGGGGGAAGGGGGGCATAAATCTGCCGAATTTCGAGATATATCACCTGGCAGGGCAGCTTCAGTACGTGGCCAGATGGCTATCGGAAGAAGAGACAGCAGAAGCAAGATTGCTAAGCAGGGACACACCCCATTCTTTCGAAGGGAGCTAATATGGCTGCCTAAATCAGAGATGCAGGGACGTGCAAGATTGCTGGAACTAGGCTGGAAAACATCGCACAAAGCATGCCAAGTGCTGGGAAACCCGACCCTGTGTTCTCCGCAGGTACCCCTGGTAGCACTATGCATCGAGGACACGCAAATGGTAAAAGGGATCCGTACATTCTGGGAACCGATGGGCCTGGTGACCCTCGGGGACATATGGCAGGAAGGGGAGGCAATAGATTTTCAAGAGATAATGGAAGACACCGGGGTACACCCAGGACAATATATTACATATACCAGACTAATCAAACGAGTGGGAGGGAAGTGGCCCGCGGCAGTATTAACAGAACAACCCGACGCAGTCATTGAAACGATGTATGTTATCTCGGAGGGCGGGCACGAAATATCCCGAATATACGAATTATTGATGTCCAGAGTGGGCAAGGAGCTGCTCCAGTTTAGGCAGGAGTGGGTGTAGGAGGTGGGAGAACCTATGCATGATGGGCAATGGGAAAGAGCCCAGAGGTACCACAAAAAAGTGTTCCGGAATGTGCGGCTGCAGCAGATCCAGCTATACATCACCCACAGGGCATACATGACCCTGAGTAAAATTGCCAGGTTTGGAAATACAGGGACACAGAAATGCCCTAAGTGCGGGGAGGTGGACGCTGGGATGATTCATATGTTCTGGGCGTGCCCGGAGGTGGGTAGGTTCTGGGAGGAGGTTAAACAACGCCTGGCCCAAAAGGGGATCAAGCTGGAGGTGGAATCAGCATGGGCATGCATGTTGGGGGGATTTGCTAGACCACGTAATTTAAAACACATTAGCAAACTGAAAGACCTGGTGTACATCCTGGCCAAACGGAGAATAGCTATGGGCTGGAAAGCAGCCCACAGACCTAGACTAGAGGTGTGGTGGAATGACCTCCTGAAATGAGCTGAGACGATAGCATGGTATGAAGCAGTCAGTAGGGGAGGGGAGGAGGAAACAGGACCCCTGGTAGCATGGAGGCAAATGGTAACCACAATGTCGGGACTTCCCGAGGTCGAATCCACTGAACACGATACGCCTGAAAAAAATAAAGGAGATAAACCCTAAGCAGCGAACCTTAAGGCATTAAAGTAGGAGCTTGAGTTAAGGGGGTTGGAGAGGGAAGGACTGTAAAGCGTAGCATGTGATTGTAACACAAGATGTGCATTAATGGAAATGTTTTATATGTTGGTTAAGTTTGATGTGTTTAAAACAATAAAAAAAAACAAATAAAAAACTATATAATGGGGGATATGAACAGAGCGGCATCAATGTGAGTCTTCCGCCTCTGCCAACCGCCAGCTCACTGCCCCGCATAGTTCCAGAAAAATGAGAAAACTAATCTAGATTAGTTTTCTCATTTTTCAGGGATACCTTGGTGTTAGGCAGAAACCTGTGCAGTTCCCTTTGGGACCACTGCAAAAGATTTAAGACTACAGGTGTTGGCAGTAAACCCACTTGGTAGCAGTCTGCACCGCACAGATTAACTGTGGTAGCTGTGGCTGAGCAGCCAGACTTCCCTCAAGAAGAGTTAGACAGTATACAGAGGATACAGAATAGGTACAGAGACACAGTAGCACAAGCAAACACTAACCAGAGCTAGGTGTAAAAGTATAAACTTATTTATTAAAGGTACACTCATAAATTACACCGGCACACTAGAAAAGATAAGAAAGTCAAACACAGTTACTATTACTCATATGTACATCCCTAATCATTCGTTGGTCAATTCTAAGTTAACACCACTTATTTCCAAACAGAGGTGAGTGCTTAACGTTAGATGACACTCCAACAAGTATTACCAAAAGGGAGGGAAAAGGCAGAAATAAAGAGAGCAGTAAGGTAAAACACTTTTCACATAAGGTTAGCAAAGGCAGTCAATGGTGGAACAAGGAGAATTAGTTCGGGGCCCGCTTTTAGAGGGAGCCAGGCGAAAAATCTGCCCAAGATCACACAATGTCATCAGTCTTTGCAGGTGAGAGAAAAAGGTTTTACTACGGTTCTGAAAAGTTTAGTTAGGGTGTCCCAGGCCTACCCAGGTTCGAGAGCCGAGGGCTAAATCTACCCCGTACAATCGGTGGCAAGGGAGGCCGGGCGGATCACAGTACCTTTAAAAGTGGAAAGATTCCTCCAGCGGTGGTAGTCGTTCCTGGTAGTGGGTGCAAGTCGCGGCGTCGTCCCGAGGAAGAGGTGATCTCGACGGGGAGGAAGGCTGCAGGTCGTTGCACTACCAGGGATGAGGCCAGCCGTGGAGTTCTTCGGTCACAAAGGATTTTTACCCCTCTTTCGCGGTTGAGGTAAAAAGTGGTATCCCGGTTGCCGGGGTGCTTGGCACAGGCAAGGCGGCCACGAGATGCTTCGGGACGGCGAAAAGAAGGCAGCAACTGGTTGTCCCCACCAGTTAAGGGAAGAAGACTCTCCGGCGGGAGATCTCCTCTGTCGTCGGAAAAAGTGGTGAGACGGTTCTGCAGGGCTTCACCGGTGGTGTCGTCTTGGCAGGTCGGCTCGGCTTCTCCCTCTTCGGCTTCTTAGGTCCTGTGGCGACTTCTGAAGTTCCAGTCCCCAAAGCCCTGCTTTTATGCAGCAAACCCCCATTCACCCAGCCTAGCTGTCACTCAAACATGCTAAGTGGTGAGCCGGCCGGCTCACCACTTGGGCCAATCAGGACGGAGTGCGACTTGAGTTACCAAGGTAACTCAGTCCAGGGTGCCTAATTCCCCCTCCACCCCTCCTAAGTACCCCAGACAAAGTGGCACCACTTTGGAGGGCTTCCGTGGAGAAGCCCGCCAAAAGTGGATCAAAGGGCTCCACTTTGGGTCAGAGTTACAGAGGTGAACTCCAACGCCATTTTAGAATCAAGTTTTGGCAAAAAATACCAACCGGAGTTATAATAATAAAGAAATAACCCGGCGGTATGTTCAAGGCTACTGTAAATAAATAAATAAAGGTATTAGCCTAAAACAATGGGAAATCCCATAGGAAAATATTCGCGGTTGAATATAAAAAGTAGTTTCCACTGCCACCAGCCAAAACTCGATGAGGGGGGACGGAGACGTGCCCCCTCGACTAACAGACCCCGGGGCAATGGAATTGCCCCAGCCAGTACGTCCACAATATGATGGTTTGTACTGGTTCTGTTCAGGATTTGAGACTAGTAAAGTCAATGGTGACTTTACAGACCCTGGGAGACAGTAGTCAGTCCCAGGGTATGGAGTCTATGTTGGGGGGTCCCTAGGACACCCCTGGGTTACGGCACTGAGGGTGCTGTGTAGCCCATCTCACAAAAACACATGAGGCCCTATGGAGTAAAAGACCCCATAGCCCATTCAACACAAGGCAAACCAAAGAAACACACTTCAAACATGTCCAAGAGTGAGGGTAAAAGAGTCTCACTCTTGGCAGGAGAAAAAAATAAACCCAGAAAATCCAGCAAAGCTGCTGGGGGACTCAATAGGTTAGGAAATTCAGCCTAAACAGAGAATTCTCCCTAACACTTGGCCATTATCTTACATTACTTACTCCTGCATCTAAAAAGTGGGACTTTATTGCGTCATAGCCAAGTCACCGTCCCTATCCACTTTAGGGACTTATACATTCTCAGAAACTAGCTCCCTTCACCTACCTTTACTCGGCTCTCGCCGCCGCTAATTTTTATCAGCAGAGCTCATTTTTATCATAGCTCTACATCCTTTTAGGTATTATTGACTAATCTAGTTCCTCTAAAGAAACAGGAACACACGACTGTTTTAAAACATATTTTTTCGCTTCAACATTTCTTGCCTCCTGTTGTAAGTACGCCGTACTGAGACATTGTTTTCAGTATCTATTCTCAATTAAGTAACTATCTTTTACTTGCTCACATCTGCCAAAATAGTTATTTACTTGATGAGTCTACCCAATTAGAATGCATCACATTATGACATCATCGCATGTTTTTACGCGATGATGTCATCATTGAATGCCACTATAATAAGCACCCATTTTGTCCTTTTTAAGTATACACACACACGAGGAAAACCGCAACGTGAAAACTCCTAGAATTGCATTCACCTCCTGGGCCAAATAAGGTAAGATTCAGAGCTTATGTCTAACACTACTACAGATTATTCTGTAAATTCGCCCTGGCACTGACACGGATCTCCTCTCCGTTTTTAGTGGTTTTTCCTCTAATTTATGGATAAGACACCTGATGGAATAAGCGCCTCGACCAATTTTAATGACTACATACCTTGGTCACCCATGTTATAGGTAAGCCTTTGTTTTAAAGGTGGTACAACATTCTAAGCTAGTGCATTTAGATTACTAACATACAACTAATAATTTACTTACAGGTAGATTTAGCGCCAAGTTGGAATTATTTTGAATACTGGTGCCAATCTCTCTAAGAAGTTACCGTCAGGTTTTTCAGAACTATCCACACTGATTATCTTCAGCTGCCCAGTTTGGGTAAAACCATTATTTCTTCGATTTGATATACTTAGACAGAAGCTACTTTATTGATTAAAAAGGCTGTACCGGCATTACAACATACATACTCTCTCCCTTAGGTAGGGTGTTTGATAGCCCTCAGGAATAGAACGAAGAAACCGAGTGATCCTAGACATCACCAGAAACAGAAGTTTATGGATTCATTAAATGTATGAATTACCAAGCTCAGTACCTAGCTCATCAGCTATCTTGAGTACTGTTTCTTAGAGTGACTCTAACTAACCTAGACATTTATTTCAACAGATGTATTCATACTATGTGAATCACAATCAACCACAGATAATTGATCAGATATATGAATTATGCCTTGAACACAGCTTGTATACTATATAAATATTGTAGAATTCGGACACAACCAATGTATTGGGGAAGTGACCTGTTCTGTATAATGGTTAATATGACTTTGCAGTTATGAATTAATAATTTAATAATGATACATCTTTAATTTTTTCCTAGACATTTTGTGAATGTACACAATTGCCCCTGAATAAGAGAAATCCTCAACGCGTTGGGCCATATGAAAAATAACAATACATTTGTTTTGAAAATGAAAATCATTGTATAACTTGTATGACTATTACTTATGATCAAGATTAACCAAATGCGATTCAAAGATTGTTACACAAACACATATTGAATATCTATGACAAATCGTTGGCCTTATTTGTCCAAGCCATTGAAAGTGTGCAGGGAATGGGAGTTCCTTCACAAGGAACTTTTCTTTTGTTCTTTATTTTAGTTATTTCCCCATTGAACAATTCCCCATTTGCGTGTAGCTCCTTAACATATTGATCAAAGTAAATCAATGAATTCCCCCATTTAATTCACAGGATCTGTATTGTTGGCATTCAAAACCAACAATCTTTTCAGAGTCTGTTTTGAGCTGGTATAGTCAAAAAGATTTGCCAAAAGAATTAAACCCCAAGCCCTGCTTTCACGTGTGTGCACATGGTGCACAAACGAAATTGTCCGTGTGCCATTGTGCTCTGAAAAACGAATTTCCATTTGCATTTTCTTTCTCACATTGCCCTTGTGCTAAGCATCCCAAAATCGATTTTCCGATTCTGTTTTGATAATAACCCTAAAGCCCTGTGTGTTATTGTCAGGTGTAGCAAAACACAATTTCCCATTGCATTTCTGTCTTGCTTTTGTGATCAAGCCTTCCAAAATCCGACTTTCCCATTGGGTGCTGACTAATATTCCCCAAAGCCCTGCCTGGCCTTTTAAGTGTAAGAAAAACGAATTCCCTTCCTTTCTATTTTTTCCCATAGCAGTTGTGATAAATAATTGAAAACCCATTTGACCATTGTGCTTTGCAAAACACATTTTCCCCTTTCCTTTCTGTCTTCCATATTGTTTCTGTGAGTACCACACAAAGAAACAATTTTCCCCTTGCATTCCTACTCCTTGCCACTGTCTTCCATTCAAGAGTCAAGCCTAGTGGATGTCTGGAGGGTTAGGGGTGCTGGGAGAAGCATAATTCATTTTCTTGTGTGCTTTGAACTGTTCTTTGCTTGTATTGGGGAGGGGGGGGTTGATGTAAACTATAGCTATTGGAACTGCATAGTCTGGTGTCATCTCTGTATTGGTACTTTACTAAAATGGATATTTTGTATTGGTGTTGCCACAACACTGGTGGCTGCTGTAATCGGTTTGTCCTAATTTGACTTTAATAAATATATTAATAAATATAGTATTAATACACACCGGCCTGGTTCCTAGTCCATTGTGGCAACGGGTATTTGTTGGGATTGTGTGCGAGACGGGTTGGAGGAATTATCAAAAAAAGAACCTAATAAAAAACCCAAAGCGTTTTCTTGTGCAACACATTCATTTTGGGGAAAGAGCTCCCTGACTTGGGTGTTACCGCACAATAAACGGCAACATGATATGTTTGCAAAGGTTATGTCGGCCACTGACCAAACCCTCTAAAACGTGGTTTAGGTGGCTCTAAATATGCTTTGGACTTCATCACCCATCAGCTCTAGCTGTCAAAGTCGGTGTTGAAGGTCATGGGAGTTAAAGTCCAAAATAAAGGTAATTCACTATTTGCAGCACAGCTGCTTTCCCTCCTGGGTAAATATTACCAGCCGGTGAACTGCGTCCCCACCAAATAAAAACAACCCATCGCCTTTGTTTGATGGAGTTTCTTGAGTTGTGTTTTTCTAGGCTTTGCCGTATGTTGCTGAGTCTCTAAGCGCTAGGAAGTAAATACAAGGCAGCACGCTTGTGCCATATAATACACAAAAACCAAACCAATTACATATTCATGAAGCCACTGTTTCTTTCACTGTTTTTACATCTGTGCGGCACTCAGTTAATAAAAAAAGGACCAAAACACCCAAGGTTAACCTGCTAATGCAAGGTCGTAAGCAGACACTATACCTCTGTTGGACACCTAAGATCCCTCTGCTGCCCTCCCTTTTGTGTTTGTTTTTTAAGCAGGACAAGATAACTGGGGCCCTGGGCAGGGCAGCCAAGTCTGGATAATGCAGATTAGTTCCCAGAAGAAACCATCCTTGGCGCAAGAGGAATCCAGCACAGCATCCCACACTACTAGAGCCATTGCCATGAAGCTTATAGCAGACCCCAAGTGCTTCCAGCCACCCGCGGTATGATATTTCTCCCAGATTACCCACTTTTCAAATACCACCCTCATCCTCATTTGAGTGCCTGTAATTACTCACAGCATATCTATCTATAAAACCTGGCTGTGTGGCATATGGAGTGAGTAAAAGTGTTTTCTGTCCTGTTCCCTTATGCCTCGTTCAATGCACCTATGTTAACAATGACACCACAGCCAAGCGAAAGGCCTCAAATCTTGCCCCCTTTAGCCAAGGACCTCCTTAAATCACTAGAGCGTTTAACACAAAAGGGTACTAGATTCGTACTTCATACAGAACGATCAACATCTTGTCCCTCTTGCTCTACTTACCTTGTTTTTTCGCCGTCCTTATTTGCTTTCGACAAGTCTTTTTTGTGCCAGGCCAAACATGAGCACTGGGCTTGACAGTTACAGATTTACTGTTCTGGAGTATTTATAGGAGAAATGTAACCTACTCTGGGTCAATAAAAGCTGATACCCTCAGTCCATTTGAGGGCCTTGCTGGTCTCTCAAACAGCCACACACACACACACTACTTTCAGTAATACCTATTTATCTCTTTGCAAATGACCTCTGTTATATATCTTCTTCTTCATATACCTTTTAGAATGTACCCTCCTACCTTTGGTGGTCCTGATCTACAATCTACTTTGACTGGATCAGCATTCACCGAGCCTATTACAGACTGTATCCTTCTTCCTTCAACCTGCCCTATCTCAGGATTAACATCCCCTGGTTGTCTTATTTATGTCCAGTGCCTCCCCTCGCCTGCTTCATGCCTTCCATGTTTCTTTCCTATGCAGACTGCGATCTGGATACCCAGGGTAGGTTCATAATACACCAAATTCCAGTCAGGCCTTAATGCTATGAGACCACTAAGGTCATGGTTTCAGAAGAATAAAAGTTGTGCAACATAACATAATGTAGCAAAGGGCCACTCTGATTGGTTCCGGAGGGACTGGATTCACACTGTATACTACTTGGATGACTGGCTCATTCAGACAATTTCCACAGAGTCAGTTTAAGCTCCCTCTAGCATGCAATCCACCTGCTGACCAGCTTGTGCTTTCCCTCAGCCCCTTTTCAATTCCTTCAGTTTAATTGGGCAGTCCATGGCACACACTTGGAGCAGGGCTTTTCCGCCAAGGGACTGTCCTAAACTTTCCATATAGTCCAGCAGTTCTAATCCCAGCCTCTGCTTTCCTCTACTTTGAGTGTCATGGCCTCTTTGATTTTTCTGGTGCCAAAGGACTAGCTGCACATAGTCTTATCAGTGGCTGGTATTGCCAGGTGTCTCTAAAAGTGCGACAGTAAGTCCCCAGGTGGGTCTTCAGAGAACTTGTTAAGTAGGGAGCCTTTTCAGAAACCTTGGCATCTGGTGACAGTGTTCAGACACCTTGTTGAATGCCTGTGCTGCTCACCTGGATGATCTGACAGTGAGTGGCCTGTGGTTACCTATTAAGAAGAGTGTATTGTCTTGGAGCTGCATGCATCAGGCTGGCCATAGCAGCTTTTCCCCCTCCTCCGTGCTGGGTATGTGTGTGCAGATCCTAGCAGACCACAACAAGAGAGGTGGTCTGGGGTGCTGCTGCTATGCAGGGAGACAGTGCACATATGTTTTTTCGTATTTTATTTGTATTTATGTAGCGGTTTACTCCAAAGCACTTCACAAAGTAATTACGTTACAAAATAAATTAAAATGACAAATCTTAAATGAAAGAATATTATGTCAAAATAAGGTAATCTTTGAGGCGAGAGCGAAACAAGGAGTAGGACGAGAGAACAAAGAGAAATGGGAAACCTGTTCCAATGAAGGGGTGCAAGTAAAGAAAAAGAGCGACAGCGAGAAGAGGCACATGAAGGACGAGGGATGGTGAGGGGAATAGAGATTCAGAGCGAAGCGACTGTGCGAGTAGAAAGAAAGGAGTGGGGAAAGATACAGAGGAGCAACATTGTGAAGGCATTTAAAGACAATACAAAGGAAGTTGAATAGGAGGCAAGAGTTGAAAGGATGCCAGGTAAGTGATGATAGAGCGGGGCAAACAGATTTGAGATGGAGGAGAGAAGAAAAGGCGGATGGAAGAGTTGTAGATGGAGTGGAGAGGAGCGGAGCAAGACGGGAAGTCAGAAGGCGAAGAAGAGTGGAGCATTAGAAGAGGTGAGAAAACATGAGGAGACGGCAGCAAGAGAGAAAAGGTCTAGCTTTCCAGAGGTTGAAAAAAAATGAAATCAACATGAACACGAACGTTCAGCGATGTGACCACAAAAGGTTAAGACAAGATTTAATCTATACACCAAGATTGCTAGCTGAGGGTAAAATGGGTAGAGAGTTAGGTTTGAAAGAGATGAAAGCAAGAGGGAGAGGAGGCGTAATGGAGGAAGGCGGAGAGGAGAGAAACTCAGACTTGGAAGAGTTCTGATAAAGGAACTGGTTAGACATGATGATTAGATGGTGAGGAGGCTGGATGAGAGTCTCATGAATAGCAGATGTGAAAGACGAGAAAGAAAAAAGTTTGTCTCATCAGAGTAGAAGTGGTGGGATAGACCGAATGAGGTGCTTATAGATACAAGTGGGAAAGTATACAAGTAAAAAGAAGGGGGAGCCAGACAGAACCCTGAGGTGCACCATGTTAGGCGGAATATTATGCAGTTCCCTTAGGGAGCACTACAGAAGATTAGGACTACAGATATATGCAATAAATCCCCTTTGGTATAAGTCTGTACCACACAGATTTAGTTGGTAGCTGTGGCTGAGCAGCCAGACATATCTCAAGAGGGAGATGAGCAGTATTCAGAGTTTACACAATAGGACCACAGTACAATGGAACAAGGAAACACTGACCAAAGCTTTGTATCAAAAGGAATATATATATATTTATTTTACACACTCTTAATTCCACACACAAATCACTATCCTTAAGGCAAGTTAAAACAGTCAAGAAAAGTATACACAACTCCCTAATTAAATTGGCTTCCGACAGGGTCAGGTGATGATGTTGCCTTACCCACCGTTGCATGGGACCAGGTAGGGCATTGATGAATTGCTGCAGCATTACCTTCTCTTTGATCTGCCCAATCGTAGCTGTAATGGGTTGCAGCCACTTCTCCGCTTAGTCTTGTACTCGATAAAACAGCTGTCTTGTGCTTTCGCCAGGTTTTAGTGGTGTTTCTCAAAACTGGAGCCTATAGGATTCCTCGTCCATCCCTAGCCTCTCCAGTACTGACTTTTTGATATCTGCATACGGTGTGTCCCCGTTAGGGTTGGCTGCCTGATAAGCTCCTTGCATTACTCCAGTGAGTAGTGGGGCCAAGAAGAATGGCCATCTGTCCTGTGGCCATTGCTACCCTGGCTATTCGTTCGAAATTCACAAAGAAAAAACTGGGGTTGTCCCCCGCCTGGTACTTTTGTAGCACGGTAGGTGGAATGGCTGGACGAGCTCGATGTGCCGCTACTGACTCCGCAAAAATTCTCAAGGCTTCCCTGCCCTGCTCTTGAGCGGCAGTTTGCACTTGGAGAGCCTGTTGTTGGGCTTGTCTGTCCGCTTGGGCCTGATGGCCTTGCACCTAGTTGTTGCAACTGCTGTTGCCCTTCAGCCAATGCTTTTAAGACTGCCTCCATTCTGTTGGGTAGACGTGTTGCTTCAGAATCCCACCGCTGCCACCACTTAAGTAGTGAGCCAGAGACAATAAAGTGTTCAACAAAGGTTTATTACACAGCTCACTAGTTTCACGCTGTTGTATGCAAAAACCCAAAATACGTGACTTCCTCCCTTCAAGTAAATGCAGCTTACAGTTTCGTAGCAGGCCCGAGCGTGGTCTTCGCAAGCCTGTCTTTTTAAGTAAATGTCCCAAATTCCCTTCAGGGTGTTCACCAGGCTCGTGGCTGCAGGCTTTCTGTGTTTCAGCCCACTGGCCGGCCCGGCCTCAGAAGTCGGAGAAAATAAAACAACAAAACACTTCCCAGTGTTCTTCCTCACACTGCTGAAGGATCCTTTCCCGTCAGACGCTTTCCTCCGCTGCGTAACTGACCTGGCCCGTAGGTCGGGTAGGGCGTTCTCCGGCAGTTCTTTCTCACCTCCCTAGTACACCCACTGGTACTCAGGACTGGCCTCTCTCCACTCTGGGCCCTCTCCGTCAGCCTCCTTCCACTCCTGCAAAACAAGACCCCATCTGAGTGGTTTGGTGAGGCTTTTAACCCAGGTGCCCCTCCTTCCCAGTATTAACTGCCGGGTGTTCCCAGCAACTGTTTCCTCACACCTAATGCTAATTCCCCTCCTCCTCCCTGCTCAGCCTTCGATGTGTCAGCCTTGGTTTTAGTAACTGACTGTGGGGGTCTGCCTGAATATGGAAGCGTGTTTTCCCGTCTCCCTTGCTTATTTTCCTTTCCCATATTCTGGCTTTTATACTGATGCCGTATTTGGTGGGGCCTTCTAGGATATGGAGTCTGTATGTGTTTTATTTCACATGATTCACTCAAGGGCAGCATTATTTGATCCGTTGGCTTACACCCCTCTCTGCTGTTCTGTTCCATACCCTCCCTTTGCACCGTATCTCGGGTGGCTGCCACTTCTACACCATCACACTTACCCTTAGAGTTTTGTTTGGGACCCCCTTTGGAATTGGAATTATTTGAATTCTCTTTGTTGTCTTTCTTAGGCTGTTTTCACTCATCCTTTTTCTGAGTTACCCCAGAATCCTTGGTGAGTAGCCCTGTTGGCAACCCACAAGTCAGCAGCCTTAGCTAGTTTCTTGGAATCTATTTCCTTTGAATCAGCCAAGTGCTGTCTGAGCTCAGGAGAGCAGGCATCATAGATAGACTCCAAAATGACAAGATTCTTAATTCCTTCATAAGTGTTCACTCTGTAACCCTTAATCCATCCCTCTAAGTTCTTCAAACACTCACTCACCCAGGTAGCCCAAGCATCATGCTTTTTGAGGGTCCTAAACCTCTTAAGGTACTGGGAAGGGGTCTTCCCAAATCTAGCTATAAAAGCTAGCTTCACACATTCATAGTATGTCCTATCCACCTCCCCCAACTCCATTACCACATCAGATGCAACAGGGGGGAGCCTAGAGAATAACCAGGGAAGTAACTGATTCCCTGTGATTTGCTGGAGCCCATAATTGTACTCAAGCATAGCTAACCAATCTAACCCATCCAGCTTAGGTTCATACATACCCACAATCTCTTTAGGCATCCGGGGTCTCTTTGGACTGGCAGATCTGGAGGATCCGGGGAGAGAAGAATTTTCCACAGACAATTTCTTCATCTCTAACTCATGATTGAGCTCCATTTCTCTGAGCCTTAGTTCTTGGTGTTTCTGTTCAGATTGGGCCTTACATTTTTTGAATTCAAGTTCAAGCCTCATTTATTCTAGTGAGATAAACTCAGGACTTAGTGTGGGACCTGACACAGGTCCAGTAGACAAGGCTTGGGGCCTTTGAGTAGGTAGAGGGCCAGAGGGGGTTATATTGACAGCCTCCTCTTCCTCCTCTGTCTCAACAATAACATCAACATTATCATCCTCAATATTTGCTACAGTTGCTGGAGGAGTAGGCACTACAGCCCCATCCCCCAGTCTTTGTTTGTCCAACAAGTTTCTTGCCTTTGGCGGGAAGATTTTTCTGTCTACACAGATCCCTTAAATAACCAGCAGTATTTACAAGGAGGTTCTCCTGGCTATAGCTTTCCATATTTGACTTCTGTTTTAAAATAAACTTTTAGTGATTGTTAAGCCTTGTGGTTAATTGAACCAAGGTACTAGCAGCACTCTAAAATGTAAACTGAATACTTTATCCTCACCGCTGTACACCAGTGTTAGGCTGAATCCTATGCAGTTCCCTTAGGGAGCACTACAGAAGATTAGGACTACAGGTATATGCAATAAATCCCCTTTGGTATCAGTCTGTACCACACAGATTTAGTTGGTAGCTGTGGCTGAGCAGCCAGACGTATCTCAAGAGGGAGCTGAGCAGTATTCAGAGTTTACACAATAGGACCACAGTACTATGGAACAAGGAAACACTGACCAAAGCTTTGTATCAAAAAGAAAATATATATTTATTCTACACACTCTTAATTCCACACACAAATCACTATCCTTAAAGCAAGTTAAAACAGTCAAGGAATGAACAGTTAAGAAAAGTATACACAACTCTCTAATTAAATTGTAGACAAGTTTGAGCAAGAGTGAAAAGTGAGCAAAACGGCACAGTATAAACCAAGCAGAAATAGCACTCTAACAATTTCTTTAGAGGGAGGGAAAGGTCAAGTTATACAGGGTTAGACTCCTTAACACACCAGCAACACTTTTCAATTGGATTCTGAACAAGTTAGGCACGGTAGTAGGGGGGGCGTGGCTTAATGGCCGAGTAGAGAGACGAGCTCTGAAGGAGCTCCCGCGATCCGACATCGATCCGAAGCAAAAAAGGAGGTTTGCACAATAATAGATCTGCTGGCAACATACTCACGGATGTTGGAAGAGTTGGTGCGCGTTTTGGACACTGTGGAAGCGCAGGCTGTAGCAGGATGAGCGAGATACGGCGACTCAGAAGAAAATAAGGACCCAGGCCGTGACGGCAGACAAAATGGCCAGAGGAGGACAAAGGGTCATAAACTGACCGAGGCACTATGAATAAGAAAACTCACGGCTGTGGCCGGGCCCGGGTTGCTGCTGCGCCACATTGCTTGCAGAGGATAAACCAAGGGGGACGGTACATGGCCGGCCGGAAAGAACTATAAGCAGCGCCACAGCAGCGAAGCGCATCGGTGCCGTGGAAGACGCACCAACCACCTGCTCGAGCCCTGCCGATGGAGTAGGAACGAGCCCGGTTGGCGGACCTGGCCGTATGTGCCGACCCCGGCCACAGTGCACTGAGGGGGCCAGCGGAGCAAGGAAGCTGAGGCACTGCAGGCACCGAAGGACGCTGCCGACGCAGGAGCCAGGTGGGTGCTGCGCCGTGGGGATAGACCCCCGGCAGATCGGGTGCCTGGCGCCGCAGGTGATCTGAACAGCGTGCAACATAACGCGTCGACCCCTGCGGTTGCCCGGAGCACCAGCGGGCCGCGACTGCAGTTGGAAGTGATCACGAGTGGGCCGGCGGCCCCTGCAGAGCCCGAAGTGGTGATGAACACCTGGCCCCAGCTGGGTGCGGTGGGGCCTGGGAAGGTCTCCCTTGTGCAGGTGGGGGGGAGCGACTGCCGGATATGAGATGTCGGGCGCGGACCCCTGCCCGCATTTCACGCCCCTGCGCAGGACAGAGTGAGAGCACCAGATACGGGCCAAAAGGATCAATAAGCAGCGCGCCCAAACCACTGAGTGCATATAGTGCCTAAGACAGACAAAGTGGGCCCAAAAGAGCGCAGGCGAGCTGAAGCCCTGGTGGGGCATACTAGCCGCAGTAGACATGAACATGGTGGCAGAAGGAGGCCCGAATAAGGCGACTTGAGGATGGATGGGGGCTGACCTGCTGTTGGACACACTCACAAAGACCAAGGGGCCAGAGGAAAGCATCCCACACAAGACCAAAGTCATTGGGTCCTGGGGCCAGCAAAGAGCTGAAGAAGATATTAGCAGACTCAAGGTGGGCATTTAACCACCGACCACTGGCAGGATCACGGTGGAGGTTGGCTGAGTAATACCACAGGGATACGGATACGGGGGAGGACACAGCCTATTCTGGAAGTGCAGGGTGACAAGGACACAGCCTAATACGGCTGAGGTGACTCTTGAGCACGGAGAGTGGCCTGGTGCAGCGCTGACTGTCGCGAGTGAGGTGAAATCGCTGGCTCGCGCCCGTACAGCGCAACACGATGTCTACCAAAACAGTCCGACCCAAGAACAAGCAGCCCACACTAGACGCCTATGCCAAAACACCCCCAGGAGCGGAAGGGGGCAAAAGCAAGGACAACACTACCACGGTAGTGGCGGAAACACCGGGCACTATCCAGGAGGGGCTGGAAGCAATTGCGGACCTGAAAGTTGCATGGGAGACTAAACTGGGCGTAGCAATGAACGAACTTAAAGTGGGACTAGACCTCAAGATTGGAGCGGTCCAGGAAGAAGTTACCCTGCTGAGACAGGATGTGAGGACGCTAGCAGAGCGTACAAGGACCCTAGAAAAGGAGATGGCCTCAAATGCTGCAGCATGTGCCCCCCACAAATCGGAACTTCATGCCCTAGTACAGCGTGTGGGCAACTTAGAGAACAGGGCCAAGGAAGCAGAAGGACGTGCTAGACGCAATAACATTCGTATCGTGGGACTGCCGGAGGGAATGAAGGGCTGAACCCGACGGAATATGTGGAAACCATGCTTCTTCAGGAAATCACTGGCGGCGCACTGACCCAGGGGTTTGCAGTCGAGAGAGCACACAGGGCTTTAACAAGGAGACCACCCCCAGGATCCCCCACGCGGCCGCTGATTGCAAAGATCCTAAACTACCGGGATCGAGAGAAGATTCTCATTCTTCTGGAAGGGGGGCACGATCGAAAGAGGGGTGGCGAAAATCACAGATTACCCCTTGCATGTGCAGCGCAGCAGGATGAACTTTGGGTCGGTGAAGAGGAGATTGAGAGAAGTTGGCCACAGATACATGTTGCTTTATCCGGCCAAACTGAAAGTGTTCTATTTGTTTTTCGAGACGCCGGAGGATGCTATGGGCTGGCTGGACATGCAGGGTCGTCCACAAGAACCCGGTATCCAGGAAGAAGCCGATGAAGATAAGTAACGCGCACTGGGTCATCCCTAGTGCCATAGCGCAAAACATTGGGACTGGCTTATAGTACTAAATAAAGTTTGTAGGGAAATGTATTGCAGTAAACATACGCTTGAAAGATTTGCGAGTAGCAGACACTCCCAATTAGACAAAAGGGAGCTCCTGGGTGAAATCCCCCGAACCCCATAACATTGAGCTTAGTTAGCTCACTGTTAGTTCGGTGACGCCCCGGGGGGTCCTAGCCCTTGGTTTACGGGACAGGACCAAACGCGGGTGGGCCTGAGATCCAGGGATGGAGCTGGGCATTTGTTGGGGTTGGGTAGGGAGGGAGGACGGGGGGGAGGTTGTGTGTAGTGGGGAAGGGTTTGGGAAAGGGGGGTGGGGGGAGGGTGAGGTTGGGGAAGTTAAGAGTCAGGAAATGGGCCATCGGAATAAACGTCAGAGGGAGTGGGGGAGGGAAGAGAATCAGACCAATGGCTTCGGATAATCTCAGAGTTGTGACCTGGAATGTGCGGGGCCTCAATAGTTACCTGAAACGCAATAAGGTGATGATGTACCTGAAGAGGATGCGTATTGACCTAGCCCTGCTACAGGAGACCCACCTCACCAGGGAGAAGTTAGAGGTGGTTAGGCGTAAATGGAAGGGTCATGTCATAGGATCTACATACTCTGCATACGCAAGGGGAGTCATCACATGGGTGGCATGGGAACAGTCTGGGAGGCATTTAAGGTGGTGGTGCGTGGGGTAGCTATATCCAAATCCAAAGGGCTCCAAGGGGGTATCGAACAGGAATTACAGGAAACAGAAAGAGAGCTAGAGGACCTGTTACAGAATGGGGGGACCACCCGAGGGGACAGCGCTAAAAAAAGGGATCTACAGATGACCTGTAGCGGACTCTGGGATAGATTGTGCAAGCTAAATTATAAGATAAGCCAGGTAGGTTACTGGCATGGCTATACAAGAATGAGAACCCACGTGCAGTGATCAGAGAGGTAAGAGACGTGGAAGGCCAAATATGTAACACACAGGAAGGGGTAAACAAGGAGTTCCTCAAATATTACAAACGATTATATGGGGATATAGGAAAGGACATGAGCCAAGAAATACAGGAAACAATAGATGACATAAGTTTGCCCACCTTGGATGACCTGGAACGAGCAGAGCTAGAGGCCCCCCATCACTGTGGTCGAACTGGACGCAGTGATTCAACACTTGCCTACATGTAAAGCGCCCGGATCGGACGGGCTGCCCAGTGAGTTTTACAAAACGTACAAGCAGGAGTTACTCCAGCCGCAGCTGGCCATGTTCAATGAAGCTTATGAGCGAGGGGAATTACCGGCATCCCTCCGGGAGGCTGCGATCATCCCGCTCCTAAAACCGGGCAAATCGGAAGTGGAGTGTGGGTCTTACAGGCCCTTGTCTATGCTCAACCAGGATAGCAAGATTTTCACGGCGGCGCTGGCCAACAGACTTGAGAGAGTAATAGGCAAGTTGATACATCCAGACCAAACAGGCTACGTCCCCGGTAGAAATATAACAGACAACCACAGGAGGCTGCACCACATCATTGATCAGACCGATGGAGACTCGAGCGAGCTAGCTATCGTGTCCCTGGACGCGGTTAAAGCCTTTGATTCAGTGCGGTGGCTGTGGTTGCTGACAACTCTAAAAGGATACGGGATGGGACCTGGATACATTAGGTGGGCCCAGCTGTTATATACTTCCCCGATAGCGAGAGTGAAAACAGGAACAGTAATTTCAGATAAATGGCAACTCAGCAGAGGGACCTGACAAGGTTGTCCCTGGTCACTCATGTTATATATTCTGGCATTAGAGCCCATGGCAATTTACCTGAGGCACCAATACGGGGAGGTGGGGATCAGTACAACAGGAGGAATACACCTAATATCACTATACGCAGATGATATGCTCCTTTATTTGCGCTACCTGGAGGAAAACCTGCAATATGTGCTGGAGGTGATGGATCGGTATGCCACTCTCTCGGGCATATCGGTGAATCTTGGAAAGTCCAGCTTATTCCCCCTGGGCAGGTATAAGGGGATCCCATTGGAAAAGCTTCCCATTCTGCAAATACCTTGGCAGACTGAGACGTTCAGCTATCTGGGAGTACACATCTACCATAGTGTTGAGGCAGAGCACAAGCATAATACGGAAAAAGCAGTGGATGAAATCAATAACAGTATGGTGTTCGGGTCTAGATTACCCCTTGCCATGATGGGGAGAGCAGCGCTGCTCAAAATAGTGGTATTGCCCAGACTCCTGCATTTTTTTGTGAATGTCCCGTATTTGATCCCTAGACGCTTTTTTTAGGCGACTTCATCGCCTGTGCAGGGGCTTCATATGGCACAGCTCCAGAAATAGGGTGGCCCTCTGGAAACTACAAAATGCGTGTGATAGAGGGGGGCATAAACCTGCCGAACTTTGAACTGTACTATTTAGCGGGACAGCTGATGTATGTAGCTAGGTGGCTTACTGCAGAGGACTCGGCTAAGGCTAGGCTCCTACGAGGTGATACAGCCCCATACTTCTTTGGAGAGACAGTGTGGTTGCATAAAAATAAAATGGTAGGGATGGGGAGTCTTTTGGTGTTGGGCTGGGAAGTCTGGCGCAGAGCATGGAGCACTGTGGGCGACCCAGACCCGCACTCTCAACAGGTCCCACTGGCGGCGCCATGCGGGGAAGATTCTCAACTGTTAAAGGGGGTCCGGAGATATTGGGAAACAGTGGGCCTAGCCACCCTCGGAGATGTATGGCAGGAGGGGGAGGCAATGGAATTCCAGAGGCTGCATGAGGAGACAGGGGTGCATAAAGGCCAATATATTACTTGCACCAGGCTCATGAAACGGGTGAGGGAGAGGTGGCCTGAGACGGTGTTAGCGGAAGAACCTGATGCCACCCTAGAATCGATGTATGATGTCTCAGAGGGAGGGCATGAAATATCCCGGATATATGAACTCCTGAGTGCAAAAGCAGGGAGGGACTGCTGCAATTGAGGCATGACTGGGAAGAAGAGATGGGGGAACCCATGACAGAGGGACAGTGGGATAGAGTACAAAGATACCACAAGAAGGTATCCCGGAATGCTAGACTCCAGCAGATCAGTTATATATCACCCACAGAGCTTATCTGACCCCCGGGAGAATAGCCGGGTTCGGAGGCGCGACCACACAGAAATGCCCCAAGTGTGAGGAGGTAGAAGCAGGACTGTTGCATATGTTCTGGGCTTGCCCTGAGGTGCAGATATTCTGGGAAGAAATAAAGATGAAAATGGCCAGGGGAGGGGTGGTGCTCGACGTGGGGTCTGCCTGGGCATGCATGCTCGGGTGTTTCCCTAGACCACGTAATTCAAAACATGTCAGTAAGATGAAGGACCTAGCCTATATCCTAGCCAAGCATAGAATAGCTATGGGTTGGAAGCAGCGACCCAGAGGCCCAGGGTGGAGACATGGTGGGCAGACCTCTTGAAATGGGCAGAAGCCGAAACCGTGGTGTGGTATGAAGCTGTCACTAGGGGAGGCGAGGAGGAAGTGGGCCCTCTGATAGCCTGGAGGCAACTGGTGACTATAATGACAAACCCCCACCAGGTCAATCTTGAAACGGAAGACACATATGAGTTGACAAATACTGAGAAACCCGAAAGATCCCAGGTAGATGGCGTGGAGGAGACGACTCAAGTTTGTGGGGAGGGAGGGAGACGAGGGATGATATTGTATAAAGTGATGTTTTGATGCAGACTATGATCGTCCAAAAGTGCTGTAATGTTTGGTGTGTGGTTTGTTAAAATAAAAAATAAAAATTGTTTAAAAAAAAAAGTTAGGCACGGTAGTACTTTAGCATAAGCAATACATAGGTGAAAACCAAGCAAAATGGCACTTCAACAATATATAAAGGGGAAGGAAAAGGTGGTTATAAGAGTTTAGGTTCACCAACACATTTCTTGATGAGAAGCAGTTTAGAGAAGGCAGTTGTAACAGATTTAGCCAGAGTCAATAGGCCTGTGCCAGAGTCAGTGGTACAAGGTCAAGTGCCTAGGTTCAAACGGTTCTAGTAGCTCCAGTCAAGTCTTTGTTTAACGATTGAAACGGAGAGTGCAGAAGGTAAAAAGACAATGTTAGACGATAGGGACGGCCAGCCCAGAAGGTAAGTAAAGGATTTAAAACACCTTTAGCAGTACCCAGCGAAACGGGAGGCCTGGCGGAACAATGTACCTTAAAAGTGGAAGAGGCTCCTGCGGTGGCGGTAGTTCCTGCAGTTCGAGAGATCGAGCAGAGGAAGAGAGGCTCTCATCGTGGAGGAAGGTTCGAGTTACTGCATGCCCAGGGATGAAGCCAGTCGCGGTGCTGCCAAAACGGAATAAAGGGAATGCTCGTTTAAATAGCGGTCGTGGTGGACGGGTGCCTGGCTATCCGGTCTCCTAGTGCTTGGCACTGGTGATTCGACCAATGCAGGTCCTGGAAGGCGATTGGCAAACTGGTTGATCCCACCAGCTCAAGGGAAGAAGGCTCTTGCAGGTGAAGATCTTCTCTTGTCGTTGGAGAAAAGTGGTGAGGATCTGCAGCAGGGCTTCACCGGTGGTTCAGTCGTTGTAGATGTCTTTGGCTTTGCTCCTCTTCGGATTTCTCAGGTCCAGTGGCGACTTCTGTCTTCCAGTCCTCAGGTCCGTGCTTCTATGCAGAAAACCCCCATTGATACAGCCTAGCTGTCACTCACACAGTGGGGTGGCTATCCTGGCGGGATAACCCCCCAGCCTATCAGGGCAGAGTGCGACTTGGGTTGCGTAGGCAACCCGGTCCAGGGTGCCTATTCCCACTCCCACAATCCTGTCTACCCCAGACTCTGTGACGCCGAAAGGAGGGCTTCTGTGCTCTGTGCAGAAGCCCGCCAAAAGGACGAACAAAGGATCCCCGACCTGGGTTAGGATTTCAAAGAAAGACACGAGAAAGAAATATTATTAAATATCTGGCAAAAAAAAACACCGGATTAAAGTTAATATTAAAATAACCCGGCGGTTCGTTAGAGGTTGTCAGTAAAAGTGGTAGCCTCGAACAATGGGAAAATCCCATAGGAAAATATTTGCGGTTGAATATTTACAGTAGTAACCACTGCCACCAGCTGTGGAGAGAGGGACTGGACAGTACCCTCTTGAAAATGAACACCAGGGAAAAACTATTAACCCTAGTACCTCCATAGTAAGATGGGTTATACTGGTTTTGCTCATAACTATTGACTAGCAAAGTCAATGGTAACTTTGTATGCTCTGGGAGACAGTAGTCAGTCCCAGGGTATGGAGTCTGTTTGGGGGTCACTGCGACACCCCTGTGTTACTGCACTGAGGGTGCTGTGTAACACACATGTAAAAAGATGATACCTATGGAGTGAGAGAAACTCCATAGCCCATAAGCACAAAAATAGCTGAAACACACATCATACATATGCCTAAGAGTGGGAAAAAGAGTCTCACTCTTAGCAGGAGTAAAAAATAAACTCTTGAAATCCAGCAAAGCTGCTGGGGGACTCTATAGGTAAGGCAAATTTCAGAGATAGAAGCGCAACCAGTCAAGAACAGAGTTTTTTTTATTGAAAGAAACTTTTTTTTTAATGGACTGTGTGCAAAGACAAGTGCATTAACAAAATATATCATTAGGTCAAAGGCATGTAACAAAGTGGACTTCCAGAAAAGGCACCTCTCATTCATAAATCCATTCCCCAGTTAGTGATCCAACCAGCATTTTCCATCCCCACAACAGGCGCAACCCCCACTTCATCTGCCCATCCCGGCTGTTGACCCACTCTTTTGACAGTTAGAGCAGCTAGAAATGCCTGAGAAACCAGGGTATTTACCACTGCGACCAGATTCTTTTCTGCGTAGTTCATAAATTGGCCTCCATATAGCCGCATAATTTATCTATCTCCATTCACACAATCATTTCCAACGCCAAAATGTCCCAAATCTTTAATGACCCCATTTGGATTATTGGACTCTCAGGATTCCTCCAGTTCCTGTAAATGACCAGTCTAGCAGCCAGTAACACATGTCCTATCAAAGATGCCCAGTTAACAGAAACACCCTGTCCCCTGTATCCCTCAGCAATACCACCAGCAGTTCCCTCAGTAGTTAGATCCCTGTGATCTCTTTAATTTTGGCCAAAACCTTCTTCCAAAAGATCTGCCTTCCCACAGTACCATAACATATAAATGAGGGATCCCACAACATTGCAACCCCGCCAACAATTAGCAGAATTTTAGGCTTCCATGTGATGAAGCCTCTGTGCAGTGAGATACCAAGAGTAGTAGACTTTGTATGCACTTTTCCTGTCAGTAGCACAGCAGCAGGATTTATACATCCGGGCCCAAATAAGCAGCACTGCATCACCATCTATTGAGACTCCAGATGGTCTTCCCATTTACATAAGAAAGGCGACTAATACCCTCACGCGTATCCAACAAGTAATATAGTCTTGACACTTTGGATTTCTTAGTACCCGGCTGGAGTGGGAGTTCAAGATGTCATAGAGACCTAGTTCCTCCACCTCTAATTGACGGCTGTGACGCCCAATGGAACATTTGCGCATAGTGGAACCGCTCTAATTCATTCAAAGAGAAGATCTGTTTGCATTCATTAATGGGCAATGGGCTACCATCTTTATATAGCTGATGTAAGGTTTCCGACCCCTCCTCCCCCAGCAACCCAAGCCCCAAATCTTGCTTTCGAATGGATTGTTCCTCCTATGCATTCCTCATCTTTGATATTCAAGTCTGCTTGCAGCTTGCTTTGGAATTTTTTGTTTTCATAGTGTCGAGCGTCGAGTCTTGGTCCTCGATGACCTCCGTAAGGTCCCTCATGATGTTGACGCTGGTATATGAAGCATGAGCGCTGACCATTACCTCAATTCTTCGTTTCTTCTTTCCTTTAACTTGCATGCTGTGTCATAGGAGGAGACAATATTGACATTGCGAGAAACGAAGGAGTAAGACACAGAAATTCTAGGTAAGGCAAGAGGGGATGGATGGATGGATGGATGGATGGATGGATGGTTGGGCGAAGAGGAATACGTGGGAGGAACAGCCTGTCGAAAGAACGTTACCATGGGTAAGTAACTTGTTCTTTGAATGGATTGTGTCCTGGATAGACACCCAAGGCAGTTTGCGTTAGGCAGAGGGTGCCAAGAATTTCTTATTTGTTAATATTATGGAGGACAACCTTGCCGAATTAGGCTTCCTCTCCTGAAAAATAATCTACACAGTAAAATGTACTGAAAGTGTGAAGGGGCAACCAGGTTGCTGCTCTACAAATGTCTCGCACCAGCACACCTCTTTCCAGAGCTGAAGAAGCAGCCACCACTCTATTGGAACGCGCCCTCAAATCTATGGGCGAATCTTTGCCTGTTAACTAGTAACACTCTCTTATGCACATTACAATCCATCTAGAGATTGATTGTTTTGTGACTACCATGCCTAGTCTTTGGCCAGCATAACCAATGAAAAGTTCAGCATCTTGGCGTATACTTGCAGTGCTTGTAATTTAGTAGCTTAGTGCCCTTTTCAAGTCTAGGTGATGTAGACTCTCCTCCTCTTTAGATGGATGAGGAGGAGGGTAAAAAGATGGCAGTACAATATGTTGTGCTAAAAGAAACACTGACACAACCTTTGGAAGAAAAGATGACCTAACTCGTATCTTATCATTGGGGAAAGGATGTTAAAGGTTGTTTGGAAGATGTCTACGGGCAGACGTAATAGCTACCAGAAAGGCTGTTTTCATAGTGAGCATCCTCAGAGGACACGAATGTAAGGGCTCAAATGGAGCTCACAAAAGACTTCTTAATACAAGATTTAAATCCCATGGTGGCACAATGAAGGGAGTAGGTGGAAACAAATTGGTTAAGCCCTTCAGAAATAGTACCATCATCGGCACTTTGAAGTATGACCCCTCATCTAGAGATCTTTTGAAGATTGATAGTGCCACTAAGTAGCCTTTCACTGTGGCCACTTGCAACCTAGAATGGGTCAGGTGGCGCAAGAAAGACAGAACATGGGAAAGTTAACATGCAAAAGGATCTGGTCTCTTTTCCCCGCACCAGCTGCAAAACATATTTCAATGGCAGCGGTACAGGGATTTAGTTGCTAGTCTCCTTGCTGAAAGCAACACTTGCATCACGTCTTCCGGAAGTTCCCAATCTTTATATCTTACCCTTTCAGACACCAGGCGTGAAGATTGAGAGTCCTGATCTGTGGGTAAAGAATGCGACCTCCCTCCTGCGAGAGTAGGTCCTCTCTTTGAGGAAGACGAAATGGAGGGCATATGGCCATTTCCAGAAGGTCCGGGTACCACGTTCTCCTGGCTCAATCCAGAGCAATCAGGATCATGGTTTTCTCGAAATTCCTCAACCTCCTGATGACATGAGGAATGACGGGGACTGGCGGAAATGTGTACAGCAGTGGAACCTCCCAGTCCAACACAAACGCATGTCCTGGAGCTCCTCTTTGGGGAAATTCCCTGGAGCAGAACAGCTTGCACTTCTGGTTGACACTGGTCACGAACACATACACTTGAGGGGTTCCCCAAAGGGTGAAAATCTCCAGAAGGACTTCCTGAGCAAGTTCTCATTCATGTGAAATCATGCTGTGCCTGCTCCGAGCCTCTACCGACCGCCGTGTTCTTTTTTCTGGCTAGATGAACGGCCAGAAGAGTGATTTATTTTCTGTGCCCAGAACCAGAGCTCCATTGACCCTACTCCCCCTCTCTCGTTGAGGTAGTGCATAGCCACTATGTTGTCCGTCATTATCAGGACTGTCTTCCCCCGTATTGAGGGCAGGAAGGCCATCAGGACTAGCCTGATGGCCCTCGGCTCCAAAAGGTTGATACAGAGTATGTACTCCGACTGAGACCAGTGTCTGCTTATTGAAAGATCTGTCATGTGCGCTCTCCATCCTGTTAGGGAGGCGTCTGTCACAAAGGTGTCATGCCTACCCCCGGGGAACCAGACCAGGTCCAGCAACCCCAGAAGCAGGCATCAAGTTGTGTTGAGCAAGCCCAAAAGCCCCTGCTAGGGGCTGTTTGGGTGCGGTCCTGGCGCCTATGGCGCCAGGCTCATATGGAGAGTCAGTCCTGGCGCCATAGGCACCAGGCTCATAGAGTAGTACTTACCTGATGCAGACCATGATGCAAGCTTACCTGGTGCAGACCATGCTGCAGAGCTCCAAGCCAAATGAGGCTTGGAAGGGACTATTTTTTACCTAGGGACTATTTTTTACTCGGGTGGGGCTGGGGAAGAATACTTACCTGGGACTACTTTGGAGGCTATTTAAACCACGCCCGAAGAGCAGCACACGCTTTGCGTTATTCTGCATCCAGCAGCGTAACGCTCACTGTGTCTGCAAGCCTGCATCCAGTCTTCTGCCACGCCCGCCTCGAGTCTGCAGCTCCTAGAAAAAGGGAAGAACAGAAGTAGAAAAGGTTAGAATAAGAGCAAACCTTCGATCCTTACCTGAATTCCGGATCCACCGCACCTTCAAGCTGGAAGAAAGAAGCATTTACGCGTGCCGCCTCGTCTGCTGTAGCGCCGCGCTGAACTCACCGGCCTTCGCAGCATCCTCACGATCCACTGCATCCTTCTGCATATTCCCGCCGCATTCTGGCACCTAAGGGGAACACAAGAACAGCAAAGGTGAGCCAAGGAAATAAACAGAGGCAAAAGTAACTACCCCCATAGACTTACCTGATTACCGCCGGGGGTACTATTCCTCTTCACGGGTCGGCGCAGCCTCCAGTGCATCCTCGCCGGCCCCTAAGGGGAACAAAAGGACGACAAGGTGAGACAACGGGACAAATAAGGGGAACTCTTCTCAACGCAATAGACTTACCTAATTTTATCGCCGGAGGCATAATTCCCCGAACTTCATATTTTCTCGCCACACCTGAATAAGGGAACAAGCAGCTTACATTCTGGCCTTATTTTATTGAACTGTGTAGGATAAGCCAAATCCTTACCTGAACTTCGTTAGCTACCACGAGGGTCAAGCTGCAAACTGCAAGGAATCGAACAAGAGTGAAAGTCAGACATGTGAACTCTTACGAACTACATATTTTTCGAAGTCAATATTGTTCTGGAACTCACCATTTCCTTCCAGCCAGTGAAGCAACTGGTTATCAACGCGCCCCTGTGCTCAATGCAGGATGGAGAGCTCATCTTTTCAAGGTGAGACTATAAGAGGGGACATCAAAGGTGATCTGCGGGGAGAACAGCGGGGGTGAGGGGAATTTACGCTCAACTCCACGGGTGGTTAATTCCCTTTCTCCGTTTGCAGAAGAATATTCCTACGGGCCAAGCAAAACAAAGCTAGGTAGGCCAGTCCAGTCCGTCATCTCGGCCCTACGCGTCACATTGGTGGAGACCACAGCTGTCCAGTTCAGATCGACGCCTCTGTGGGAGCCAGGTGACGGTAACAAAAGGGTTCTCCTCTCGTCACATTCTCTCTGCTGGCCCACCACCGGAGATCCTGGGCGACCCTGTTGAAGGTCCGTCATTCTGCCGGAGAATTGAGACCACTGTGATCTGAAAGCCCATTGAAGGGATTTCCTTATCAGATGGGCTTCTGGCACCAGAGAAATTCAGGATGCCATGAGGCAGAGCAACCTTAGGAACTCGTAGGACGGATTACGTTGGGCACTCCGGAATTTTTGTACCATCTGCAAGAGATGTTGAGCCCTTAATTCGGATGGCAAAGTTTTTCCCGAAGCTGAATCCAGGACTGCTCCAATGAATTAAAGCTTCTGTGAAGGTGTCAAGTGGGACTTCTTGAAGTTCAGGTAGAAGCCCAACTTGTGGAGGAAGTGGCAGGTGCAACTGAGATGATTGAGACTGTTCCGGAGAAACACCCCTGATCAATCAGTCATCTAGGTAGGGGTAGATGTATATTACTTCCCTCCTTAGACTTGCTTCCACCACTGCCATAAGCTTGGTGAAGACCCTTGTGGCTGAGGCGAGCCCGAATGGCAAAACCCGAAACTGATAATGAGAACCGCCAACTGCAAACCTCAGGTACTTTCTGTGCTTCTGATGCATCGGAGACATGAAAGTAAGCATACTGACAGTCCAATGACACCAACCAATCCTTAAGTCGAAGGGCCTGAAGGATCTGCGCAAGAGTTACCATCTTGAACTTGTCCTTCCTGAGGAACTTGTTCAAGCATCTTGAGTCCAAGATGGGTCGCACTCCTCCGTCCTTCTTGGGTATCAGGAAGTAGGGAGATAACCAACGCTGGTTTCTGTCCGCTGCAGGTACCAATTCTATGGCACCGTTCTCCAACATGATGAGAATCTCCTGTTGGAGGAGCAGATCTGCAATCAAGGTTGATCTGGATTTTGGGGGGCAATTGGGAGGTCTTTTTAGAAATGGAAGACAGTAACCGTCTGCTGCGGTTTGTAGCACCCATGCGTCCGAAGTTATGCTTCGCTAACACCGAAGATGACATGACAGTTGGCCTCCTACCACTGACTGGTGGGTGAGGGAGTCATTTTGCTGTATCACCTGCTGCGGAGGGTAACTCTGCGGGAGTTGGAACAGGTATTTCTTCCTCCTGTACATCTACCTCAACAAGGGACTGTCCTTTGACCCCTATGTGAGAATTGACCTCTTCCTCTAGAGACGGAGGAATGAAAACAAAAAGGATGTCCTCTCCATCCTTAATTTGAAGGTTGAGGTTGTCTGATTGCCGCCCCTAATGATTTTGCTGCAGCTCGAGACGCTTGAAGTTTTTCCAGGCTACTATCAGCCTTCTGGCCAAACAGAGAAGTCCCATCAAATGGCATGTCAAGCAAACGTGTTTGGATGTCTGCAGAAAATCCTGATTTTCTTAGCCATGATATGCACCTAAGCACTGTACTGGCAGCCATGGACATGCTTACTGAATCCACCGTTTCCAGGCCGGACTGCAAAGATTGCCTCATGACATCTCTTCCATCTTGTATTAGGAGCAGCCTCCTCCCTCTGGAATATGTTCTGCTGCAAAAGAAGCTACACCCCAAAGGGTGTGAGTGTACATTGCTAAGGCACTGATAGCATTAGCTGATTTTAATGCCATGCTCCCATGTTACTCTTTTTCATAACAAGTCAATTCTTCTCTCTTACTTATCTGCCAGAGCAGAGGAGTAAGCTGCAGCTTTTGAAGAAACTATTGCTGCCCGAACAACCAGGCTTTCTGGTTAAGGGAGCCTGTTAAAAAAAAAAAAAAAAAAGTAGGGACCACTGAAGCAGTTCTATATTTTTTTGTTAACAATTTGCTAACCGGTGGAACAGAATCTGGCTTTAGCCAGTTTTCCATAACTCTTACTCTTAAGGCTGCATCGAATGGTAACACAGCCTCCCTAACTGGGCCACTGTCTAAAATATCAGTGAGGTCATCAGTCTCCATAGCAGCTGTGGGTTTGGACCACCCCAGATACTCAGCTACTTTTACAAATTACAGCTCTGTATGAGGGATCAGCCTGAACAGCAAGCTCTGGGTCGCCAAACTGTCTGTGGTGAGGTTTCCCAGCTACTGGTCTCCTTTAGAGTTTCAAAGATATTTTGCATTTTGGATTCTTCAGAGATCATATTCGTACCCAAAAGGGGGCTGATCTTCTGCTTCATCTTCCTCGAAGATTGATCTCATTTGCCTGAAGAAATCGGGTCAAGTAGTGGGTTTAAAACACTTGTATATATCAGCCATAGGTATAGGAGTCTTCAAAAGCACTGAATGCTCCGACATAGTTGAAGGTGTTGAAGGCATTGGATGCTTCAACAACTACCTCAAAGCACTCGGTTAATGAGCTCACAAGTTAGAATGCTTTGCTGGCAGTAGGTGGATTACATGCCTCGAAGGTTCAGGCGATAAACATAACGGCTTCGATACCTTCGAAGAAGGCTTCGATATCGAAGATGAATGCTTGGAGCGTCCAGACACAGGCTCTTTCTTGTGCGTTGAGGAAGACTCCTTCGACCTGTGTCTAGGAGTCTCTTTTCCTGGGCCTTGAGGCACTCAAGAAGGAGACACATGAGACTCCCTACGCTGAGGGGTGGCTTCTTTTATCACACTCCTTCAAAGATGGATTCGGGGGAGGGGGTGGGAGGGTGAAGTTAGTTTGCCTCTGGAAAACCTTTAGCATTTTCAAACAGGTTTCTTTTTTTTTTTTCTTATTTTTTTATTTTATTTACACATCACTTGGTTTTAATTAAACCTTAGATGCAAACATGTACAAAACATAAAAACATGAAACAGATCAAAATCGTCATCCTCAAAGGCCCATTCTACATTCCAAAGAAAAAGAAAAAAAAAAGAGAAAAGGGAAAAAGAGAAGGAGAAAAGTAAGTCTAGGGCTGGTTTCATTCCACAGCTAGGTTTGTAGTGACCTCCATAGCAGTGAAGATTCTTCTAACCAGCTGTAGTACGGCTAAGGACAGAGAAAGCCGTCCACCCCATTTTATGGAACCCCACCAATCCTCCTGCGATTTCATTGATGATTCCTCTATAACTCTTCCCAGGAGATTATTTCTTATAGAGTTTAGGGGCTCACATACTAGTACTAGATGCTGCAGAGTCTCCTTACTTCTATTACATATTCAGCAGTTTAAAATGTTTGCTTCATGGGCCTTTGTTCTCCTTGCTATAACCTCCTGTGTTGGGTAGAGATTCAAACGGAGTCTCAGGAAGTTTTGTCGCTCCAATTTTGAGGGGAATCTGGCAAGGTAGGACATGAAATGTCCTCTTTTATAGTGTTCCTCAGGATCGTCAGCAAACAATTTGTAGGATTTCACTTTCTGCTCAGTCTGGAACCAATCCAAGTCCAATAATTTATACTTCACCCTCGTTGGGTTTTCGGTGAGTGTCTTTTCAGTAAGAGCAATGTTTGTCAATATGGAAGAGCAGGCCTCAGACAAGGAATTTAAAATTGCTACATGCTGCCTTTCCATAGCCTCCTTAATAATCGAGAAGCCGCTCGCTGCTGGTGGTTGGAGACATTTCCTCATTAAGGATTTCCATTCCATATGGGAGTATAAAGAAGTCTGGCCCAATTCCCTTCGAACCCGTTCAATAGGTGATGAGTTAGGCAACATCATAACCCTCTTCCAAAAGAGACTTTCCAATCGGTTCCAGATTTTGGGATCCATAAATAAATTGGCTTCAGCAGCATAGGTTAGTATTGGCGCCACTTTCAATTTATAGAAATCCAAAATAGGTACCATGGAAAATTTGGAGTATCGTCTTTTGATGAGTAAAGCTTGCGATGCCAGATTTTTGGCTTTGCTTCTCAAATGGGCTATTCCTGGAGCGTCATTCACGCTGTTATTTAGAGACGACCTCAGATACACCATAGAACCAACTACTGCTATCTGTTCTCCATTTAGTGTCCAGGTCCATTTCTTCCGCTTCCTCGCCCTTCCACTGTTTCCCAGAATCAGTATTTTGGATTTTTTTGCATTTATCTTTAGGACATTTTTGTTGATGTAGTGAGACAAATCCATTAGTTGTCTCTGGAGCCCAATTTCCGTCTGATCAAGGAGCAGCAGATCATCTGCGAATAGTAAGCGTCCCACAGAGTGGCCGGCTATATTCGGTGGAAAAGATCTGGTTTTTATAAATGCTTCTGCCATATCAGATATAAAAAGACAGAAGACCGCTGGTGCTAGGCGACAACCGTGTTTTAACCCGTTTTCTGAGGGAATTTCATTAGACAATAAACCCTTTCTGTCCAGTCTGATTTTTAAGGTGGTGTCCCCATGTAGTGCTTCCATAGGTTCTCTCAGGGCTTGAGGGCAACCCCATTTTTTCAATTTGTCCCACAGAATTCTGCGGTCGACTGAGTCGAAAGCCTGTTCCAGGTCAATCGAGGCGATGTAGATTGCCCTTATCTTCTTCTGGTGGACCAGGCACTTAAGTATATTTATAATGAAAATATTTAAATTAGTGCCTATCCCTTTACGGAAGCCGGACTGCCACTGATCCTGCTGTTTGAATTTGGCACTGCATTCATTAAGGTGTCTCAAAATGATTGCTGCGAAAATCTTGCCCACCACATCTAAAAGGGGGATAGGCCTATAATTACAGGGGTTTGACCTATCACCCTTCTTAAAGATGGGGACAATTATGGAACAGGTCCCGGATTGTGGTATTTTCTTCTCCCTTACCACAGTTGTAAATAATTTTAACATGAACGCAGCAACATCTGTCCGGATCTTTCTTTAGGATCTCGTTGGTCAGGCCATCCGGACCTGCCGCCCTTGACGAACTTGAATTTTTTATCAAATCAACTATTTCTCAGTGATCAAACTTAAAGTCCCATGGAGTGTGTAGTAGTGACTCAATTTGCTCCCCTCCTTTCGCTGCATATAAAAGTTTAAAGTGAGCCTCCCATGCATGCGCAGGAACTGAATTTGTAGTTCTTGAACCCTCTGGGGTATTTAATTCATTGATTAACTTCCACACACCTGCTGTATTTTTATTAATGGCGAGCTGCAGCATTTTTTCGCCTTCTTGCCTGAATGATTAGTTGTTTGTAGTGGTGTAACCAGTTCTTGAAGTTAATTTTCGCTTTTTTGAACAAAGTTAGATTTTGAATGGTTTTATGTTTTTACACTTGTCGCCCCAGTTTATTTACCTTTTGCTTTCTTTCGGCGATCTGCTTATTATAGGCGTGCTTAGTTAAGTATGCAAGCCTCTTGAAAGCTACTGGCTTTTCTCTAAATGCCTGTAAAAAGACTGGATATTGAAGTATGCCCCCCGTAGCACAATGTGGATCTGAATTCAAAGTCAACAAGGACGTTCATATAAGCAGCAGATTTCTTTTATTTATCCTTAGGCGGTTACCTCACGATGAAACCTCAAAATTCTGATCTTCTTGATGGTACTCCTTCAAGGGATTTCCAGCTGCCAAGTCGGTACATACAAGCTCAAGAAGGTTGTGATCACTTGAGTCTCTAGGTATCACTTTCAATGAAATCAGTTTTGCTAATAGGTCTTCTGTGGCGAAGAAATAATCAATGGTACTTGTTTGTGTCCCCCTCTTCCATGTTGCTGCGGCTGGTTTGTCACCCTGCAGATTGCCGTTAACCATATAGATGTTTCTTTCAGTTAGCTCTGCCTCCAAGTCCAAGCCCCTTCTTATATTTTTAGTTGCATCTATAGTTAACGTTTCTATTTTGACACCTTTTTTATCGAAACACTCCATATTAAGATCTCCACAGAGAAGTAGCGCCGAGTTAGGCCAGATTGACCTTATCTCGTCAATTTTCCTTAGCAATGTGTTTTTGGTACTGTGCTTGGCACCTAGGCTACTTCTCCAGTATATATTACAAATTAGGAGCGTCTGTTTATTTGGTATCCAGTATGGAGAAGTGATTTGAGCCACAGTGACTTGAATTTCAGAATTTACATTTGTAGAGTTGATTACAGTTAGACCACTCGATTTTTTTAAGGCCGTTTGGAGACCGGCCATTGGACGTCTTTTTTTCCCCCTTTGTTGCTGGATTTATATGAACTCCGTAACCTTCCAGGACAGGTGTCTCCCTTAACCAGGTCTCCTGGAGACAGATGAGGTCGTATTTCGTTAAATTTAGATCACTTCTGCCAAATAGGTGCGCAAAACCCCTAGTGTTCCAACTAACTATTTTCCTGGTAGTAGGGGTGTTAATGTTGTTCCTATTCTGGCGTTATAGTGAACCTGCCAATGCTCCCGGCAACCAGCTCCAGTCTTCCTCACTATTAACCTTTTGCACCGTCATTTCCAGTTTCGAGTTCTTTTTTAGAAACTGAACTTTTTCAGGCGGGGACGACGACGAGGATCTGATGTTGTTTTTTAATCTTTTTTTGAGAAGAGAACGACTAGTGTTGGGAACCAGACCTCGAACATCTTCAGTGTTTACAGTGCTTTCTAACAGGAGCAACCTCTCTCGATTCGGAGGATGATTTTCTTTTAGATGGGGTAACGGCCAGGGGTTTGGGAGAGGGCCAACCTGCATCAAGTTTTCCCTTTCCCGCAAGGCCTCGACAGTCATGGCTTGACATGAGCCACAGTCGCTTGAAGCCTTGCTTCGGTGTCGAGGACATATTATTTAAAGAATATTGATTTTGCAGACAAACTTAATCTAAATTTCGCTGAGGTCCTTCAATTCCTAAGGTCTTCCCACTCCTTCCCTACCGTACTTTTCTTTTTAATCCTTCCCTTCTTCCATCTTCCTCTCATCCTTTCAGCATGCCACAATCCTTCCCATTCTTAAGAAGCCTACTCTGGATACTTCTTGCCCCTCTAATGCCATGCCCATCTAGCCCCTTCCCTATCTCTCCAACCTTATTGAGCTAATTTCCTAGTCTCAAGGCTCTACCCATCTTAATCTCCACTCTCTCCTTCCTTGCTTCCAATCTGGCGTTCGCTCTTGTCAATCTAATCGGAAGTGGGATGGGCATGAGACAGAAAGTTAGTAATATCAGCATCAGACAGAGGGAGAAAGGATGACAGAGAGATAGACAGGAGGGGAAGAAGGAGAAGGCGAGGGAGAGCGTGAGATAATGGCGGAGCAGCAGGGGGCAACTTTAGAAGAAAAATATGAGACCAGATCAGAGGCAGATAAACACTAGGTTAAGGCAGGCACATTGGAAGGAGGAGACAGAATAAGTCAAGGTCTGAAAAAGGTGCAGACGGTGAGAAGAAAGGGAGTGGAGAAGATCAGTGTAGTATTGTTTAGCGTAGAAGAATGCAGAGTCATAGATGGTATGGCGAGAAGAGAGAGAAGCATAGCTGGCGCCAGCGATGCTCAGCCCCACAAAGAGAGTGGCGTAGAGAGCATAGTGATGAGGATAACCAGGGTTGAGGAGTCTTGCGGGAATGAGTTACGGAAGAGGCAGGATAGAGTGTCCAGAGAATCAGCAATGGCAGAGGAAAAGAGTGAAAGCAGAATCAACGGATGGAGAAGTGAGCTCGGGAAGGGAGGGGGAGATGAGAGCATTGATGGCAAATATGGTTCAGGGGGCTAGAGAACGTCTCCCTGTTTGCAGCCCTTCTGCAAGGACAACTAATTTTGTTGCGAATGTCCCAAGCAGCTTGGTGAAGGTGCACATATTTTGTGTTTTGACTGATTGTAAACGGTATCCAGGCATTGCATCAAATAGATAGTATCGAATGCAAAAGCATCGAAAAAAATGCATCCAAAAAATTATTTTTTTTGTAGGTAAAGGTTTTTCTTTTTACTATAACAGGATTTAAGGGGTTAAAAAACAGGGGCTAGGGGGACCCCCCATAAAAAAAATGAAACAAAAAAAATCATTTTTTCGATGCATTTCTTTTTCAATGGTTTTGCATTCAATGCTTTTGCATTCAATGCAATCACTAGGAACCTTGTAAACTGGTTTTATAGTGAGTTAAAAGCAAGAAGTTTATTGTTTTGGAAGAAAATGCTGCTGATTCACATTATGTATGAAGATGATGTATTTTTGAATACCCACTCCCACGAATGCAAACAGTTTCAGGAAGTCTTACACAAGATCTTCACTTTGCGGGGGACCCCTCAGGCAGACCTTCTCACCGCCACTGTCAACTGGAAGTGTAAGTGATTTTGCTACAGGGAATTTCCCCATAATGAATATGCAGAGATTTTAGAGGGTAAATAGATCTCGTCTATGCACTCCCTTGCGCCCACCACCAATTCCTATTATCCTACTGGACCTCAGGACAAAGAGGTGCTGTAGATCCATACTCTGCTTGATTGTCCATCTGTCTTCCATGGTTCCTCCTGGCGAGTGTGGATCTGCTCTCCCTTTCAGATTGTGCCTGAGTAGTCTGTGTTCAAGCATGGCTGCTGAGAAGTTAAGGTACAAGGAGTGGGTTCATCTGTCAAGCTCCTGGATGTGCTCTTTTCATCCAGAAAGCTGCCTACCATATCACTGTGCCTTCAGGTGGCTTTGGTTCCCAGCTGGTTCTGGGAGAATGATCTGGATTCCTTGACTTGTCCCAGCTGGTCTTTTCTAAATGTTCTTCTTTTCTTGGACTCTGGCAGCCTTCTGAACAGCACTGTTAATGTGCATTTGGCTTAAATGTGAGTGTTAACTGTTGTACAGTTAATGAGAGGGTTAGATAAGCAGTTTCCCCCATGCCAATTGATTGTTCCTGCATAGGATTTGAACCTTGTTTTTATATTCTTATTGGATACTCCCGCTGTTTGCATTTTTTCACTAGTAAGGGTATTCTCCTGTTTGCCATAACTACTTTGAGGCTGGTGGGTGAGCTCCAGGCACTCTGTTAATCCGCCATATCAGGTTTTAGAAAGTTACTTTGCTAGTAAATCCTTCCTTTCTCACTATGCTCTTCTTTTTTATTTATTATTATTTTTTTTAAATAGGCTTTATTGGCTTCTCTTCTTTTTTTTTATCATATACGCTAGCAGTACAGTATGGATCATCTTACATCTTCAATGAACATGCCTTTCCATGACGTAACAAAGTCAATTAAGAACATTTACTTAATTCCCCAACTATCCCCACCATCCTAAACCCCTTAACCCCCCCCATCCCCAAATTGCCTGTAGTGTTGTCATCTGGCCTGTGTATATGGTGGTTCTTAAGGTTGATTTGTCTGTGTCATTGGTAGAAGAGTGTCTGTCAATTTCGGGTCGTTGGTTTCTGGTGCAAATTATGTTTGTGTTAGTTCAGTCCATAGAATAATGTCCTCGTTGGTGTCCGAAGAGCACAATTGTAATGCGCTCCTCCAAGCCGCTGTTTCTGCTAATTTCCTTTTCTTAAGGTCATGCCACCAATCTACTATATTGGGGCCCAGTGGGAATTTCCATGTCATATCTATCCCGCGTTTAGCCAGTATAAATGCTAGATCTTTCATTTTGGATGCATACCGTGTAGTCTTGGGGCGCGTAAAGCGTCCCAGTAAACAAGTAGATAGCGACAGTAGGTTTGTGATAAGGCCTTCTTTACTCAGTCTAGTCGCAACTTCCTCCCAGTATTTTCTAATGATAGGGCAAGTCCAAAATATGTGGAGTAAACCGGCGTCTGAGGCGACGCATCTTGGGCATTGTGTGGCAGCTCCGGGGAATCTTGATATTCTAAGGGGCGTCAGATATGCCCTGTGAGTGATGTACAGTTGGACCAGTTGCAATTTAGCATTGCAAGATACTTTCTTACGATACTCAGTATCTCCGCCCAGTCTGTATCTCGAAATGGGGCGCCCAAGTCCTCTTCCCATTTCCTCTTAATCGCTAAGGCCCCCGAGTGTCCGCTGGTCAAGAGAAAATCATATAGCCTGGATATTACATGACTGCCTTCCGCTGTGTCGTACAGGGTGTTAACTACAGAGTATGTTTCCAGTATTTCGCTATATGTGGGCCATCTGCGCAATATCGTGATCTGGATGGTGTTGTGCAATAGATTTTGGCCATGGTGTATACTGGTATTATTTACTAACTCCTGGTGGTAGGAAGGAGGTACCATTCATCAGACCTTCTAAAGTCGCGATGCCTTGTGATTCCCAATGTGTGCGAATACACAGATGTGCTTGGGATGCAATTGGGAAGAGAGAGGCTAGTGGGATTTGTACGGAAAATGGATCTGTTAGTCCTATTGATTTGAGCGCCCTATTCCATAGTTGGGTACCTAGCGATACCAGTTGTGGGTTCAGAGTAACCCACGGCTTTTTGTGCCATAGTAACTCATTGAGAAAGTAACTTGGTATAGGGGGCTGAAGTAGCTTAGTGTCTGAAGTAGGCTCAACTGCTCGTCAGCCTATCACAAATTACAGCTGCCCTGCAATGTAATATGACTCAAAGTTTGGATCTTTAAAACCGCCCTCTTCATAGGGCCTCTGTAGGGAGATTAATGCTATTCTGCACCTACCATTACGCCATAGGAACTCCCTGCAATGGGAACCTAGAGTTTTAAAGAAAGTTTTGGGTATATTATATGGGACGTTTGTAAAATGATGTAGAAGCCTGGGTAGTGCTAACTTGTTCAATAGTGCAGCTCTGCCCATTAGTAAAAGGGGTAGCTTGGTCCAGAACTTCATCAAGCATTTTATACTAACTAGGATGTTTTGTGTATTGTTGGCATGTTCTAGCGCAGGTTCGTGATATATGTTGATTCCTAGGTATCTGAATGTGTCAGTGCTCCATTTTAAAGCCAGGACAGGTAGTCTATCATGACACATCTTAGTGAAGCCTGCCATTAGAAACCAGGGTGACTTATCTATGCTAATTGTAATCCTCAAAAGCTGTGCAAAAAGTCCTAGCACCTCCATTATAAGTTCCAGGTTGCCTTCTGAGTTTTGCACATATAGCAATGTATTGTCAGCATACAAGGATAGTAGATGGTGTGTTCTGTCTGAGTATGCCAGCCTCTATGTGTTCTGCCCTTAGATATACTGCTATTGGCTCCATTGCCAAAATATAGAGCAATAGGGATAGTGGGCAACCTTGTCTAGTATCCTGCTCTAGCACGCAGGACCTTGAGAAGTGGTTGCCTGTCCTGACTCGTGCCGTTGGTTTAGTGTATATTAACCTCACCCAATTAATAAACGTCTGCCCAAAGCCAAACCGACATAACGTGGCGTACAACCAGTCCCATTTGATGGAGTCTAATGTTTTTATGGCATCCAATGCAGCTATAGCACAGGGAGTGTCCCATGACACATTGCTGTCAATTACGTGGCGTAAGCGCCTTAGGTTCCAACACATATGCCTGCCTGGTACATATCCCTTTTCATCGGAGTGCACCAGGGTATGGATCACCTTTTTCAACCTATTGGCCAGCAGTGCTGTCAGGATTTTACTGTCCTGGTTTAGCATGGACAAGGGCCTGTACGAGCTACACTCTTGTGGCGATTTGTGTGGCTTGATGAGGGGTATGATTGATTCCCTTAAGCTAGGGGGAAGGATGCCAGTTTTTCATATGCTTCCATTAGTGTATTTGGGAGGTAAGGTGCAAGGTCTGCTCCAAATTCTTTATAGAACTCGCTGGGCAGGCCATCTGAGCCTGGGGTCTTTCCTGATGGCAATGAGTTTATTATGTCTGTTAGTTCTTCTAACGTGATGGGGGCGTCCAGGCTATTTGCAGTGTTGACGAGGTTGTATCTCACTTAGCACTTCCTTTATATTTGCGCATGGGGGCATAGGCTCTTCGTGATATAAGTTGCGATAGTATTCCTGAAAGACTGTATTAATTCCCTCTTGTGTAGTGCATGTGGTGTCCTGCTGTGTGTGTATTGAGTAAATGGGTACTCGTTGCTCTTTATTTTTATATAGCCATGCTAGCAGATGGCCGCGTTTGTTGCCCTCTGCATGTTGTCTTTTGATATATTTAGAATAGCTATACATGCCTAATCTTTCCCAGTATACCGTACATTTTTGCCGCAGTACTGACTCGTTGGCATCCCCATTTTGTTGGCCCTGGTTTGACTATTCAATCTTTTGTAGTGCCTCTTCTATGGTGGTGAGTTCTCTACATAGCAAGGCTTGTATGCCTCCAGTCTTGGCTACTGCTGTACCTCTAATGACCACTTTTAAAGCCTCCCAAAGAGGGCCAGCACTAGTGACACTGTCAGAGTTAAGTGTAAAGTATTCTCTAATACGATCTTGGATGTGGCCTCGGAAAATGGGCTCTTGTAGTGCTTCGCTCCTGATTCTCCATGTCGGAATTGTGGGACGTGGGGTTACATATTGCCGCTTCAACAAGAGGGGGCATGGTCCGATAAGACTGTACTCTTATATTCAGCAGCTACAAATTCAGCAATTAGATTGCTTCCTACAAAAAAATAATAGTCTGGTGTGGACGGCATGTGGCGCCAAAAAAAAAATGCAAGTAATGTCTGCAATTTGGGTGGAGCGTTCTCCATATGTCTGACAGTTCAAAGAATGCAAGAAGTGTTATCAGTGACCGGGCTAGTGAGGCAGGTCTCCGGAACTTGGTATCTGGCCAATCCATTTGCGGGTCTATAATGCAGTTAGTCACCTCCCCATATGATCTTGCCCTCCCGATATGGCCCAAGAAGTGGATATAATACTTGAAAAATAGTCACCTCCCCATATGATCTTGGCCTCCCGATATGGCCCAAGAAGTGGATATAATACTTGAAAAAAGGCTGCTGTGTCATGGTTGGGAGCATATGTGTTAAGCAGGTATCCACATTCTCCAGGACCCCCTGTACCAGCACCATTCTATCTTCATCTTCTGATTTATACTAGGTCATTTTAAAGGGCACATTAGGGGTTATCCAAATTAACACTCCTCGGGCATACTCGGAGTATGGGGAGCCTAAAGTATGCACGCCCAATTTTCTAGCAATCAACGCTTGTTTGTCTGCTGTAAGGCAGTTCTCCTGTAGTAGGGCAATGTTGATTTATGTCTGTGCAGGTATGCGTAGACACAGTTCCTCTTAACGTAATTATTCAGGGCTCGGACGTTCCAGGTAAGCAGTTTCAAATTGTTGGCCATGTCACACTATTTGTTTTCGTTGGGACCAGTGTATAGGTCTGACTGCGTACATTCTGCCGATACACTACGACTGTCATGATCCGCTGAACCCACCCATTTTGGACTTCATGGTCCATGATGCACCACGGTGTAAACTCTGCTGTTCTACCAACATGGCCGGCGCTTCCGAAGCGCTTCACACCAGCCTTTTCATGCTACGTTCGGCTTCCTAGAAAAAGGCCATGCCTCTGCAGCGCCACGCGTCTCAACGCTACTGCTTGGTGTAGCTAGACATGCGTTTCCGAAGTTCGCTTCGCGCTCTCCTTGATGCCTTATTTCCTTCCTTCCTTCCTAGTACTCATTTATTCCTTTCCCCTTACCTTGTTTTTGTGGGACTACTCCTGGAAATTCCTCGTGCTCGGAGTCGGAGCCCCGACTCCTTCAAGCCGACTTGTCTGCCTCCTGGTTCCTCGTCCGGATATTGAACGCTTCCATTTGGAAGGCTAAAACCTCACGCTGGATTCCGAAGACCTGCGTCCAGGTTTATACAAATCCCAGACAGTAAGAAAGAAGGAAGCTACATCCAAGAGCGTCACAAAAAATGAAAAACGGGTGAGAAGGGGAGAAACTTGTGACAACGACAAGTATATGTAGGTGGCCTTTCTTGTTCATTTGTTGCAACAGGATTACATATTTGGGTACAGAAGACAACCCTCCCTCATTGTGTTTTGAAAAATGGGACAGAAATCCTAGACAGTATTATTGTCCTTCTAATAATGCAGGCAAAACAGGATACCCAATAACTTCCCTAACTAATAACAATCGCCCAGCATTGTTACCCATGCTCAGGCGCATCCGCCTTTCGCGTCCGTCTCCAGTGTCCATTCCGTAGGCTTGCATGCAGCGGGTGGGCGCAAATACAAGCGCCCCAAGAAGAAAAACTTTGAGGATGGGTTGGCAGCAGCCCGGGATCGGGTCTTCGCCTTCAGAAACCATGGTTGTGTACTGAGAGTGGGCCTGCCATATAGAATAAGCAAAGTAATGGCTGCGATCTTGAGAAGTGATCTGCTTAGTCGGTGACCCGCTTTTCCTGGGGTCCCCGGCTAAAGCCAAGTCGGTGCTGTTCGAGCTTGACGAAATGTGGTAGCGCATCCCGGTCTCTAGGCCGTGTGTGTTGTTACCACTGGAGTATTGTAATGTTAAGGCGGGGTAGCATTTCCATCTGTGAGGGGGCTAATTATTTCTTTGTCCATCCACGCGTGTGCCTCTTCCAGGAGGTCGAAGAACAGGGCTCGGTGTTTGTGGAGGACTTTTAGTCGGGCTGGGTTCATCAACATGTATTTTAGGTCCGCTTTACGAAGCCTGGCTTTGGCTGATGAGAAATTGGCCCTGCTTTTATGAATTTGAAAGGTATAATCAGGGTATACCGGTAGGCTTGCTGACGCTCTTTGTGTTGTGCCACCTTGTCTTGAGTGGGATAAGATATTCTCCCTATCCTTGTAATTGAGGACTTTTGCTATGATTGGTCGTGGAGGGGCTCCCGTGGCGGTTTTCTGGTTAGGGCCCTGTGCGCACTTTCTATCGTGAAGCATTGTGAGAGTTTCCCAGGGCCAATCTCTTGCAAGAACATATTTTCTACGTAAGATTTAGGATCTGTACCTTCTCCTTCTGGCAAGCCAATGATGCAGACATTATTTCTTTGAGCTCTTCCTTCTGCATCCTCGCCCTGTCTTCCAGTAGTCTAACTTTCTGCTGCAAAATGTGGGCTTCATTGGTGGGTACCTACATCTACCATGACCGCGTCTATTTTTGAGCACAGTGAGGTTTTCACTTCTGCAATAGCCAATAGGATTTGGTTGTCCGGCTCTTCAGCTACTTTAATTTTATCTTGTGTCGACGCCATCTGGGCAGTGGACGTTTGTGGATGGGTTTTGGCATAGCTATCACTAGTTGTTTAGCTGCCCTTTGTTTTGGCCACTTTAGGAGGCATTCAGCCCACTATGTGTAGTGCGCCTTATGCGCAAAACTTGAGTTTGTCCACTTTGAAACAAAGAGAAAACAGCTAGCTGGGTCTAGTGAGTAGCTTTTCCTTAGTTTCGTGCCCTACAACTGGATGTGGCTGGAGCAATGAGGGGGGGAGAATACTCAAGCATAGGCTCATCCGTGGGCTGCTCTTTTGTTTGTCTTCAGGGCGTTAGAACCTTTGCTAGGTGCTGTTGTGGTAGCGCAGTGGCCAGAGAGTGAGACTCCTCTGATGTGATCCCAGGGCCCGCCTCTCCATGATGTTGCCTTGTAGTGCTTAGACATGTGTTTGATATTGTGCTCCCATGCCTGCTGGGGGAACTTGAGGCAGTGTCTGGTTGGTGCTTGGCGATGATACTGGGATTAATGATAGGCTGTGGGGAATGTACAGCCTGCGGGATTACAAACTCCACGTTATGAGTGGTGCAAGAGAATGCACAGCCTATGGCAGCCCCGCCGCTTCACTGCGCGTTGGTTGATGGGTGCCGGGAAGGTCGCTGTCAAGCCCTGTGTGGGTGCGGGCAAGCGCAAATGTGCGTTGAGAGTCTCTGGCACTGTCGAAGTGTCGGGAGGGCCCTCGTTGGCTCACCTGTATGTGCTCTGTCGTGTGTCCGGGCCGGTTCCTGCTGGGCTGGTGCTCTCTGGCTGTCTCCCCATTGTTGTGGGTGCGTCGCTGCTCTCTATATCTCCCCGATATTGGGTCTCACAGGGTCGTGGTTGCGGGTGCGACTTTATTTTATTTTTTTCCCCTGTGACAGGCAATCAGCAAAACCTGCAAGGCGGTGTTTCTTCGATCCGTTGGGTCAGGTTGTTGCTGAAGTGGTGGGCACACTCTGTAAGTGTTTAGGCAGCTTTCCTTTAAGTTGACAGATTAATCTACACCAACAGTTCAGTCCTTCTTCAGCGGATCATGTCGGATCAGGCAGGAGCTCACTGGGAAGCCTCCTCACACCATGGCTGCTGGCCACGCCCCATCCTTTCTCCCCATGGTTGTGTTGGAATTTCATCTTTCCCATCAGATCCATCTTCCAGTCTTCTTCTCTGCTTCATCGATCCAAGATAAGGAGAGGTTTCATCGTCTGGATCCCAAGAGGGCTCAGAAAAAAGTCTCTCAGACGAGAGACTATAAGAAGGATGACCATTGTTGTCGGATTGTCATTGCTTGAGTTGGCAGGGCTGTTAGCAAGCAGACCATGCAGAGATGGATTGTTCTCAAATAAATACATTTCTGACTGATATGTTGTAGCCAACAAGGAAATGCCTGCAGGCCTCCAGCTTCATTCTACCAGACTTCTGGCAGATAACCCTGCTTTGCAAAGGGGTGTCCTGGTTCTTGACCTCTGTCAGGCATCCATATGGACGTTGTTGCATACAATCATCAAGCATTAATTGCCTTGGCTTGTTATCTGGTAAATATGTCAGTTTCAGTTGTTCTGTGATGTAGTTTTTCTTGGTGTAGATGATGCTCTCTTCAGTCCTCCAGTTTCTGCACTGCGTTAGCCATCTTTTTAAGATGAGGAATCTGTGGGAGGAAAGAACACATCAGAATAACTGACTTCTTGCCTTCCCCCATTGATCTTTGTGATGGATTAGTCCTTCCACAGATTCCTTCTCTCCTGCTAGCTGGTGGCTGAAACAGCCTTTGTAGCCAGGAATATGTCTGGATGATAGATGTGGAGTCTTTGAGAGGAAAGTCTTATCCATCAGAAAGAACTTTAACATAGGTAAGTGATTTGTTTTTCAGTCCTACAGAATTCACGTTTTTTGTACCTTTTATTGGACTAACTGAAATGATGAGATGGTACCCTTAATTTCCTTTTGAAGTTCCATATACTCCTTCATTGGATGGTGGTGACCAGAGTGAAACAAATAGCAAAAATAACAGACTGGACATTTCATTGTCACAGAAGAAATAGAATTTCCAATCTAAACTTAACTAGGCGACAGGAGAGTATGTATGGCATGCAGGCCTGGTACAGCCACATTGTCTACAGATGAATACATCAGGCAGTAAAGAAGACACAATGGCACTCACTGAAAACTATTCACAATTCTAGATGTGATGAGAATTACATTTTAAGAAAGCGCACCATATTTGCATATCTGTTGCTCATAATAGGTTTACAAAATTAGACAACATCAATGTTAAAGGGGGGCCCAGTACCTTTGAAACCACACTCATGTTATTTTAGAAATCTATTTAAAAGAAAGATTTAAAATCACACAATTTGGGAGCATGTGTTTCGTATTGACTGACTGTCTAAAGATGCATTTTGCACCCTCCATGCAGTGTCCAAGTTGTGCAGTGATTTCAGTACAGTTCCCAAGGAAAATATGGTTAAAAGGTGCAGTGTCAAATGTTATCTTAGAGTGCCTCATGCTTGGTCATGACTTACATGCACAGTGGCAAAAACAAAATGAATTGCTCATGTTCGAATGTACCACATGCTCGATATTGGTTGACAACCAATTGAGTTTAGACACCCAAGATTACTGTTTTTGATTAACATTGTCCTCCTATAATAGGAGTCCCAAACAGTAGAGTCCCTCAGCTGTTGGGGGGACGTGATACTGGCAGTTTATCTGGTGCCATTTATATGGTTTCCTTAATCCTGGACTCTGTGTTGACCATAGTGTCTCATAAATTGTTTACCTATTTTCAGATCTCTGTTTTTTTAGCTTGAGCATTTTCCATTAGTTGAGCTCCTACGGTTTTCTGTGTGGTAGTAGAGTCCCTTTCAATACTTTCTTCAAGAGACCCTCAATTGTTTGCCCATTCACTGGAGGTCCCGTTTTGTAATCCAGATGATGTATATGTGGTAAAAATACAAGTTCATTGTGGTAAAAAGGCACAAACATATCAGCTGCAGGACTAGCCCACCAAAAGGGGAGAGGGCTTCATTGATAGCCAAACAGTTTCATGCAATAGGCCGGAGAGTGCCCTAAATAATTGTATATCAAAGTAAATAACATCTAAATGGTAAAGATGGGTTACAAGTATATGGGGCTTAACATTAGATTAGACCAAGGCACGCTAAATGAGCATTGGAGCATGCTTTTCGCTAGAAATTAATTCACATTTTATTAACTCGCTTAGTAACTGCAGATGCTGACAGCGCATTACCAAGTACATGTTTCCGGGATCGGCCGGTATGAAATACTTTTGAGGTCAGGAATCCAAGCTCATGGGTCTCTGGGAAGGCAGTGAATGCACAATCATTTTATAATGGAGCATATTAGTTTATGAAACTGATCTACTGACAGTTTCAAAATGTTCCATGGAGGTTTCAAATTCCCCTTAGCACATCTCGGTCTGTTAAGTGATTCCAAGAGTTCCAAAGAGGCAACATTAAAACGGTAACTTGTCTATGGTCCAAGCCTTTGTTAGTGTCTTGATCGGTTGCATCCCCATGAGAAACGGATGGAGAGATCAGTGGCAGATGAATAAAGATCCGCTGGTCATCTCAAATGTCTGTTTTGGCACCATGATGTGAGAACTGTGGGTTGGACTGTGACATCAGAGGTGTGGTCGAGGGTTGTGTGGTTAGATTTGCAAGACCCAATCATTTTCTGATAATGTATGTTCCTCTATAGGGGAATTACTTAGTTCTGCCAATTAGCTTCACTTGGAGGATTGACCTAATGGATGTGACTTGATGCTAATTAGTTTGTACGATTATAAAGGTTTTCATTTTGGGAGTGTACTTTCGACAGCGCTTTCCATGCAGTTCTGTTCCGCATTCTGTTTGAATATCGCTTTCCCAGCTGTATCTGAGCCAGAATGAATAGCGTTACTTCTTGCCTTTTGTACAGTTTTTTTAGAGCGCGTTTGTAATTTTTCTTGGTGAGTTCTGATGCGACCTGTAGTACATTTTTGGTAGCCAGTACAGGGAAATCCGCTTTCCCGATCAGGCGTGGGGATTCCAGCCGTGCTCCCGGACGAGTGCAGGACAGTGTTTGCAGACCAGTCCTAAGAGTTCAACACTGAGGAGGCTTTGCAGATGCAGAGTTTGCGAAGGTCTGCCTGGTCGAAACGCTCCCTGCTTTCGGAAGGGAGTACTGCCCTTTAAAGGAATACTCCAGGGTTGAGAAGACTCAAATCTCCAAATAAGGATACGTGAGTGTATCTGTGCATGAACACGCAGGGAGAGGGAGGGATTATTTTTATGGTCTATAGGATGCACCCTCAAGAGGTGTTCAGCGATTGGCTGTAGATTTTAGGTCCACTTACCCCATAGGGAGTGAGTGGGCGGTGACACATCGGAGTTAGAACAGAGGGTTGCATAGTAAAGTGGCGGACCTTGGTAGACGAGAGTTGCGCGTAGTGCAGGCAATTGGTATAGTTGCATCATTTTATATTTTGACATGTTAGAGTATGGAAGATTGTAAAGAAAAAAAGAAACTGCATATGCATTGATGTTTTGTTGAAACAGTAGTAATTCATTGTGATAAGGTGTAGTTAGCGTTTTCTGTTTATTGTGGCTGTGGGAGTCATGGAAGGCCCATACCCAAACTAACATGTAGATATCGAAGGAACTGCATAGCACATGCAGGGGTTGCGGTTGAACGAAGGGAGGAGCAGCCAAGCCCTAGGCATATTAACATAGGGCATAATTGTTAACGTGGTAGGTTTGCAGAGAAGGCCCCTTGTGTACTAAGACAGGCCTGTGGAGATGGCCATTGTGTGTGAGTGGTGTGAAAGGGCAGGTCCTGAGGAGAAAGCCAGTGTGAACGAAATAGGGTGAACGTGTAAGACAAGACGTATAAGAGTGATGAACGAGTGCGAGTAAGGAAGGGGCTAAGATTTTGTTAAAGTAAGGGGCCTAAGAATAGAAGGGGAAAGTGTACTCTAAAAATTAGTAAAGAGGTGCAATAATGACCTCATATCTTATGGACGCACCCCTTGAACATGTGTGCAAAGAATTGCAACAATATTGCAGTAAAATATTAAAATACCACTTTCAGGGGGTTGGGGACACTAGGAAAGTGCTATCAGCAATGTCTCGGAGACGGAACGTTTCTAAAGGATATAATCGACAGTATGTATTCATATTTGTTAGCAACATAAAATGGTGCAAAGCTTAAAAAGAGACAAGATATTTTAGGTCTCTGGAAACTGTACAAGAAACTAAAGCAGAGAAAAAGAAGGGAGAAGAATAGTAAACCAGCTGCAGGATATACTAACTCAAGGCGAGCTTCCCCAGACAGGGCGAAAACAAAGAAAAATAAGGCAGTCAGATCCTCATTCTGGGATTAGGGAAGAATAAATATTTGGCAGACATTAGAAAAAGCACACAACAGCAACTGGACTCCGATGTTTAGATAAGCAGAAAAGGTAAGGGAGAGGGAAATAGAGAAAAAAAGGGAAGGAACAGGCAAAGCGGGAGGACCATCAGGGTTGGACAGCAGGATGCATAAAATGTAAAATTAATGACTGGGGACAGGATATGGAAAAGACGAACAAGATACGACAGAGGGTGATCACGCTTCATCAGATTGGAGTATAGGAGCGACAATGACAGAGGGGATGACGAATTCTACACTTGAAATTTGTCGAGTGTGAGTAAAGGCAGGAAGGGAAAAGAAGGGGAGAACGAAGAAGGAGAGAAACACAAGGGGAACAGGAACTTGGGGGGCTAAGTACTGAGCACGAACCCAGTTGCCCCTTCCACAGAAGGCAAAAGGGGGAAGTACATTACGTACCTTGGCAAACAATGGATAGGGATCATTTGGTCTACAGTTTACCTTCCCTAATGGCAGGTGCCAGCAAGTGGATACATTTATTTGAGAAGGAGATGGCAGGGATCCCACTGTCCAATGGGGTCATTAATAGCTTATTGGCAGTATTGGTGGGGGAAAAAAGTGACAAGATTTGGCAGCAAGCAGGATATGCTGGGGTAAAGTTAACACTAACATACATGACCAGGCACATTTAATAATTATCAAGCACACGGGTCGAAAGCTCTGAGAGAGCTGTATCAAGATACTTCAGATATGGGATTAATACAAGCACATAAAATGAAGCCAGTTGAGGACCCTGCAGAATACATACTTTCAGTCCAAGAAATGTGGACACAAGAGAATAAGCAATCCTAGGATGATAAAATGGTGAGGGGTCTCACCACAGATGTACACGATTCCCTAGAATATATTGTCGGGATCGAAGCAAAGGGATGGCCCCAGATACCGGCGACTATTGTACAGTATTGTAAGAGAAAACAGAAAAAAGACAAGGAGACAGTTGACAACAAAGCAGAAAACAAACTTGTGCAGAAAGAATTTGCCAAGATAAGCATGGAAGGGGCAGTGCTCACAGGACCAGTCAGTGTTCCATCCACCCACCAGGGGGAGTTCAGTAACGGCAGTATTACAGCAAGGGGGATACACACAAACACCACATAAACTGTACTGGGGAATGCAGCAGCAGACCAAATTGATAAATATACAACAGCCTGGGTTCACACACGCAAGAGGAGTAAATGCATACATGGCACAATTTCAGTTGAAGAGGGGATATTATCCAAAGGGAAAGGGATTAGGATATCGGGGTATTGGGCCCCGGTTTGGAGGACAGTGTTTTGTCTGTGGAAAAGTGGTCACTTTGTGCAAACATGGCCACTTATTCCACAAACAGGAATGCAGGGAGGAATGCAGCCACGGCAGCAATATATACAGATATACACACAACCTCAGCAGGGACAAATGGTACCGCAGCAACAAATGCAAGTGCCACCTGTTCAGACACAGGTCGTGCCTCCACAGGGACAAGGGCCGGCCCTAGGGGGAGCAGAGTCACAGGGTACAGTGAGCGTACTACAGGCACCAGCACAGACACTCACAATATTGAGGCAGAATGAGGTATCTCATTACACAGGGTCGCAGTGGTGGGTGGAAATCCATTTACATCTTCAATCAACATATTTTCCCAGTAGGGGTGCCCACGGGAAGTACGAGTGTGTCCTGTCCTAGCAGTAACTGAAGACCCAGAAGAGGAGCCTGAGGTAGCAGTTCAAATAGACAGAGGGATTTTTCCTTCCTAATAGATACCGGAGCTACTAGATCCTGTATTAAAACAAGAAATTGGACGCACAAGGCTTTTCGGAGACCGTCCAAGAGGTTCCTCTGACAAAAGATTTACCATAGACAATAAGGACGCAGCATATCATAGCGCCATTATTGTACTCAAGATACACCCATGAATATATTAGGAAGAGATTTGTTAAGCAAATTGAATGCCACAATTTCATTTTCAGATAAAGGGATTGTGTGCACCACACCTGGGATGTACCCATCCAGGGTGGCAATGTTGATACAAGCATACTATGCACACAGCACATTGAGTGGGATACAAAACCCCACCCCCAGTGCCCCCAAACACACATATTCTTGTATGGGGGTACAGATACTGCTGGGATGGGTCCCAGGGATACAAGGGAAGGCTTTTCGACTGTCAAATGAATTCCTGTTCAACCCACAGTGCCCCTCAGTCATTACACCAGGCACACAATATTATACCTAGAGGAAGTAGTAGTAAGGAAGGACATGGTTCTACTGGTTGTCCCTAGATGACGATAACATGGAGTGGCGATCAATACTGCGCATTGATCCCACTCTGACACTGACAGGAGTAACAGACACAGAGTTATTTGCTCCGCTAGATGGAGAGAAGGGGGAGATAGTGTTTCAGCCGAGCATACCCTGTACAGTGCAGATAAAGGAAAGGGCAGTTCCCCAAATGACACAATTGGTGAAAAAGAGACAAAATACATGCAGGAGGATTTGGAGTGACAAAGAATCTATGGACTACAGGACCCCATGATTTAGGAATGCTGAAAGGGGCAGGGCAGTCCACATTAAGATAAACGAAGGAACACTGCTTCCACAAGTGAAGCAATACCCCCTCTCACGAGAAGCAGATGAGGTTATGTATGAGACACTGCATGCTTTATGGCAGCAAGGTATCATACAGGAAGTTACATCCCCGTGCAATGCAACAATATATCAGATTAAAAAATCAAAGGGATGAGATTCCAAGATGGCCACCAACGTCTGAGGACGTGTTTCTCAGTCCTCCGTCTGGGCCCACAGAAGCAGGCCTATGTGCCGACGATGTAAAAAAAAGATATTGTTCTGCTGCATCTCCTGCTATCCAGTGAGAGCAGAAATTAAGCAGGAAAGGTCGTAACAACCCGAGGCAGCAAAGTTCCCTGGAGTGGGGAGTTCCTTCCACGATACGAGAAGCAGCGACTGGTGACGGAGAAGGACGCACTTGCATGTGCCGAAGAGGGAATTGCCAGACCGTAGTAGCTGACTAAGCAGCTTTCATGGCAGAAAGCAGAGGGAGTGTGGGCCGTGGCCAGGGTCACTTGCACCAGAGCAGGCACTTGGAGGAGCTAATGTGAGGGACAGCGCAACAGTGCTGCGGTATGCCGCGCAGTTTGCTCCCTGAGATGAGGATATCAGGTCGGCTTCCTGGGCAGGAGCAGCGGTGCGGATGACTTCAAGGAGCGGTGCAAACTTTGGAGGAGTAAAAATAAAGCCTGTGTACCTGGGTGGTGGAAGGCCCCCGCACCACCCTGGAATATAGGATAACAAGAAAAGGAACTGCTGTGTGGAAGTGGAGGAGGGGAGAGGGGTCTGGGCTTGTTGGTTCCCACCTGGGAGGCCCCGAAGGTATCACCTAAAGGGTCCAGTGCCCCCAATGCTAGGCTTGTACGGCCCATCTGGCTGGCACATGCAACTCTGGGCTGATCAAGCCTAGTGGGTAGAGTGGAAGTGCCGGATTGGAAGAATGCTGTGGCCCCTTGGAGTGAAAGAGAGGTTAAACATTAAAGCTGGAGTGCCCCCTCTCCCTCTTTTCACCCTGAGGTGCTACAATTTAGCCGGACTGATTATCTGAAGGTATTGGTACAAGAAGTGGGGGTGCACACGGGTCCTGTGGAGGCTGGAATTGCAAGGTGCACTATAAAGGGTTCCATGTGATAATATCCTCGCAAAAATATCGCCATACAAAAATTTCACCATATTTTAGCGGCGATATTACCCCATGGAACCTGCGGGGGACACCCCCGCATCCTCCATATATTTTAAAAGAGAGCGGGGGACACCCCCGCAACCCCCCACCCATTTACCCCATAAATTATCCCCACCAAAAATATTGCCTATGGCCGTTCCCAACGACCATATGTACAGCGATATTTTTGGTGGGCATAATATTACCTGGTACCCTATAAAGGGTAAGAGAATGTTGGAAAGATCCCTACGGATACCAGGGGCCAAGTTGAAGAAGGCTCCGAGCAAACCTAAGGGGTCAGTCCACTCACAAGGGGGCCAGCTGGAACGTTGCTGGTGGCAGCAGAAGGAGGAGGTACAAGAGACAGCCACTGGGAAACAATCAATGGGGGAACGAACCCAAGGAGGCGAGACTGCATACCATGGCCCTGAACAAAGATGACTTGCAAGAGTGCCTGAGGGGCATGGAGGACAGAATGATGAGCTAATTTCAAGGCCAATTTGTGACAATGAAGGAAGATCTGGGGAGCTCACTGCAAGAATTTAGGAAGGAAATTACTGACCTGGGCACTAGAGTGGACATAACTGAACGAGGTTTGTCAGAAGTGTCTCAGGAAGTCAAACAAAATAGTGATCTTCTGAAACAGGAAGCCAGGGCTACCCACAACCTCGAGCTGCAAGCAGAGGATTTGAAAAATCGCTCCCGCAGGTCGAACACTCGAGTAAAGGGTCTGAGTGAGGCGATCCTAGATGCTGACCTGAGCGACACTATGCAACAATGTTTTGGGAGCCTCTTGACTGAGGTTCAACCGGAGCATGTGAGGATAGATCGGGATAGATAGGGTGGGACCTAAGAACCGGATCTAGGAGCAAGGCCACGAGATGTCCTGGTGGCCCTATCTTCGTATAGGCTTATATGTGGACGTTTCCGTTTGATCTCCGGTTTGCATGGGAAGGCAAGCAGCAGCGAGTCATGACTTTTGAGGAGGGGCTGTTGGTAATGAACATGGAAGAGGCACAGCTGTCGCAAATGTCTAGATCTGCCTTCCCTGGAGAAGGCAAAAAACCCCGGGAATGGACTGGAAGAAGGGGAAGGAGAGGTGACAGAGACTTGATACTGAAAGGTCCCCATGCCAAATGAAGGGGGGGGGTGCCTGAACTAAGTCAATAGTACTACAGGGGACCTCGGAATGAGGCTACTTTGTCCATATGGCTCTGTGGAGGGCTGTAAATAGGAAGGGGTAAAGGGGGAGCATAATTGTAGTAAGGAGGATAGGGGCCCAGAGGTAGGGGGTTGGAGTCGATCGTGGAATCCGTTACGTGGTGTATTTCACCCCTCAGGGGAGGTAGCTGGGTTTGAACCAGGTTCAAAACCCTAGGATAGTATCTTGGTTGGTTCTTGGTAACTCAGGTCCTGACCAGGAAAGGGGAGGGGGAGTGCTGGGTTGAAGGCGGGGGGAACTTGGGCTTTGGGAAGTTGGGGGGGGGAGGGAGGAGTTATGAGTCAGGGCGAGGCCAAAGGGGGAGGGGACTCGTGTCTACAGACCATTTTCAAATTATAGTACATTTCTGGCAGTGATACGAAGGAAGGGAAACAACCATTACAGGTACAATGTCACTTAGGATTACATCGTGCTGAGGAGAACCACTGTTGTGTAGGTCTCAGGGCCTCTCTTCAAAGGCAAGTCTTACACACTCCAAAGATAAGCTGGGGTGGTTCCTATTTTTACAAGTCCAATTGGGATCCACGGGGTTGACCTTAGGGACTCTAAATGCGCCAAATGTAAGTTAGGTCAGCTTCCTTCAGGAAGTAATGTTGAAATTGGAAAGCTTGGCGGTGGGGGAGATTGTTCTCACAGGTGTCTTCAATTTGGCATGGGACCCCCAACAGAGATAGAAGCTCGGGGAGTAGTCAGGGGAGTAGTCATCTGTCAAGCGCTTAAGAGAGAAGCCTTTGACAATTTGGCTCTTAAAGATGTTTGGCGATCGATGAAAGGAGAGGAAAGTGGATTTACTTGTTTCTTACATGTATACCAATCATTGTCTAGAATTGATTATATGTGGGTTTCGGCAGCTCTCCTGGGAGAAGTAGAAGATATGAATTTGGGAGAAATTTCATTATCGGACCATGCACCACTAACAATCACAGTACAGACTTGGGAACTGCGCAGAGGGTTGTGGACCTGGCCATTCCCGCGAGGCAGGAATGGTGGGAGACAGGATAGAGGAGTACTTTGCATAGAATGAGAATCGAGAAGCGACACAAGAAGAGATATGGGTTGCCTTTACAGTTGTACTTCGGGCGAAATTATAGCGTTACAGACCCAGGAAACAGAGTGGCTATGGAATTAGATCCTGAATCCCAGATACAAGGAAGTTTGCAAATGTTAGCAAGGAAAAGGCTGGGTTATATATAAAAAGTTGAAGGACCGTAGAGCACAGTTGGAATGACTCTGTTCACGTAGGGTGGAAAGATCCCTGTTGTGCTCTAAGCAGCATTACTATTTAAATGTGAATAGGACACACAGACTCCTGGCTAGACAATTGAGACGGGCACAGGCAAATCGTACCATAACGGCCCTTAGATGGGGAAGATATTGAACTCCTTTGAGGAATTCTATGGGTCCCTGTATAAGTCAGACAACCCTGACTAGCATACAATAACACATTATTTTGGACTTGTATCAATGCAGACACTTGCTGGAATCTGATGGGGAGCGTTTGGAGAAGGAAATTGCTAGTGAGGAAGTGGAGGTGGTGACTAAAGGTTTGCCCCGAAACAAAACTCCTGGAACGGATGGTTATCCGGCATGTTTCTACCAAAGGTTTCACACAAAACTGAGCCCGAATCTAGCATTCCTTTTTAACTCATTCAGTCAGAGAGGTATGGTGACTATTTGAATGGCAGAGGCTAAAGTTGTAGTGCTCGGTAAGCCCAATAAGGATTGGAAGCTCTGTGGGTTCTATGGTCCCATTGCGCTATTAAATCTGGACGCGAAGATCTACACGGGAGTCCTGGCGGCTAGATTATTGCCTCTCCTACCGGACCTAGTGGGGACGGACCAATCTGGGTTTACATAGGGTCGTAACACGTGGGATAACACTAGTAGGGTGTCCATTTAATAGAGAAGGTTGAGCGCTGTCGAGTTCCAGCAGTAGTAATAGCGTGTGACGCTGAAAAAGCGTTCGACTGTGTCGAATGGTTATTCCTATTAGAGGCACTGAAACGCATGGGGTTGGGCCCGAGATTTTTACAGATGGTTAAGGCAGTCCCACAATGAGAGTTTCGATTAATTCACGCTTGTCGGAAAAGGTGCATATCTCACGAGGGACGAGACACGGGTGGCCTTTGTCCCCACGCCTATATGCAGCATGCTTAGAACCATTTCTACTGTCCATTAGGCAAAATCCAGCTATGCATGGAATACGATTTGGGGAGGAAGAGCATAAAATAGTAGCATTCACGGATGATATGTTGATGACATATCCAGAAATCTAAATTCCAGTATTGCTACAGGAACTCTCCAGGGTGGAAAAAGTGGTGGGCTAAAAGTAAATATGACCAAATCGGCGCTGCTAAATTTAGAGCTTACTAAGAATCAGCTGATGTGGTTGCAGAGTGTGTCCCCTATTCAACTAGCAATGGACACAATAGCTTACCTCAGGGTGAACTTCCCCAGGGCTGCTCTCAACAAGGCAGAATAGATGGACTTGGTTGCTAATTTCATGGTTGGGAAGGATGGCATCAATAAAAATGACTGTGCTTCCCAGGTTACTCTACCTCTTACAGGCGCTTCCAGTTAAGGTACCATTATCATTTTTTAAAGCATTTAACAGATTAGTAACTTTGCTAGATACTATGCGGCGGCTCACTCAATATGTCTAAGCCATGGGCTAGAATGGATCAGGCGGTAGCAGGGACTCCCTTAGAGGGAGTGCTGTGTATGTGTAAGCAGGACAGGTCCAGGAACGTAGATCTGAGTCAAATACTTCTGGTGGTATGTGATATATGGGACCGTCTGATCAAACAGGGGCAATTGTCCACAAATCCATCTCTGTTTACCCCATTGTTTGGGAATCTGCAGTTCTCCCCAGGAATGTGCCTGGGCTCCTTTGCAAGATGGCGGGCAGTGGGGTGCAAAAACGTGGGCAACATGATGGAGGGGGAGTGGTTAGCTCTTTTGAGGAATGCAAACAACAACTCAGGTTGTCAGAAAAGGATAGGTTGGAATATTACCAACTAAGACACTGGTTGCAGCAGCCTAACATAAGACGGGCAGGGCAAAGAGGTTTGACTCCATTCAAGAAATTCATAACACATGCGGTGGGCAAACAACTAGTGTCAAAGCTATATGTGATCATACAGGCGGAGGGCCCTGACCGTACATGGCCTTATGTCAAAAGGGCAGATCACAATTGGTGAAGAAATACCTGTAAACCACTAGGAAACCCTCTGGGAATAAATCCTGAAATTAACTAGATCCATCCAAATCAGGGAGGCATGGTACAAAATGATGGTACAGTTAATCTCCGGAGAGACTGCATTCATTGTATCTTGGGGGTAACGCAAGAAAGTTGGAAGGGCTGCTCATGGAGGGGCGATTGGAGACATATATGGTGGGACTGCCCGGTATTACAAGTTATTTGGGAGGATGTTAATACACATCCAGAAAATGGTGCAAGTAGCACCAACCTACTCACTGAAGTAATGGATGTGCAGCCTCTTTGATCCAGAATTCCAAATCCCAACAAAATTTCAGTGTAGAGCGTGTGATGCTGTTAATAGCGGCTTGGGTAGTTCTGATGAGGAAGTGGCAGCAGAAAGCGCCTCCCACAATAGTTGAATGGCTCTGCAAGGTACGGGGCATAGTAGCCATGGAATGCATTACGTATGGAATACAAGGGGACAGACACATTTCGCCAGGACTGGGGAATAATATTGGACTATCACTGGGGAGATTACATGCTGCAATGGTGTCCCCAGAAACTGAGAATACTGGATATGATTTAGTCACTGAAGCTCACTTGGATGCGTTAAGGGGTGTATCATTAATCAACCAAAATGCAGGTTACGGGTTAGGGTGGGAAAGGGGAAGAAGGGAGGGAGGGGAGAGCGGTTGTTTTTTTTGTTTTGTATATTTGAAACTGCTAATAAAAAATTAAAAAATAAAAGGGTGGGGCATGGAGATTCATGCAAGATATGCACTCTCTTAACATTATAGAAGCAGCATATCCACTGGTTCCAAACCCTGCAACAATTTTCTGTAGCATTCTGGCAGAGGCAAGCTACTTCCCAGTAGCGGATTTCAAGAATTCTTTCTTTTCCATCGTCCTGCATCCAGACTCCAGGTATCTCACTGCCTTTACGTATCACGGGATGAGATTTCAACACACTAGTATGCCTCAAGGGTATTGTGACGGACCCATCAATTTAACAGGGTAATACAAATGGAGTTGAGCAATCTGCAGGTTGCAAGCACATTAATACAGTACGTAGATGACCTTTTCGTGTGCAGCACAACAGCAGATGAGTGCAGGACAGATTCAGTGACACTACTAACGTTACTGGCCGACAAGGGGTGCCAAGTGGACAAAGAGAAGTTGCAGTATTGTCAAAAAGAATTGGTTTACTTGGGGCAGATTGTTTCTGCAGATGGGGGAATAATAACACCAGAAAGAGATGAGGCAATCCATAAAACTCTGCGACGTAAGAAAGTGAAAGAGATGCAACAGTTTCTGGGTCTATGTAATTAGTGTACCGTATGGGTTTTCGATTATTCCACATACATCAGGCCACTTCTCCAAGCACTCACGGAAGCTCAGAAAAACAAAAGCAACATAGCCAGCTGAAATGAATGAAAATGTTGACTAGCTCAAACATGAACTGGCACACGCACCAGTATGGGCTACACCCAATTAAAAAGAAAAACCTCACTTGTTTTCACATTCAGACAGCAAGGTGATGACAGCCGTGCTGACACAAAAGAAGTGGCAGGGACACAAGCCACTAGCATATTACAGTGGATCACTAGAACCAGTGATGCAGGGACACTTTCCTTGTGAGCAGGCACTTGCTGCTGCTGCATTCACAATTGAGAAAGCATCATAAATAATGATGGGGTGCCCAGTAATTTTGTATGTGGAACATGCATTGTTCGCAATACTAGAAAGGTCCAAATCAAGATTGACAACTCGGAGAGCATCAGACTATGAGATTATACTAACAAACCCTGCAATAGAAGTGGTAAGGTGCAGGACGGTAAACCCAGCAGAATTCATTGCAGAACAAATAGAGGAGGAGGATTACATGCATGACTGTGTGGCATGTATGGAAAGGAATGAAGGGAACCCCCTGGTAAAAGAAGAAATAATTGAGGCAGTGACATGATCTTTATTGATGGGAGTTCAAGTATCAACCCATATTCAGGACATAGGCATTCTGGTTCAGCAGTAGTAGTGTGACACAAGCATGGAATACATAAGGAAGGATAATTGATAGTGTTCTCCCAAACACGACTGCCAGCACACTACAAGCGGCAGAACTGGTGGCAGAATTGGTGACATTAATCGAGGCACTAAACATGTCAAAGGCGCAAGCAGTTCATATATTTTCAGACTCTGCATACATAACAACCACTGTACATTAGCCAGGTGGGAAAGGAGACCGTTCAAGGGAAGTGATGGCACACTAATGCAGCATGCAGCACCTTCGAGTGAATTATTGGAAATGTTGCCACTCCCAGTAGAATTGGCAATAATAAAGTGCAAAACCGATACTGGGGGCAAGATTTCATTTAATTTCACTGGGCAACGAAAGAGCAGACAGGGCAGAGAAAGAAGAAGCATATCTGCCAGAAGGAACATGTGTGCTGTTCCCTGATGAAGAGGAGAAAAAACGACTTGTCGCTTTGATGATGGCAACTGAAGAACAAAATGCACTGCCAGAGGTTATCGATGCAAATGCAGAGAAGCAGCAAATGATGAAAAAGAGCTGTGGATTTAATTTGGTTGCAAAATAGCACAGGCACAGTGGAAATGCCAAAGAAGTTGTTGATAGTGGCTCGCTACCCAACCCACATATCGAATGAGCATCTGGCTGCAGGGATAAGTGAAGACTGGGTTGTGCCAAATGTATTTGAGCGTGTGTCTGAATTTGTTCGAAATTTCTACCAGGTCCCACTTTCCGAGTGGTCTGTGGAACATTACTGCGACCGAAGGGGCCCTTCCGGCATTTGCATATAGACTATGTCAACGTGCAAGAACAGATGTACCTCTTATAGATACATGCTTACTGTGCTATGTCTGTTTTCAAGTTGGCTTGAGGCTGGTCCCTGTGCCTGTAATGCCACCCGTGCAGTGGCTACATCTTTAGTGAGGTAGGTATTTCTGAGGTGGGGGATACAAGACGAAATTTGCTCTGACAATGGCCGGCATTTCCGAAATGATTAACCAAATAACTTCTTTCTGGGAATACGGCACAACTTATGTACCGTTTACCACCTGCAAGCCAACTGTGTGTGGGAGAGAATGAATGGTCTATTAAAAGAGCACTTGGCTAAACTAACACAGGTGCTTGGGAAGTCTTGGTTGCACTGCTTACCTCTTGGACTCTTTGCTTTGCGAAATTCACCTGGAGGAGATAATCCTCACACTCCACATGAGATTGCTACTGGCCAGAGAATCCATGCGGCTATGTCCCCGGCACGTACAATCTCTGATGCTAACTCTTCGTTGAACATATTGGGGGCGGAATTTCACATGTACCTCTCAGAACTTGCAAAATTGCTTGCATATATATCCCGACAGACAAACCCAAGGGTACGGACAGAGCAAGCAGTCAAGCAGGGAAGGGAATTTCCGTAAGCAACACTTCTCTACCCTGGGACAGGGCGCCACATTAGGAGGCAGGCGGCCACGTAATGAACGGTGCCGGTACAGGACTGGCACCGTTCATTACGGGCTGCCCTATTACGAGGACTGCTGTGGGACTCGCTAAGGAACGCCTGGTCAAACCAGGTGTCCTTAGCGGGCCCCGCTAGCAGTCCAGTATGCTAACAGGCCCATCATTAACGGGCCCATTTTTAGCATCCTCCCCATTCCCATTGAGCCCTATGGGGGCTCAAATGGGAATGGGGATGTACCGGGTCCCGCGAAAGGGATTTACCAGGCCCTCCAAGGTTGGAATGGCCCGGTAAATCTGCTTTTGCGGGACCTGGACCTGGAACCCGGTATGGAGGTAGTTATGCCGCTTTTAGTGGCATGGCTACCTCCATACTCCTAATGAGGCCCAGGGTGTTGATAAAGAAACAAGTCAGGAAGTGGAAAGAGGACAGGTTCACGGGTCCACACACTGTAGTAAACTCAACACCTACTGCTATGAAGATAAAAGGATGCAGAGGATGAGTTAATCTCACTGACATGCGCGGGGACAAGAGCACTGGCTCTCCCGTAGAAGAGTGGCAGAGCGCAACATGATGGGGAGCAAACATCAGCTTTCATTAACTTTTTTCAGCAATACGGTTTTATAGAAGAAAAGTGAAGGAGGAGAGGGCAATGTACAGGACAATGTTTTTTATAAACGGACGAAACAAAAAATATCTGCTTTCTGGAGTGTGATAATATTAACATGCATTAGTATAGGATTAATATTGTTCTTATGCTTTTTATTTGAAGAAAAAACAGATATACGTTCAACATTGGTTAAGAGAGGGGGAACATAAATGTGTTAAATGAAGAATTCCATCATGACACTGAAAAGGAGCAGGTTATATCATCTGGAAACATCTGCTACGATTAAATGTTACGTGTGGGAAGAGAGAGAGCGAACGGCACATGTTATGTCTGCTCACTAATTCCACACATAATAGGGGCACCCAAGCTTTTCTGTCATGACCATCAACAGGGTGACCCTGTAGACGCACTCTCCCACCATCTAGGTGTAGGTATCTTTGTAGCTCTGGCACCTTTTGGCCCAAGAAAACAGATACAATGGCTAGTTGGGCTCACTCTTTGCACACCTGGCACTTGTCACAGCCACAGACACTATTAGGGCATGTTAGCTAGGGGGACTTCCTGGTTTCCACCAAGATTGCCGTTCCGTAGGCCATGTGTCTCTTGAGTAGCTCATTACTAGTTGCTGGGAGTGGCTGGCTCTATTCTGCCGTGCTTCACGTTATTCTGCAACTTGCAGCATGATGCTTACCGGTGAACCTCTGACCTGGAATGCAAAGAGACCAGCGTTAGAAGAGGTGAACATTCTATACAGAATATAGGGGGTCATTCCGAGGTTCGAGGTAAGGGAAAAACAATGCCGGTAAAGGATTACCGGCATCGCTTACCGCTCCGGGCTATTCCGACCATCCAAACCGTTATTAGCGACACCGTAAATAACGGTGCCTCTAATAGCAGCATGGGCGCGGGCACGCGGCCCTTCATACCGGCAATAGCGGCATGCCGTAAACTGGAGGACATCACAAGTCAAGCGGACATGCTAATACCGGCATCATGAAGGCGCTAAACGTGGATACCGGCATGGTGTAAATACTGGCATCGCTGACCAACCGTAAAATGCCATGTGCAATGTTCCCAACTGCCTCAGGCGCACACCATCAGCACAGGTGGAGGCAATGGAGTCTGGGCCTGTACAAAAGGAGCACACACACACACACCACACCCCTTTCCACACCAAGATCAATCCAATAGTAGCATCAATACATCAGCTGGAGGACATGCTTGCATTGCAACACCGGCAACAACAGGCACCACAGAGGAGACGCAGCAGGAGAATGAGGGTGAGACTGGCCCAGCATGTCCCACCAGTGCAGCCAGCGTAACCACGGATTCATCCCCCAAACCCAAACATCAGAGCCAGTCCTTTCAACCCAACCCCGGAGCAGAACCACACCCTGTACCATCTGGACCGGGACACCATCAACACCATCGTGGACATGATACACGAACACAGTGGGGCACATGCATGGCATATCACCACCCTTATCCACTCGCATCCTGAAGCAAGTGCTGGATGCCCTCCTCAAGCACACAACGGAATACATATCCCTACCACGGACTCCCCAGGAGATTCTAGAAACAAAAAGTGGCCTCCATGCACTGGCAGGCATGCCAAATTGTATAGATGTCCTTGACTGCACCCACGTGGAGTTGGTGGCCCCGCATGCCGTGGAGGTCGTTTACCGCAATCGCAAGCAATACCACTCCAACAAGCTGCAGATGGTAGGTGACGCCAGCAAGATCATCACACATTGTTGTACCCGATATCCCAGATCAACCACAGGAATTTTACATGTTAACATGGGAAAAATTAGCGCTGAATGCCTAACATTGCAGAGCCTACTGCCAACGCTCCCCATCAGGAAATCCTACAGAACGCCATACATCACTAAATGGACACTGACACAGTTTTATGCGTACACAATGCATGAGCAATAAGACGGCAGAGCACACCGTGCATCATCTTGAAGATGCAACCCACACCATTATTCCATGGCACAGGACAAATTAAGGGCATAAAAATGGCGTGCATACATCAAGGGACATGTGCGTGTGGACAACGATAATCTGGCGGCATGTGCATCCGACGCAACGTGCCCCTGCCCCCTGACATTGAACTGCAACCACCTGGTGATGAAGGGGATGAAGAAGAAGTGGCTGGACATCATTGCGGTGCCGATGCACAGGAGGGACGTGCTGTGGGTCAGTCAGTGATTGCGCAATATAACTGACACACATGGCCGCAGAGGGTGACATGATAGTTTCACAGAGGGCACTGGGTGTGGGGGTACATGCACACTATGCACTGTATATGATTAAATGACACATGCGCAATGATGAATGTCCACTCAGGTCTTGCTTTTGACACAATGGGTGTATTGAATTTAACAATGTAAACGATAACCCTCCTTCACCCTCACCCCCTTCCACCTCCCCCCTTATCTCCCCCACACACCCTCACCCCCTCCCCCACAACTCCCCCACACATCCTCGCCCCCCCTCCCCCTCCCCACACAACTCCTCCACACACCCTCACCACCCTCCGCCTCCCCCCACAACTCCCCCACACATGTCCCAACAAGTCTCTAATGCCTTCATCAGGCTGCCCAGACTATTTTTAGCACTCCCTGGACCTGGTGGCGGCATGCTTGGCCGGCGCAGGGTGCACGACGACCGGCGGAGTGTGCTGGTCTGGGTAGAGCTTGACGAGGATGGTGTGGCCGCCTGCTCAAATTGGGTTGCCGGACGTTCCGACTCCATGGCATCGGCTATGTGGTTGAGTACCTGCCACAGGGCGGATACCTCCTCGCACAGGCGGCTAGTATTCTCTGCAATTATCTTGCCCATGGAGGTGGTGCTGTCTGTGATTGTCTTGCCTACAGAGGAGATGTTCTCCCGCCACTCCTGCCTACCCTGGGCATTGTCCTCCACAAACTGCCGCACAAGGGCAGTCAGCTGCTACGAACGCTTCGGTCCTGCGGGTGCACCTGTGGAGGTGGATGGTGCCTGGGTGTCATGCTCGGCCTCACTGCTCTCCACTATGGGACTAATGGCCCCTTGAATTAACTCCCCCCCAGACTGCTCAGGGGTGGTGCCGTGGTCTGACTCAAGTGATGTGATTTGTGGGGATGGCAGTGGACTGGGCGTGTGAGGCAGTTCTGAGGAATCGTCCTCCACAGGCACCCATACCTCTCCCTGTGCCGCCTCCTCAGCCTGGGGTGCTGTGGCTGCCACCTCCCAGCCAGACTGGACTCTTCCGAATGTGGAGCCTCGGCTGTCTCCTGTAGCTGTGCAACAGGTGTTGCGGCTACCTCCTCAGCGGCCCTTGGCAGCACCGGTGACCTGGCAACCTGAGATGTTTTCACTGGTGGTGCACGGCGGGCCTTGGGTTGGGCCTTCGAGGTAGAAGGCCGGTTGGCCTCATCCCGGGCCCTCTTCCGGGGTGTGGTTTTCTGTGGGGTTGAGTCCTCGGCATCGCTGTCATGGTCTGAGCCTGTGGGGGTCAAAGAGAGGGACGGCATGAGTGATGTATTGATAGGCATCAAACATACATTTGTACAATTGATCGTCCACACAATCGAGGGTAATAGGCATTTGAGTTTGGATGATCACGTTGTTTGATACATGGGTGGATGATGCAGGCATACGTCGGGGTCACTCATGTTGGGCAAGACCTATGGTATGTGACATGCATATTTGTTGGGGCCTTCATGCAGTGTGACTTATGGCATTTACATTTTGTGTGGTATGTGTCAGGTACGGCATTGCCTTGCTGCATGTGTCTGTGATGCGTCCGACAACTTTGCTGGTAGTGTGTGTGTGTTGGGCCACGGCTTGCCTCTTTGGACAGAAATATTGGTTGACTCATCAGACTCTGCATTACAGTGTTTTCATAGGACACTCGCCTCCATCCGCCAATGTTGTGGCGCCACACTCCATATCTCTGACATCTTCTATCCCCTCAATGCCAATCAGGCTGGCACAGATGTCCTCACATCGGGACAGCTTGATGGGGGAGCTGGCTCCACCGCCTGTTGCCATTGCCTGGCTCCTGTTCACTGAGTGTATGTTCCGTACTCGCAGCCGCAAGTTGTCCCAACGCTTCCTGCTGTCTATTATGGTGCATGGGGTTTTCCCGACTGCGCTCACTTTCTGCGCCACAAGTGCCCAGATATATTTTTTTTCCGAATGATGGCCTCCCTCTTCATGCTGTGGGCGAACACGATCTCAGCATGTTCCTGCAGGGTTCCAGCTAGCATCTCCAACTAGTCTTCGTTGAAGCGCTCCTTGCGCTGGCAGGTGGCGCCCTTCTTGACGGCCTTGGGCATTGTGGTGTGTTAGATGAAGATTTTCCAACAAACCGCAGAGTCCCAAAGGTCCTGTGTGCTGAGAATGGCAATGGATTGTGTTTTTAAAGCTGGCCGCTGTGCTCCTTCCAGTTCCTGGGCGATGGCGCTACTTCCGGTTCCGCTTATTTACGGTGACCGTTATTAGCGGTGACCGCTAACAGCGGTCACCGCTAATGCCGCATTGGTTCATGCCGGTAGTGCAATCTGCACTATGCATGATGCCGCTAAGGGCATTTTTCGTGCCTTTAACGGCATGGCAGTAATGCCCTTACCGGCATGGCGCAAAGCTCGTGCCCGCAAAGTGGTAATAGCGGTAAAGTTTCATGGGGTTTGGTTGAATGTGGTAGAATGAGTGTATGATTGACATAAAGTATGGTTTGGGCCTTAACTTTTAGTGCAGAGTGTGGAGAGCTTCCCAAGCCAAAATGGAGACTTCCAAAAGGATCAGTGATTGGTCAGAAGTAAAAGAAAGGCATTGTTGGAACATTCTAAACCGCCTTTCATTGTCAGAAGCCCAGCTGGAAGGTCTTATGTTTGAAGCTCTTAAGATTTAGAAACTTTAGCTAGGCCCTTGTGCCTAGAATTTGTTATTTGGATCAGGAAAGTGTTGGAGAATTTAAAAAGAAACTCAGAAAACATTCCGGTGAAAGAAAGAAGCAAGTTAAGTGAATTTATTATCTTTTTTCGGACCTTTGTGAAATTCAAGAAGGAGTTAAATTTCAATACAATTTATTAACTTGATCCTGTTTTCTTATTCTTTGTTAAAAGAGTAGTTCGTTTTCTTCTTTAACAATTTTATTTTTGGATTTCTTGAACAGTACTATAATTTATTGAACTGCGTCACATTTTTTTGCACTTGGCAAGTTGGTGAGTTGGAGGTCTGTTCATCATTTCAGCGTTGTGTGTTTTTTCGGGCGTATAAAAATTGAGTATTGTTCCTTTTAACGGTAACCGTGCTTTCCTTAATGTCGGGCTAGCGTTAGAAATCTTACACTGTCTGCGCAAGTGACAGTGTTATATACACGCGATCCCGAAACAATATGTTTTATTTACTAAAATTCTAACCTGGCGCGCGTACCTCATTAAGCTGCCTCTTCAAGGATTAGTGTCCGGAACTAAGTAATTTCTTCTTTCCTGTTTGAACAAATAACATTAAGGAGAGAGAAATACTAATCCACTACGCATGCGCATATGCCATTTTATTTTGAACTCTATTCTCTGTTCATGTGCGCATCCATTTTAGAAGGAAAAAGAATATCTTCACGCATGCGAATAACTCTGGTCAAGTGAACGCTTCTTTGAAGAGCGATATTCTATGCAAGCAAAAGCTCCAATTAGTGAACACTCTTATCTATCCACAGGAACAAACAATTTTAAATTGAATAAGCCAGAGTGTCATTTTTGGAATTTGCGTTAAAGCTAGAGATTCATACAAAAGACGGATCTAACATTTCCAGATGGGCGTGTGTGTTTTTGAAATTTGAACTGCTAGAGGATTAACTCATGAAACTGAGAGAGTAAGCTAAAGATAGCAGTTTTCCAATACCGAATTGAAGAAGTTAGTAAGAGCATCTGAGACTCTATTTTTTCTTCAGTAGAAATCAAACACGTCCTCTACGTTATTCATAGAGGATATTCAGGTATGGTTGCGTGTTTATTTACTTAATTTGATAAAGAGAAGTCAGAGCCTAGGAATAGAAAGGTTAGTGACTAAAGTATATTTGTTGTTATTTTATCTACAGCTTAACAGATTAAGAAGCTGAGCAAAACCTGAAGTTTATTATTTTGTCCCATGTTCCCCCTTTCCCTTGGGGGTGCTCTCAACTGCACTGTTTGATACCAGTTAAGAGGTTAGCATCCAAAGGGGACTGCGGGGGTTCAGCAGCTTCCGGGGACAACATCAGATTGAAGATAAGCCTGACAATAGCCCTCCATTAACGGGCTATTGACTACATGGACACTCTATTTGCGCCATGCCGGTAAGCACCGTTACTTACCTCCAACCTCGGAATGACCCCCATAGACTTTGAATTCAGGATTTACCATCGACGTTGCGCGGCCCATTCTTCATTCCAGCACACTTCAGGAAACTTTCACCAGGCGTTCAGCATTTCAACCTTCACCCGGCTCCTCCCATCGCTTCTCTGCAACCGAAGTTCCAGCAACGTTGGCGTTCCAGCCCGCATACCACCGCCGCTCCTGAGCACCCACCTGCAAGGGAAAAGGAGACAGCATTAGAAGGCAAGTCAGCAGGCAATAAAGCACACAGCCAACACATACCATGCATACCGCTAGCAGCAGTTCGAAGAACAGCTGAGCATTGTGGCTCACAGCCGTTCACCAGAGAACACTCAGCACCCATCAAGCAGCGCCTGCAATAAAACATACCCGCTGACCACTCTATAGCAGACCAAGCATACTGAAAGCAGCGTATGCAGTCATTCAGGCCCAATATTGCTAATAGTAGCGCCAGGAAGGCACAGCACACAAGTTCTATTGAAAACAACATAAAAAACAGCACACAACAGCAGAGACTGTTTCATCAGGCCACTGCAAGGCTAATAAACGCCAACAGGCAGTTCTGCAGGACTCTCTTCATTGAAAGGCAGACAAGGTGCGTCCTAAAACCGCAGCTGGACTGGGTTTGACCACCATTGAAGTAACTGGTGCTGCATTGCACAACTACACAGAAGCATAGCGCCCCTGCGTTAGACAGCAGGATGGAGAACCCACCATTGTAAACACTGAGGTGAGCTGAGTGCCCATTGGGAACACCAGGGAAACCAAGGGGTGGGCAGGGAGGTTGAGGGGAGCTAAGAGTTCACTACGTTCTCCAGCATGGGGTCTGGCATGGATTCACATGCTCATGAATATTCCCCGTCGTCAGGCCGGGAATCCTCGGTATAGAAAGAAATCAGTATCAGTTTAGTTTCTGATCTGTCTTTCTGTCATACTGCCCCCAGCCAATGACTGCCCTCTCCCTAAACCCCGCCTCTGGCAGCCATCCTCAGAATTTTACCGCACATTCAAGTGTTGGGAGTCCTCGTGCTGTAGCTCTCGAGCTTTTGCTGCGTTTTTGCGCTTTTTTCAGGAGATTTTTTCTCTTTTTTCGGTTAACTGGAGCCTCAAGCTCCACCGTTTCTACATCCGATCAACGGGGATCCGTTTCGGGGTTTTCTACGCCCCTCAAGGGTGAAGATTTCGTCGAGTTACGCTTTTGGAGGATTCCAGAAGTTCCAAGGCCTACCCCGGACATGGCCCAGGAGAAAGGAAGCTCGACGCCCGGGAAGTTGTTCAGGACCTGCCCTGGATGCCAGCTTCAGAATGTTTTCAAGGAGGACGAGCATTCGTTAAGGCTCTACTGTCTCCATGAGGACAAGACGCACACAGAGAAGGACTGTGCGTTTTGTGGGAACATGTCAGAGTGGACCATGAAGGATCGCCACCTCCGTCTCGCCAACTGGCTGGAAGGGAAGAGCCCGTCAGGCGAGAAGAAGAAAAAGAAGTCTGAGCGGTCTTCTAAGTCCTGTGAGGGCGCCCTGGCGACAGGGGCCCAACAAAAGGCTAAGCACCGCGAGTCCGCAGGCACCGGGAGCGCCGAACGTTCGGGCTCCTTGGCTGCCAGGCAGGGCGCATCCTCCCTGGCCCCATCAACCACGAGCCAACGCTCTGGCTCAGGTAAGAGGAAGTCCGAGAACCCAGCGAAGCTTCTGGAGAGGCCCCGGTCGATCTCGAAGATTCCGGCAGAGGGGGAGCGAGGCTCGGACCCTCCCCCAAGGTGAAGGCCCCAGGCGTACAGAAGGTGACGATGGCCTTAATTCACCCTGCTAAGACCTCGATTGAGGATGTCGCCGCGGCCCTGGCTCAGCCTGTGGGGGCTACACCAGTGGAGGCGACCTCAGGACCCAGAGTCTCCCTGCCACTGCGGAGGGAGTCGTCTTTCAGGCCCATTGAGAAGACCCCCACAAAGTCCTCGTTGGAAAAGGTGGGGGAGGGGCTGGTGGCCATCGTGGATACAGACACGACCTCTGAAGAAGAGCTCATCGAAGTCGTGGAAGAGGCCCAGCCCATCGGGAGGGATCCCGACTAGGACGACGACGAGAGCGACGGTGTCGCTGACGAGGCTCCTCAAGAGCCCTCGCGCCCGTCGTTTCCGGCGCCACAGGACACTTCGGCGGCCATTTTGTCGGCGATTCAGTCCTTATGCTCGGAGATAAGGACAAAGTTGCCCCTCCCCCCGACGGAGGTACCTGAGCCAGACCCGACGGGGGAACCGGAGCCAGGACCTTCGGAAAGTCCACCGCATAAGAGGAGGAAGACGCATCCTACGCCACCTCTCCCACCTCTGCGGCCTGCTCTGCCTTCCCCCCGGTCTACTACCCATGGGGATGATACAGGCACGGACACAGCTACGACAGGTACAGATGACGACGGAGGCGACGACGGGACGTGTCCCCCGTCGCCCCCTGCTCGGGCGTCCCCGCCCGACGAGATTGGATCCTTTCATGCCATGATTTCCAGGGCATCCGAGCTCTTCCAGCTCTGCCCAGAAGAGAAGAAGGAAGGGTTCCTTTACCAACGGCGCGAGGCTAAATGGAAGACGGTCCTCGCCGTACCGCTTCTTGATGACATCTGGGATGAGGGGCTCGCCCGCCTCAAGAACCCTGCCATGGCGCCGGCAAAGAGGGACCGGTACGAGAAGAAGTACCGGGTCCACGACGCTGCCCCCTTGTTCCTTCGGGCGCAACCTACCCCGGATTCGGTCGTCTCGTCGGCGGCGGCAAAGAAGAAAGCTGGGGGGCATCGGCCTCGACATCAACTTCCCCGCCGGACGGCGAGGGCAGGAAGCTGGACACGATGGGACGACGGATCATCTCATCCACAGCGACCACTATCAAGGCGGCCAACGCCCTGGCTATCGTAGCCCGCTACGACAGGGAGTTGTGGTTCAAAATCGCCCCTCTGTTGGACTTCCTTCTGGACGCCAAAAGGGCTGAGGCCCTTGAAATTCTACAGGAAGGTGAGATTGCTTCGGACCACGCCATCACGGTGGCAACGTACATCGCCGACACCGGTTTCCGTCAGTTGGGCAACAGCGTTTGCTTGAGACGACGAGGATGGCTCAAGGCCACGGATTTCCGCCAGGACGTACAAACCAAGGTTTTGGACATGCCCTTCGACGGGAACAACCTGTTTGGGAAGGCGGTTGATGAGTCCCTTCAGGCCATCAAGGCAGAGACACAGAGACTGCCCGGGCACTGGGAGTGCTCCAACAATGACGGCTGTCCTTTCGGAGCTCCGGAGGCAGATAAGGTGCCTCCAAGGGATCCGGCAGTGGCTCCTCCATGTACCGCCAAGCGGCAAGATCTTCGTCCCAGGAAGCCTACAGGGGACGCGGCAAGTCAGGTGGTGCCCGTCGTCGTCGACAGGGAGGTCAAGGAGGCAAGGCGCCTCCAAAAAAGATTGAACCGACCGTGGGGTCGGGCCCCTGCTGAAGCACCCCGGTGGGAGGCCGGCTGGCGAGGTTCGTCAGTGTGTGGGAGTCCATCTCCACGGACCGTTGGGTGCTGGACGCCCTGGCCCAAGGGCACGCCCTCGAGTTTCAGAAGAAGTGCCCTCGCGTTCCACCCGTGGCCAGGAAGGAAAATCACGTCCCTCAACTACTGTTGGAAGTAAGGGCGATGCTCAAGAAGGGTGCCATCGAGCTCGTCCCAAAGAGCTTCGGGGCTCCGGAGTTTACTCAAGGTACTTCTTCGTAAAAAAGAAGACAGGAGGATGGCGCCTCATCCTGGACCTGCGACGACTGAACAAGTACATCAAGGCACATAATTTCCGTATGGTCACCCTCCAGCACGTGCTGGGACAGCTGGAGGAGGGCGATTTCCTGTCGTCATTGGACTTGGAGGATGCGTACTTCCACATCCCCATTCTAAAAAGACACCGAAAGTTCCTCAGGTTCGTGGTCCAAGGGCGGCACTACCAGTTCAAGGCCCTCCCGTTCGGATTGAAGTCGGCACCCAGGGTGTTTACCAAGTGCCTCGCACCGGTGGTGGTGCGGCTGCGCCTACAGGGGATCCACGTATACCCCTACCTGGACGACTGGCTCATCCGGGCAAGGACAAGGGAGCTCGCCATGGAGCACACTGCGAAGACCGTCCATCTGCTCACGGACCTGGGATTCTCCATCAACTTTCCAAAATCCCACCTGGTTCCGTCGCAAGTCGCCCTGTTTCTGGGAGCCAAGCTTGACACAGTGGCGCGGCTGGCCTCGCCGTCGGAGGAAAGGAACAGGATCGTTCTGGGCAAGGTGCAGCATCTGCTGGCCACGGACATGGCCAGGGTAAGATCTATCAAGTCCCTCCTCGGGATGATGTCCTCCTGCATTTACCTGGTGAGCCTTTGCAGGCTTCGGATGCGCCCCTTGCAAGAGTTCCTCGACGTCCGCTGGGTCCAGTCGACGGGCAGCTTCGGGGACAGGATCCCTCTCAACGAGACGTTCCGTCAGGCGATCCGGTGGTGGGGTACCCGCTCCCATCTGTCGGCGGGCACGGACTTTCAGACCCCAGCTCACCAGGTGACGGTGACGACGGACGCCTCCCTGGAAGGTTGGGTAGCGCACTCCGGAGATCTTCAAGCAAGAGGCCTTTGGCTCCCGGAGGAGAAGTCACTCCACATCAACATCTTGGAGCTCTGCGCAGTGTTCTGGGCCCTCAGGTCCTTTCTTCTGTCCCTCAAGGGCAAGGTGGTGAGGATCTTCACCGACAACACCACCACGATGTTCTACATCCGGAAGCAGGGCGGAACCAGGTCCCCGGCCCTATCCAAGGAAGCCCAGGATCTGTGGCATTGGGCCGTCGCCCAAGGGATGTTTCTGGTGCCTCTTCATCTGGCAGGAATAAAAACCACGATCGCCGACTCACTCAGCAGGGAGCTGCGCTCGTGCCATGAGTGGGAACTACGCCTGGATCAAGTGGATCGACTCGCCTGACGATGGGGCGAACCCCAAATCGATCTCTTCTCGACGGCGATGAATTCCAAGTGCCGGAGGTTCGCCAGCAGGTTCCCTCAGCCGAGGAGCAGGGGCGATGCTTTCTCGTTCCCCTGCACGGCCTATTTCTTTATGCGTTCCCTCTGCTGCCGTTGCTGCTCCGGCTCATCAACCAGCTCAAGAGGTCCCGGTGCAGGATGATCCTCGTCGCACCGGCGTGGCCGAGACAGATCTGGTTCCCGGACCTTCTGGACTTGTCAACGTCCACACCAGTCAAGCTGCCGACGGACGCAGACCTTCTCTCCAGAGAAGGAGGCGCCATTCTTCACCACAACCCGGAGTCGCTGAACTTGCAGGCCTGGCTCCTGGAGCACTAGAGTTTGGAGGGTACGACATCCCGGCCGACTGCAGAGAGGTTCTTGCAAAGGCCAGGGCGTCCTCAACTCTCAAGTGCTACGGACATAAGTGGAAGAGGTTCTCTGTCTGGTGCCGTGCACAGAAGATTAACCCTCTGCGGATTACGGCCCCTCAAGTACTGCCGTACCTACTGTCGCTGGCCAAAGCTGGACTGGCTCACGCCTCCATCAAAATACATCTGGCTGCAATCTCCCGATATACCAAGACTACGGGACGGGCGTCCTTGTGGTCTCATCGACTGGTGAAAGAATTCATGAAGGGACTATTCCGATCATTCCCGCCGGTGAAGGCTCCTGCCTCGCCGGGGGAGCTTAATGTGGTGCTGACCAGGCTCATGGGGGCCCCATTCGAGCCTATGCATTCGGCGCCTTTGAAGTTCCTGTCATGGAAGACAGCTTTCTTCATGGCCATCACCTCCGCACGACGAGTGGGAGAGATCAGGCCCTATCTTGCAAGCCTCCATACTTGACTTTTCATGACACGAGGGTGGTGCTGAGGACGCACCCCTCCTTTATGCCCAAGGTGCCATCGGACTTCCACCTCAACAAGCCCGTGGTGTTGCCAGTTTTCTTCCCGTCGCCTTTGTCGCCGGCCGAGAGGACTTTGCACTCGCTGGATGTAGCTAGAGCGCTGAAGTTCTACGTGGACCGCACAAAGAGTTTTCGGAAGACGTCACAGCTGTTTGTGAACTTTGGGAATGTGAATCAAGGGAAGGCTCTCTCGAAGACTTCCATTTCCAGATGGCTCTCCGGCTGCATCATGCACTGTCACCGGTTGGCAAACTGACCGCTGCCCGGCCGTCCGAGAGCCCATTCGACCAGAGCGATCGCTGCTACCATGGCGTTCCTGTCTGGTGTGCCCCTACTGGACATCTGCAGGGCTGCGACGTGGAGGTCGACGCACACCTTCACAAGATTCTACTGCGTCGATCGGGACTCCAGGGAGGAGTCCAGGGTGGGCCAAGCAGTGCTGCGCAACCTGTTCGCCTAAGGTGAGCCTGGTGAGGAGGTAAGAGATGCTTAATGTTGAGTTGTTGTATTGCTTAATGTTGAGCCTGTTGCCACCTCCCGTGGTTGTGCATGTGTGTATTGCTCTGTATTCTCTTATTCATGAGCATGTGAATCCATGCCAGACCCCATGATGGAGAAGGAAAAAGTTACTTACCTGTAACTGTTGTTCTCCAGCATGGGTCTGGCATGGATTCACATGTGAACCCTCCCTCCTACCCCTCTGCGGCTCTTCACTTGGTCATACTGCCACTTTACGTGCTACCAAATCTGAGGATGGCTGCCAGAGGCGGGGCTTAGGGAGAGGGCAGTAATTGGCTGGGGGCAGTATGACCCAGAGACCAGTGATTGGTTACTACTAAGAAAGACAGATCAGAAACGAAACTGATACTGATTTTTTTCTATACCGAGGATTCCCGGCCTGACGACGGGGAATATTCATGAGCATGTGAATCCATGCCAGACACATGCTGGAGAACAACAGTTACAGGTAAGTAACTTGTTCCTAATATCTACTCCCTCGCCTTAGGTGTGGCTCCTACAGACAGCTCTAACATGCACGCCCCAGCAGCGACCATAACCCAGAAGCTCCAGACGCTCCTGCAGAGGCCAGGTAAGCCTATCATTTTCCTGCCTCATGCTGTCTCATATGAGGAAGCAGGATACCTAATGCACCTTTCCCTCTGCAAAATTAGGGGTCTATTTCAAGGACCAAGTGTTTCTGTCCCGTGGGTGGATGAAGGGGAAGAGGTGTACACAAATAATTACATGCAAATTGACAAGATGGCAAAAATGAAGAAACGAAAAAGATGATAGTAGAAAATATAACAGAAGGCTCTAAAAGGGGAGTAGATAATAAGTGAACATAAACCACTATAGAGGGGTGTGCAGCATTCCTTGGTGTCATACAAGACAATTCATGAACATAAAAGGAGCAGTGTGTTATGGTGGCCAATTGGAGGGGGGAATAATGCAATGTCATGCTGAAGGTTTGGTGGGTTTTGCACAAAATGTGGTGTTCAAAATGAATATTAGCTGCAATTTCGGGAAATATGTGCATGCATTGACTTGGATAGGTGAAAATCATCAACCAGTTTACTAAAAGAGCTTTACACGATTCCCTTTGTGTTGCAGGCCCAGTGGGTCCATCCATTTGGGAACTAACACCGGCTGTGCCAAGGTGATGAGTGTGGTGCTGATGCAGGGGACAGCTGTCATTATGGACCTGTGGTGGGAATATGTATCGAAGGCCTACTCCGATATTTCTCCTGATTGGAGTGGAGTTTGTGCGATCGTTACACTGTAAAGCCCTGCCCTGGTGGTGTCCAGCAACAGTAGTACCATGGGGCTTTCGCTAAAGGAGCAGTCACTCGAGCTGAAGGAACAGGTGGTGCAGCGAAGAAAGGAACAAACATTACTAGGCAGAAACAGGAGAGCTAATAATTACTGGTCTGAAAGGAGTGCAGAAATGTGGCAGTAATCCCAGAGGAGTTTAGACTATTTTCCAAGGCAGCCACCTTTTTCACATCTTCCGGGTGTGCAAGATGCAGCTAATGCGAAGTGGCTCCTGCTGACGAAGTACGAGTTGCTGCAAATGGCCAATTGAACAGCAAACGGTCTAAATGCAGTAAAGGAAGAGTTGAGAGCACTAAGTTTAGTGGCTCTTCGACATAGGTATTTCAAATGGATTGTGTCCTCCCACGTATTCCTTATCTTTGATATTCCCTTATCCAGCTTGCTGCTTTCGAATTTTTTATTTTTTTTTCAGTAGAGGGCTGTGCATCGATGCCTGTCGAGTTGATGTCCCTCGGAGGCTTCCGTCTCGACAGCAACGTCATCACGGGTATAAGTAGTTGTGCGCAGGATCTGTTGCTCAGTTCCGTTTTTCTGCGCTTCACGAGCTTTAGGAACGTAATGCTCGGTTCTGTGAAGAAATGGAAGGACATCCATTTTTTTAGTCTAAAATCCTTCAATCCTTCGATCGAGATGGCCTCTTCATCGGCTCCATCTACGCCCGATCTGGTTTTAAAAAATACCGAGATTGTGGGGCAAAAATGTCCTTGACAGACCCACACAGGGTCTGTCTGTGGTGCCTTGGGGCAGAGCATCCATGTTCAGAATGCGAAGAGTGTTTGTCGATGACGGCAAAAGCCATAAGAGAGTGCAGAGGGAAGTTGGAAAGAGGGAAGACCCAAAAATCCATGACCCCTACTAAACGTATCTCAGGCGAGTCGAGACCATCGTCTCCTCGATGTAAAAAACACTCCCGTTCACAATCTCTGAGCGAATCGCACCATTCATCATACAGCAAAAAAGGCATCATAGATCGCCTTCCACCTCATCCTCCAGTTCACCAGAGAGTTACATGTCCCACTAAGCACAGCTCCCCAGCTCAGTGGGAGGATTTCTGTAAAGATATGCTAAAGGTGTTTGAGAACACGTCCTTGCCCCCCTCAGAGACACCTAGAGGTGATACCCAAGAAGAAAAATCTGGTAAACTTAAGAGCTGTGAGTCTTTCACCTCGGCAAAACAAACTCCTAGAGAGTGTGAAAAACCCTTCAGTCGGGATAAAGCCTCTGTGATGTACAAGACGTCGTCACCATCGACTCCCATGTCGAAACCGAAGACTGCATCATCGACGCCTTCAGCGACTCCTCGAAGGAGAGGTCATCAATGCCTATAGCGTCAACCCCCTCGACGGCTGTCTGTTCAATACCCTTGATGACTTCATCGAAGACGTCAATGTCAAAGTCGATTCTATCGACGACCTCAAAGCAATCACAAATCCATCGAGGCCAATGACGTCCACGTCGACAATTACTAGTATTTCTCCACCTGTAGTGACTGCTATTGCCCCGTCAATGGAAAAGAGCTACATACCTCTGTGCTGCTCAGGTTGCTTTAACACCTTACCCTCAATTTATGAGGAAGGCTAGGATTCCGATGCAGAAAGACCCTTTGGTCTGGAGTGTATGAGGCCTTCCATGCCCGAAGAATTGCTCTCAGAATAGATCAGATTGAAAGACCTGCAAGAGTCCTTACAGGAAGCAAGCGGGATTGATATTTCCCCAGATGTTGATTTCAATAAGCCTGAACCAGGGGATTATGCAGACAGTAATTACAGGACACTTATGAACAGGGTGATGGAATATATGTGGTGGTCTAGGCCCACAACTGACACAAGCAAGATGACCTCACCGACATACTTGATAAGGGACCACAAGAAGATCCTATCGTGCCCTTTCACAAGTCCTTACAAAAGAAGGTGTCTACAAACTGGGAAACGCCGCAGGTGATACCTACAGTCAGCAAAAGACTTGGAGCTAAACATAGGGCATCAGCTGCAGATCCCCTATACTTGTCAAAACACCCAACCCCAGAAAGCTTAGTTGTTCAAGCTGCAACTTTGTCAGGTAAACAGACTGCATACCCTACAATCCTACAGGATCATGATGATAAAAAGTTTGATGCCATGGCCAAGAAAGTTTTCTCAGCATGCAGCATGGCCCTAAAGTCTTCTAATGCCACATGCACGCTGGCAAGATTTAGCTACACCCTTTGGGAGTGTGCTTCAATGACGCTGACCGTCTGCCTGAAGGGGAGGAGAGAGACTGTTTTCTTGAACATTATCAAGGACGGAAAGGAGGCTATGTGTGAGTCCCTCCATACCGGTCTCAACTCTGTTGACAGCATCAGCAGAGCCATGGCAGCTAGTACGACAATCTGCAGATTTGCGTGGTTGCGGAAGTCTGGATTTGCTCCGGACATACAGCCCAGACTTCTGAATATGCCCTTTGACGGCACTCATCTATTTGGCAAGAAAGCTGATGACAGTTACAAACTTCCAAAGCAGTGGCCAAATGCCTTGTTGCTGCGATAAGACAAACTCCGAACCACCCAGCCACCGCAGGTGCGCCCTGGAGGGGTAAGTCCTTTTGTTATTATTCAGCATTCGGAAGAGGCAGAGGACAGCCATCTCAAAGAGGCCAGAGACGTTTCCCCTGTGGTGGACGGGGTAAAGGTAGTGAGACCGCAACATCAGGTACTGCTTTACCCTCAGCATCTGCGTCAGCCTCCCCAAAACCTCTCTGAGGTCTTACATCACATAACAGCAGTAGGAGGCAGATAAACTCAACATCTGACAGAATGGCAGGCTATTACTTCAGATGCTTGGGCTTGGAGACAATTGCCCATGGTTACTGTCTGCCTTTCCTACAAACACCTCGGAGTCATCCACCGGGGAAAAACTCTTTGAAGTTCCCAGATCTGCTCCTTATGCAGGAGATTTTAGACCTGCTAGAGAAAAGTGCTATAGAACCAGTACATGTAGCAGAGAGGAACTAGGGCTGGTACTCCCCATATTTTCTAATACCCAAGAAAGACGGAGGATTGAGACCCATCTTGGACTTAAGAGACTTGAACAAGTGCCTCAGGAAGGACAAGTTCAAGATGGTTACCCTTTCTCAGATCCTTCAGGCCCTCCAGCTTGAGGATTGGTTGGTATCTCAGGACCTTCAGGATGCTTACTTTCATGTGCCAGGACATCGCAAGCACAGAAATTACCTGAGGTTCGCAATTGGCAACTCACTATCAGTTTCGGGTTCTGCCATTTCGGCTAACCTCTGCCCGAGGGTTTTCACCAAGCTAATGGCAGTTGTGGCAGCGAGTCTCAGGTGAGGGGGGATTCACATCTACCTCTAACTGTATGATTGGTTGATCAGGGCCAGGTCCCCGGAACAAGTCCTGGATCATCTAAACCATACCTGCCACTCCCTCCACAGGCTGGGCTTCTCCCTCAAGAAGTCCCACATGATACCATCACAAAGACTCCAGTTTATCGGAGCAGTCCCGGATGCATCCCTGGGAAAAGCCTCGCCACCAGAGGTGAGGGCTCAAGACATTCAGCAGATGGTGACGAAATTCCAAAATGCCCAGCATCTTCCGTCCTTCAATTTTCTGAGGTTGCTCGGCCTCATGGCATCCTGCATTTTTCTGGTGCCAGTGGCTCGCCTGAGAATGAGATCTCTCCAATGGCTCTCAGTACCCAGTGGTCACAGTTCTCAGGAAGGATGTCAGATCTCCTACAAATCCCAAACAGAGTCTCCCTGGATCTTCAGTGGCGGGACTGTCGGGAGAACATCTTGAAAGGAGAAGTTTTTTGGCAACCATGGCCGGAGATAACAGTAGTGACGGATGCCTCACTCACGGGTTGGGGAGCCCATACCAACGATTTGACCATCAGCGGTTGTTGGTCTTCATCGGAGTCCAAACTACATATCAACCGTTTAGAGCTGAGGGCAATCAGACTAGCGCTGATGGCCTTCTTGCCATCTGTACCGGAAAAGAATGTCCTGATAATGACGGACAACACAGTGGCCATGTACTACCTCAACAAAAGGGGGGGGGTGTAGGGTCCCTATCACTGTGCAGAGAGGCAATGCAGCTCTGCTTCTGTGCTATACAAGAAGGAATATCTCTGTCGGCAGTTCACCTAGCCGGAGAGAGGAACATGATGGCGGACACTCTGAGCAGGCAGAGCACAGTCTCCCACGAGTGGCAACTAGCTCAGGAGGTCCTTCAAGAGATCTTCACCCTTTGCGGAACCCCTCATGTGGATCTGTTCGCAACAAATGCCAACAGGTAGTGCGAACTGTACTGCTCCAGGGAATTTGCCCCGAGAGGAGCTCTAGGAAAGTGTTTGTGGTGGACTGGGAATTTCCACTCCTCTAGGCGTTTCCTCCAGTCCCTGTCATTCCTCATGTAATAAGGAGGTTGAGGAGGTTCAGGAAAACCATGATCCTAATTGCCCCAGATTGGGCCAGGACAACGTGGTTCCCGGACCTTCTAGACATGTCCATCTGTCCTCCGATTAGTTTTCCACAAAGAGAGGATCTACTTTTGCGAGAGGATGGTCAGGAACTTCATCCGAATATTAGGACTCTCGGCCTTCACGCATGGTTTCTGAAAGGCTGAGGTACAAAGATTGGGACCTCCCGGACGACGTAATGGAGGTTCTCCAGCATGGGGTCTGGGATGGATTCACATGCTCATGAATATTCCCCGTCGTCAGGCTGGGAATCCTCAGTAAAGAAAAAATCAGTTTCAGTTTCGTTTCTGAACTGTCTTTCTACTAGTAACCAATTGCTGGTCTCTGGGTCATATTGCCCATAGACAATGACTGCCCTTTACCTAAACCTCTCCTCTGGCTGGCAGCCATCTTCAGATTTTTACCGCATGTTCAAGTGTTGGGAGTCCTCGTGCTGTAGCTCTCGAGCTTTTACTGCGTTTTTTCGAAGAGTTTACTCTTATACTTTTAGTCAATCGAGCCTCAAGCTCCACCGACTTTACTTCCGATCAACGGGGACCCATTTTGGAATTTTCTACGCCCCTCAAGGCCATCTTTTCGTCGTGTTTTCCACTTCTCAGAGGATTCCAGAAGATCTTTGAGGCCTGTCTATCGAGAAGACCCCCGTGAAACCCCAGCAGGAGAAAGAGCGGGTGGCACAGTAGCCATAACGGACACGGATACCACCTCTGAAGGTGAGTTGGCGACCGTCCAAAGGATCCCGGATAAGAAGTTAGAGGAATCCAAGGCCCACAGGAAGGATCCCGGCGAGGCCGACGAATAGAGCAACGGGGCGTGCCGACGAGGAAGATAGGGCCGCGGAGGACCCCACGCCCCAACCGTCGGTCCCTTTGCAGCTGGTGCCCGCACCACAGGACAATTTAGGAGCTATCTTGATGGCCATACAGACCCTGTGTGCGGAGAGAAGGACAAGGATGCCCTTACCCCCCACCAATGACACAGCGGGGCCTGGTCCATCAGGGCGCCTGCCTAACAAGCGGAGACGAGTCCATCCTCCTCCCCCCTTCCTGCCTTCACCCCCATCCCCTCCTCCAAGGGATGAGATGGGAACGGAGACAGCAACGACGGGGACTGACGACGACGGTGGTGACGATGGGATGGACCTCCCCTCACCACCTCCTCGGGCCTCTCCCACTGACGAAATTGGCTCCTTCCAAGCCATGATCGGCAGGGCATCTGAGCTCTTTTAGCTCTGCCCCGAAGAACAGAAGAAGGAAGGTTTCCTCTACCAACGGCGGGAGGCCAAGAGGAAGACTGTCCTTGCAGTCCCGTTACTGGACAACATCTGGGACAAAGGGCTGGCGCTCCTGAAGAACCTGTCCACGGTTCCTGCTAAGAGACCGGTACGAGAAGAAGTACTGGGTCCCGGACTCCGCCCCTATGTGCCTCAGGGCACAGCCGTCCCCGTCAGTGGTCTCCGCGGCGGCCAAGAAGAAAGCAGCGACGGCTTCAACTTCAACATCCCGCCGGAAGGCGAGGGACGAATATGGACGCCAGGGGATGATGGTTATCTCGTCCAAGAAGAAAGCAGCGACGGCTTCAACTTCAACATCCCGCCGGAAGGCGAGGGACGAATATGGACGCCAGGGGATGATGGTTATCTCGTCTTCGGCGACGACGATTAAAGCGGCCAACGCCCTCGCGATTGTGGCACGCTACGACAGGGAGCTGTGGTTCAAGATCGCTCCCTTGCTGGACTTCCTCCCGGACGACAAGAGGGCTGAGGCCCTGGAAATCCTACAGGAAGGCAAAGTGGCGTCGGACCACGCCATTACGGTGGCCACGGACATCGCCGACGCCAATTTTCGTCAGATGGGCAACAGCGTTTGTTTTCGCCGGCGCAATTGGCTCAAGGCCACCGACTTACGCCAGGACGTGCAGACCAAGGTTCTGGACATGCCTTTTGACGGGAACAACCTGTTCGGCAAGACAGTGGACGAGTCACTACAGGCCATCAAGGCGGACTCTGAGACGGCTCGGGCCTTGGGTGTTCTTCAACGACGATGGCCGTCCTTTCGGAACTCCAGAGGCAAGCAAGGTGCCTCCAAAGGATTCGGCGGCGCTTCCTCGTTGTACCGCCAAGCGGCCTGCTCTTCGTCACAGGAGGCCTACAGAGGACGCGGCAAGACAGGAGGATCCCGTCGTCGTCTCCAACAAAGCCAAGGCGGCAAGGCTGTGATGAAACAGGATTGAACCGGCCGTGGCATCGGGCCCCCAACTGAGCACCCCGGTGGGAGGTCGGCTGGCGAAATTCATCAGTGTGTGGGAGTCCATCTCCACCGACCGTTGGGTGCTGGATGCCCTGGCCCGCGGGCACACCCTGGAATTTCGAAACAGGTGTCCCCGTATTCCACCCGTGGCCAGGAAGGAAAACCATGTCCCTCAACTGCTGCTGGAGGTACGGGCAATGCTAAGAAAGGGGGCTATCGAACTAGTCCCAAAGAGGCTCCGGAGTGTACTCGCGATACTTCCTTGTCCGGAAGAAGGCCGGCGGTTGGCGACCAATCCTGGACCTTTGTCGTCTAAACAAGTACATCAAGTCCCAGAAGTTCCGGATGGTCACCCTCCAGCACGTGCTGGGACAGCTGGAGGAAGGCAACTTCCTATCGTCGCTGGACTTGGAGGATGCCTACTTCCACATCCCCATTCTAAAAGGACACTGAAAATTCCTATGATTTGTGGTCCATGTGCGATACTATCAGTTCAAGGCCCTTCCCTCCGGATTGAAGTCGGCGCCCAGGGTGTCACCAAGTGCCTAGCATCAGTGCGGCGTGGCCGCGCCTGCAGGGGATCCATGTCTACCCCTACCTGGACGATTAGCTAATCCGAGCAAAGTCAAGAGAACTCGCCGTCGACCACACAGCAAAGACCATCCAACTGCTCACGGAGCTGGGATTCTCGATCAATTTCACGAAATCCCACTTGGTACCGTCGCAAGTCGCCCTGTTCCTGGGAGCCAGGCTCGACACAGTGGCGCGATTGGCTTCGCCGTCGGAGCAAAGGACGAAGGCCATCCTGGGCAAGGTACAACGGCTGTTGACCATGGACGTGGCCAGGGTGAGGTCCATCGAGTCCCTACTCGGCATGATGTCCTCGTGCATCTACCTCATGCGCCTATGCAGGCTGCAGAATGCGACCTCTGCAGGAGTTCCTCGACGCCCGTTGGATGCAAGCAGCGGGCAGCTTCAAAGTCAGGATTTCACTCAACAAGACTTTCCGCCAAGAGATCCGGTGGTGGGGCAGCCGCGCGCATCTGGTGGCGGGCATGGACTTCCAGACCCCGGCACATCAGGAAACGGTGACGACGGATGCCTCCCTGGACGGATGGGGAGCGCACACCGGAGATCTCTACGCAAGAGGCCTTTGGCTCCCAGAAGAGAGGTCACTACACATCAATGTCCTGGAGCTCCGAGCCGTGTTCTGGGCCCTCAGGTCGTTCCTTCCGTCCCTCAAAGGCAAGGTGGTAAGGGTCTTCATCGGCAACACCATCATAATGTTCTACATCCGGAAGCAGGGGGCACCAGATCCCCAGCCCTATCCAAGGAAGCGCAGGGTCTGTGGCACGGGGCCGTTGCCCAAGGGATGTTTCTGGCACCCTTCCATCTCGCAGGATTCAGGAACACCATCGCTGACTCACTCAGCAGGGAGCTGCGCTCGTGCCATGAGTGGGAACTGCGGCAGGATCAAGTGGATCTCCTATTCCGACATTGGGGCATTCCCCAGATCGACCTATTCATGGCGGCGACGAACGCCAAGTGGCAGAGGTTCGCCAGCAGGTTTTCCCAGCCAGGTAGCATGAGCGATGCCTTCTCATTCCCCTGGGATGGCCTGTTCCTGTATGCGTTCCCGCCGTTGCTGGTGCGACTCATCAGTCAACTCAGATGGCCCCGGTGCAGGATGATCCTCGTCGCACCTGCGTGGCCGAGGCAGATTTGGTTCCCGGGCCTTCTGGACATATCAGTGTTCCCCCCCATTCAAACTGCCTGTTAGGGAGAATTCTCTTCTAAGGCTAATTTCCCTTACCTACAGAGTCCCCCAGCAGCTTTGCTGGATTTGAAGGGTTTATTTTTTTCTCCTGCTAAGAGTGAGACCCTTTGTTCCCACTCTTAGACAGATTGCTAGTGTGTGTTTTAGGCTATCTTGTGTGCTTATGGTCTATGGGGTTTTTCTCATCCTCATAGGAATCATCTTTTTACATGTCTGGTACACAGCACTCTCCGTGCCGTACCACAGGGGTGTCGTAGCAACCCCCAAACATAGACTCCATACCCTGGGACTGACTACTGTCTCCCAAGGCATGTAAAGTCCCCATTGACTTTACTAGTCAATTCTTATGAACAAAACCAGTACAACCCATTTTACTATGGAGGTACTGGGAAGGGTTAATAGTTTTTCCCTAGTGTTCATTTTTGAGTGGGTACCGTACAGTCCCTCTCTCAAAAGTTTCTGGCTGGTGGCAGTGGATACTACCATAAATATTCGACCGCAAATATTTTCCTATGGGATTTCCCCATTGTTCGAGGCTACCACTTTCACTGACACCCTCTAACATACCGCCAGTTTATTTTAATATTAACTTTAATCCGGTGTTCTTTTTTTTGTTGCCAGAACTTTGATAATATTTCTTTCTCGTGTCTTTCTCTGAAATCCTAACCCGGGTCGGGGATCCTTTGTTCATCCTTTTGGCAGGCCTCTGCACAGAAGCCCTCCTCTCGGCGCCACTGAGTTTGGGAGAGACAGGATGTGTGGGAGGAGGAGTAGGCACCCTGGACAGGGTTGCCTGCGCAACCCAAGTCGCACTTTGCCCTGATAACCTGGGGGTTTCTCCCGCCAGGAGAGCCACCCCACTGTGTGAGTGACAGCTAGGCTGTATGAATAGGGGTCTTGCTGCATAAAAGCAGGGTCCTGAGGACTGGAGGACAAGACATCGCCACTGGAACTAAGAAACCGAAGAGGAGAGAAGCTGAAGACATCTGCAACGACTGAATCACCGGTGAAGCCCTGCTGCAGATCCTCACCACTTTTCACCAACGACCTGAGAAGATCTTCCTCTGCAAGAGTCTTCTTCCATTGAGCTGGTGGGGCCAACCAGTTCGCCAATCGCCTTCCAGGACCTGCCTTGGTCGAATCGCCAGTGCCCTCCACTCGGAGACCGGATAGCCAGGCACCCGTCCACCACAACCGTGATTTAAAGGAGCGTACCTTTTTAATCCGTTTCGGCATCACTGCAGCTGGTTTCTTCACTGGGCAGTGCAGTAACTCGAACCTTCATCCACGATGAAAGCCTCTCTTCCTCTGCTGGACCACACGAACTGCAGGAACTGCCAGGAACCACTGCCGCTGCAGGAGCCACTTCCACTTTTTCAGGTACATTGTTCCGCCAGGCCTCCCGTTTTGAGGGGTACTGCTAAAGGTGTTTCAAATCCTTTACCTACCTCCTGGGTTGGCCTCCCCTATCGACTAACATTATCTTTTACGTTCTGCACCCTCCTTTTGAATCGTTAAACCAAAGACTTGACTGCAGCTATTAGAACAGTTTGATCCTGGGCACATTGCCCTGTACCACTAACTCTGGCACAGGCCTATTGCCTTTGGTTAAACCTGTTACAACTGCCTTCATTAGATTGCTTTTCATCCTCAAATTGTGTTGGTGCACCAACAACTCCTATAACCACCTTTTCTTCCCTCTTAAGTATTGCTGAAGTGCCATTTTGCTCGGTTTTCACCTATATATGACTATTGCTAAAGTGTTACCTTGCCTAACTTGTTCACAATCCACTTGGGAAATGTTGCTCGTGTGTTTAAGAGGTTAGCTCTGTAACTTGTCCTTTCCCTCCCTTTTGAGAAATTACTAGAGTGCCATTTTGGCTTGGTTGACCCTGTGCGACTGTTTTAACTTACTTTGATAAATGTGATTTATGTGTTGAACTAGAAGTGTGTAAAATAAATACATATTTTTTTTAATACAAAGCTTTGGTCAGTGTTTCCTTGTACCATAGTACTATAGTCCTAATGTGTAAACCCTGAATACTGCTCATCTTCCTCTTCAGATAAGTCTGAGTGCTCAGCCACATCTACCAACTAAATCTTTGTGGTACAGACTGATACCAAAGGGAATTTATTGCATATACCTGTAGTCTTAATCTGCTGTAGTGCTCCCCAAAGGAACTGCAGTGGATTCTGCCTAACACTGCCGACGGACGCAGATCTTCTCGCCAGGGAAGGAGGCGCCATCCTCCACCACGACCCGGGGTCGCTGAACCTGCAGGCCTGGCTCCAGCAGCACTAGAGTTCGGAGGATACGCTATCCCGACGGACTGCAAGGAGGTGCTTGCAAAGACCAGGGCGTCCTCAACTCTCAATTGCTATGGATACAAATGGAAGAGGTTCTCTGTCTGGTGCCGTGCACAGAAGATTTTCCCTCTGCGGATTACGGCCCCTCAGGTGCTGCCGTACTTGCTATAGCTGGCCAAGGTGGGGCTGGCACATGCCTCCAACAAGATCCATCTGGCAGCTATCTCGGTCATCCCTATAGTCTCATTGCCTGGTGAAGGAGTTCATGGAAGGACTGTTCCGATCGTTCCCACCGGTGAAGGCTCCGGCCCCGGCGTGGGAGTCCAAGGTGCCGTCGAACTTTCACCTCAATGAGCCCTTGGTGTTAACTGTTTTCTTCCCGTCGCCTTCGTCGCCGGCTGAGAGGACTTTGCACTCACTGGAGGTGGCTAGAGCGCTGAAGTTCTATGTGGACTGCACAAAGAGTCTTTGGAAGACATCACAGCTGTTTGTGAACTTTGGACCTGTGAACCAAGGGAAGGCCCTCTCGAAGGCTTCCATTTCCAGATGGCTGCATTATGCACTGTTACCGGTTGGCAAACCGACCCTTGCCCGGCCGTCCAAGAGCCCATTCGACCAGATCGTGGGGGTCGACGCACACCTTCACGAGATTCTACTGCATCGACTGGAATTCCACAGAGGAGTCCAGAGTCAGCCAGGCAGTGCTGCGCAACCTGGGTGCCTGAAGGTGGGCCTGGTGAGGAGGTAAGAGATGCTTAATGTTGAGTTGTTGAAATGCTTAATGTTGATCCTTGCCACCTCCCATGGTTGTGCATGTGTCTACTGCTATGTATTCTTGTATTCATGAGCATGTGAATCCATGCCAGACCCCATGCCGGAGAAGGAACAAGTGCTTACCTGTAACTGTTGTTCTCCAGCATGGGTCTGGCATGGATTCACATGCGAACCCTCCCTCCTACCCCTCTGCGGCTCTTCTCTTGGTCCTACTGCCACTTTACGTGTTACCAAATCTGAAGATGGCTGCCAGAGGAGGGGCTTAGATAGAGGGCAGTCATTGGCTGGGGGCAGTATGACCCAGAGACCAGTGATTGGTTACTAGTAGAAAGACACTTCAGAAACGAAACTGAAACTTATTTTTTCTTTACTGAGGATTCCCAGCCTAACGACGGGGGAATATTCATGAGCATGTGAATCCATGCCAGACCCACGCTGGAGAACAACAGTTACAGGTAAGTAACTTGTTCCTTTTGCTTTCGGTCAGAAGGCCAGCAACCAAATCCTTATACCGCTGCCATTGGAACAAGTTCTGCAGCTGGTTTTGAGACAAGAATGTTAACCGTTTTTCATGTAATACTCCAATGGTGGTATCTTTCCTTTTGTATTTAGCAAATCTTGGGCTCCAAGTCGGCACAGTTAAGGGTTACCTAGCAGTGCTATGCATCTTCAAGCGCACTGCTGAGGACCCCTCATATTTAAAAATGCCCCGTGTACTTCAATTTTTGAAAGGGTTGAGCAATGTTTACCCCCCCCACCAACTCCTTATCAAGTTCCCCTGTGGCACCTAAATGTAGTCTTAACATTTCTAATGGGTACTCCTTTTGAACCCCTTCTTTCATGCCCGTTGAGATTTCTTACCCTCAAAACTGTCTTTTTGGTGGCAATAACTTCTGCACGAAGGGTGAGCGATTTACAGGCTTTATCCTGAAAACCTCCCCACACTGTCTTTCATAAGGATAAAGTCGTCCTACAAGTGAAGCTTAATTTCCTCCCAAAGGTTGTTTTCGGAATTTCATATCACCCAAAAAATAACCTTGCCTTCCTTCTACCCTCCTCCTCATCCGGGCAAAGATCCGGGCAAAGAGGAAGAAAGGTTGCACAGACTTGACCCAAAGCGTGCTTTGAGTTTCAAAACTAAGACAGACTGCCCAATTGTTAGTGGGATACACAGGCCATAAACTGGGCCTAGCCATCACCAAGCAAACCATTTCTAGATGGATCATTCTAACTATTGTGGAATGTTACAAATTGGCAGTTAAAGACCCTCTGGAGCATCTGAGGGCTCATTCAACCAGGGGTATCGCAGCTTCGTCATCTCTTCAAAAGGGAGTTCCAGTAAAAGACATTTGCGCAGCTGCCAAATCGTCGTCTGCACACACTTTTACAAAGTTCTATAGCTTGGATTCCTCCACTAGCCAAGAAACTAAATTTGAGAAGGCAGTATTGCATTCTGTGCATACTTAAAGAATTACATTTTTACTTCCTCCTCCTATATACATTATTGCTTTGGGAGTCTATCAAAGATAAGGAATACGTGGGAGGACACAATCCATTCGAAGAACAAGTTACTTACCCATGGTAATGTTCTTTCGACTGGATGTATTCCTTATCGCCCCTCCCATTCTTCGCTGCAGTAAAACTTCCCTTGTAATTGCAGTCTGCGCTCTCTCAAGGGTAGTAACAGTCTTATCCTGGACAATGTCTAACACTTCAAAATGGAACTGAGCAACGGACGCGCGACTACTTATACCTGTGATGACGTCGCTGTTGAGACGGAAGCCTTCGAGGGACATCGACCCGACAGGCATCGACGCACAGCTCCCTCTACTGAAACAAAAACAAAAAAATTCCGAAACAGCTAGATGGATATGGGAATATCAAAGATAAGGTATATGTGGGAGGAACATCTAGTCGAAAGAAAGTTACCATGTGTAAGTAACCTGTTCTTCTCCAGCATGGGGTCTGGCATAGATTCACATGCTCATGAATATTCTGCTTCGTCAGGACGGGAATCCTAGGTAAAAGAAAAAACAGTTTCACTTTCACTTACAAACTGCATTTCCCCTCTAAACCAATCACTGACCTCCGGGTCATACTGCCCCCAGCGAATGACTGCCCTCTCCTCTGGCAGCCATCTTCAGATTTTCACTGCATGTTCAAGTGTTGGGAGTCCTCCTGTTTTGCTCTGTGAGTTGATCTATGTTTTTCATGCTTTTTCAGTAAAACTTTCGATTTTTGTCAAGCAGAGCCTGTATGCTCTTTCTCTACATCGTCCCGACAAGCAGCGATCCATTTGTCGATGAATTTCATCGACCCTCAAGGGCAAGAATCGTCGAAGTTTTCATTGAAGATTTCAGAAGGCCATTGGGCGTACTCCGCACTCCAGACCATGATGTCGGAGAAGGAGGTAAGCTCCCTTTTCAAGCTCTGCTCCAGTTGCTGACTGCGGAATGTGTTTGTAGAGGACAAACAACTTGAGAGCCTCTACTGTGAAATCTGCCTCGGGTTCTCCAAACGGACCGTGAAGGATCGTCACAGTAGGCTGGTGGCGTGGCTCTTCGCCAAGGCCTTTGCCCCATGCGGCAAGCAGTTTCATGCCTCACTCAGGACCGGCTGGTTTGAAAAGCGGGCTTCTAAATCCTTTGAAGGGGCTCCATCCGTGGGAGCCCAAGACAAGGCCATGCGGCGTGAGTCCGTTTCCGTCAGGCTCACCACACAAGTCGGTCCTGCGATGGTCTGGGCGTGCTCATCCTCACCATCTGCTTCCATTTCCAGCCATCGCTCAAGCTCCTCCTCGAAGAGTAAATTGGCTAACCCGGCGAAGCTGCGGGAAAAGCCAGAGAAGACGAAGACACAGGAGAAGGTAACCAATCTGCCCCAGAAGGCCCAGGCGGTCCAGGTGAAGTCGTTGACGCTCGAGTTGGTGGTGGGCGCCCTCTCGAAGGCCAAGGATGCTGACCCAGTCAAGATAGCCCCAGCAATGCCCAGTATCCCTACCCCCGAGGCGGGAGGCCTCAGCCAAGCCTGTGGAGAGGACACCAGAGAAGAGGATGCCATCCCTAAGCCCAAACCCGACCCCTTTGGATGCAAAAAGGGGGAAGGGGGAGGAGGCCTCAACAGTACTGCAGATGAGGAGGACCAGGCGTCTGTACACATGACCCAGGAGGACGTGGGGGGCGACAACGCTGATGGCAAAAACCCTGAAGGGTACGAAAGCAACCGAGGTGACGGCGGACCTGCCGACGGATCTGCCAACGGAGCAGGGCGCACTAGACCCCTCTGACGTATGTATCACTGGACATCCTTTCTACCCTACACACCCTGGTGTCGGAGATTCAGAAACTGATGCCACCGACACCAGTGGCCCTGGACCAACCTCTGCCAAAAAAGAGGAAGCAGCACCCTACGCCGCCGCATCAACCTCCACATGTGCCCTCCCCCCAGAGACAGAGGGACGGACATGACGACTAGGGACACAGACGACAACATGACCACGGCAGGCAGTTTGCCGCAGTCAAGGGCTTCTCCCCCGGACGAGGTGGGGTCATTCCATGCCATGGTGCCCAGAGCGTCGGAGCTCTTCCTGTTGACACCAGAGGAGACCAGGAAGGAAGGTGTCTTATATCTACGACGCAAGGCCAAGAGGAAAACCATCTTGGCGGTGCCTCTCCTGGACAACGTTTGGGAGGAAGACCTGGCTTTGATGAAAAATCCGGCGACAGCCCTGGCCAAGAGGGATCGGCTGGAGAAAAAATACCAGGTTCTGGAGTCTGCACCCAAGTGCCTACGTTAACATCCTTTCCTGGACTCAGTGGTCCCGGCAGCAGCAAGAAAGAAGTCGTCCAACTCCTCGTCTTCGTCCTCTGTCCCGCCGGATAGTGAGTGGAAGAAGTTAGAAGCCATGGGAAAAAAAGTAATCTACTCTGCGGCATCGACAGTCGAGTTAGCCAACACCCTTGCAATCCTGGCCAGATAAGACAGGGAGCTGTGGTTTAAGATGGCCCCACTGCTGGAGTTCCTACCTGACGACAAGCGGGTCAAGGCACTCTGTCCTCCAGGAGGAGAGGTGGCATCGGACTATGCCATCATAGTGGCCCTGGACATCGTGGACACAGGGTTCCGGCAAATGGGGAACAGTGTCTGCCTCCGTCGTCGTGGCTGGCTGAAAGCCACCAACTTCTGTCAGGAGGTCTAGACGAGGGTACTGGACATGCCCTTCGATGGTGACAACCGCTTCGGGAAAGCCATCAACGAGTTATGGCAGGCCATTAAGACTGACACTGATATGGCCCGTGCCTTTGGCACTCTTCAACACCGCACATCCTTTTATGCCTCCAGCAGGAAGTCTGGCAGATCGTCGAGGGTTTCGGCGGAGGGTCCTCTTCGTACTGTCAACCCTCCTGGTCCAAGATCCAGGAGGCCGTTCCAAGGCTTTCGGTGGAGTTGGGCAATGTTGTCACTCCCAAGGCGGCATGCAGGCCCTGAAGCAAGATTGAACCGTCCAGGACGTTGGGCCCCCACCCATGCACCCTGGTGGGAGGCCGGCTGGCAGGCTTCGTCAACGAGTGGAAGAAGATCTCCACCAACCGATGGGTGCTGGACGCTCTCGCCCACGGGCACTGTGGAGTTCCAGCAGAAGTGTCAGAGGATACCGATGGCGGCCCCGCAGGAGCAGCACATCCTGCAGGAAGTACGGGCCATGTTGAGAAAAGGGGCGATAGCGCTGGTTCCAAAGCGACTCCGGGGCTCTGGGGTCTATTCCAGATACTTCTTGGTAAAGAAGACTACCGGGGGCTGGAGGCTCATTCCTGCGGCATCTCAACAAACGCCTCATATCCCAAAAATTCAGGATGGTCACGTTGCAACACGTGCTCGGCCAATTGGAGGATGGAGACTTCTTGATGGTGTCGGATCTGGAGGACACATACTTCCACATCCCCATCCAAGTGAAGCATTGCAAGTTCCTGCGCTTCATAATACAGGGAAGGCACTACCGATTCAAGGCCCTCCCCTTTGGACTGAAGTCAGTGCCCAGCGTGTTTATGAAATGCTGGCTCCAGTGGCGGCCCATTTCCGTCAACTATCCAAAATACTGCTTGATACCATCGCAGAACGCGTGGTTCCTGGGGGCCAGACTCAACACTGTCTCCTGCCTGGCGGCTCCTTTGGAAGAGCCAATAGCAGCCTTGCTGTATAAGGTGCAATGGCTGTTGGCACTGAAAATCGCCAGGGTGCAGACCATCAAGTCGCTGCTCGGCATGATGTTGTCATGCATCTACCTGATCCGACTCTGCAGGTTGCGGATGCGACCCCTGCAGGAGTACCTGGACGCTCGCTGGATCCAAGTGTCCGGAAGCTTCGCAGACGGGATTACCCCCGACGAGGAGTTCAGTCGTGCAATAAGGTGGTGGGGCGTACGCTTCAACATCCCCGGGGCATCGGATTTCAGACCTCCCTTGTACCAGGAGACGGTCACCACGGACGCTTCCCTGGAGGGCTGCGGAGCCCACACTGGATGTCTCCACACCAGAGGCCTTTGGCTGCTGGAGGAGAGGGATCTCCACATCAATATCCTGGAGCTGCGGGCAGTGTTCTGGGCCCTCAAGTCATTCCTTCCATCCCACAAAGGCAAAGTGGTAAGGGTCTTCACGGACAACACCACCACGATGTTCTACATCAGGAAGCAGGGGGGCACCAGATCCCCAGTGCTCTCCAGAGAGGCACAGGACTTGTTGCACTGGGCCGTCGCCCAAAAGATGTTCCTCATCCCCTTTCACCGTCTGGGAATCGAGGACACCATTGCCGACTCCCTCAGCAGGGAGCTGCGCTCCTGCCACGAGTGGGAACTTCAAAAGGATCAAGTCAACCGCCTCTCCCTCAATTGTGGCTGACCCCACATCGATCTGTTTGTGACGGCGATGAATTCCAAATGCCAGAAATTCGCCAGCAGGTTCCACCAGCCGAGGAGCATGGGGGATAGGTATTCCTTCCTGTGGGAAGGACTTTTCCTGTACGCGTTCCCTCCGTTGCTGCTCCTGTTGCGGGACATCATTCAACTCAAACGGGCCGATGCAAGATGATCCTCGTCGCTCTGGCGTGGCTGAAGCAGATTTGGTATCCAGATCTTCTCAGCCTGTCATCGTCGCCCCCGGTCAAGCTGCAAGTGGTCGTGGATCTGCTCACCCGAGATGGAGGCGCAATCCTGCATCATGACCAGGGTTGCTGAACCTGATGGCTTGGCTCCTGCAGCCTTAGAGTTCGGAGGGTACGAGTTGCTGGCGGAATGCATGGAGATCCTTGCCAAGGCCAGAGCGTTGTCGACTCTTTAGTGCTACGGGCACAAGTGGAAGCGTTTCATGATGTGGTGCGGGATGCAGAAGATCAATCCTCTGAGGGTCACGGCCTCGCAGATACTTCCGTACCTGTTGTCCTTGGCCAAGGCGGGGCTGGCATATGCCTCTGTCAAGGTGCATCTGGCGTCTATTTCCCGCTACACTAGGTCTCCAGGACGGTCTTCTCTTTGGTTCCACCGTCTAGTCAAGGAATTCCTCAAAGGACTGTTTTGATGATTCCCGCCGGTGAAGGTTCTTGCCCCAGTGTGGGAACTCAATGTGGTACTGACGAGGTTCATGGGGGGGCCCCCCTCCGAGCCTATGCATCAGGCCCCTTTCAAGTTCCTCTAATAGAAGACCGCTTTCTTCGTGGCCATCACCTCTGTGCCAGGAGGGTAGGTTAGATCCAGGCCTTATCCTGCAAACAGCCTTTTCTGACTGTTCACGATACAAGGGTGATGCTACAGGCGCACCCCTCTTTCATGCCAAAGGTTCAGTCGGAATTCCACCTCAACAAGCCTTTGGTGTTGCCTGTGTTTTTTCCAAAACCTTTGTCAATGGCTGAAAGGGCTTTGCACTCGCTGGATGTGGCCCGTGCTCTGAAGTTCTATGTGGCACGCACAAAGAGTTTCCGGAAGATGTCTCAACTATTCGGGATCTTTGGTCCTGTGAACCATGGGAAGGCCCCTTTCCAAGTCTTCCATATCCAGGTGGCTGTCTGGCTGTATCACACATTGTCATCGGTTGGCAAACCGACCGCTGCCCGCCGTCCGAGTCCATTCCACCAAAGGGATCGCTGAATCTGTGGCGTTCCTGTCTGGTGTGCCCCTACCGGAAATCTACAGGGCTGCTACGTGGAGGTCCACGCAGACCTTCACAAGAGTCTACTGCGTCGACAGGGATTCCAGAGGAGTCCAGTGTAGCAGTGCTATGCAACCTGTTCGCTTGAAGGTGAGCGTGTTCCGGAGGTAAGAGCAATTGCTTCTGTTGAGCCTTGCCACCTCCCGTGGTTTTGTACTGTTGTACTGCTATGTATTCTTTATTCATGAGCATGTGAATCCATGCCAGTCCCCATTCTGGAGAAGGGACAAGTTACTTACATGTAACTATTGTTCTCGAGCATGGGTCTGGCATGGATTCACATGCGAACCCTCCCGCCGTCCCCTCTGCCGCTCTTTTTGTTCATACTGCCACATTATGTTCTTACCAAATCTGAAGATGGCTGCCAGAGAAGGGGTTTAGGGAGAGGGCAGTGATTGGCTGGAGGCAGTATGACCTAGAGCTCAGTGATTGGTGTAGAGGAGAAATGCAGTTGAAAGTGTTTTTTCTTTTACCGAGGATTCTCAGCCTGACGACGGGGAATATTCATGAGCATGTGAATCCATGCCAGACCCATGCTGTAGAACAATAGTTACAGGTAAGTAACTTGTTCCGTACTAGACCTTCTCGCTGCTATGGAAGGAGGAGTTTGAGCAGTTGCTGCACCATAGTGCCCGATGGAGAAGCTTCAAATGGAACTTTGAAAGCAGCTATCAAGGAAATACAGACACTCAGTGAAAAGAGGACAAATGAAGTTAATGGAGTGCAGTTGAACACTTGGCTAGATACTCTATTCACCTGGGTGTCCATATGGCTCTCTGGAATATTTAAACTGACTGTCCCAGCGTTGGTCCTCATTCTTGGCACCTTCTGCATTGGCAAAACTATTTTCAGACTCTATACTAACAAAAAAGAGGAAAATACATGCTGCCCCTGATTGTTGATGGGGTGAATGACAAAAATAAGCCCACTAACAAAGTAACAACGGGTGGAACACTTGATGGTAATGTTGACTGGGTTACAACACAACCAGAAGACATAGAAAATTAAGAGGCTTACTGGAGTTCATGCGATAAAGATGGGCAAAGGGTGTGTATTGATAGACGGGCCATTAGAAACCTGGGAAGATGGTGGTGCCATGGGTAGACGAAAAATGTATGGATTTCTAAAAAGACAGCAGCAGAACCGGGTCTGGGTGAGGAGAAGAATTAGTTATTGATTGATAAATAAAAGGGTGGAATAATGTGGTAAAATGCAAGTTCAGCACGGTAAAAAGGCGCTAACTTATCAGATGTTGGAATAGTCCCCTAAAAGGGGACAGGCTTCATTGATAGCCAAATAGTTCCATGCAATAGGCTGGAGAGTGCAGAACAAAAGTTCCCTGTTAGGTAAGTTACGTTCCCTGCACACTATCTATGGCCTAGGGGTGATAGCCAAAACATTTTCAGATACACAATGTACCAGTAGGCTAGCCTGTGACCAGGGAAAACACTTGGTACATTATTATTTAAATGTGAATTCCAGACACCTTAGTGTATTAAAACAATCAATAATGTCAACAGTAATGATATAAATGACCATTCAATAAATCACTTTATACAAATATTTATTGTGTAGATAGTCCAACGCGTTTCAAGTGTAACTCTTCATCAGGGGTAATTGTTTTGAATTTTAGTCTACAAAGAAAGTCAAAAAAGGAACTAATAAGTTTCATATTTATATTAGTGCAAACTTCGAAGAATGATCAATACATACATAATTCAAAAAAACATTTCTTGTGATGACTGCTTTACAAGGCAGACCCTTTAGTTCAAAGTTCACTTAAGAAAAAAACTAGTTCTCATTACTCATCTGTTTACAAAGTATGAATTGGTGGTGAAACTGCTTTTCTATGAACAGTTGTTCTTAGTTGTTCTTAGGTATACACTCCCTTTCTATTCAGGGTCTACATATGGGTGAAGGGGATTCAGATCTGCTGGTCATCTCAAATGTCTCAATGTTTTGGAACAATGATGTGGGAACTGTGGTTTGGACTGTGACATCAGACGTGGTCGAGGGTGGTGTGGTTAGATTTGCAGGACCCAATCATTTTCTGATAATGTATGTACCGCTATAGGGAAATTATGTAGTTATGCCAATTAGCTTCACTTAGAGTATTGACCTAATGTTGCATTATGACTTGATGTTAATTAGTTTGTACGATTAGAAAAGTTTTAATTTTGTGGGGCATACTTTTAGCAGCACTTTTCATGCAGTTCTGTTCTGCATTCTGTTTAAAATTAGCTTTCCCACTTGTATATGAGCCCAGAATAAAAAGTGTTACTTATTGCCTGGTGTACACTCCTTTTTTAGACTGCTTTTGTAATTTTTCTTGGCGAGTTCTGAGGCGACCCGCATTACATATCTATGTAGGTTTCCTCTTTCATGCAACTCCTGGCAAGTACTACCTACATACTTTCCACGAAGGCATTTCTTGCTTTGAAAAAGATATACATCCTTTGGAAATGTGCAGTTTTATGTACTTGTATCAGTTTCGTTTGACTCTGGAGTCTGATATGACAGATTTTGGGGAGATGTGTTGGCAGGTTTTATATTTGCTAAACTTGCATGGTTTGGGTCAGATCTTGTTTGTTTTTGATCTAATGCAGCTGCACTTCTGGCCATGCAGCATGCTGGATTTCTTGGTTGCTTCTATGCAATTAAGGGAGCTTCATTGAACATTTCTCTAAGCTCATCCCTGCTGAATATTGTCTGTAGGCACTTTTAATCCAGCACCAAAACAACTGAATAGAATTGTTAAGTGACAACCCACAGTATTTGTTGTGGGGTTTTGGTATCTCAGAATTGTAGCCGATTGTCTCTGGGTATTTTCAATAAACAATCAAATTCAGGGACTATGTGTCTGGCTTAGTGACCCTTTTGCAAGAAGGATTATGTAATGAAGTGAGTTGGTTGAGGCTTGACTTCCTGTTGAAACATATATTTTTACTGGAAGACCTGCTTATAAATGATGGACCATTTTGTGTGTCTTAGCTGGAAACGTCCCCTTTGCAGGTATGTGTTCCTGTCCATTGGTTTCTTGTATACAGCTATTTTAGGTGACCCCTCCTCCCAACAGAGATGGTGTTGTCCAGGAAGTGCATGGTTTTCTTGGATTATTCCATGGTGAATTTACTGCACTGCTGGAAGCCATTAAGTGACCCATAGAATTGTTTGAAATTATCAGTCTTCTGTACACAACAGAAAATGCCATCAATGTATTGCAGTTCCTAGAAACATAACTTTCTAATGGATCCCTTCTTGTCACAAATTTTAGCACGGCTGATGTACAGAAACCTTTCTGCTGTAACGGGGCCCAGCGCCCTTTGTGTCATCTCCGCTTGACACCTTTATGCACCATGTGACGTTGTGGCCACAATACCTAGAGGCGCTTCACCCCATGACCTCCATTTCTTTTTTTCTGTGTACTCTGTTAGCTTCAGAAATGGCACTTTTAGAAATGTGCTATTGCGTTATGCCAAATTCTGCAAAGCCCTGTTTGCGGATGGAACACTGTTAAGAAGGACTTCCAAAATCAGCCCTATTGGGAGGATTTTTGCAGGCCACCCTATTTATTGTAAACCGGAAAGATACTGAGAGGTTAGCCAAAACACAATCAAGATAAGGTAGCTGAGCAGTCCAGGGTTAATCTCCCAATAAGTTTGAGAAGGCCTTGGGCTACAATGAGTCCACACAAAGCAACACTTATTAATTCAAGTTATTCAGTAATATATCACATTAGTCATTTATCAGGCCTTTAGTTGCACACTAAGCATATAAAAATCACAGGTGAGTATTATACAATCAAAACCATATGTAACATATATACACATTCACCATTAGGGGAATACAGATGCATATGAATTAGTTGCAAGTGTTCAATACGTGAGTACTCAGATGCCAGAAAAATAGTTTGAAAATAATCTGAATAAGCACAATTACAGCTGCCCTCAATCTTATGAAGTCCAACCCTAAGATTTTATCGAGCCTTGTGCCTAAAAGTCACAAGTTTTAATATATAGCTTCTTCAGGTAAGTTATTCAGATCGGATGCAGTGGACTGAGGCGGTGCTTTATGAAGTTTTTAAAAGTTAGATAAGTATTTACCAAATGTTTGGTAAGTACCTCACTCTATCCTGTTCATCAGGCATGATCTTGGAAAGCAGCCTTGGTCCAGGTTCGACGACCAGAGGCCAGAACAGAGGGAGTTCAGCACAAGGACTTTATGTCCAATGTTACCCTATGGAGGGGGTACGGGACAGGACCTGGTGTTTTAGCTTACCCCTTTGACTCTGATTCATCCAGATACCACTGCAGGTCTTCCGGAATCCATTGGAGATACAATCTTCTATGCTTGGTTTGGGTGAGGAAGGACCAGTGATGGCGGGTGCAGAAGTCTTTCAGCATCTGGATTTAGTGTCTGCCGGTCTCGGTGCATAGGAATCAGTTTTAGTCAGTTTCCAGAAAAAAGACCCAAAACAAAGGATTAAGATTCTGCGTTGCAGACCCCCTCGGGACACCTCAAGGGATTGAAGATAGATTTTTCCAAAGAAGGTCATTGCGGTCATATGGCATCAGGCGATCCGAGAGTAGCGAGCCCAGAAGCAGCCCAGCTCTGCTTCCCTTGTCATGAAACAGCTAAATTTGCGAGAACAGGCGACTTGTGGCACAAGCTGAATATCTTCCAAGGCTTGACTCTGAACGACGATTGCAGGCAAGTGGTCCATGAGAGAGCTGGTCAGTCTACTGGGGCGCAGGGGGGCGGTCCAGGGACACAGATTCTTCAGCAGGGGTCAAGACTGGTTGTTCCCACCTATCGAAGGGTCGAAGCACCAACAAGTGTCTTCTGAGATTAGGTAGAGGAGCAGGGCGTCACTGACAGTCACTGGAGTCCATGCTGGTCAGCTGCAGGGGTCATCCTGGAGTCGTCAGCAAGCTGCTCTTCATAGAAGTCTTGGTTCCAACATTGATCTGATGAACCATTGCAGGTGCCCTCCTTTTATCCAAGATTCAGGCAGGCTGCAAGCGTAGCCCCATCAATAGTAAGGATCTGCACTATTCAAACAGCCAGCAGTTGTCCAATCCTGGACAACCACTGGTCATTGCATCAGTCCGCAGCAGACTTTAGCATGCCAGAAGATGTGGACTCGGATCATCCAGTCCCATCCCCCTCCTCTGGCTCACACACACAAAGCCCCATTGCCCACGAAAGCCACAGCTTTCCCCGGGAACAGGATTTCTATAAAAGGCATTTTCGGACCTAAGAAGGGATGAAGGACAAAGAACACGATGGCCAAAGAACAAGCAAAAAAATCTTGTGGCACGACCATCTTGGAGTTCCAGCCACCTTTAGTAGTCATTCGAGGTAAATGCAAATGTGCACAAGAAAAATATCATGAAAATTTTAAAAATCATACATTTGCCACCAGCATGTTTTAGGCACTGTGTCAAAATAACCACAAAGTATCATAACTACACATCACTGTAAGGTGATGTGTGCAGTTGTAAAAAATACAAGAATTAATAGTCATAGGGCCTCATTACAAGTGTGGTGGTCTGGAAAGAAGGGTGCTGGTAAGCTTACCTGGCAGCCTTGTTTCCAGACCGCCACACTACGAGTCTGCCTGCTGGGGGCTGCAGCCCTGGCAGGCAGATTCTTCACGTAAGCGCTGGCACCATTAGCTACGTTGCCAGTGCTTCTGCCTCCCCACTCCCATAGAGTCCTATTGAACTCTATGGGAATGGGGATTTACAAAATCCGGCTCCTGAATTCCCGTGCTGCCGCGACTTGTAATATCCCGTGTCACTGGGAAGTCAGGTGCCAGATTTGGTGTTACAGGGTTGGCAGCAATGGTTACCGTCAACCTCGTAATGATGCCCGTAGTCTCCCAGTGCTGACAGTCATGGAACCTTCTCAGTTTCCTTACAATAATGAGCAAACAGGCAAGAGAAGTAAAGCCAAAGGCTTTACTGACCTCCCAAAAGTCAGGACAGGGTTCAAAACAAGCAAATAGTATGGGGTTACATCGAAATCTACGGAGGGAAATGTGCAAAAAGTAAATCTTTCCTAACAAACACAAAACCGGGATTACAGATCATGTCATGTTGGTCCATCGTCCAAAGGCCCTCCAAGAGCATGCCACAGAGCACTTCACCCTTTTCCACAAAGATGGCAAAAGGGATGAAACAACTTGGAGATTAACCAGGCTGGAGCGTAGGGAACAAGAGACCCGATCCCTGAATCAAAAGGATAAAAAGAAGCCCTGCAAGATGTCCTGCAGTTCCTCTCTGCGCCATTATTGTTCCTCCTTAAAGAAAAGTCACTGCTCCAAGTACTTCTCCGAAGGTACGTTCTGCAGATACCGTTACCCACCCAGTTCTGTACTGAATGGGAAACATTTAGGCTGAAGATGATTGACATCTCTGCCAAGTCACCAGCGCTGTTGGGCTCAGCACCCACCACATTGGACAATCCAGTAGGGTTCCATCAAGGGATCATGACTGCATGCCCCGGGGCTCGGCCCTGGTTCCCACTAACTCTGATCTGACCCTACATCCGTCTGCTTTGGTCGACTGTCTCGGAGGCTGCTGATAGCCTACCAGGGTGCTTCTGTTCCCTAGCTCAGGATCGTCGAGATGCATCTCACCAGAGTTTACAGTCCGGCCTGGATAAGGCAGACTGGGTGGCATGGGTGATGGCCACTCTAACTCTAATAAGGAGGCACTCTTGGAGACACTCCTAGATGAGGACCTAGAGGTTCACACAAGACACTCAGAAAAAAACTCCTGGGTATGCCTTTTGACTGGAATAACCTTTTTTGGGACAAAGGCTCATGACTCCCTACAGAGAGGCCAGTTCTCCATGGCCACAGCAAAGTCCTTTGGCATGGCAGTCCAGCAGCCCTTGGGATTCGCTAGTAGTGTGAGTTTAGACCCTTTCTTATTCTTTTAGGACAGGTGCCCTCGGGAAAACCGCAGCCACTCTGCCCCCCTTGAAAAAGGGGCTGTGGTGCTAAAAGAGGGGGGTCTCTGCTTCAGCAGTACCCTCTAAAGATTACTTTTTGCACCAGTGGGTGAGAATGGGGGAGTTCCCGGCTCAGCGAGGAATGGTGTTGGACCCTGTTTGACACTTGGAGAAGGGCTATTGTCTCCCCTTTGCACAATGCTCTCCAGACCATTCTCCTACCCACCCTTTTTTGCCTACGGACTCTCCTGTGTTGAAGGAGGTTTGTCAGCTTCTGATGAAAGGTGTAATAAAAAGGGCACTGCCCTCAAAACGAGGCAGGGGTTAGTACTCCCTTTATTTGCTGATTACGAAGAAATACTGGGGCTGGCTTGCGCCCCATCTTGGATCTGAGGCTATTGATTTTGTGCCTGTTCAAGATGGTGAGGCAGGTCCACCAGGCCCATGATCTGCAGTACTGGTTAGTGTAGCTAGCTCTTCAGGACGCCTAGTTCCTGTGCTTGCTATGAATCAGCACATGGAAATTTGGTCCTGCCGTTCGGTCTGACTTTGGTACCGGTTGCGGCTCATCTCATGATGGAAAGAATGCATGTTTTCCCTTACGTGGATGACTTGTTCGTCCGAGCTTAATCCCCTGACCGATTATCAACACATGTGTACCGTACGTGTGGCCCATTGCACAGTTTGGTCTTTTCCCTTTTCCCTAAACTTCTAGTAGTCCCATGTTTCGCAGTCTCAGTTGATCGGTACTGTACTGGGCAGGATCAAATCCCCCACGACAACCTTCCCGAGGACTGAGTGGCAACATCTTCAAGATGGATATCCTCGAATCCCAGGAGCAAGTTTCAGTCTTGGTTTTTCTGCGAATAATGGGTCTCTTGGCTTTCTACATTCTTGTGGTCCCTGGGGCACTGTTGCGCAAGGTTTCTCGAGACCTCGTATGGTACTCCCTGTGGCACAACTTGGTGAAGGGGGCATTGCTTTGGCAACCCTGACGCAACTGACAGTGGTCACAGATGTATTATTGACAGACTGGGCCACTCACTTTGTAGATCTGACAGTATTGGGAGCACATAAAAATGCTGGAATTGAGGGCAATCTGGCTGGCCTTGGGTGCCTTTGTGTGCTCCGGGAAGGGAAAGTGTGTGCTGGTCCTAATGGACAGTGCAGTGCCCATGCACTACCTCAACATATGATGTGGTATAGGGGCATTGCTTCTGTACAGAAAAGGAATGAGACTGTGCTTTTGAGCTATGGAAAACATGTCCGGCAGCGGCCCATCTAGCTGGGCCAGGGAATGTCATTGCGAATACCTTTAGCAGGCAGACTTCAGCCTCTCTTTAGTGGGAGCACTGCCAGGAAGTTCTGGTTGAGATCTTCTAACATTGGTGAACCTCTTTGCTTTGTATGAACATAAAGTATGAGTTTTTCTGCTCCAGAGAATTTCCTTGGCTGGCAGCTTTAGAGGATGAACGACAGTCAAATTGACCTTTGACCTCCCTATGCATTCTCACTTATACCTGTCATTCTGCTTGGTCTCAGGAGATTACCCCTATTCTCCCACTCTGATGGGAGGGTCCTCCACCCGAACCGGACCTTCATGCATGGCTGCTCAGAGACTACAAGGAATCGGATTTGTCGGATGACATCCTGGATGTGTTCCTCTGCCTGGTGGCGAGAGAGGGGTCACATCCCTTTCCCACATCCTCCGTTTTGGATGTTCTGGTTTCTTTGGCCCAAACGGGCATACAGATTAGCATTGTGAAGGGGGTTTTATCCCTGGGGTTTGTGCAATCATTTTCCCCATGCCCGTTTGTTGTTACTACGTGAGATTTTAATTTAGTGTTAACAATTCTTATGGGTGCTTCGTTTGACACGTTTCACTCATATTTTTGAAAATGGCTCTCTTGTAAGGTGATTTTTCTGGTGGCCATCAATTCTGCATGACAGGTGAGCAAGCTCCAGGTGTTAAATGTAAAACCTCCCTTTTTGTTTTTTCCAAAGAGTGGTGACCTTGAAAGTGGCATCTTTCTTCCTTTACAAATGTGGTCTTTGATTTCCATCTCGGTCTAACAATCAGTCTTCCTGTGTTCATTGCTCCACCTTGTCCCTCCAAGGATGAGCGATTCCATGGGCTGAATTCAGTGCGGGCCCTCTGCTATTACGTGTCAAGGAAGAGAGGCATCCGCAAAGGTTGAATGCATTTTTAAAAAGGGCACTTTACTGATATCCACCATAAACTCAGCGCCTATCTTCTAGCCATCCCGTCATGGATGTCAGATCACTTTTTAGTACGTAATGCTGCGAAAACTAACTGAAGTTGTCTTTTTCCCTTCATCTACTATTTCTTCTTCTCCATCACCTCCCTTCATATAATTTTCTCTGTTCCAGTTACCTATTTCTTCTGTGGCTCGTAAACTAGGTCTCTATCTTGACTCAGATCTTTCAGTCACCATATTTCCTTAGCTGCTAGTTCCTGTAGATTTAATTTGTATAATATTCGGAAAGCCCATCCTTTTATGATTTTTAAAGCTACGCAGCTACTGGTGTCTGCTCTAATCTTCTCATGGCTCTTCTACTGTTCTTCTGCACTCTTTGGACTCCCTCTATCTTGTCTAGCTCCTTTGAAATCTGTATTTAATACTTTCACTTGTGTTCTCTGTCTGCTTGCTCCACGTGATTCTATTTCCTCTTCCTTGGCTAATCTAGGAAGGCTTTTTTTTATCACTGTTTAAAATTAAATGTTCTATGTTTCGTTTTTAAAGCTCTCCATGGTCTTGCCCCCCTCTTTCCTCTCTTGTTGCATTCTACCTTCCTTCTCGCCCACTTCTTTCTGCTTCTCATCATGTCCTTATAGTTCTCCATTCCCCTGTGCTCAATCTTGTTTTCGGTCTTTCTCTCTTTTAGCACCCTTGAATTGGAACACTCTCCCACTCTCTCTGCTCTATCACTCTTTATTCATTCTTTCGGGTCTCTCTGCAAGCCTACCTTCTTTTGTCTGGTTAGTCAGGGTTACTTCAACCACCGAAATGTTCTTTGTTTTCAATGTTCAATGTTAATTCATTATTTTGTACTGCGCTTGTTCTTATGTTTAGCGCTTTGCTGTAAGGCGCTATATAAAGCCAAATAAAATACAAAAATGTAGTTGCATGGTGACGTCATCACATTTGTTGGGCGAGGACGTCTCAGCGCACGTAAACAAATAGTGGTCATTTTGGTACGCCGACCCTTTGTGCAGATCAGCGTTTCAGGAAAGGACAATCGGATCCTACTGGAGCTTTTCCTCGCTTAAAATAATGTAATATGGCGCATCTCTAGTTTAAATGTATATATTTACTTGCTTTGAAATTGTGAACTCTTAGAATATACTTCTGAAAGGCTTAATTGAATCTTTCAGATTGCATAACAAAAATTTAAAAAGTTACAGGAATAACAATCTCATTAGTTTGAATGTCTTAGAAGGAGAATAAGGGTGAAAAAGCTAAAATAAGACTCTCTTTTCCTTTTTGTCTTATCTCCCCCCTTTCTTCTACAGAATTGCTTATTCTTTCTTCTTATAATTATGAGAAAAATACTTGAACTAATTCCCTCCTGATGATCTACTGTAAACACAGTGGTGAAACGCATGTTGAGAGATGATGTAATTCATGAAACACCTCTATGAAATGGAAACACAATTCCTTCTAATTAAAGATTGTTACTATCCTATTCCCTTGAATTTGAGTTTTTTATATCGGAGAAGCTGGCACAACATGAATGTCCCTAATGGAATATAATACTTTGAGAATATTGGGCAGCCACAATATTGGAGCATTTGTTGACGACAGCTTTGCACCTATTAATTACAATTAGATTTGCCTTTAAGTGGGGTAAGGAACAAGGAATGAGACGCAGACCCAGTGCACTCTTGATGATTGCTGTACCCCTTTAGAGGTTGGAAATGCCTCACTGTCCTCAATCTCTGAGGCATTTCCCTACCTCAACCAAAAACTAAGAGCCTGTCATGTGTCAAGATATCCAAAGCACAAATGTCCTATGTCTGAAATCCTATCTTAGCCCTCTCATTCTAAAAGTAACTCTGTGTTAAGGGTATTTTGATTGGCTTGCAAAGTGCACAAATGTTCAAGTTCAACAAAAAGGAATAAATCCAACAAAGGTTCCAGATGGCAGCTCGGTTCTGCATTCCTGCTCTTCCCCACCCTCGTCTGCATTCATGGGGAAAAAATAGACTATTTAAAATATCTAAGCTGAATTAGTCTAAATCTACTGTTAATCTCATTCACCCGTAGGGTAAGAAGAACCTCCTTCCACTCCTCATTCAACCCTCCCGGATCTGCCTTCTAAATGCCTCAGTCATGTCAGTGGAGTCATAGTATTATTCACAATGTCTCTATACAGTGTAGAGATAGCTTTATTAAGGATCGCACCATTGGTTGACCACTTTTGTATGGGAGAGGCTTCTGAGATAGTGTATACTCCTCTCCTGGTCGCAGGTGCTAAAATGGATTTTCAAAATCAGCCGTGCTGGGGGGATCTTGGGAGTGCACTCTATTATGGTTAACAGGGAAGGCACTGATGGGTTAGCCAACCCCAATCAAGGCGATGTTGCGGTTTCAGGAATGATGTGAGAGTGGTGTAGGGCTAACACAAGTCTGCACAGAGCAACATCAGCAATTTCAGTTAGACGGGCAAGTATATAAAAATACAATTATTTATTAGGCTTTTAGTTTACACACTAAGCTGATAAAAATACCAGGAACATATTGTCACACAAAACCCTCATAAAACCGATGGAAACATTCACCCTTAGGAGAGATATTAGCATTTGAATCCATGACCAGTGCAAACATGTTTAGTAAAATACATAGATATATACAGTACTCTTTAGAATCAACACAAAACAGCTTCACTCAATCTTATAAAGTCCAACCCTAAAATGGATTGAGGTCTTGTGCCCAAAAGTGTCCATTTCAGAAGTATGCACTCTTCATATAGGTTTATATAGAGATGGGCATTGCCAGTGGTTAGGATTAATAAAGTGTCGCACAGTTAGATAAAAGTTCAAGTAAAATTCAGATTGGGATTCAACTCAATATAACAAACCAGCACTGAAATCTCTGCATTGGCTCCCAGTGGCTGCGAGGATTAAGTTCAAGACCTTCTGCATTGTCCACAAGGCCTTCTGGGGCCTGCTTCCTCAATAACTCCAACTCTCTCTTCGTAAATATCTTCCTACTTGAGCTCTTAGCTCCTCCACCTCCAACTCACGCAGGGTCAGTTGCTTCTCCAAGCAACAAGTTGGTGGTAGATCTTTCTACGGCAGGGGCTTCCCTTTGGAACAGCCTCCCTGCCTCTCTGAAACTTGGAGAAGCATCTCTGGTTCCGGAAGCACTTAAAGACGTTCCTGTTTGCTTCTGCCTTCCCTCTTACTCCACCCTGCTGATATCTGTCTGTTCCTGCATTGGGCATCTGGCTGCCCTCTGATTTCGGGCCCAGATCCCTTGTCCACTCTGCAACTTACCCGCTCTGCCTCTGGCAATCCTTGCACTTGGGCCTGTGTCTGCAACCCTACAATCCCCTCACCTGCACTTGTTTGAGACCCGTTGTCTGCGTGTAAGTCACGCACTTGCCACCCAATTGCTACACTTTTGTTGTTTTTGATCCTGTGCTGTGTACTTTTCACTCCTCCCCTGCCCCTCACACTGTCCCTTTCCCTCTCCCCTGCACTTGCACATTCTCAATGTCACAGGGCCTAGTCAGATCGTTGTTATCCTCCCTTGCGTCGTCGCGCCTTTAAACACTTATGTATGGGTGCGATATAAATAAAATATATCGTATCATAGTCCTAGGGAAGGATCTCCACCACCAAAGGTCAGGTAAGAGTGAGCTAGGGCCAGGACCTTGAGCCCATGTTACCCTATGGAAAATGGGGGGGGATAAGCCAGGACGCTTACTGGCCTGGCTATATAACAGTGCATCCAAGCAGGCTATGATACGGGCAATAGTAGCAGGAAATGGGGAGGTTTATGAGACTCAAGAAGGTATAAATTAATATTTTTATAATTATTATAAAGCTTGGTATGCACAGACGTCAGTAACTCAGTTGTCAGAGATAGAGGAAGCCCTAACACTGATAGATCTCCCGTAGCTGGATGCAGAGGCAGCGGACAGGTTGGAAGCCCCCATCACCATAGAGGAGTTAGAACACACTATGAGAGGGTTGCTCATTGGTAAGGCTCCCGGAGCAGATGGTTTACCAAGTGAATTTTATAAAGAATTCATGGCACAGGTCATGCTCGCATTACTAGCAATGCTGAACGAAGCGCTAGACAGGGACACTCTACCTATGTCGCTGAGAGAGTCATTATCCCACTATTGAAGCCCAACAAACCCGAAACTGAATGCAGATCTTCCAGACCCCTTTTGCTTCTTAATCAAGATGGGAAGTACTAACAGCTCCGATGGCTAACAGGCTGAAGCCAGTAATTTCTAAACTCATACACCCGGACTAGTCTGGGTATGTCCCAGGTAGAAATATTTACTGTAACCTAAGGTTGTTACTCCATATCATAGATTTACACGCATGAAAGCACTCAGCTTTTGGCTGTCGCCTCGCTGGACGCAGTGAAGGCATTTGACTCCGTCAGATGGCCATGATTGCTGGACGGTACTGAAAAGCTTTGTTATAGGGCCCACATATATTAAATGGGTAAAGCTGTTATATAGTAATCTAATGGTTAGTGTCTAGACGGCACCAATATTCAAGAACAATGGCTGTTAAGTAAGGGCACAACGCAGGGCTGCCCATGGTCTCCTATGTTATTTATATTGGCCTTAGAGCCATTAGTGGGGTGTCTCCAAAAAGAATATCAAGATGCAGGCATAACTACGTAGGGCAGCAAAAATGTGATCTCCCTATATGCTGATGATATGCCTCTTTACCTACAACACCCAGAAACCAACTTGCAGTATATTATGGACATTTTCGAGTGCTACACAAATTTATCTGGTATCACAATTAACGCACAGAAGTCGTGCTTCTTCCCCCTAGCAGGGTATAAAGGGAATCCCCTGAATAGATTACCAGAGCTAACGATTAAATTGGAGGTGGATACATTTAGATGTTTGGGAGTAGATATTTTTCATGATCGTAAGATAAAACACATCCAAAACACGATGAAAGTGGTAGGTTAAAATGAGAAATCCATGACTTTCTGAGCCAGATTGCTGCTCTCATTGATGGGAAGAGCTGCGCTATTAAAGATGTTGGTACTCCTGAGGCTCCTCCATTACATCACTAACTTTCCGTTAGATATAACCAAGCCTTTTTTAGGACACTTGATATCACATGTTGGGGCTTCCTATTGCACAACTCAAGATGCAGGATGGCACTGCTGAAATTGCAGAGTCTGTATGATCAAGGGCCTGACTTCAAAGCATATTTTGTGGCGTTCCAAATTCAATTCATCACAAACTGTCCGATGAACAGACCCAAGACAATAAGTTGCTACAGCCGGCATGCACCCCAGTCTTTTTGAAAGAGGTGGTATGCACCGCCACACCACAAGACTCAAAACCCCCGCTGCTGTCGAGGCAAGAAAATGTGGCATAGAGCTTATCGTTTTCTAGATAAAGAAGCATCCTACTCCCCCCAGATACCGTTGGTGGCACTAAAGGGGGAAGATGCACACCTTGGGCTGAATTTAAGGAAGTACTGGGAACCCATGGGGGTGGTGGTGATGGAAGATGGGCTGTGGGAGGGGAGACAAATGAATTTCAGCACACTCACTTCAGAAATAGGAGTACAGGAAGTACAACACATAATGTATGCCTCAAACCTCAATTCTATAAAGCAGAAATGGCTGGGAATAAATGGGGTACTGCTGGAAGATGAGACAATAGAAACTCTTTATGATTTTTCAGAGGCGGACAGTCAGTATCGAGAATTTACGAGTTGTTAATGGCAAGACCGGAGTTTAAGCTAGTACAGACCAGGCGTAACTGGGAAGCAGACTTGCAGGAGCAATTAACAGAGGTTTGGGGTAGGGCTATAGCGTATCACAAAGTATCCAGAAATACGAAACTCCAGCTGATCCAATTATACGTAACTCACAGGGCATATTTAACCCCAATGAAAATAGCCAAATTCAGTAAGGCAGCAGAATAAACCTGCGCGAAATGTGGCCTGATCAATGTAGATCTGGTGCACATGTTCTGGGTCTGTACGAAGATCAGTCAATATTGGGAGGAGGTAGCGCAGGTATTGGCCAAAGCAGGCATAATACTAGACATTGGTTCTCCCACAGCTTGTTTGCTAGGAAAGTTTTCAAGACCAAAGCAAGCGAGACACAAGTTGAAACACCTAGCATACTTCCTGGCGAAGCGCAGTGTAGCAATGGGGTGGAAAGCACACAAGGGTCCGGTAGTAAACGTGTGGTTGAGGGACATCCAGAAATGAACACTGTTAGAAACCTCAGCGTGGCAAATAGCATCCCGCCGGGGGAAGGGCGAACAGAATGTAGACTTGGATTCTTGGAAGCATATGTTGCAACTTGCAGGAACTGATGGCCTCTGCGCACAACGGCACCCAAATGGGGACACACATACCGGTACAAGTAGTGGATTAGAGAAGTAGGCATATGCTTGGTACAGTCAGGTGCATATTATAAGGAGACATTGCAAGTGGAATAGGCTGGGAAGTGGGTGGGGACGTGGGGGGAGGGGTACGAACAGACACAAGTGTTATATATTGTATTGTGAACGGTTACATAAGTCTGTAATATTTTTTTGGAAACTAATAAAACTGTTTAAAAAACAAATGAAAAATAAGAGACCCCCAAGGTGGGTGGCCCCACGAGAAGCCCAAGTCGGGGAGAACCGAGACTCCAATGTAGGGAGTGCAAGAAAAAGCCCCCAGAGTGGGTGATACGATCAAGAGGTCCCAGAGTGGGAAAAGAGGAAGAGAACAACCCCAAAGTGGGGAATGGGAGTGAGACAAAGCACAGAGTGGGTATACGTTCAAGATGTCCCACACTTTAAAAATATAAAGAGAAATAAAATACCCAGAAGGCGAATGAGAGAATGACAGCATATGGTTTGGGGAGAAAGATAACCCCCCCATGCCTAACTGTAACTAACTGTAGGTGAAAGACTGATAGGATTACAGATTACACGGAAGAAAAACATTGAAAGACCTGAGTGGCGAAGGAAAAAGACTGAAAGGCGGCAATCATCCCTTTATTCCGGCAATGGCCCAAAGTAGCTCATGGTTGTGTTTGTTATTCTTTGCCAGAGGTAGGAAAAGAACTTGGGTAGACTAGGATTCTGGACCAAGGACTTCATCTATGTATGACATCCTGATGAGCACCTTTTTACTTATTTCTTTGTAGAGTAGGGCTTAGAATCTTGGGCTTAGGAACATGTTTGCCTTGTTTTCATTAAAGAAGTGTTCAGACAATATGCCTTCTGGCCCGTTTCCTTATTCTTACCTATCACACCTCCTAGACCGATAAATATATATGGGGCAGTTCTGCCTATGGGTATAAAGTCTGAGCAAGTCAGCATCCTTGAACTAGTGTAAAATTGAGAGTGCAATGAAGGGGCAATGCCAATCCAGACTAGTTGGTACACTGTGCTATAGGTTTAGCTCATGAGAGGAACCCTTTGAATTTACCTTCTGTAAACACTTAAACTCACAAGCTGGGAGACATGGAATTTACTACTTTGGTTAATATTCCAAATGTGTTTGTTTATTCTCTTCGTCAATGTATCAAAAATATTCTATATTCATTACATGTGTACTTTGCTTTAAATACAGCTCAATTGCATGTTGTCTGAAATAGCTAAAAAAAATTGTGAACACCCTCTATTGCAGATTACTCAGAAAACATTAATTCATCACTCTACTCTTTCGTTCGTTCATTCATACATAAAATGCTAAATGTGCTAATCGACATCGATTGCATATCTATAAAAACGTCCTCCTATGATATGATTTTAAAAAACAGCCTGCCCAACATGTTTCATTCCTTTTGGCTTTTGTATTAATCTATGGAACTTCTTCAGGGGCCAATTTGTCTGCCAACAATCGTGTGCTTGCTACTTAGGTGATTCATTACATTATTTGATGCAAGATTCTTTACAGGGTTTTTTTTTAAACACTCTTTATTGCCATTTTATAATAACCCAAGTACCCATCCCTCCCCCCAAACCTCTGCCCTGCACACATTCAATAACTTTAATTAAATAGCATTAGTAACTCCCTAACCCTGCCCACCCAAGATTCTTTACAGGGTTATCAGATTCCGATTCACTTTTTGTTTCAAAGCAAAATCCTTGGACTGTTTGTACGTGCATTCTTCGTCATGTCTTGTCCAACGCACTTGCTTAAAGTCTTACACTTTGTACATCTGAAAAACAGCACACATATATTTTGTTACTAGAGTTGCTTGGAAAACCATACAGAACATTCTATACAAGTGACCGAGTGTTTCGCATACTGGTCTCCAAATGCTATATTATTTTTGGCATTCTTCCAAAACACTATTTGCTACCTTTGTTAGTAAGGGCAATAATTAGTGCTTCAGGCTCAACCATGTGTCTGTCCTACGTGTAGACTGACTCCTTCCCCTCTTTTATCTCCTAGTTCATTTGTCTAATGGTTTAACAAACTCCTGTGGTCTTTTTCCATTTGTTTTTTTCTCAATTGACAAATTGCAATTAAAAAATGTTTTTCTTCTGTTATTGTTGTGAATATGTATCTGGTTGCTATGCACAGGAAACAAAACGCCAACTATCCTGAAACTCATCTTGTACAAGAATCACTGCTCTCTACAATCTCACACACCATACCATTGAACAGCACTTTCATAATGACTACCTGTAAAGCCTACAATCATTATGTTTGCCTGCGCAAGAGCTTTGCTGGTGAGGTTCTCCTTCTTTAGCCATTAGTAAGTGTTGGGAAACTCTAAAGACACCTGAAGTAAGGAAATACTCAACTATTCGAGATTTATACTCTGACATGAGCTGAGACACACCAGTCAAGTCCTTTGAAGAAACAGGTGTTGAGAACTCTGAAAGATACAGAACTGAAAACGGGCAGAGTATCTTGAGTCCCGCAAATCTAGGAAATGCTCCTGTAACTTGAAAGCACTTGAGGGAGTGAAGTATACGTTCTATGTTGCTTTTCCAGAATAAAGTAACCTGATATGAACCATCAAGTTTCTAAGAGCCATACCTGAGAGAAAGATACTTATTGAGCAGATGAGGTTCCAAAAGCAACCAAAGATGCCAACATTAGACGGTTGTTGTTCTGCAAGAAACCAGAAGGAAAGATCAGAAATGTTACTTGGTAACTCTGTCCTAAAAATAACATTGATGAAATGGCCTGGCAATGTGAATACTGGCAAGCGTACCTGAGGCAGAAAAGGGAACAGAAACAAACTCATTGAGAACCATTACATGAGCTAGAACAATGTAACTGAAAGTGTCCCCATAGAGGCAGTTAACATATGAAAGAATTTCAGCTGCACAAAGTTAGACAATTTGATTTGGAGAGGAAGATAAGTTTGTGTTGACTTTTAATGTAAATTGGGAATACATTGATTGTTTGGTTTATTGGTGTTATTGTGAATACTCTGCCACAACATGTACCTGTACAAAGTATTTGCATGTCAGAGGAGCATTGTTATGGAACACATTTATTTTTCTTTGCTATATACCATAAAATAATCACTGAATGTATGTGTATTTGGTGGCTTTGCTCCAGAGTGGGGGGAAAAGTAAACTGTATCCTATTTTGCGCAAGCATGCTTTTTCAATTTTAAATCATTTATTTTTCAGATGATTATTGAAGCAAGAAGGTGGTTTGTACAAATTCATAGACATGAACTTGTCACATGGGTAAGGAGCAGCATAGTAGTTGATCCAGTCTCTTAGTTGATGAATGGTGCCTCAAAAAATAATTTTCTTTCCATATGCATTTTTTATAAATCACATTTCCTTTAGTATGTTTTTTATAATTAGTTTTCTAGATTGGGGATGATGATCAGTGCATACATGCTGATTTTAAATGCATACTTAATGGGAGGTGGCTCCTCACTCTTAACAAGCTGGGTCCATATACAATAGAAGATGGAAGTGAGCCGAAGATGTGGTGGAAATATTGCAATTTCCCCTCAGGGTGACGTTCTCAGAGGCAGACGGAATGCTGATAAAAGATGTGGGAAAATCATTGACCACTTGAAAATAACTCAAACCCTTACACCTAAATAGTGTGCAAAACAATTTGCATGTTAATATCCTGCTTCAGGTCGTACATTCCCTACTCAAGAAGGCAATCATCAGCTGATTCTAAGCTATGCTTACATTATTCAGTATCTACTTAGCCTGAGATTTGATCAACCAAGAGTCTCCTTAGGCCACTAGTATTATTCGATTTTACCAGTTATAGTAGGTGAGGTAACCAGCAGGCTATAGTTGCCTGCATTTTTGTTTTAATGTGTTCTTGTTAAGCATTTTTTAATTTGGAACGGTTTCCCTTCAAATATGGCTCTTTGACATTATAACGTATTCAATAGTGCACACCTGAGAGGTGGCTATTTGAGCATACACGACTTCTGGAAATGAACTGACCTCTTGTCCTCAAAATGCTTCCTATGTGAGTGATTATCATTTAATCTCATTGAATGATCGCAATGATTGTGAATGCCAAAGACCTGCTGCCATAACCCAGAGAACCCTTTTTTTTAACTTGTTTTATGGATGAGGGAAACAAACCGTAGACTGTAAAGCTCCTGTAGGCCAATGTTAATGTATCCAGTAGAATTGAAGGCCCAATCCTTTGGAAAGTACACTGACTGACTGATAAATTGAACATGCGCCACATTCATAAGTGAGTCTAATAGATCGTAGTGGAATCTTTTAACATGTGCAGTGTAATGTTCCCTCACTCTATGTATGCCAGATTCTGCAGGGTTGACATTATTTTTCATTTTCATATGTAAACTGGCCCCATAAAATCTGACCAACTTTATTGCTTTAACAACTGCTTATTTGGAGGTGTGGCTAGCAGCTCAACCAGAAAGTTGGAATTGTTTATTCCTTTTGACCTCAGTACTGTTAACCTCCCCATAGGGCTATTGAATTGGATGGGGGATGAAAGTGTGAAAGGATGTTTTTCCCAAAATGTTCCTTGTTCTTGGGTATTTCTAGGCTTTTTTAAGTACTATGTCGTACATGGCTTATTCTCGTGCCTTATTCTACCCTTCTCCCTGCCTTCGCTCTGTCTTATTTTGGACTTGCTACCTTTGTAGTTCTGTTATGCTATGTTTATCCCTCCCTCCCAGGGTCTTGGTATCAGGCCTGTGTATCTGCATTGCTTCCCTGATCCTCGCATAATCCCCCTTGTAAGGAACTCATTGTAGCGACAGTAAAGACAGACACAAGTGATCACAGTTCAAGGGTGTTTATTGAACTATAAATACAGGGTGGAAAAATGCCTAGCCTACACCTAGATCTAAGATAGGAGCAAGCGTCAACCATCAAATTAAAAATAAGGCAGTTCTAGTGGTGTTGTGTCAAAATAAAAGGGCCTATGCTAAGAAAAACCTATTGCCAATTCCTTACAACTAATTATAAAAAGAGTGTGGGTGAAGGTTTCAATAAAGAGAAGAAGTATTCCAAATAATAAGTCAGGATATGATTGCCCAGGGCTCTCCCTTCCCCGCGTTTTGAGCACGGGACAAGGTGGGACTCTGGAGCACAACACACGCTCGAGCCGCTCCAGCACGAGTGGACAGTTCCGTTCCAGCTATCGGGTTCTTCGCAGGTAAAAGTCTTTTTCCTTCGAGGCGTGATGTATTCAACAAACAGTTCTGCTTCACGTAGACTTTGGGTGACAACCTAACCCCTGGGTCCCTCTCTTCCAGGCACAGACCCTTTACAATATCGCTTTCAACAATTCCACAAAAACAGTTTTCTCAGTGAACTTTGGGGTGCTACCATTTCACCCCTGGATCTCCCTCAGCCGGGCTCGGATACCAAATGACAAGGGGGATATTTTCCTTGCCCTCGTCTTGCACTACTTCTCGCTTTCACAAATCTCAATGTTTTAAACCGGTTTCCCTCAACACGATTCACTGTTGCCTCTATTTTGGTTGTTTATTTCCCTCTACCAGGTTCCATCTCACTGACCTTTGGTTATCGACTTGTCTCTGCGGGGTTCACTCTAGCCACTTCTTAATTTCTTCTTTCAATAACTGCAGGCTTCACTTCCCCTGCTTTCTCTTGATGCAGGATTCAGTTCCCTTGCTTTCTCTACATTTTGTCGGTCAAAGACTTTAGATTGTACAGGGATTTTGCTGGACCTCCTGTATGACCACTTTGACCTGTCTTGGCGGCTCTCCTACGGCCTGGTGTCTGTAGTCCAAATCAACATGGGATCGACCAGGGTTTCTGCAGCTGGTCTTCCTTTAACACTTTTACAGTTCTTTGAACTCTTCTCCATACGGCAATTTGCGACTTTCATTCAACACAGGCCAGTTCTTATGGGTTCTCCCTTTGACTCACCTGCTGTGATGAACCGATTGGCTTTCCTTTAATCTGGATTCAAGCCGGGTAGCGCGGTAGCAGGAGTTTTCCCTGCTCTGTCTTATCAGCGTAGCAACGCTCTGTGTACCATTGACATCTGTTGCAAAACACTTGTGCTATTGTCCACGGCCTTATGATTCCCTCTGCAGAGTTTTCCCGAGCCTGGTCGTGTCTCCTTGTCAGCCTCTTGATATTTGCCGCCTTTCTCCTCCTTTTGAACTGCTGGGTCTGGATAGCTGTCTCGTTGTGCCGTCTACCTCACTCCCCTTGTGCTCGTGTGCTCCGCCTTTTATCCCTGTGGGGAAGGGGAAGGCCCGTCGGGTGTGTGTGATGCTGGTCAATTGCCTCACTTTGCCTGCCCTTTGTATTGGGACATGTCGGGTAAACTGTTCTGGTGTAAGTCCGTTGTCTTCCATGTTGTGTGAAGAAAGTGTTCATGTCGGGAAAAGGGGTGGGGGGCAGTGCCTTGGCCTCCCCCCCGTGGTAGGATGGGGAAAAGGTGTCATGAGAAAGAAGATGGTTAGGTCACTCGGAAAGGTAGGTTTTTTAATGGTTATGAAATGAACAGGAATGATGAGGATTTTAATCGTAAAATAAACAAGGGGAATTGTTGGAATGGTTGGGTTTGGTCAAAGCGGATAGGAACCAGGAAAACAGGAATTGCGGTAGTCTTGGGTTCTCCTCAAGTTTACCAGAGGCGAATTAGTTGTTGGTTTTACCTTTGGGTGAGGGAGATTCAATGGGTGGAAGGGATGATGAGCGGGAATAGCTTATAAAAGCTTCAGAGACTTTGTTCCCCTCACCATCCTCCCCGTGAAGGTACCGCGTCTCACCTGGGGTATTCCCCTGAGCATAACCCTGAGTCCTTCTAGCCAGGTGTTCCGTCACTACCTAACCAATCCTAGGGTTGGGATAAGAGCTCTAGTTCTTCCCTGGCCACCTGAATACAGGAGTCTCGAGGTCTACTGGGGAGAATAGCCTCAGGTTTCTCACACCCTGCACTGTGCTTTTTTGTCCTCAATCTCTAGCACTGGTTTAGGGTAAATTGGGTCCTCTTAAAGCTTCCTGTTATTTTTATATATCGTGTGATCAAGCCACCAGAAGGTGGTGAAACGTGTTACATGAAGCCTCTGCTGCGGATTTTACTGTGTTTACCGGATAAAATTACCTTCTACTTTCCCTCGTGAGTTTGGGGTGTTTTTAAGCCAGGACATTCTTGAGGGCCTAGAACTTTGGAACAAAATATACATATACAATATTAGAGGGCCTCCGGTAGCAGCCCTGTAGTTATGGTTACGTTACCCAACTAACGGAACACTTTTTGGGCAGCTGATAACTTTGCCCCTAGGCCAATCTTCACAAAACCTTGCAAAAAAAAGTATATGGCACCCTTGGAATGATTCTGCGAAGTTTGGTGCAGTTTTGTCTGTGGGTCGGGGGCAAAGTTATAGTGGGGGCCCAACATTTGTGGAAATCCTCATAGACTCAATGCAAAATAAATTTAGCTCACACCTACATCCCAAACTCCTGGACGGATTTTCACCAAAGTTGCGGCAGGAGTGTCAGCTGGTCCTGAAAGTATGCTTTTGTAAATTTGTTGTAAATCCATCCAGTAGTTATTTTTTAAAATGGCCCAAAAGTAGGTGCAAACAATGAGTGATATCTGGGTCCGGTCCGCAGACTCACTTTCCTCTTTGCTCCGCGGACATCCCCCTGGTCCAATCGGAGTCCGGCGTGATGTGCGCAGACTTTGGATGCACCCGCCGATTGGATGGTGGAAAGCGTGAGTTGGGGAGCAAGTGTCTGAAAAACACATTTGGAGTTATTTGGTGGTCGAAAGGGGGGCTGAAAATGGTGGGGGGTGGAATAAAGGTGATATGGAGCTGTTATTATAGGTGAAAAAAGGGTTTGCAGATACCGGCGACTCCGCATTCACTTTAGTGCCTGCAGATATCATTTCGATTGCAGGGGGTTCAGGGTGAGTTTTGTTATTTGAGGGTGTATTATATGCACTTGTTATATGGTTTAATTCTATTGTGGTGGAATCTGCCTACTGGCCACAACCACCACAGTAGTAATGTGTATAGAAATTATAGGTAATGTAGTGGGAGTATAAAGTGTTTGTAATATGGTGGAATGATATAATTGATCTTATTTACTATTGTAGTACAATTGAGGATAGTGCATATAGAATATGTATTTGTTTTGTGAAAAACCAGAGGGTATTTCACTGCCTAGACCCCAGGGATCCATTAGTCAGGTCGCCAGGGCACAGCCATCGCCTTTGGATCCAGATCCTGGGAGTGGACAAGTGTGAGAGGATCACCTGGGGGAGGTGTCCTCAGGGATTGGGGGAGAGACACCCGTTGGGGAGACGTGGTATCCCACCTTTCCCAATAACCCTATCCAATCCTATTTTATAGGATATTCCAACTTCCCTAATTCCCCCCCCTTTCCTACGCAAACACTGAGCCAAGGAAGAGGAGGTCTAAGGCTGAAAGGATTATCACCCATGCAATACACTGGACAACATATCCCTCTGAGATCACGCAGGGTCAGGCACTTGACTTTAATCATGCAACCTAATACTTATTAACTCCCCCCACATGGTTAAAAGGTGAGCAAGGTAGTGCACAAGAAGAAGCAGTTCCTCCAGGGCTATGGCGACCCAGGAGAAGGAGAACGACAAACCGAGGGTTTGAAATGAAGAGGCAGGAAGCCAGAGACCGCCCCGGCGAGAGATCGTTATTTCCGAAAGGCCATGAGGATTGCGCACAACATCCCAGCTGGAAGGGAGAAAGTCTTATGAGTGCTACAAGGTTGCCAGCCACACTCCTGGGTGAACCACAGAGTTGCGGAGGCGCAGAAGTGGCATTGGTAACAATCTTGACTCCTACAACAAAGACGCGAAAGACTGCAAGCAGCTTCGCACGACCAGTGATGCCCGGTCTGTTTAATTCAATTGAATGTTTTATCGTTTTTAAATATAACTTTACACATATTCATTCATCATTTAAATATATCTCATACCATAAATTACATAAAATTCATTCATACCATTCTATAGAACATTACAACATCGTACAAAAACATACACATGGTGTTTAAAACATCAACAGACAGATACCAATAATGTAAGTGTCTTATATCTAAAATCATATCAATTTCATCATCCACTTTAACGTTAAAATCACAATAAAATTGCAATCCTTTCTTCTTCATATTCGTAGGCAGAGAGGTGAAGATGAACCTTCTAACATCATTTGCCTGTTTCCTTAAGATTCTTGTCCCTCTTTTCTGCTGCCAATGAATCATTATTACTATACCCAGCTAATATGCCTATTTAGTTTACCCCAACTCAAAACTACACCTTTATATTGATCTTATTAATATGTAAGCAAGGTTTATATCATGTGCTTTTCCATAGCAGCCAATCAAGGCTAGATCTAAATGTGTTTCCACCACTTTCCAGACCCTGAATAGTGCCATATGCTAGCTCTTATTCTGTGTGTTAATACAGTTGTTCCAAAATGTAGAAACTTTTATTGAATCATGCCGATGAAGAAACCTACTAAGATATTTTAAGTATACCTTCTCCATGCTACTACATCCAATAAGCACGTGTCTAGCCGTCTCCTGTACGCCACTTTCCCCACAGATCCGGCAAACGCGTTCTGAAATGGGCCTTGGCAGCAACGGACCCAGGACTCCTAACACTGGGAGCCTATTAATTCGTAGAAATATAAATCTACGCATCACCATACATGGGCACAGTGTAAGGTAAGATTGCATCTTTCATAGGTATACAAAACATTTGTAACAAACCTATAACTTTTTAAGGATCCCAAGTGGTTGAAGTTTTCACCCCAATCCCATAGGTCTATGTGTTTAATAAGCCGACGTCTAAGATTATGATAATCTTTCCCCCAATTTGGGCACCAACCAATTTCCTTAAACAATAAGGCCATTCCTCTTCTCAGACCCGACTCTGTTTCTGATCTCTTTATCATAGTACCCACCGTACGTAGTAATGGGTTTGAAGGACCATTCATAAGTTTTATAATTAAGGTTGTCCTTTTCTTCAGCACCATTGATCTAAAGGAATGTACCCCTAATTCAAGTCTCACGATGGCCATCGGGATACAACTTGGGAGTCCTAATAGTTTTCTCAAACATTTGCCTTCAATCACTTGAAGCCATTCCAGGTTGATTTCCATTAGGCTCTTCAGGCCATAGATCCGGCCGGGACCAAACACTGCATATAAAGCTGTCTAATACCCAGCATTGAACAACCCGGCCTTTTCCTGGAAAATTGACTAATCAGTGCTTTTCAGCTGGATAGCTTTCCTTATTTGAGTTTTGGTGCATATTTTATAACCCCTTCTGACTTCCAATTCAATCCCCAAATACTTATAAACAGAGATATACCAGCAGGCCGATTCATGGAATAAATGTGCGCCGAAAATCCCGGCGCAGAGGGGCCAATACGTGCGCTGCGCCGAAAATAAGCGAAAAGCGCAGGGAAACCAGCGCACGTCGATTCATGGAAGTCCGTGCGCAAGAAAAGCAGAGGACGTGCGCTGAAAAAGCGCGCGGCGCAGGCCGGCGCACAGGTCAACCAACGTCGTGCGCCACGGCCACTGCGCTATCACTCCGAGCGCAGCGCACAGCTCTAAAGTAGGCGGAACACAGGGCGGGACACTCGGAATGGGGAATAAAATGGGGCACAACACTCGGAATGGGGAAGAATGTGGGCGGCACGGGGAAAGTATAGGAGGCAAGTGCGCGGAACGCCCACACGCTCGCATACAACACGTATTCATGGAATAGAATAGGGCAAAAAAGCGCACGCTCAAAGCAGCGCACAGGCACAAACAGGCACAAACACGACCGCCACAAGAAAGCAGGCGGTAGCGTCTCTGCGCCTGCAAGAAATGTGCGCTAAAAGGTGCGCCAACAAATAGCACCTATATACAGACATGATCAATGTCCAATACTGTGGCCCTCCAGGACAAATGACGTACAAAGGGGTACCCACAAACACAGACACGGGCTGAGAGAAAAAATAAACGTGTGCGTGCATACCGGGGTGCGCGGGAAGTTGCACACGCGATATGGCCGGGTACGTGGATTACAGGGGTGCGCGGGAAGTTCCACACGCGATTAGTCAGGGTACGTGGATTGCAGGGGTGCGCGGGAAGTACCACACGCGATATGGCAGGGTACGTGGATTTCAGGGGTGCGCGGGAAGTTCCACACGCGATATGGCCGGGTACGTGGATTTCAGGGGTGCGCGGGAAGTTCCACACGCGATATGGCCGGGTACGTGGATTTCAGGGGTGCGCGGGAAGTTCCACACGCGATATGGCCGGGTACGTGGATTTCAGGGGTGCGCGGGAAGTTCCACACGCGATATGGCCGGGTACGTGGATTGCAGGGGTGCGCGGGAAGTTCCACACGCGATATGGCCGGGTACGTGGATTGCAGGGGTGCGCGGGAAGTTCCACACGCGATATGGCCGGGTACGTGGATTTCAGGGGTGCGCGGGAAGTTCCACACGCGATATGGCCGGGTACGTGGATTTCAGGGGTGCGCGGGAAGTTCCACACGCGATATGGCCGGGTACGTGGATTTCAGGGGTGCGCGGGAAGTTCCACACGCGATATGGCCGGGTACGTGGATTGCAGGGGTGCGCGGGAAGTTCCACACGCGATATGGCCGGGTACGTTGATTTCAGGGGTGCGCGGGAAGTTCCACACGCGATATGGCCGGGTACGTGGATTTCAGGGGTGCGCGGGAAGTTCCACACGCGATATGGCCGGGTACGTGGATTGCAGGGGTGCGCGGGAAGTTCCACACGCGATATGGCCAGGTACGTGGATTTCAGGGGTGCGCGGGAAGTTCCACACGCGATATGGCCGGGTACGTGGATTTCAGGGGTGCGCGGGAAGTTCCACACGCGATATGGCCGGGTACGTGGATTGCAGGGGTGCGCGGGAAGTTCCACACGCGATTAGTCAGGGTACGTGGATTTCAGGGGTGCGCGGGAAGTACCACACGCGATATGGCAGGGTACGTGGATTGCAGGGGTGCGCGGGAAGTTCCACACGCGATATGGCCGGGTACGTGAATTTCAGGGGTGCGCGGGAAGTACCACACGCGATATGGCCGGGTACGTGGATTTCAGGGGTGCGCGGGAAGTTCCACACGCGATATGGCCGGGTACGTGGATTTCAGGGGTGCGCGGGAAGTTCCACACGCGATATGGCCGGGTACGTGGATTTCAGGGGTGCGCGGGAAGTACCACACGCGATATGGCCGGGTACGTGGATTGCAGGGGTGCGCGGGAAGTTCCACACGCGATATGGCCGGGTACGTGGATTGCAGGGGTGCGCGGGAAGTTCCACACGCGATATGGCCGGGTACGTGGATTTCAGGGGTGCGCGGGAAGTTCCACACGCGATATGGCCGGGTACGTGGATTTCAGGGGTGCGCGGGAAGTTCCACACGCGATATGGCTGTGTGCTCCCAGGCATTACCTGTACACCCTCCACGGCCCCTGCAGGCAGCACACACCACAGGGAACTACCCTGCACACCTGCTCATGTCTCCCACCACCCCCACCCCCCATCCACCAGGGACACCCTCCACCAGGCCCCCACCCATGTCTCTCACCACCCCCACCCCCCATCCACCAGGGACACCCTCCACCAGGCCCCCACCCATGTCTCCCACCACCCCCAGCACTGTGGGGAACCTGCCAGCAGGCCCCCACCCATGTCCAACCCATGTCTCCCACCACCCCCACCCCCAGCACTGTGGGGAACCTGCCAGCAGGCCCCCACCCATGTCCAACCCATGTCTCCCACCACCCCCACCCCCAGCACTGTGGGGAACCTGCCAGCAGGCCCCCACCCATGTCCAACCCATGTCTCCCACCACCCCCACCCCCAGCACTGTGGGGAACCTGCCAGCAGGCCCCCACCCATGTCCAACCCATGTCTCCCACCACCCCCACCCCCCATCCACCAGGGACACCCTCTACCAGGCCCCCACCCATGTCTCCCACCACCCCCAGCACTGTGGGGAACCTGCCAGCAGGCCCCCACCCATGTCCAACCCATGTCTCCCACCACCCCCACCCCCAGCACTGTGGGGAACCTGCCAGCAGGCCCCCACCCATGTCCAACCCATGTCTCCCACCACCCCCACCCCCAGCACTGTGGGGAACCTGCCAGCAGGCCCCCACCCATGTCCAACCCATGTCTCCCACCACCCCCACCCCCAGCACTGTGGGGAACCTGCCAGCAGGCCCCCACCCATGTCCAACCCATGTCTCCCACCACCCCCACCCCCCATCCACCAGGGACACCCTCTACCAGGCCCCCACCCATGTCTCCCACCACCCCCAGCACTGTGGGGAACCTGCCAGCAGGCCCCCACCCATGTCCAACCCATGTCTCCCACCACCCCCACCCCCAGCACTGTGGGGAACCTGCCAGCAGGCCCCCACCCATGTCCAACCCATGTCTCCCACCACCCCCACCCCCAGCACTGTGGGGAACCTGCCAGCAGGCCCCCACCCATGTCCAACCCATGTCTCCCACCACCCCCACCCCCAGCACTGTGGGGAACCTGCCAGCAGGCCCCCACCCATGTCCAACCCATGTCTCCCACCACCCCCACCCCCCATCCACCAGGGACACCCTCTACCAGGCCCCCACCCATGTCTCCCACCACCCCCAGCACTGTGGGGAACCTGCCAGCAGGCCCCCACCCATGTCCAACCCATGTCTCCCACCACCCCCACCCCCAGCACTGTGGGGAACCTGCCAGCAGGCCCCCACCCATGTCCAACCCATGTCTCCCACCACCCCCACCCCCAGCACTGTGGGGAACCTGCCAGCAGGCCCCCACCCATGTCCAACCCATGTCTCCCACCACCCCCACCCCCAGCACTGTGGGGAACCTGCCAGCAGGCCCCCACCCATGTCCAACCCATGTCTCCCACCACCCCCACCCCCCATCCACCAGGGACACCCTCTACCAGGCCCCCACCCATGTCTCCCACCACCCCCAGCACTGTGGGGAACCTGCCAGCAGGCCCCCACCCATGTCCCCCTGGCCCCAGGTCCTGACGATACACAATCATGGCAGTAATGGCCAGCATACCCAGCACAAACACCCAGGCAAGGATTGCATGCACCCACATAGTGAATGCAATCACATGACACAACCCCAAAGGCAAGTATGCAAAAGAACACATGTCTGTCACACACACATACACAATGGGTGCAAGTGAATGTCAAAACCCATATCATGACATGTAAGAAACCAAAGAGAAAATAACACAAGTGTAAGATAATATAAAAATGTATTAAAAACACAAATCAAGTAAACCAATAAAACATACAACTATGTGGCAAAGTAAATAAAAGGTCCATGTCCGATAACAAAAATGATAAACCAAAAAACAAAGGATTAAAAAATCAATATAATTTGTCCAAAGCAAAACCATGTAGTAGGAAATCAAAGAAAAACCATTACGTCATGGTGTAAACAATAAAAAAATCAAAAAATGTATCTCCCAAAATAAAACAATATATACAGGAATGTTCCAGGGTCCATGAGCCCAACAGCACAAATGAAACCTAATACTAACTAATAAAATAAATATGTACAAAAAAGTGGCCATTGTCCGAGTGGTCCAAAATAATAAAAATAAATAAAGGAAACCTAGCACTAACTAACTAAAAAACTATATACAAAGGCAGCGGGCTAGTCCTGCGGCTCACTTGGTGATGCTGGCCAGGGCATCCTCGAACTCCATGTCAATGTCCTGGAGGCGGGACTCTGTCCTGGCCCCGAGGTCTCGCAGGGACAACCCCATGTGCTCACCAAAATCCCTGCGAGCCTCCTCGAGGCACTCAGCCCGCCTCAATGCCCGATGCATGGAGATCTCCGCCCTGGCCATGGCGAGCCGCTCCTCTTCCGCCCGCTGCCGCTCCGCACCTATCCGCTGGCCAAACTCCTCCCACACGGAACACACCGCCATGCCAGGGTTGCCCTGCCCTCCGGCCGATGCCTGCCCCTCTGATCTTGATGGCCCTGAGCCATGATGCCTCCCACGTCGAGCCCGCTGCTGCCTCCGACGCCACTGCCTCTGCCAGCACGACGGCATCCAGGCTGATGGTAACCACCGACGCCGTCGTGCACGTGCCCTGCCCGATGATGCCGGCACATCTTCCATCTGCTGGGGTCCACTTGCTGTGTCGTCCACCCCTGCTGGACCTCCGACTCCCAACTGTGGCAGGGATGGGATCCCCACCGAGCTGGCTGCATTGGTCGGGGCAGGTCCACAGGGGGCCATGGTGGCATCTGGGCCGGAAGACGGCAAGGAGAACGACCGTTGGATAGCCTGCACAGAGGAGGAGAGGGCCGTCAGATTGGCCAACACATGCAGGAACCCCCCGAACATGGCCGATCCCAATTGGGCCACGTCGGCACGGTGCACTTCGTGATGACGTGCGTGCTCCTCCCGGGAAGCACGCACGTCATCACGAATCACAGCCGTGCGCATCGCGACCCCAATCAGGACCTGCTCCACGCGGCCAGGGGTTCCCACGGCCGCAGGTGGAGGGGAGTCAGTTGACATGGACATCCCCACTACCTGCGGACGGGCCTGGGACGGGGCATCCCTGCTGGTGCATGGTGGTGCACTCACAGGGTCAGGGACAGCGACATGCACAGGCACCTCCACGGTGACCTGTGCTGCCTCCTGCCCCTGGCCCTGGACTGCACCACTTGCACCAGCAGGGATGCTCCCACCAGGCCCCATGTGTGCACCAGTGTCGGCCTCCTCCTCCTCTGTGCAAACCACCAACCTGGATGGCTCCTCACCGTCTCCCGCCGTAGAAGGCCCCTGTGGGGGCTCACCCACCCCTTCCGCTGCAGCCGTGGGGGCATCCCCGCCGCCTTGCTCCACAGCGCCGTCTCCGCCCTCTTCTTCACTAGCCGCTGCGTAGAGGGAGACAAAGGACACAAGCATCAGGCTACTGTAAAATGGTCCCCTAGACAGGAAGCAATAGCAGATGAGCACCCCTGTCAAAGTACACTTCCATCATGTCCCTCCACAACACATGGGTCAGTCCAGGCAAAACACACACAGTAACAGGCATGGTGCATGCCATGCACATTTCCATGCATGTCCAATTGACTCTTGAAACATTCAATGATATGTGACTCACATGCATCATGGCTCATGCATATCACATGCACACACTTCACCTCAGTCACATCCATCTGGCCCCAAACACAACGAACACAGGCGAAACAAGGGTTAGTTGGGTGCGTCACAGAATCTGTGCATTGTCACACACATGTGTCATGCATCCATGGCATGCACAAGTCACAGACACGCAGGTCAGGCACACAGACATGGCTACCATATATGTACCTGGCATCAGCACCCATCCTTCACCCCCATCCATGTCCAGGTACAGAGACTGGCATGCTCTCATGTCCTAAATCTGCATAGGGCTCCCCATGCCACATTTCAACACTTGCAACAACCATGTGGGTCACACATCACTGGTCGCACATGCATTACCATGATGTCCCTGCACACATACATGCATACATGGCCCATGGCACACATACAGGCAAGTATCATAGAACCAGCACACCGCAACATGCCCTGTCTCACACAGTAATGCTTGCACACTTACCGCTCAACTCCAGACGGGCCTCCCTCTCAAGGACCTGGGCGTGGAGCGCTGGGCGTACGCGTTCCAGGACCCTCTTCTGGATGGAACTCATGCGGCCCCGGCCCCCCTCCACGAGGCGCCGGGCCTTCACAAGGGTCCTGGACCTCAAGTCCTCCCAGCGCTTCTTGATCTTCTGGGCGTTGCGGGTTGCCACCCCCTCCGCGTTGATGGCAACCACACAGTCGGCCCAGATCCTCTCCCGTCCTTCCTTGCTGGCGCGGGACGATCCAAAGAGGGCATCATACTGCCCCAGGACATGCTCCACCAGGACACCAACTTCGGTGGCAGTGAAGCTGGTGCCCCTCTGCCCCTCTGGCCTGGGGTTGCCACTGGTGCCAGATGTCGAAGTGCCCGACATGGCAACCCCAGAGGCAGGTGTGGGTGGGCAACTGGGTCCTGGGGCTGGGCTGTGGAGCGATGTAATCCCAGTTGGGAGTCTTCAGTTCCAGCAGGGGTGGACACAGCAACTGGACCCCTGCAGATGGCTGATGTGCAGGCACCAAATGGCAGGGCACGGTGGCAGCAGGCAGGCAGGCAGCAGCAGATAGCACGTGGGAGGCTGCTCAGGGCACTGGGGGGGCAGTAACTCGGCCTTCTGGGCAGGAGCGTGGTGTTCCGTGTGTTTTCGGGTGGCCAGCTTGATACGGAGTGATTTGGCACGTGAAATTCCTGCACGTCAGCGTGAAATCCGAGGAAAGGCCCTTAGCGCGTAAGTGCATCAGCACGCATACGCGATTCTATTGGACCAGAGTCCCTCACCGCGTAAGCGCGTCTGACGTGATCCGCACGGGCGTTCCCCACTCAGCACGTGATGACGGAGCACACGTGGAAATACTGCACGTCAGAGTGTCATCGCGTGTAATTGGCCAAAAGTGCGCGTACACGCGATTGGCCAATGTACGTGTATTACATCGCGTGTAATTGGCCAAAAGTGCGCGTACACGCGATTGGCCTATGTACGTGTATTACAGGGGTGCGCGGGCACTTACACACGCAAGTACGTCAGCGCACCTGTATGCCTGCTGCGTGGGAATTTCCACACGCGATTGGAGTGGGAACTAGATTCCAGGGGTGCGAGGGTCACACGCTCGCCTAGAACACGCGCAAGGCATTAATTTGCGCACTTATCAATAAACAAGCCAGATGCCAGGATGAACATACCGTTCCTAGCAGCAGTGGCAGTGGGCTACCAAAGGAGGAGGAGGAGGAGGAGAGTCAGGGCCAGAATATTCACACCCAGAACCAGCCTATTCGGGATGCCTGATGACCAGGTGTATGGGAGGTACAGGTTTCCAGCACACATCATACTGGACCTGGTCAGTGAGTGGGAGGATGACCTCACATCACCCACCCTGTGCTCCCAAGCACTCAGCCCCCTGCAGAAGGTCCTGAATGTACTGCACTTCTTGGCCACTGGATCCTTTCAGCGGACAAGTGCCATAGTGGGTGGTGTGTCACAGGCCACGCAGTCACGCTGCCTACACCAGGTCTTGAACATCATCACTGCACGGCCATCAGTCCGCAGGCACATATATCTCCCCAGGACTCATGCAGAAAGGCGGACGTGCATCCAGGAATTCTATGGTGTGGCTCAATTCCCCAAAGTGCTTGGTGCAATTGACTGCACACATGTGGCTCTACGTCCACCCAGGGCAACAGAGCACATCTATAGAAACCGCAAGCACTGGCATTCCATCAACGTGCAAGTTGTATGCAATGCCAAGGGAATAATCACATCAGTATATGCCAACTATCCCGGGTCCACCCACGACAGCTTCATCTACAGAATGTCTACACTATGCCGGGACCTGGAGGCTGGCCAGCATGGAGATACATGGCTGCTTGGTGAGCATGAATGCCACTGCACATGCATGCATGTCAGATACTGGGTCATGACACAACACCACTAATGATACCCATCACCACCTCCGCAGGGGACAGTGCCTACCCTATCAGCCCCCACATGATGACCCCAATCCGGAACCCCACCACGCCACCCGAGGTAAGGTACAACACAGCCCACATTGCAACACGGGGCATAGTGGAGCGCACATTCGGAGTGCTGAAGTCACGCTTTCGCTCCCTTGACCGTTCTGGCGGGCAGCTGTTATATGCTCCCCGAATAGTGTGCAGGATCATAGTGGCAGCATGTGTCCTGCACAACGTTGCAACACGCCGGGGCCTGCCCGTGGACATGGTGGTGCCCCCACATCCACAACCACATGCACGCCCGCTGCGCATGGGAGGGGAAAGGGCACGGGGGGTGGCAGCCCGTACGCAACTGGTGGCCAACTTCTTCACCTAGGAATCACAGTGCTGGCTAGTGCACACTGCTCTGGCACATACCATCTGACAATCAATGATGACACTACCTGACAATGTCACAAAATTACTCGACAATAAACTGTCAGATACACATCAGCCTGAGATTGTTAACATGGAAGTGTCACTATGTGTGCACCCCTACCTACACATACACCAGCAATGCATCACAACGAGAAGACACAACTCCATCAATCAAATATGCATTGCCACAGGCGATTCACTACATGACAACATTGCCATGTCACCCATTCCCTTCACAGTCCCGCCACTGAGGACACCATGTCATGGTATGTGAGAGCAAACAAACTGGCCATCACAACATGACACCGGTGTCACAAATAGCAGTGCCCCAAATGGAACATAGCCGCACTTGAACAGCTAACCGCGCTGGAGCCACTACTACACACCTGTGTAAGAGTAATTTCAATCAAATTACACACCAACCCACCTTGAAGCCCACCCAAACAAGACACAATGCATGTAATCAATGGTAGTCTCATTACCTGATTCTGCTGGTATGTCCTCACCGTCCAGATGTACAGTGATGGCGCCACGCAAAAATGTCAGTGCACATCTACCGACATGTAGTCTGACTCCAGAGAGTATGCCCGTGTGAAGAACTGTGTGAAATACCTGCAAAACATGAGCAACATATGTAAGTAGAGGCACATATCAAACCATCATGCATAGTTAGGTGCAACAACAATGTACACTATGAATGTCTACACAGTATTGACTATGGACTGGCCAACAGCTCATGGGAGTCCAATGTCACCGTGTAATTTGCTGTCACTTGGGCACACCCTTTGCAAGCCCATGTAAACGGAAGCAGGAGGGGTGTGGATGTCTGCTACCCAAGCATCTAAACCAAACTCAGGACAAGCCTGCATGTGCCCAGCCACAATACAGTGTATGCCCAGGTACCCACACAAGGCAACACTCTTGGAAAAGGAAAAAGAAAATTGAGAAAAAATGGCCATGAAAGGGCCGGCGGGGGGGGCCACCTATGAGGTCCGAGGACAGGATGCACGCCACAATCCACCTGTGTGGATCATGGGAAACTAAAACACCCCATAGGCTCGTGGCCCACACGGCTACTCTGTTGTGGGAGATGAGTCGCTATCGCTCTGGCCAGACCCTGCAGCTGACTCAGGAGGTGGGGGAGCTGCCTCAGAAGATGGTGTGACAATGGGAGGCAGCCCACGCAAAGCACGAGTTTGCTCCTCCATGGCTGCAAGCAGGCGGGTCTGGTAGTTCTGGTTCTGGGTTATAATCATGCGGAGGTCCCCATGCAGTAACTCCCGGGATGACCTGACCTCCGCACGAGTTGCCTGCATCTCGGCCGAGAGCGTCCGTGTCAGACGCTCCAGCTGCTCCTCTGTCCTTCTATGGGATGAAGCCTCAAGCTCTAACAGGGTCGACCTGAGGTGACGGAATTCTTCCCTCAGGCCTTCCCTGTGGCGCTGGGACTCCATGGAAAGTGATTCCCGCAGAGTCGCCAGTGCCGCCCGCCTGTCCTTGTTGGACGCCAACATATCCTCCCTGTGTGCCTGGCTGATGGACTCTGTAGCCTGCTCCAGTCGCTCCATCAGCCTTTCTGGGGGGACAATGGAAGTGGCCACCCTATCCATGGCCTGTGCAATCATCTCGGATGATGCTGCCTGTTGGTTGGCCATACCGTAGATGGATTGCTCCCAAGCGGTATTGCCAGGTGGCATACGGCCACCACGTTGACGGGCACCACACCTGCCTGGGGCAAGGCGGACTGCGCCTTGCTGTGCCGGCAAGGCCTCAGGCTGCAGGACTGCATTCCCTCTCTGATCTGCAGCCCCAGGAACAGGATCAGAGATTGTGTGGTGTGGCCCTGCATCCGTAACCACCGGAGGCTGAGCTGCCGACACTGACATCCCCATTGAGGGCAATGGCCCGGCTGCAGGTGGGTCGGACAGAGGAGATTCTCTCCCAAGAACACTCACCTGCGACTGCACATAGGTGTCATCCTCCGAGTCTACACCTGAATACTGCTCGGGGGAGGAACCCCCAGAGACACCCCTCGACAGCACGACCTGCAGCACTTGTGGGTTTTCACCCACAAACACACCACGTCCCTCACTTGTGGAAGGTCGGCCCGGGTTGCCCTCCTGGGACGGCTCAACCACCACATCCCCAGCATCAACAAGTGCTTCGTCCCCTGCAAAGACATGAAAGAGAAAAATGGAAACAGGCATTAGCACCATGGCATGCAACAAGGGCTGATGAACAACAGAGGCAGTAGTTCTACGACACATGTCCCACATGACTGGGAGACCTCCTATGCATTCACCATCACTGGGTCTGTAGGGGAGGCTCAGGGCATACAATGTACAGATTGGAGAGCAACGCCTGCTCACCATGCTGCCTAGCACTGCCATCACACATTGGCCGGTGATTGCCATGTCAAAGGCACATGCCATCACACACATGGCATGTGACATAGCCACCAAGTGAAGAGGGAGAGGAGGGCAACTTTTTTGGATTTCTACCACTCTGGTCCTGACATTGCATCATCACATCAATAAGTTGACATGTTGTACATGGATCTGCTAGTCCAAATTGGCCACGATGCACAGTGCCTTGTCTACATCAACAAAATGCAGTAAACAATGAGATTCCACCTCCCCATCACCTGTAAAGGAATCATATAGCATTCGTGAAGCACCGGTCCAGAAATGTATGAAGGTACAGCGGAGCACTGAGGGGTGGTGGGGCAGTAGGGGATGCCAGTCAACAATCCTACTGGTGCTGGTGTCATTCATGTCACGCAAGTGCAGGGGTGGGTGGCACAATGATGTGCAAGGGGAAGTGGCGGCTGGAAGTGCTGTACAAGGTAAGTAGGACTTAACGTCAAGGGCAGATGGTGTTAGGCGCAGACAAGTGCTGGGGGGGGTGGCCTATAGGGGTACAGAGACAATCATGCAGTGCTGTGGGCTCGGAGGGGACAGGGGAGGTACACACTGCATCTGGCTCGGCAAGGTCCTTGCAGATTTCTATCTGTCCTGCAGAGTTGTCACATGCCGCAGATATGTGCCCTTGGATTGGGGATCTCATCTTGGTGAGAAGGGTGAGGCGCTATTGCCTTTGGAGCATGTGGCAGGCCAGTTTGCCAGAGGATGAGCATGATGCAGGACATTCCCTCTCTGCCACCCGGCACCTGTGGTCTGGGTTCACATGATCCGAGTCATGCCAGGACTCTGCATTGGCATGGGGCTTCAGACAGGTGGTCATGACCGTGGCAAAGACATCCAGTGTACCTGACATAGAGTGGAGCATGGAGTGGGCCCTGTCAGGATGGGAGTGAGCCTAAGGGGGAGCTGGATGGGGGGGAGATTTTGGCAGCATGAGCCTCGACTGACACACACTTCATGGGTTGGAATACCAAGAAGGTGTGTGACAGTGGTGAGGGTGGCTTTGCCTGTGGTGTGGTGAGGGTGAGCTGGGAGGAGAGGAGAATGTGATCACTCCAGGAGAGAGGAGTGCAGAGATGGACGGAGAGGGGAAAGTCAGATGAGATCAGAGCATCAAGAGTGTGCCCTGCAGAATGAGTAGGGACAGACGGGAGTCTAGAGGGTGAGAGGGAGTTGCTGAGGTCACAGAAAGGTCACGTGGGGGGGTCAACAAGCATGCAGGTGGATGCGTACAGCAACAAGGAAGAGGATTTCTGTGTCTGGGGACATGAGTGAGGAGGAGAGGTGAGGACACTCAGAAAGGAAGTAGTACATTTGACCAGTTTTCCCAGACACAGTACGCACAGTTTGTGAATGTCAAGGTGTGGTAGAGAGAGACGTCACACAAGCCATTCCAGAGTGGAGTAGGTCTAAGTAGGAGTGACAGTGGCAGGAATACCCTCAGGGAAGCCAAGGGCACACCCCCCCTGCACAGTAGTGGCGGGCAAAGGAGAGGGTCTCCTGAACATCAGGTAGGAGTGTGTGAAGGATGCAGACAGAGCTGGCCGTCAGACATGTTTCCATGAGACCAAGGATGTCAAGGTGCATAACCTCATGTAAGTGACAGATATCGGAGGAATGCCTGATGCAGCCGCAGTGAAAGGAGTGTAATTGTGGAGGAGGTTGACAGCCTTGGAGGACTTACGGGGAGTGCTAGAGATCAGAGGTGCAGCATGTGTAGGAGTTGGAGTGGGAGGCGGAGAAGGATCATGGGAGGGTGCAGGGAGGCAGTGCAGGATTGATGAGGAGAGAGGAGGGGGGACAGCAGGAGAGGTAAGGAAGTTGATGAGATGTGGCTAGCATTTCTCAAGGAGAATGAGGTTGGCCTAAGGGCCTTGGACTGAGATGCTCCCATTACCATGCACATCAATTGTGGCCTCTGAGGGTTGGAAGGTGGCCAGGAGTACACCCCAACGGGTCCCACCATTGATGGTGGAAGAGGAGCAAGGAGAGAGGACAGGGACCATGTGAAGGGTCTATGGGACAGGCAAAGGCATGTATGAGCAGATGTCAGTGAGAGTTGGCTTTGAGTAGGCTCAGATGCACTTGTCAGCAATAGGGTGGGTCGCATTGGAGGGCAGGGTGCCCTCATTTGACTGTTAGCAAGCAGGTGTCGTGAGTAGGGCACGATGGTCTGAACTGTAGAAGTCAGGGAAGATAGACCATGAAGAGCAGCATGGAGTGTGAGGGAATGGGGCTCGAAACCAGACGGTACCAAAGCACACAGGTAGGAGGTGGATGTCAAGGCAACATCCACAGTATGACAGCATGTTGGTAGGCATTTATATACAGAGGACGCATTAGCATGTGGTATCATTGCATGTCAGGCATGTGAAGATGAAACTTGATTGGCTGGGGGAAAGTATAGGAATGGTATGTAAGACATCAGATGAATAGACAGGGGAGTATGAGCAACAATGTAGTGACAAAATGACAATTCAAGGGCAACTTCCATGGTGTAGGGCCATATGTGCACTGTTGCCAGTTGGGATAGTGCTGTGGGCAGATGGTGTTGCACTGAACATACTGGATGAGGCACATGGGTGCCACTATCTACTCTGCCACACACCCCCTTGACAGGCACCCAACATGAATGCTTCACACACACACCATGCACATGGATAATACACACATGCATGTGCACTCACCGGATGATGCCTCGTAATCAGGGAGATCTCCCACACCTTGGAGTTGTCCCTCGGTGACGTAGGATCTAGGTACTGACTCATGTGGTGTGAGTTCTATTTCCTGTGCTGGGGACCCACCTCCAGTCACCAAGGTTGCGGCATGACTTGAGGCCAGCTTATCCTTTGCCCTGCGCTTAAGGTCATTCCAGCGCTTCTGGCAATCACTAGCTGTGCGCCTCACTACTCCAAGGGCACTTATTCTGTCAGCAATGGTCTGCCAGTGTGCCTGGCGTCTGGCATGTGTGGTCTTGGACCCTGCAACGATGACCATTTCCCTATCATGATCTGACACATACTGAACAAGTGCATTCAGTTCGGCGTCTGTGAAGCTTGGCTTCCTTGATGGGCCGGACTGTGCAGCCGTGCCTGGGGTATCAGCCTGTGCCGGACGTGCACTCTTCCTCTTGCGCTTGGAAGGGGGTGGGGATCCAGAGTGTCCTACGCCGCTGTGGACACTAGGGGCAGGAGCCGTGGTGGACTCAGTACTGGGTGTGTGGGATTGCACACTCAGCATGGGAGTAGGTGCAGGCATTGGGGGTAGTGGGATGGGGTCAGGCCTGATCTGAGGTGCATGAACTAGGACCGACACAGTCTTGGCAGGGTGTATGAGAGGTGGGGTGGATGGAGCCACACCCTGGCTACGGGGGCCAGCAGATGACCTATCTGGCATAGATGCGCGTGCCCTGATGACACCAATGTGCACCGGTGCACGTGCAGTGGACCTGCTGACCTGGATGTCAGCGATGGGATCACCCTCGGACAGGTCTGCTGCCACAATGGGCTGGTCCAACAAGGGCTGATCAGGGTTGGTATCAGCCACATGACCCTCAACTGGGGGGGGGGGGCATGGGTGTCCCTGACTGGTCCTCCAGACTGGGGGGGACAGGGGCACCCTGCAAGTCACAACCACGTCCCCTAGTGGATCCTCCACGGCCACCACGTGTGGCTCGGCCACCTTTGCCACCCTTACGGCTTGCACGCCTCCCAACCATGGCACTGATGTTATTGTGCGTATGGGAGTCGGTGTGCACAATTGTCCTGGGCAATTGGGTGTCAAAGGGGTTGGGTACCAGATGGTATTCGTACCCTAGTGCAGTGGCAAGGCTATATGACACCCCTGGGGAAAGATGACGGGTCACGCAACGCACAGGCACCCCAGAAAAGTTAAGGAACGTGCACAATACCCCTCCTAGACCACGTGTGCTGATGGAAAACCCTGCACTACGCTGTGGCATCCAGTAACACAATGAACGTATGCGTGTCACACGCAGCCTAGAATGACCTCTGAAGGGGTAGGCTACACACGGGGCAAGCACAGAAGTTAGATACGTGCGTGACTCACCGTCTGCCAGGTAAAAGAGCGTGAAAAATGAGCGCGTTTGGTTGGCAACACCCCCGCCAAAAGAAGATGTGTACGCTGTCTGAGGAGACAGGACAACAGCAGAAGGGGACACTGTTTGAGGGAACAGGCCCAGGTAAACCAGTACAAGAGGAAAAAGAGAAAAAGCTGTCAGAGGTAACAGGGAGTACGAACTGGAAACGCCGTGAAGTAAATCGCGTGTGAAACGACAAGAAGTACAGAATTCACCCACTCGCTCTCCACGAAAAGCACGTACAAGGAAATGGTGTTCAACACTACCTTATATACAGGCCCACACGTACAGCGTCACTTACGGCGTGTACGTGCTTGGCCCATGTTCACCAATCACACGCTTTGTCACTTCTGCGTGTGGATCCTTTTTCACCAATCACACGCTTTGACACTCCTGCGTGTAGCTCACTTTTCACCAATCACACGCTTTGTCACTCCTGCGTGTAGATCCATTTTCACCAATCACACGCTTTGTCACTCATGCGTGTAGATCCATTTTCACCAATCACACGCTTTGACACTGCACGTGCAGGTAACTATAGACGCACATATGCTGGGGACGGGTTTTCGCGCGATTCGCTGAGTGTGGGGTTTTCACGTGCAGATTCACTCCCTATCAGGCTGTCCACGCGTTCAAACACGAAAGACCACGCTCCTGGCCAGGAGGCAAAATTACAGTCCCCCAGAGCCCTGAGCACGCTCCCACCTGCCATCTGCTGCTGCCTGACTGCCTGCTGGCCACGTGCCCCACAGTGCTGGTGGGTGGGGGGGGTGGGAGACATGGGTGGGGGCCTGGTGGAGGGTGCCCCTGGTGGATGAGGGGTGGGGGTGGTGGGAGACATGGGTGGGGGCCTGGTGGAGGGTGCCCCTGGTGGATGGGGGTGCAGGGGGACATGATCAGGTGTGCAGGGTAGTCCCCTGTTTTGTGGGCTGCCTGCAGGGGCCGTGGAGGGTGTACAGGGTACACCTGTGAGGGCCCACCCAGCCTAATCGCGTGTGTAACTTCCCACGCACCCCTGTAATACACGTACCAAGCCAATTCGCGTGTGAGAATTCCCACGCACCCCTGAAATACACGTACCCTGCTGAAGTCGCGTGTAAAACTTCCCGCGCACCCCTGTAATACACGCGCCCAGCCTATTCGCGTGTGGAATTTCCCGCGCACCCCTGAAATACACGCGCACAGGCTATTCGCGTGTGAGAATTCCCGCGCACCCCTGAAATACACGCGCCCAGGCTATTCGCGTGTGGAAATTCCCGCGCACCCCTGAAATACACGCGCCCAGGCTATTCGCGTGTGGAACTTCCCGCGCACCCCTGAAATACACGCGCCCAGGCTATTCGCGTGTGGGACTTCCCACGCACCCCTGAAATACACGCGCCCAGGCTATTCGCGTGTGGGACTTCCCACGCACCCCTGAAATACACGCGGCCAGGCTATTCGCGTGTGGAACTTCCCACGCACCCCTGAAATACACGCGGCCAGGCTATTCGCGTGTGGAACTTCCCGCGCACCCCTGAAATGGACGTAGCCTGGGATTTGACGTGTGAAACTTCCCGCGCACCCTTGAAAATCGCATGGGCCGCTTGCCGTGATGGTCCAGTGTTAGCGCAGCCCCTTGCGCTGGTTTGTGATTTTTATGAGATTTCACAGCGCAAGGGGCGTTCCTGGGGGCGTAACTGGCGCTGCAGCGAGTCGCTGCGCCACTGTGCGCCACGGCTGCCTGGGGAAGCTAAAATCCATGAATACGCTGTGCGCCGGATTCGGTTTTGGCGCACGCGGCTGGCGCAGACTATCGCAGGCGCACGCTGTGCGCCAGCCGCGTTCCCTACTTGTGCGCTGGATTCTATGAATTACCCTGCTAATCTTGTTGTTCATAATCAGAAGTCTCGGTCTTGCTATTTGCCTAGCTGCGAATAGCATGATTTGGGTTTTTTCGTTATTAATGAAGCATGATTTGGGTTTTATCGTTATTAATTACTAGCCCATTTTTCTCAGCATAATCCCACAGACTCTAAGCAGTACGTTGGATGCTGTTATACGTATGGTCTAACAGGACCAAATTGTCCGCGTATGCCAGGACCTGACAGTGGGAGTTGGGCAGGCTTTACTACAAACCAAATAATCCAGAAGATCAGAAACAAAAAGGTTGTACAGAATGGGTGCTGTTACGCAACCTTGCTTAACTCCAACATTTTGCACAACCGGAGTCGTTGTTCCACTATTGTCCAGCCTGAGAGAGACCGTATTATTACTGTGGAGTAATTTAAAAAAAGACACCCAATTCTGATGGGCACCCCAAGAGTTCTAGTTTCCTCCAAAGCAGTTCCATTTGAAGGGATTGTGTCCTCCGACGTATTCCTCATCTTGGATATATCCTTCCAGCTCTGCTGGCCTCGGAAAATTTTTTCTCTAGAGGGCGCGGCGCGTCGACGTCCCTCGAGTCGATGTCCTTCGACAGCCGCCGTATCGACGCTCGACGTCATCCTGCCTATAAAGGCCGCGCGCAGCGTCCGTTGCTCAGTTCCGTTTTTCCGCGCTTACCCGGTGCCTCGGAATACCGTTGCTCAGTTCTTAGTCAGATTAATCCTATTTACCTCGAGTTATTCGATCCGTACTCGATGGCTTCCTCGTCGGAACCGACAACTCCTCGATCCGGCTTCAAAAAATGTCGAGATTGTGGGAAAAAGATGTCGTTGACCGATCCTCACAGAAATTGTCTGTGGTGCTTGGGAGCTGAACACCATTGTTCGGAATGCGAGGACTGTATGTCCATGACAGCTAAGGCCCTGAAGGAGCGTAGGGGGAAGCTGGAGAAAGGTAAGACTTTTAAAGCTTCTTCTTCGTCGACGAAGTCGAGACATTCGTCTCCTCGTCACCATTCGCGCTCCAGGTCTCGGAGTGGGTCTCATCACTCCTCGAGATCGAAGCACTCGAAGAGGAGACGTCGAAGATCCCCTTCTCCGTCTTCCTCTTCCTCTGTTTCGCCAAAAAGAATCCCTTGCCCCACGAAACATAGTTCCCGGGCTGAATGGGAGGAATTCCGAAAAAATATGATGAGCGTCTTCGAGAAAGCGGCCTCGACCCCCTCGAAGACTGCCGAGAGCGATGCTCTGGTCGAAAGACCCGAAGGTCAAAAACGCCGCGAGTCGCAGTACCCGGCGAAAGAAACCTCTCGAGCGCGTCTCGAACCCTCGAGCAGGACTATGACCTCCAAACCTTCATCGAAGGTTCCGTCGACGCCGTCGACGAAGGTTCCGTCGAGGTCGATGTCTTCGACGCCGTTGTCGAAGGGACTTTCGACACGCGGGTCTGTCGACTCGACGCCGGCCTCGACACCGGCGTCGACGCCAAGAAATGTCACGGTGACCACACATCCAGTGACTATCCCCAGGCCCTCGACGTCGATGGCGTCGATATTGTCGAGTAGAATTCCAATTCTGTCGAGGTCCTCGAGGCCTCCACCTCTGTTTTCGACGCCACGCTCGAAGCCTTCGACGTCGGCGTCGACGAAATCGACGTTTTCGAGGCCAGTAATGACAAGTACGGCACCCTCTGCCTTGGAAATGGGATTTACTCCCTTTATGAGTTCAGAACAATTGAGAACTATATCCTCAATTTTAGAAGAGGGTGATTTGTCTGAACAAGACACATTTGAGTTACAGGGACCTGTAACCCCAGTTAGAGAGGAATTTTCCTCTGAAGAGCGCAGATTAAAGGATCTTCATGATTCTTTACATGAGGCAAGTGGATTAGACACTTCCCCTGAGGTGGATTTTGCTAAGCCAGAACCGGGGGAGCATGCTGAAACCCCCTACAGAGCCTTAATGGCCAGGATTACAGAGTTCATGGGGTGGTCTGCACCTTCACAATCTTTCCAGCAAGATGACCTCACGGATATTCTTGACAAAGGCCCACAAGAGGATCCAGTGGTGCCCTTTCATAAAGCTCTTCAGAGAAAGATCATGACAAACTGGGAAACCCCAGATGTAATACCAGCAGTAAATAACTGTCTGCAAAGTACAGGGTATCTTCCACAGACCCAGAGTTTTTGTCTAAACATCCATCCCCAGAAAGTCTGGTGGTACAAGCAGCATCCTCTACCGATGTCAAGACGGCTTATCCTACAGTCCCACAGGACAGGGACGATAAAAAATATGATGCTATGGCAAAGAAAGTCTTTTCAGCATGTAGCATGGCGTTAAAGTCTGTTAATGCTACGTGCACCCTTGCTAGGTTCAGCCCTACACTTTGGGAGTGTGCTTCTACAGCGGCTGACTGCATCCCGGAGGGAGAAGAAAGGGATGCGTTCCTGAATATTATACAGGACGGTAAAGACGCTATGTGCGAATCCCTCCAGACGGGCATTGATTCGGCTGACAGTATCAGCAGAGTAATGGCGGCAAGTACATCAACCAGGAGATTCGCTTGGTTGAGAAAGTCGGGTTTTGCCCCAGATGTGCAAGCCAGGCTCTTGAACATGCCATTTGATGGCTCTTCTTTGTTCGGGAAAAAGGCGGATGACAGTTTAGAGAAACTGCAAACTTCAAAAGCTGCAGCAAAATCCCTAGGAGCTGCAATCCGTCAGACTCCTTTTCGTCCCACAGGAACCTCTGCGAAGGGCAAGTCCTTTCGCTTCTACTCCGCATTCGGAAGAGGTAGAGGATGACCGGCTCAAAGGGGTCAAAGAAGAACTACCCGAGGTGGACGGGGTAGATATTCTAAAGCCGCAGCAACAGCAGGTGCCTCTTTACCATCGGCATCTGCATCAGCCGCCCCAAAACCACTCTGAGGACTCCCCTCACAGGACACCTGTAGGAGGCAGGTTGACTCAAGGCAGGTTGACTCAACATTTGACGGTATGGCAGGCTATCACGTCAGATGCTTGGGCATTGGAAACAGTTGCCCAGGGTTACTGCCTGCCTTTCCTACGTATACCTCAGAGTCATCCACCGGGGATCCGCTCTCAGAAAGCTCCAGATCCGCTCCTCTTGCAGGAAATTTTGGACCTGCTAGAGAAAGGTGCCATAGAACCGGTACCTGTAGCGGAGAGGAACAAGGGCTGGTACTCCCCTTACTGAGACCCATCTTGGACTTGCGAGAATTGAACAAATTCCTCAGGAAAGACAAATTCAAGATGGTCACTCTTTCTCAGATCCTCCAGGCCCTTCAGTTTCAGGACTGGTTGGTATCTCTGGACCTTCAGGACGCTTATTTCCATGTGCCTATCCATCTCAAACACAGGAAATACCTGAGGTTCGCAATTGGCAACTCTCACTATCAATTTCGAGTACTGCCATTTGGGCTGACCTCCGCCCCGAGGGTCTTCACCAAGTTAATGTCGGTAGTGGCTGCAAGTCTAAGGAGGGAAGGGATTCACGTCTACCCCTACCTGGACGATTGGCTGATCAGGGCTGTTTCTCCGGAGCAAGCTCAGATCCAGCTAAATCACGTGTGCTACTCCCTTCACAAACTGTGCTTCTCCCTCAATTTAAAGAAGTCTCAAATGATACCATTGCAGAGACTCCAGTTCATAGGAGCGATCTTGGATACTTCCCTGGGAAAAGCCTCGCCACCAGAGGTGAGGGCTCAAGATATTCTACAGATGGTTACCAAGTTCCAACATGCCCAACGTCTCCCAGCCATCGACTTTTTGAGGTTGCTAGGCCTCATGGCATCCTGCATTTTCCTTGTGCCAGAGGCTCGCCTGAGAATGAGATCCCTCCAGTGGACACTGAGGACTCAGTGGTCACAATTCTCAGGGAGAATGACAGATCTTCTTCAGGTTCCCGGCAGGGTGGCTCGAGACCTTCAGTGGTGGGCCTGTCAGGAGAACATTCTGAAAGGAGAACAGTTTTGGCAACCCTGGCCGGAGATAACAGTAGTCACGGATGCCTCACTCACGGGGTGGGGAGCCCACGCCAACGACTTGACCATCAGCGGTCGTTGGTCTCCATCAGAGTCCAGACTACACATCAACCTGTTAGAGCTGAGAGCCATCAGACTTGCGTTGTAGGCTTTCCTGCCAGCTGTACAAGGGAAGAACGTCCTGATAATGACGGACAACACGGTGGCCATGCATTACCTCAACAAAAGAGGAGGCGTAGGATCACTACCCCTGTGCAGAGAGGCGATGCAGCTCTGGTTTTGGGCAATCCAAGAAGGAATCTCTCTATCGGCAGTTCACCTAGCCGGAGAGAAGAACTTGACGTTCTGAGCAGGCAGAACACAGTCTCCCACGAGTGGGAGCTAGCTCAGGAAGTCCTTCAAGAGATCTTCGCCCTTTGGGGAACCCCTCAGGTAGATCTGTTCGCCACCAGCCTAAACAGAAAATGCCACCTGTTCTGCTCAAGGGAATTTCCTCCGAGAGGAGCTCTGGGAGACGCGTTCATAGTGGACTGGGAGTTTCCGCTTCTGTACGCGTTCCCACCGGTCCCTGTCATTCCTCAAATGATCAAGAGGTTGAGAAGATTCCGGCGAATCATGATCCTAATTGCCCCGGATTGGGCCAGGAGAACGTGGTACCCGGACATTCTAGACTTGTCCATCTGCCCTCCAATTCGACTTCCTCTCAGAGAGAACCTACTCTCACAGAAGGGAGGTCAGGTTCTCCATCCAGACATCAAAACCCTCAACCTTCACGCTTGGCTTCTGAACGGCTGAGGTACAAGGATTGGGACCTCCCTGATGATGTTATGGAGGTGTTGCTTTCGGCAAAGAGGCCAGCAACAAAGTCTTTATACCGCTGCCGTTGGAACAGATTTTGCAGCTGGTGTAGAGAACAGAATATCGACCCATTTTCATGTGGTACACCAATGGTTTTGTCCTTCCTACTATATTTGGCAAATTCAGGCCTTCAAGTTGGCACCATTAAGGGCTATCTCGCAGCGCTATCTATCTTTAAGCGTACTGCGGAAGAACCATCCTATTTCAAATTACCCTTGGTAATACAGTTTCTAAAGGGGTTAACCAATGTTTATCTCCCAAGACCATTCCAAGTTCCCCTATGGGATTTAAACTTAGTACTAACTTTCCTGATGGGTACACCTTTCGAACCTCTCCATTCTTGTTCGTTAAGATTCCTTACCCTTAAAACTGTTTTATTAATAGCACTTACATCTGCTAGAAGGGTGAGCGAATTACAAGCTCTTTCTTGTAAACCCCCTCATACAATCTTTCACAAAGACAAAGTTGTCCTGCAAAGGTAGTTTCTGAATTCCATATCTCTCAGAAGATTACCCTACCATCTTTCTATCCTCCTCCTCACCCGGGGAAAGAGGAAGAGAGGTTACACAGACTAGACCCTAGGAGGGTTTTAAGTTTTTACATTAGTAGACTAGCCAGGATAAGACAGGCAGACCAGCTGTTTGTAGGTTACGCAGGTCACAAGCTGGGGTTACCAATAACTAAGCAGACCATTTCCAGATGGATCATTCTAGCCATTCTGGAATGTTATAAACTGGCAGGGAAAGAGCCCCCTCAAAACCTTAGGGCTCATTCGACCAGAGGTATTGCAGCTTCATCGGCCCTCAAAAGAGGCGTGCCGGTTAAAGACATATGTGCGGCCGCTACATGGTCGTCTGTCCATACCTTTACACGTTTTTACAATCTGGATTCCTCCTCTAGTCAAGAGACTAGGTTTGGAAGGGCTGTACTGCATTCTATTCATCAATAGAAGACAGCGTGAAGTCAGTACTCCCTCCTCCGAATATAGAATACTGCTATGGGAGCCTATCTAAGATGAGGAATACGTCGGAGGACACAATCCCTTTGAAGAACAAGTTACTTCTTACCTTGTAACGTTCTTTCGACGGGATGTTCCTCCTACGTATTCCTCATCGACCCTCCCATCCATCCCCGCAGTTCTACTTCCCTTGTTGTTGCAGCTTACGCTCCTTCAGGGTGATTAGTCTAGTCCAGACAGTAATACTCTGGGCTACAAAACGGAACTGAGCAACGGACGCTGCGCGCGGCCTTTATAGGCAGGATGGCGTCGATACGGCGGCTGTCGAAGGACATCGACTCGATGGACGTCGACGCGCAGCGCCCTCTAGAGAAAAAATTTTCCAAGGCCAGCAGAGCTGGAAGGATATATCTAAGATGAGGAATACGTCGGAGGAACATCCCGTCGAAAGAACGTTACAAGGTAAGAAGTAACTTGTTCTTCTAACAGTGTCAAAGGCTGCTTTCAGGTAAACAAACATTGCATAAAGAGGAGGCATGTTGGTTACTTGGGCCCATTCCAACATATCTTCCAACAGGAGGAGGTTGTGGACTGTTGAATACTCAGTACGAAACCCACTCTGGAATTTATCCAGTATGTTTCCATGTTCAGCCCAAGATTGGAGTTCTTTGAGAATGAAAGAAGCAAAAGTTTCCCGGAGGAATCCAGCATGGATAACAACCGGTAATAACCGGGGTCAAGGGGGAGCCCTTTTTCAGAATCGGAAGCATATTTTACCTTCTGCCAGTACCTTGTCAAACAGTATTTTAAAAAGGGAGGACCAGAAAAAGGAATTATGGCGCAAGACAGCATTTGCCAGGCCATTAGGGCCTGGTGCACAAGAGGAATGGGAATCTTCCCATCAAGGGGAAGATTTGTGCTATGTAGGGAGTTGTTTCCAGCCACCTGAAAGAAAAATTAAGTGCGAAAAATACAAGTACCAGAATCCTTAGTCAATTAACTTGCCACACCTGAAAAGGAAATGAAGACACGCCTGAAACAGCAAAGAAACACAGCCTCCCTGAAGATTGATGGAGTTATGAAAACGTGCGTTTGGAGGAGAAGCTTAACTTGACTGGTAACATAGTGCCTGCCTTACCAATATTTAAACATGGAACCTATAGTGAACTGTGATCGAATACTATATTTAGAAACATGTTGTTGAAACTGTGTAGAAGCTTGAAGGGTGACCTGGACTTGGGTGATGGGAACCCAAGCGGTTAAACCCATGAACTTGTGACTCAGACTTGAACGGCCAAGAAGGCTCTGGAGGGCAGAGCCAGCCACCTAATGGTGTTCGCAAGCCAAAGTGTGTTCATCCATCAAGTGTTCCATCTAACCCCGTGCTATACAACGGGAGTACGAAAACTAATATTGATTTATATTTCCATTCTGAAATTTTGTTTCACCACTGATTTATCCTTTTTTAGATACATATTCTTATGTCACATTAGTTTGTTTTAGAGTGAGGGCAGGCATTAGGTTTGTGTTAGTATAGGCCTTTATTGTTTGACTGACTAGGACTGTTTCTTTATTATTTGATGCTCGAGATTACTCCCATCTTAGTTATAGGGCCAGAGAGGAGTTTTTCCAACCCCCTTGTATCTAACAAAAAACGTTTTTGAAACTTGCATCTCTTGTCAGTGTCTACCTTCGATCCCATGCCTCGCTTAGAGTTTATACTTGGTATGGTTACTTAGTTGCATACAGTAATGAAGCTGGAATCTCTGGTTCATTTTCTGCAGGAAAACCAGTATAATTTGTTAAGCAGGATAGTTTAAGAGCTTTAATTGCATACAATTTTACATGTACATTTACTTTTTTAACACTCATAAAAAATACATTATATGTACTTTGTATGGTACAACATTAGTGTATGATACACTGTCGTTGTACTGTCATTAAATAATAATTGGGGGAAAAAATCCATACAGGTTTTAAAAAACCTATTACAATTATGTGACTGTTAGTGTGATAGTATGTTTGTTTGAAGTATGTTGTCATTAAGGGAAATTTTAAAATAGTTCGATAACTGTTGGTGTATTCTAACTACATTAGCCGTTAGAAGACGTTTTGTAGTAACAAGAATTGTAATGGCGTATTTGAAGTGTATTGTAATGAAGGATATTTATGAAGTAGTTGGATACCTCTTGGCGTATTCTAACTGTTGATTGTGCTACAGTTTATTGGGTACATTTGGGTTGAAATAATATTAAGTAGGCATTTGTAATGTTTGCTGGTAACCTATGTTTTGGAGTAATGGAGGTGTAGTTACATTCCAACCGACAGCTTTTTTTTTAATATATGCAGTATAGTGCCCTGAAGCAGTTGTGGCTCCAGTGTGGAATATTATGCCTATTGTTGTGAAGGTTTTTTTGCCAAGAAATACTTGGCCCCGTGCAAAGCTAGTGCGCGTAGTTATTTTTGGTACCATCTGCATTTACCTTAGAAGTATTAGTATAACGTATTTGCTAAATGAGTTTATTTGTATGCTGGAACAATTGTCTGAATTGCAAAAAGGGCATAATATGTCATGGTTTCCTTTCTGCAGAAGCTGGTGAAATGGAATGGATTCACTATTTGGTATGGATACATACACAAATAGTTTGTTAGGGATTGCTCTTGTGAACATGGTTGCAGAGAGTGCATGTATGTTTTCACGTGTATGAAATCTGAAAGATTTCATTGATAGGGATGTTTTGGTTTTCAGTACTTGTAGCAAGTACATTAGGAATTCTTGACGGTCTTTTTGTGTGTTTATGGTCAATTGTACCGTACCTGCACAGTAGTCCAATTCTTGCCTTATATCTGAGACACTGTGTACTGTCAGGATTATTTGTGGCATTTCTATGAAGGATGAGCATTTGCAAACACAACTGGTCCGAACCATTTAAGTAAATGTTATGAACGATTGGTGGCAATTTGAAGAGAAGATTGATTGTTACATTTGAATAGCAATTTGCTCCAGTTGTGTTGCTTAACTTAAATGGACCAGAGAGTTCTGTCTGTGGATCATTTGATGGACCTGCAGATTTGTTTTAAAAAGAGACATTTGTCTTTGTTTTTTGATTGACGTGCAGTGGAGTTTGTACTAGACAGTTTTGTGGTTTTATTATTTGATGGGGAAGGAGTTGATTGTCATTTCTTTTGCAGTATTGTTGGGAGATCTGTTGTAGATTCTGTTTGTATTCGTTTTTTTTTTTAAAGGTTTAGTTTTTTGAGTTATAGGGTACATATCTAAATGGGGGGTGTACAGTGCATGTAGCCTGTTGTATACTAGGATGCAAAGAATGTCAGCATTGACTTTGTTTGCATCAAAGTTAACTAGATATAGACCATTGAGTGTACGCAGACGTGAAAATACTACGTAACTCATACCTTCTTTAAAGACTGTGCTGCCAATGTCAATCAACGCGTGATTTAGGGTTAAACCTTGCGATTTGTGAATAGGGACAGCATATGCAAGAGATAGAGAAAATTGTTCTCTGCGTACGTACAGGTCTTTGAAAAGAAGGAAACGTGCTATTGTGTGGGCAATTCTTTTAATTTATGCAAGTTTGTCAAAGTGGATATGTTTGGAAGCCAACATCTGTGGCAATTGCTCCACTGATTAAACCTTGTTCTACGTCAAGGTTATGTTTTAAAATTACTCTGCAGTTTATGCACAAAGTTAATAATTTTCCAAAGCAGCTGTGTTGGAGATAGATTTTTCTAAGCTATTTAGTTGTGCTGTTGCTTGTTGACACATAGGGAGTGTCATGCCGTGCAATTGTAGTTTGTCTGTGGAGCTGAAATGCAGTATGGGTTGCATTTTGTTTTTAACTTTGTCTTGTTGAACTGACTGCAGCCTGCAAGAGTTGGCATTAAGGACCTGCATTTTATATTTTGTTGAGTTAATTGTTCAGGAGCAGATGTCTACTATTTAAGATGGATTTTGCATCTTTAGTAAACAGACCAGTTCTAATGCTTTTTAAAATGTTATCATAGGTGAGGTCTGCAGATTGACAGATGTTTTCAGATAGTTCCCTGTAGTGAAAATGTTGCAAGAGATTCAATGCTGCTGAGTGTGTTGCAGCATTGTTTTCCTGGTGTTTTTAAAATTAGGTTGACCTTTTACTGGTTTTAACTGTACGAGGTCTCCGAAAACAATAAAGTGTTTTCCTCCAAACAGTTATTTGTAGTTGGTTTTTAGGACTTCTTGCATTCTGAGGTCAATTAAAGCCAAAAGGAGGTTGGGAAACCAAGCTTACTTCATCTAGTAGTAGCACTTTCATTTGTTTCAGAATTATGGGTACTTCAGTAGCAGCTTCTGCTGATAATATGTAGTATTCTAATTTGTTTTGGTGTTCTACTGGAAGGAGTAGTAGTCGCTGTAAAGTTAAACAACAGCCGAAAGGTGGTTGTTTGCTACATTTTGTAGAATTGTATTGATTATTTTAATTAAGCATGCTTTACCAGAACCAACTTCACCACTTATATACAAGAGCAGAGGTTTATCATTTTTACAGGTACAAGTTTTAGTTTGATGTTTAAAACCATGTTCAATTTCTTCAGTGACTTCTAGGTAAATGGTGAGTTGGTCGAGTCTTCTGATTGTTAATAGTGATGCATGTTATTTTCTACCTCAGTCATGGCTATTCCTGCTACATTTAGAATGTGGTTCTCGGCTTCCTGTAAGGGAAGGTTGATTGCCCTCAGGAGTGTCTTTATCTAGTTGGGCTTCAATCTCTTCCTCTTGTTACCGTTCATTGTCCAATATTTCTTTGTATTGTTTGAAATTGACATTTGTTATACTGCTTTCATTTGGTTTGAATGCAGCTTCAAATGAGTCCTAGTTACCTAATAATGCTTCTTCTTTTCTCCAAGGTTTAGGTTTAAAAAGTAGCAGTAGGGCCACGTAATACAGTACTCTATGCTGCAGAGATTTAAACGATGAAACTTTATATGATTAATTAGGCTGAGTTTGGTAGGTTTTACTAGGCTTCCTTCACATGTTGAAACTGAATATTTAACAGTTGTCTTATCTGGTGTGACATGGATTTTGTTGGAGTAGGTTTGGGCTATGTCTTACAGGCACATGTTTTCCAAAGCAGTACTTCTGTCTGGGTAGTATGTGTCAATTACCAGAGTGTGCAGAGTGTTGTTCGTGTTGGGACTCTGCTGCATATGAACTGTGTGCGCCCATTCACTTTGTTATTGGAGGAAGTCCTTTTTTGGTACAAAACCTCTGCCCTCGCGGAGCGACGCAGAGTGTTGTTCGTGTTGCATGGGGTGTGCTGAAGTCGTGCTGCACGGCGATATCGAGTATTATGGCAAGTGGCATAAAGCCGAGGAAGGTCAGTACCCTTACCCCTATACCCATCTCCAGCTGTATACCTAAGACGCCTGAGTCTGTATGTAGCACGTTGGAAATGTTGGACGTGGGCCCAGTGTGTTTACAGGCTGATGGCGGTACCGGAGGCCGTCGTCCACTCACGCCGCGACAATGGCGCTTTTTGTCTGCCAGAACTGGAAGCAGTGAAGCGGAGGCATGTACCGCGGTTCACACAGTAAGTACAACAGTGTGCAGTAACTCGGTTTGTGTGTCTGCTGCTCCTTTATGTAATGATATCTTCCTGGACTGTTCAGCAAGTAGCCCTGTGTTTTTGACTTCAGATAACATATTGGGTTTGGGGTCAGAATGCAATCGGGTACATGAAGGATGCGCCACCCCATGTGTGGCTGGCAGTATAACTGCTGAGTCCACTGTGCCGGCGCTTGGCTGCGTAATGGCGGACATAAATCTGAATACGTCCATAACTGGACTAAATGAGACCTTATGTCCTCTAACAGTTATAAAATCAGAATCATCCGTGTTACGAGCTAAACTATATCCTGATGAGCCCCATAAAAGGAATATGAATGATACTGCTCATTTGGAATTCAAACAAAACGGCCATATTGGTGATTGCGAGCCCGCAAAACAAAGAATTATGCCTATAAAGGACGAAGCTCTGAGCACAAAAGTACTGTTACTTGAGAACACCCGTCTAAGCCCTAACTGTCATACTAGTCATCTTAAAGATAAGCAATGTGTGGCTGTAATGTTAGACGATGATTGTTCTGCTAAATGGATGACGCTTTTAAATCTGGAAGAATGTAGTACTACTAATTCTGGAAGTACGAACAGACGAAGTTCTATTGCTGCTGTAGATGAAGTTTTGGAAGCCTTAATTGCAATAAACGCTAAAATTGGAATCCAACAGAGTAAGGAGATTACTGGTGAAGCTGCAAAAGATGGGAAAAGACAGGAGTTTCTACCAGAGGCACAAACTCTTGGCGAGTATGATGCGCCTCATCTGAGTATGGAGGCAAAGTGGTGCTCTCAACCCCACGAGCTGGTTGATAAACCACCTGCGAAAAGAAAACGACTCGTCTCAAGTAGTGAAGAGTATGTAACCGACTCACAAAAAAGACATTGTGATAAACCACCGATTGAATCTCAGCCTCATATCTTAGAAGACTCTTCTTCTTCTTCTTCCTCATCTGATAGTTCTACTCTAGAACAATCCATTGAGAAGCGTGGCTCGAACAGAACGAAGAACACTGCCGTACAATCCCGACTGAAAAGCATTAAGCGAAACTCAACAGAAAAGTTAGCAAGAAATCTTGCGGACATGCTCATCAACGACTTAAATCCGATTATGATGGCTGCTCTTACTATAACTATGTCACCTTTTATTAAACTATATGAACAACTAAATGAGAATATTAAAGATCAGACAACCTTAATAGCCTTGCTTAATGCAAAAATTACAGTGCTGGAACAGTAGATGGTGCTAAGCAAACAAGCTCTGGCCTCTGAATGTTCGAGGGCAAACATGAGGGTAATGCTTGATCAAATGAAAAATAGTGCTGCGTACAAGCGTTTGTTTGCTGAAGTAGCTCGGGAAGCTATTGCTCTTTTAAAAACACCAAAAAATGACATGATCACCTGTAAAGGTTGACCCTGTGCTTGAAGTTGGGCCTTATGTCTGTAGTGAACAGGCAGCTGTCAAACCAAATAACGAAAGAGAACATGTGTCATTACGATCTGACAACAGTACAACGGATCTGAGAAGAATCTCTGAGCGGACTGGTGCAGATACACCCGTAAATGTCATCTAATGAAAGGGCAGCAAGAAAACAAAAAGAGAAAAAGAAAAACCTGGCTACAAGCGACAACATGATCGTCGAATTTCAGCCCCTTAATCAGGGAGAGCTGGCGCTTAAACACTTACTTGTTATAGCCGAGGAGGATCAAATAAAACCTGTGAGGGAAGATGCGAACAAAAAGCAAATATCAGAGCTTATAATTGTGACAGAACATGATAATCAGCCAGAAATTGAAATAATAAACAAAAGTTTACTCCTCTACCTCAGCAAATGCAGAAGGAATGGTGGGAAATCCAGCTGGGTCTGATCTATCACTGATGACGCCTGGAAACAACTATGAGGCAGCTGTGGTGCTCAACCCGCTTGTCGATTGTATATTAGTTGAACCAGGAATCTTTGCAATTTTCAACCCATAAAAAATGGAGGTTGAAAAGAAAGTTTTGACAAACTTAGTTATGGAGAAGAAAACAAAAATTATCAAGAAACGAATAAAAATGCCACAAAGATCTACTGTACGCTCATTTTTGAGGAATATTAAAGCCTTTAACAGCATGGCATCCACAAATAACTTTTGTGTAAATAAACACCCTAATGATGCAAACAGTAAAGCAATAGTTCAATTAGGAGTGACAACAGAATGTGACGCAGCTGAAAGGACAACCAATCAATCGGAAAATAACATTCCTGTTGAACTCCTAGATTCATCAACGTACGAATCAAGTGACGGAGAGCATGTTGTAGAGCATGAGATTCATGAAGTTGAAACTAATGAGAAAAATGGGCAGGTAAACAACCCTGTAACTACAGAGCCTAGCCCTGCGACTACAAACAATCATGATAAAAGTAGCAGGAGATGAGTATTTGTGGAATGTGTCACCACCTACAGCAAGTGCGGCGACTCCGTGCAAGTTTCTCACTTTGGATGAGAAAAGAACTATGATCGAAGCAGCACACGCATCAAAAGTTCTAATGAGCGATCAGGCGAAGAGTAGCAATGACCGCACCAGAGAAAGTGATTGAGACTGTCAATCCACAGTCAAAGGTCCATTGCTTCCCCGCAAGATAACTTTTGACCTATATAATGCTAACCAATGGGAACCAAAACACAATCAAAAAACATGTTTAAAAGCTAACGCAGACGAAAGCCGTAAGGTGAAAAACTGTTGGCAGATATTTGTTGCGGTTGGAACGAATTGAAAAAGAGAAAGATGGCCTGATCTTAAACTGAAAAAACGCTATCATGCTTTTTCATCAAATACCACAATTGAGGACCATTTGTTCACAAGACATTCAAATTATTGAATTTGAGGATGAACAAAAAAATGACTGTGTAATCCTCGATATTGCTTCAAAAATTATACGAGATCTCCTAATGAATACCTGCTCTCTCCTAAACTCATTGGGGTTTGATTTTACTGAAATCAAAGAAAGAAAGTTGCAGGAATCGATTAAACAAACTGACATATCTCATGTACATAGTTCACCTGTGAGTAAAGTGGCGGAAGTCCCAAAAGAGAACTCAGCAGCAACAAAATCCGGGAAACAAAATTATAGCGAAGACAACATCAAATGGGATCCCAAGAAGGACACGATTAAAATCATAGTGTCCAAATCAGAACCTAAAAATAGGAGTAGCCAGCACAACTCTTGTGAAGACAATAACTGGTCCTGGGTGGCTAAAATGCTCAATGGTAAGAATGAGAGCTAATGTTTAGAGAAATGCCAACGGGAAAATGTTTTGCATTGCCTCATGGAACACGAGAGGGCATATGCATCTCTTTGAGGAAAAATCAATGGACTTAAGAGAAATGGATATGTTGTGCCTCCAGGAGACCTGGCTTTTGAAAAATCCAGTCGCTGAAGGATATGAGACTGCATTTAATCCTGCTATAAAAGGTGCGAAGGGAAGACCAATGACAGGGCTCCTAACACTTGTCAAAACTAAGAGTGGAGCACACATTCTCGATGACAGAAATGTATTGCCGTATCTACAAGTTGTAAATATCCATCTGCCTATGTACCTAAGCGAATTAGGAAAAACCTTAATTATAATAAACATCTACTGGCAGCATGAGGCTATACGACGAGAAAAAAGAATTGATCAAATCTCTGAAATAATTAGCGATACATTTGATAGAGAAAATGAAGTGAATGTGCTGATTTGTGGAGACCTCAATATAAACTGCCTACACCAGAACACTGGTACGGTTCAAGACGACCTGGTGGGTATGGAATCACCAGATGTTGTTGCCTGGCTCCATGAAATGAAAGTATGGAATCTAAAGATGCTGAATAGTAACATTACTGGAGACATCCCTTCACACTTCACTTGGCATAGAAATCAACACAAGTCAGTAATTTACTATATGTTTGCAACTGAAAGGGTGAAGGAACAGGTTGAACTGTTATAAATAATTGAAAACAAACAGTGAGCACTTTATACTAAAAATTCAGATGAAGGCATACAAAGCTAAAAAAAGGCGAGACCACAAATCATGAGCATTTGACCGTTGCACCAGGCCGAAATCGTTTACGGATTAATGATTGCAAGATGAGGTCTCTAATAAAAGCTCTCGAGAAGAAGCAAGACACGGAGAGAACTGAATATACATCACTCCTAGAAGCCTGTCGAGAGACATATGTGATGAAGGCTAAGCCTCACTTAAAAAATACACAAGCATTGGATCCCGAAATATCAAGCAAGAAAAAAGAACTAAACAAAGTAATAAGAAGATGCAAAAGGCTTGTGCATGAGGATCATGTAAAAAAGATCAAACAATTAAAGCAAGGCTATAAAAACTGGCTCATTAGTCACAGAGCTATAATGCTCCAGCATGACGCCGAACTAATGATGGAAACTGTAGCCAATAGGAACACTAGCTCCTTTTGGAATTAATTGAATGATGTAACTGCACCACAAGGTGCTCTCATAAATAATATGGTGTCTACAATGTGGGTCGAGCACTTTAAGAACATATTTTACAACGAAGGAAAGGACGCCATCAAGCAATCTCAGATCGACAAGGAATGGCTAATTACAATAGAAATGGACGACATCCTGTTAGGCAGAAACCTGTGCAGTTCCCTTGGGGAACACTGCAAAAGATTTAAGACCACAGGTATAGCAGTAAACCCACTTGGTAGCAGTCTGCACCACCCAGATTTACCTGGTAGCTGTGGCTGAGCAGTCAGACCTCCCTCAAGAAGAGTTAGGCAGTATGCAAAGTATACACAATATGTCCTCAGACACAATAGTACAAGCAAACACTGACCAGAGCTTGGTTTCAAAAGTATATAGTTATTTATTTGTAAAACACACATAAGCTGAAAACACTCTAGCAAAGTATATAGTAAACACTTCAAACACAGTTATAATGAAAGTAGATTCAATCCTTTCTCCTATCTAGACAACTCTAGGTTAACACCACTTAATTAAAACAGAGGTGAGTGCTTAACGTTAGATGACACTCTAGTAGTTTCCAAGAAAGGGGGAGAAAAAGCAGAGAGAGGTTAAACACACCACTCTAAGGTCTAGAACACTTGCAACAGGCTTAAAGAAAAATAAAGTCACAGCTGAGCAAAAGTCACTAGGCAGGGCCCACTCTTAGAGTAGCCGGCGCGAAAACGTGCCCAAGATCACACTGTTATTAGGGATTCAAAGTCTTGCAAAGAGTTAGAAAGAGTTTAGAGTGGCTTAGAAAGTTTAGCCAGGGTGTCCCAGGCACTCCCAGGGTCGAAAGCCGGGGGCTAAATCTACCCCGTACAGTCGGTAGCAAGGGAAGCCAGGCGGAACACGGTACCTTAAGCGGAAAGGATCCTCCAGCGGTGGCAGTTGTTCCAGGCAGTGGCAGCAAGGCTCGACGTCGGTCAGGGGAGAAGAAGTTCTCGCTGAAGAGCAGAAGAAGAAGGTCGTTGCACTGCCCGGGAAGAAACCAGCCGCGGAGTCCTCCGGTTAAAGGGTTGTACCGACTTTCGTGGTTGGGGTAAAAGTGGTGGGGTTCCGGTTGCCGGGGTGCTTGGCACTGGCAAGGCGGCCACGAGATACCTCGAGAAGCGAAAAGAAGGCGAAAACTGGTTGTCCCCACCAGTCAAGGGAAGGAGCCACTCTGTTAGGAGTTCTCCTCGGTCGTCGGGAAAAGTGGTGAGACGGTTCAGCAGGGCTCCACCGGGTGGTGTCGTCGAAGCAGGTCGGCTCAGTTCTTCCCTCGTCGGATTCTTGGTCCTGTGGCGACTTCTGAAGTTCCAGTCCCCAAAGCCCTGCTTTTATGCAGCAAACCCCCATTCACCCAGCCTAGCTGTCACTCAAACATGCTAAGTGGTGAGCCGGGCGGCTCACCACTTGGGCCAATCAGGACGGAGTGCGACTTGAGTTACCAAGGTAACTCAGTCCAGGGTGCCTAAATCCCCCTCCACCCCTCCTAAGTACCCCAGACAGAGTGGCACCACTTTGGAGGGCTTCTGTGGAGAAGCCCGCCAAAAGTGGAACAAAGGGCTCCACTTTGGGTCAGAGTTACAGAGGCGAACACCAACGCCATTTTAGAATCAAGTTTTGGCAAAAAAGTCCCAACCGGAGTTATAAAAATAAATATATAAACCGGTGGTATGTTTAAGGCTACCGTAAATAAATAATTAAATGTGTTAGCCTAAAACAATGGGAAATCCCATAGGAAAATATTCGCGGTCGAATATAAAACGTAGTTTCCACTGCCACCAGCCAAAACTCGATCAGGGGGGACGGAGACGTGCCCCCTCGACTAACAGACCCTGGGGCAGTCGAATTGCCCCAGCCAGTACGTCCACAATATGATGGTTTGTACTGGTTCTGTTCAGGATTCAAGACTAGCAAAGTCTTTGGTGACTTTACATGCCCTGGGAGACAGTAGTCAGTCCCAGGGTATGGAGTCTATGTTGGGGAGTCCCTAGGACACCCCTGGGTCACGGCACAGAGGGTGCTGTGTAACCCACATCACAAAAATACATGAGGCCCTATGGAGTAAAAGACCCCATAGCCCATTCAACACAAGGTTTAACCAAGAAAACACACTTCAACATGTCCAAGAGTGAGGGTAAAAGAGTCTCACTCTTGGCAGGAGAAAAAAAAAAGAAACCCCAGAAATCCAGCAAAGCTGCTGGGGGACTCACTAGGTAGGGAAATTCAGCCTAAACAGAGAATTCTCCCTAACACTCGCCCCCCCCAGACTAAGGGACAGGAGGATTTAATCCACTCCCGGATGAACCTCATACCTCTAGTCGATGATATACATCCTAGAGAGTCCATCAGCATTTTGATGGTGACACCCTGACCTGTGCTCAATGGTGAAATCAAACCCTTGCAGGCAGATTGACCATCTCAATAGTTTTGGATTTTCCCCTTTCATTTGCATTAACCATCTCAAGGGTTGGTGGTCAGTCTGAATAACAAAAGTAGAACCATACAAGTATGGCCTAAACTTCTTCAGTGCCCACACAATAGCAAAGCATTCTCTTTCGATAGTTGCCCACCTTGTCTCAGGATCCTTCAGTTTCCTACTGATGAAGCAAATGGGGTGCTCCCTACCCTTCTCATCCAGTTGGCTTAGAACTGCACCTATACCTACATTGGAAGCATCAGTTTGTACAATGAAAGGTTGGTGGTAGTCAGGAGCTCTCAATACTGGAGCTTGGCAAAGAGCTCTCTTCAGTTTTTCAAAGGCCTGATTGCACTCCTCATTCCATTTTACCTTTTTAGGGAATTTGGGAGAGGAGATTACATTCAGTGGAGAAGCTATGGTCCCATAGTTCTCAATGAAATTCCTGTAATATCCAGTGAGGCCTAGAAAAGCTCTCACTTGGGTTTGAGTAGTTGGTGTTGTCCAATTTTGCACAGCTTCAATCTTGCTGGGCAAAGGCCTTATTTCTCCACCTCCTACCTCATGTCCAAGGTAGACCACTTTACTTTGACCAATCTGGCACTTACTGGCTTTGATTGTCAAATGGGCCTGTTTCAGAGCCTGCAACACATGTCCTAGGTGGTTCACATGTTCTTCCCAGGAGTGGCTGAAGACTGCAATGTCATCCAAGTATGCCATGCAGAAATCTTCCATCCCAGCCAGAACTTGGTTCACCATCCTTTGGAATGTGGCAGGTGCATTTTTTAGTCCAAAAGGCATGACCTTAAACTGGTACAAGCCAACTGGGGTTGAAAATGCAGTTTTCTCCTTGGCATGGTCTGTCAGGGCTATTTGCCAATAGCCTGACGTCAGGTCAAATGTGCTGAGGTACTTGGCTGCACCAAGTTTATCCACCAACTCATCCGTCCTGGGCAAAGGGTGGGCATCAGTCTTGGTGACTGCATTTAGAGCTCTATAGTCCACACAGAATCTCAAGTCTTTGGATCCTGCCTTTGGTACTAACACAACTGGGCTAGACCATGGACTAGTAGAGGGCTCTATTACCCCGAGATCAAGCATCTTCTTGACCTCTCCTTTGATGTGGGCTCTGATATGTTCTGACATTCTGTATCCTCTGCTTTTGACTGGCAGACAGTCACCAGTGAGTATCTCATGCTGGCCCCAAGGGGTCAAGCCTGGTGACAGTGAGAACAGGGAGGCAAACTGATTTAACATAGATTTGCACTCCTCTTGTTGCTCAGGTGTCAGGTCTGAAGAGAGATTGACTCCTTCAACTTTTTCATCTAAAGGTACACCTCTGAGGAGATCAGGGAGAGATTCACTCTCTTCCTCCTCTGCAGCTGAAGCTAGAAGCAAGGCTCCTACATCAGGTCTGGAGATGTATGCTTTTAGTCGGTTGGTGTGGAAGACTCTAGGAGCTTCCCTGGGTCTGCCCAGATCCACCAGATAGTTGACCTCTCCAAGTTTTCCCACAACCTTGAAGGGTCCCATCCATTTGTCTTGCAAGGCCCTCTGCCTTGTTGGGAGCATAACTAGAACTAGCTGGTCTTGAGTAAACTCGACCATGTTAGCCTTCTGGTCGTGCCAATGTTTGACCAGGGCTTGACCAGCTTTCAAGTTGTCACTTGCTTCTGCCATCATGTGTGACATTCTCCTCCGGAGACCTATCACATAGTCAGTCACTCTGACTGGCTTGAGGGGAGGAGCACCTTCCAACCCCTCCTTAATCAGGGCCAATGGACCTCTGACTGGATGGCCATAGAGAAGCTCGAAGGGAGAATAACCTACTCCCTCCTGAGGGACTTCTCTATAAGCAAAGAGAAGGCATGGCAGTAGAAGGTCCCACTTTTTCTTAAGGGGTTCTTCCAAAGCACCTATCATGCTCTTCATGGTTCTGTTAAACCTTTCAACCAACCCGTTTGTCTGAGGGTGGTAGGCGGTTGAGAACTTGTAGGTAACTCCACAGGTTTTCCACATGGCCTTCATGTAGTGGGACATAAAGTTTGACCCCCTGTCAGAGATTACCTCCTTAGGAAACCCAACCCTGGTAAAAATACCAAGGAGGGCCTTAGCCACAGCCGGAGCTGTAACAGTCCTCATAGGAATTGCCTCAGGGTACCTAGTAGCATGGTCTACTACAACAAGGATAAACCTGTTGCCTGAGGAGGTTGGAGGATCAAGGGGACCAACAATGTCAATCCCTACCCTCTCAAATGGGACTCCCACAACTGGGAGAGGCACTAAAGGTGCCACATTCTTGGAACCAACCTTACCAGAAGTCTGGCAGGTATGGCAGCTCTTACAATATCTATCTACTTCAGCCCCCATCTTTGGCCAATAAAAGTAGAGTGAGAGCCTTTCCTTGGTCTTCTTGAAACTCAAGTGACCAGCCAAAGGTATCTCATGGGCTAGTTGTAAGAACTGTTGTCTGTTCTCTTGTGGGACTACAAGGCGTTTGTAGTCTCCAGGTTCAGACTCAGTGGGTTCACTGTAGAAGAGGCCATCTTCCCAGTGCAACCTATACTTCCCAGGCTCTTGCCCATCAGCTTGAGAAGCTGCCTGGTGGCGGAGACCTTCCAGAGTTGGACATTCTCTTTGCCCCTTACGAAAAGCTGCCCTGCTAGGCCCACCTTCTGCCAGTAAAGACTGCAGCTCAGGATGGTCCTCAGGGTCCAAATCTCCAATAAGGTTGGGGCCTCCTTCTAGCTCTTCCTCAGAGTCTAGCTCAACCACACAGGGTTGTACCTCCCTCTCAGCCTCAGCTGGAGGTGGAGTTACAGGTGTAACTTGGGACAACCTAGGGGACGTCCTTGTTGGAAGCACTGGAGTGCTTGCTGCTGGCTTTTTCCTAAGAGTCTTGGGTTGCCCCTTTGCTCCTGATCTGGTAGTTACTGCAGTAAGTTGCTCCAGTGGTAGAGGAGTGATTTCTGTCATCATCTCCTGAGATAACCCTCTCAGGGTTTTCTCCCTTGCAGGTTTTGTGAGTTCCTGGAACCTTTTGCTAGGAGGTCTGGGGGTATGAGATACAACTCCAAGAGCTTTGAGGTCATTACCCAACAGAACCCTACCTGGCACTTCACATTGTACACTGACAGGTATTTTTACAGCCATATCATTACATTGGATGAGAACTGGTAACTGGGGACACATCTGCACAGGCCCACCAGCTAACTTGGTGAGGCATTTGGGTGCCTTAGCAACATCCTCTGCCTTGAAAAATGATTCATCCACCACCGTTATGCTGGCTCCAGTGTCCCTAATGGCAGGAGTCTCCTGACCATTCACCTGGACACTGTCCTTATAATACTCTTTAGTATTATCTGGGATAGAGTTATAGACATCTAAATTCTGTTGCTCCCACAACCCCAGAGAGACTAAAGAAACACTAGCTGAGACTCCAGTGGGTTCATCAGCTAGTAATAGAAAGTTTCCACTTGCCATATGTACTTCCTCTTCTGGAGCGAAGGCTAAGGAGGCAAGCTGGACCCCTGAAGGTTTACCCTTACATCTGGGATCTCCTTTCACATGGTCAGTAGCCTTACAAACAAAGCATGAGCCAAAGGCTCGCTGGAATGGAGGCTTGTTCTGACCTCCTTCTGGTCTGGGACCAGAAGGTACACTAGCCTGATTTGGTTTCCCTTGTGGCTTACCCTTATAGTTTTGTTTGGGGCCCTCTTTGGAATTTGTAGTATTAGAATTCTCTTTGGAGTCCTTTTTAGACTGTTTCTCCCCATCCTTCTTCTGAGTTACCCCAGAATCCTTGTGAGTGGCCCTGTTGGCAACCCATAAGTCAGCAGCCTTAGCTAGTTTCCGGGAATCCAATTCCCTGGAATCAGCCAAGTGTTGTCTGAGCTCAGGAGAGCAGGCATCATAAATAGTCTCCAACATAAACAAATTCTTCATACCTTCATAAGTGTTCACCTTGTAACCCTTAATCCATCCCTCTAAGTTTTTCAAACATTCACTCACCCAGGTAGCCCAAGGGGTACCATCATGCTTTTTGAGGTTCCTAAACCTCTTAAGATACTGGGAAGGGGTCTTCCCAAACCTAGCTATCAAAGCTAGTTTCACACATTCATAGTCCTTCCTATCCTCCTCCCCCATCTCCATTACCACATCAGTTGCAACAGGGGGAAGCCTAGAGAACAACCAGGTGAGTAAGTCATTTCCTGTGATGTTCTGGAGCCCATGATTATATTCAAACAGAGACAACCAATCCAACACATCCAACTTAGGCTCATACATACCAACCAATTCTTTAGGCATCCGGGGTCTTTTAGGACTGGAACTTCTAGAGGAGCCAGAGAGAGAAACATTCTCAACAGATAATTTCTTCATTTCTAAGTCATACTTGAGCTCCATTTCCCTTAGCCTTAGTTCTTTGTCAGTTTGAGCATTAAGTTTCTTATACTCCAATTCTAGCTTCATTTTCTCCAGTTCAAAGTACTGAGGACTAAATGTGGGACCTGGTAAAGGTCCAGTAGGCACAGCAGGTAGAGCAGGCAGAGGCCTAGGGGGGACAGTTACAACAGCCTCACCCTCCTCTTCTGACTCTTCCTCAGAATCATCAACATTTTGCTCCATGTTAACTTCAACACTGTCATCTACAGTTGCTGGAGTGGTAGGTTCCTCTGAACCATCACCCAGACTTTGGTTAGCTAACAATCTTTCAATCAGCTCCATTTTTTTGCCCTTAGTCAGGAGATCCTTATGTTTACAGAGCACTCTTAAACAATCAGCAGTTTTGGCTGCAAGGGACTCTTGACTATAGCTTTCTATAACTGACATGTTAGAGGTTTTACTTTTTCAGTGCTAAGCTTTGTGGTTAGTTGCACTAAGGTATCTAAAGCACAATAAAATGTATACTCAATACAAATCCCACCGCTGTACACCAGTGTTAGGCAGAAACCTGTGCAGTTCCCTTGGGGAACACTGCAAAAGATTTAAGACCACAGGTATAGCAGTAAACCCACTTGGTAGCAGTCTGCACCACCCAGATTTACCTGGTAGCTGTGGCTGAGCAGTCAGACCTCCCTCAAGAAGAGTTAGGCAGTATGCAAAGTATACACAATATGTCCTCAGACACAATAGTACAAGCAAACACTGACCAGAGCTTGGTTTCAAAAGTATATAGTTATTTATTTGTAAAACACACATAAGCTGAAAACACTCTAGCAAAGTATATAGTAAACACTTCAAACACAGTTATAATGAAAGTAGATTCAATCCTTTCTCCTATCTAGACAACTCTAGGTTAACACCACTTAATTAAAACAGAGGTGAGTGCTTAACGTTAGATGACACTCTAGTAGTTTCCAAGAAAGGGGGAGAAAAAGCAGAGAGAGGTTAAACACACCACTCTAAGGTCTAGAACACTTGCAACAGGCTTAAAGAAAAATAAAGTCACAGCTGAGCAAAAGTCACTAGGCAGGGCCCACTCTTAGAGTAGCCGGCGCGAAAACGTGCCCAAGATCACACTGTTATTAGGGATTCAAAGTCTTGCAAAGAGTTAGAAAGAGTTTAGAGTGGCTTAGAAAGTTTAGCCAGGGTGTCCCAGGCACTCCCAGGGTCGAAAGCCGGGGGCTAAATCTACCCCGTACAGTCGGTAGCAAGGGAAGCCAGGCGGAACACGGTACCTTAAGCGGAAAGGATCCTCCAGCGGTGGCAGTTGTTCCAGGCAGTGGCAGCAAGGCTCGACGTCGGTCAGGGGAGAAGAAGTTCTCGCTGAAGAGCAGAAGAAGAAGGTCGTTGCACTGCCCGGGAAGAAACCAGCCGCGGAGTCCTCCGGTTAAAGGGTTGTACCGACTTTCGTGGTTGGGGTAAAAGTGGTGGGGTTCCGGTTGCCGGGGTGCTTGGCACTGGCAAGGCGGCCACGAGATACCTCGAGAAGCGAAAAGAAGGCGAAAACTGGTTGTCCCCACCAGTCAAGGGAAGGAGCCACTCTGTTAGGAGTTCTCCTCGGTCGTCGGGAAAAGTGGTGAGACGGTTCAGCAGGGCTCCACCGGGTGGTGTCGTCGAAGCAGGTCGGCTCAGTTCTTCCCTCGTCGGATTCTTGGTCCTGTGGCGACTTCTGAAGTTCCAGTCCCCAAAGCCCTGCTTTTATGCAGCAAACCCCCATTCACCCAGCCTAGCTGTCACTCAAACATGCTAAGTGGTGAGCCGGGCGGCTCACCACTTGGGCCAATCAGGATGGAGTGCGACTTGAGTTACCAAGGTAACTCAGTCCAGGGTGCCTAAATCCCCCTCCACCCCTCCTAAGTACCCCAGACAGAGTGGCACCACTTTGGAGGGCTTCTGTGGAGAAGCCCGCCAAAAGTGGAACAAAGGGCTCCACTTTGGGTCAGAGTTACAGAGGCGAACACCAACGCCATTTTAGAATCAAGTTTTGGCAAAAAAGTCCCAACCGGAGTTATAAAAATAAATATATAAACCGGTGGTATGTTTAAGGCTACCGTAAATAAATAATTAAATGTGTTAGCCTAAAACAATGGGAAATCCCATAGGAAAATATTCGCGGTCGAATATAAAACGTAGTTTCCACTGCCACCAGCCAAAACTCGATCAGGGGGGACGGAGACGTGCCCCCTCGACTAACAGACCCTGGGGCAGTCGAATTGCCCCAGCCAGTACGTCCACAATATGATGGTTTGTACTGGTTCTGTTCAGGATTCAAGACTAGCAAAGTCTTTGGTGACTTTACATGCCCTGGGAGACAGTAGTCAGTCCCAGGGTATGGAGTCTATGTTGGGGAGTCCCTAGGACACCCCTGGGTCACGGCACAGAGGGTGCTGTGTAACCCACATCACAAAAATACATGAGGCCCTATGGAGTAAAAGACCCCATAGCCCATTCAACACAAGGTTTAACCAAGAAAACACACTTCAACATGTCCAAGAGTGAGGGTAAAAGAGTCTCACTCTTGGCAGGAGAAAAAAAAAAGAAACCCCAGAAATCCAGCAAAGCTGCTGGGGGACTCACTAGGTAGGGAAATTCAGCCTAAACAGAGAATTCTCCCTAACACATCCTAAGAAACATCCAGAGACTAAGCATGTCTAGAGCCCCGGGGCCAGATGGCTTAACAAACTATCTGCTAAAACATTATCTAGAATTATGGGCTGATTTTTGCTATGTCCTGTTTGTATCAATACTACGAAACGGAAAAATTCCAACATCATGGCGGAGTGCAATCGTTGGCCCTATTTTCAAAAAAGGCAACCGAGCCAAGCCAAAGAATTATCGACCGATTGCACTCCTTGATGTGGTGGGTAAAATCTTTGCCACTCAACTTCAAATACAACTACTAAAGTGGATTCAAGAAACCTGAAGATTCGACCCACGCCAAGCCGGTTTCGCTAAAGAAGTAGGATGTGGCTTAAATTAGACAATCTGAAACGTCCTAAAAATTGAAGCGATTCGCCAAAATAAGAAGATTTACATAGCCTTTGTTGATCTATCCAACGCATTTGATTCTATTGACTGGGAACTGCTCTGGGAAAAGATGAGAACATGGAAATGTCCAGAAAAATTACTTCAACCCATTAAAGAACTTCACACAGGAACAGAAAATAAGATCAGATTTGCTAATATGGGGCCCTTAGCAAAGCTATACCGACTAACTACAGAGTAAAGCAGGGCTGCCCACTGGCGGTGATACTGTTTTGCCTATTTCTGTCTGATATTGGAGAGTCTCTCGGAGCGACCAACTGCTATCCACCGAAAATTTGTGGTAAAACAGTAAATTTGCTGCTGTATGCTGACGATATTGTTCTAGATCTTACCCCAATCGGTTTGTTGCGACAGTTGGCAGCCCTTGAGAGCTATGTGGAAGAAAATAAACTAAGAATCAATCCTGCAAAGTCAGAAGTAGTAATACTGGAAGATCTTACCAGAGCAAAAAAATCAACTAAAAGGCCAGAACCAAATTGGAGGTTGAATAACGAAAGACTGTCCTGTGCAAAAAAAAAAAAAGGGTCAAGTATCTTGGCTTGTGGATCAACAGTAGCATAAATGATGCGACGTGGGCTGACAACACAAAACAAAAATGCAAACAAGTGGCCTGCCAGGCTGCGATCATACACAAAAAAATATGGAAAAAGTTCCCTGCATCTGGTCATTGCCCATTACAATCAGAAGGTGGTGCCGACCCTAATATATGGCACAGAAAGTGCCTTTGGTGTATCTGCGGATCTGTGGACACAACTAGAAAATCAGTATTGGAGGCACGCTCTACAGTTGCAAAAGGGAATACCATCTGCCTGCTTGCGAAATGAGCTAAATCTGATATCAATGAACGCGCGTGTCCTTTGGAATATGCTGTCTGTGTCGAGAAAGACAATTCTCGATGGAGTGCCCCAGTTTGAAATATTATTCGAACTAGAAAAAGGAAAGCCTGACTCTATATCGGTCAGGTGGGCAAATGCCTGCGAAAATAAGAGTTACTCACAGATCGTGAAACATTGAAGCTGACCCCTAATCACGTGAAAAAAAACTATGGGAACGAGACTGGTGCTCAACGGTAGATAGGAGAAATCGTTATAATTTGATGAAAGTTGCAGCAAACGAAGGAAAAAGCCAGAAAAATCTCAATCAATATCTGAAGAAAGCCCCTAATGCGAATTACCGGAAGACCTTTATGAAATTTCGGCTTAATCTATTTGACACAAGAGTAAGCCTAAACTTGAGACACAGGACAAAGCAAGTAACTATGACCGGCCGTTTCTGTGGAAATCATCTAAACGTTGTATTGCACGGGTCTGACATCGTTGAGACCGTTACACCTGAACAAAGTGATAAAGCTTTATCCTACGTTAAGTGGAGAAGAGTTGTGGTCAAAATTTGCCAACTCGAGAGAAAAAGATGTCTACGGTTTGATAAACTTTCTATGCAAATTGAATGTACTGCTAATAGAGAAAAATGAGTTGGATAGCGCCAAAACTGTGACGTATGATGTGTGCCTGGTAACAGAAAAAACACTATTATTTGAATGAAAGCTGTGGACTCATTTGAGATTAACAGAACTGTAAGAACTGAGGGAAAAGGGAGGTGGAATTGGAGGGGAGTCTAATGATCCTTTTTCAGCCTTGTACACTGTTTTATTTTTCCTTTTTAAAAGGTTTATATAAACTAAATGCAATAAAAAAAATAAACAAAAAAATCAAATGGTTTTTAAAAATGTCCTGGCTGTTGGGCTAATTTGTGGCTATTGTTTCTATCTGTTTGTAATATTTTAGTACTCTTTTTTCGGGATGAAGCTGGACCAAGGTTTAGCTAGACAATGTGTTCAGATTTGCCATACAAGGCTGTACCTAATAAACGGTCTGCAGCTTCGTAACTCACGCATTCTCAATGGGAGAGCATGTTTATACCGTAGCTGTTCAATTTTTGTGATGGTGTTTTATCAGATATGTCATCCCAGAGGTCTTTTAGATCTGTTTTCTCTGCTTTGGTGAGATAGGCTGTGACATATCTTGCAACTGCAGTGGAATTGTCCTCAATGAATTCTATATCCGTTTGCATTCTGATGCACTAATTTGTGTGGACATTTCATCATATTGTCTCTTTTTCCTGTAGAAAAGAGTAGACAGAACATGCTTCTACACTTTTTTCTTGTATGCTCATTGGGAATCCTATGGCTTGATGCATTTTATATGTTTCAAATGCATCTTCAGCGGTGCCTTTGGAGTGTAGTGGGTGAATTATATACTGGTCTAAAATGTTGGCTGCAGTAACAGGATCTACACATTGAAATTGTCCAGTTTCTGGTGAATCTTGAATTATTTGGGTGGTTTCTCTTATATTTTCCTCTGTTTATATCTTTGTAGTATTCATTGTTTTCTTTCAGATATTGTAGAGCTTCTCTAACTTTAAGTTGACTAATTGTTGACAAATTATGTTGTCCTTTGTTGGTAAACAATTAACAAGTACAATCAAAGATTGATCTATTGGTTGTTGTACTCCTAGAGTTTCTACATTTTCTTTAAGATCTAATGGCAAATATACTACTTTGCCACGATTACCGTTTAATAACTCAGATCGAGGTAATTTGTCGGTTTTCGGTTGAAGGCGTATTATAGCTTTAAATGGGTGTACTGTTTGGATTATAATGCTTTCATACAAGTTGAGGTGTTGGAGAGCCTTTGGAAGTGGGAATATTTCTAAGTTATTAGTGATAGCACGTGACAGCATTTGGTTATTGTCCAGCTTTGATTTGCAGTACATGCAAACTATTGAGGGATCCGTTATTTTGTATTTATTTTCTGCTGTTAGATATAAAGCTAATTCGAACCATTGGGATTCCTCATTGTCCTCTGTTTTGTAGGCCATATCTACTATTTGTGTGCTATTTTTATAAAAACGTCTGCAACAACAGGCACATACTTGGTCTGGTATTTCAGCAGATGTGTTTTGAAAACTTAGCTATTCTTTTTTTTTTGTATGTGTTTGTTAGGAGATTGGTGTGTGGGGTTTTTGGTAATGTTTTCTGAAGTTACTGAATTTTCCAAGTCCACTTCAGTTCCAAAGTATTTACTTTGGATGTCCTCTATTTTTTGAAGGGGTACTTTGGCTGTTCCATGTAGGAGAATGTTATTTAAATTTTGCAGTTCTAGAGCAGGACTTTTTGAATACTATGGTCTATGCGCAAGATTCCGTATAGCGGAATGGTGTGTTGCTAACATTTTGATTTGGTGAAAGGTGCTTTTGCAAGCAATTCCTAAAATGCAGGCTAATGAATGTCCTCGAAGTCCATTGTGGCTGCATACTAGACAAGAGTCCATGGTTTGTACATTTTTCATTTTACTTGTATCTGTTAGTTTCACATAGTGATTGAGGAATTGTCATAAAGATTTAAAGGATTGTTGGCGTACGTTACACATTGAGCTGTATGTGCAGTTGTACACTGGATGGTTTGTTTGTCTGAAAGGAACGTTTGGTTGAACGTTTGCACGTTTTTTCAATAGGGGTTTCATTTGCCAAAATGGTATCTCCTACCATTTCATACCCTCAGCCATCACTGTTTTTGGCAATTGTTTTTTTTGTTCTTGTTTATAAGCCTCTTCAATGAATTATGGTTCTGTACTGTTTGTGTTAATCCATTCACTTTCACAGAAGTTTGAAAAGGTATCTATATTGACATTGCACATGTTTAGAAGTACTTTTTGTAATGTATTAATTTAGTTAGTGGTTTCATTCTGTTTAAAATCAATATAAACAATGTTCTCTTCAGTAGAATGCGCTGTCAATTAGTGCTTGTAGGATTAGTCTCCTGCAGTAGTTTTTAAATGTAGATGGGGATTTTTTCAGTTTTTTTGTTATAAGATTGTGAAGAACTCTACTGTGGAAAATGTGTTGTAACATTAATGTTTTGCAATGCTTTATAGTGGCTACATTAACACTGGTAGGTGGTTTATTAGTAGGTCTGCTTTTCTTTGTACACGTTTTATTACTTTTAGTTTCTGGAAGAGGGGCCTTACCTTTTTTAGTCATAGCTGGTTTAGTTTGGTTGAGTGGGGTTACTAGCTCTTTCATTTTAATGTTTTCTATTACGTGTTATTGAGGTGGACATCTATATGGCTTGCTTCTATTCTTATCTGCTATTTTTTTCTTTCTTTTCTACAGAGTAGGCATTTTGTTGTGTATTGGGAAAAAGAAAGTGAGTTCGAAAGTTGTGGTATGTATATGCATGTATGGTACATGGATGTGTGGGTGTGGGTGTGATTGTAGAGATGAATAGAGTGCTGTTTGATTGTGAAGTGGCATAATAGGTGTGGTTGGGAAGAGTAAGAGTCTGTAGAGTTGTGATGGGGTTCAGTTAGTGAGGCCCTTCCACTCAGTGGTGGTGTGATTGAATAAGTAGAGGGATTGTGATGTTTTGAGAACGCAATGTTGTAACGGTGGTGTTGAGATGGGAATAGAATGCATGTGAATGGTGCAATATAATGAGTTATAGTGAAATAAATGTTGATTGGAAAATAATACTACAGAAATATGCATGGTACATTAATGTACTTACTTTGGAGGATGGTGAAGGGTATTCTTTTTTCAGCAGCTGGTTTCAGCAATTTTCTCTTTCAAGAAAGTTAATGGGTATATGTGTGTAAGGAACTCAGGGTGGCAACAGTAAAGACATACACAAGTGGTCACAGTTCAAGGGTGTTTATTAAACTGTAAATACAGGGTGGAAAAACACCTAACCTAAATCTAAGATGGGAGCAAGCTTCGACCATCAAATGAAAAATAAGGCAGTCCTTGTGGGGTCTTGTCAAAGTAAAAGGCCTATACTAACAAAAGACTATTGCCAAATCCTTACAACTAATTTTAGAAAGAGTGTGGGATAGGGTTTTCAATAAAGAAAAGTGTTCACAAATAATAAGTCAGGATGTGATTGCCAGGGGTCTCGCTTCCCTACGTTTTGAGCACGGTACAAAGTGGATCTCCAGAGCACAGCACATGCTCGAGCTTTCCCAGCACGAGCTGACAGTTCCGTACCAGCTGTCAGGTTCTTCGATGGTTAACTCACTTTTCAATAAAAAAGTCTCTTGCCTTCGAGGGCCTGATGTATTCAACAACAAACAAACAAAGAGTTCCTATCCAAATGGACTTTGGGTGATGGCTTTTCACCCCTGGATCTCGTTTGATCTGGCTCGGACCCAAATGACAAAGGGGACAATTCACTTGCCCTAGTTTTACAATACTTCCTGCATTCACATGTATTTCGGGTTCGCTCTTGCCAACTTTTACAAAACAGTTCACTGTGGACAGCCCTTGGTCGAGTACACTCCGGTGAACAATTCATAGGGACTTCAGGCCTCACCCCTTTTTGTTAGCATCCCTCTGCCGGGTTCACTCTTGCCAACCTTTGCAACACACTGTTCCTGCACTAATTTCACCAAGCGGGATTCTTCTCCCTTTCTTTCATAATCATCTGTCGCTGTCGGCCAAAGACTTTTGACGGAACAGAGGATTTTACAAGACCCCTGTATGACACTTTGACCTCTTTTCACCTCTTCCCAAGTCCTTCTGGTTATGGTAGTTTGTACCATCGGGTAATAGCCCAGAGTTTCCTGTGTGAGCACCCACGTGGTGCCAGACTCCTCTGTTGGCTGGTTTTCCCACTTTTCCATCAATAGTTTCTTTTAAACCTTTCAAAGTTCAAATTACTTTTTGTTCAACACAGTTCGGTTTCTTATCGACTCTCCCCTCAACTCACCGGCTGTGATGAACCGCTTGGCTTTCTTTCTCTTTGGAGTCAGAGTTAGTATCTCTCCCCAGCTTGGTAATCAGCGGAGGAGGGTCTTGTGTACCGTTGACATCTGCTGCAACACACGCTGGCTTCTGCAGAGGTTTCACAGGCCTTGGTTGGAAAGGGCAAGGCCGCTTCTCTCCTTGTCACCCTCTCGGTATGCGCTGTTTTTCTCCTCCTCTAGAAATGCTGTGCTGAGTTAGCTCTCATGTTGTGCGTTCTGCCTTGCTCCTCCTGTGCTCTTGTGCTCCACCTTTTATCCCTGTGGGGAAGGGAAAGAGCCGTCAGGTGTGTGTGATTCAGGTCATTTTCCTGACCCTTTATTGGGACATTTCAGGTAAACGGCTATGGTGTTAGTCCGTTGTCTTTCAAGTTAAGTGTGCGTGTCAGAAAAGGGGGAGAGGTGCATTTTTTGGAATATCCTACGTGGTAGGATGGGGAAAAGGTGTTGAAAGAGGGGGGGATACCGCGTCTTAACCGTTGGTGTCCCACTCCACAAGGACCCCCATCCAGGTGATACTCCCTCACTGGTTCACCCCAGGACGTGAACCTAATAGCCATGGCCGTGCCCTAGCAACATGGATGACGGATCCCTGGGACAAGTACTTTTAGTAAGCCAGGTTGTTATTTATAAAGGTAGGAGGAGTTCTTGCGAAAAAGAGTTTATGAAGTTGTCATGGATGGTGTACTAAAGTGTGTTAACTATGTTGTTAGAGGAATTGGAGTGTAAGTAGTTGTGTTTTGGACCTTGGAAGGAACAGGGCAAACATGCACGTGAGGAAAAGTGAATATCTAGGTTATTTGCTCTGTTTGTGGTATAATGCATTTGTATTGTGTTGCAGTGCTTTTAAAGAATAGGGAAACTGTGGCCTAATGGTAATGAAATGGAAGATGTTGTGGCAGCAGTGTTTGGTGTCTTATAGTAGAGATTGGGAAAGAAGAGTACTTTATATGTACTGTGAAGTGTTGCGTGTATATATATATACTTTGGCGGTATACAGGTATGTGTGAGCAGATGGAGAATGGTGGTAGTGTAAGGGATGTAATGAGTGAGGTTGGAAAGTGTGACATTTATATTAAATGGAAAAGGTTTACAGTTAAAAAAAAATCTTTCAGGAGTATTTTCATGAACGTTGAGAAATGCATGTGTGCATTCATAGGAGGTCTGTGTGCAACTTTTTGTAAAAGAAAATAAAAGATAGATATCTTTGTAGCGCTTGGTGTGTGTATGTTTAATATTTTGGCAGTACATGCATAATTGCCAACATAATCTATTCCAATCTGTAGGTGCTTATGTAGACCTAGTTCTTTTGTTTGTGTTATGGGACTTGTAGTTTTTGTTTTCCCATTAATAAACCTGGACTACAAGTTCAAGTTTGCACAGATAAAACAGGACTGGATAAGCACATACAGATTGGGATGGGTCATGTTGGCAGGTATGTATGTACTGCCAACGTATACAATTTGCACACTCCTAGTGGCACTCACAAATGTTTTGTATCTCCTTTTTTCTGTAAGAAAAGTGTTACACACAGTGGTGCTATAAATGGACATATGATTTGTGTTACATTTATGAAATTGGTCCAAAAAAGAAACATTTTTAAATGCACAGCATTGTAAGTATCTGCTGTTTGATGTGGGCAAGTGCTGAATGCGGCAATGCATGGATTTTGCTGGAGTGGTTAAAAAAGAGAATATGCTTATTGAGAAGCTTATTATAGGGTAAGTAGCAGGATCTCTCCTCCATCTCCCTCCTCCTATATATATATATATATATATATACATATATATATATATATATATATAATATCTATCAGTGGAGAAACTTTGTTAAAGGGACGTTATGGTTCAGTTGCACTAATAACAACCTATCCATATTATGGTTACAAGTAAAACCGAAAACCCCCAGAATTTCGCCAGTAATGGTAAGCTATGCAACCACAACTCGCCCCACCACCATGCACTGCGAAGACTAACTCCCATGACATCAAAGATGACATCGGGGCGTGGCCAACTGGCCATGGAATAGGACGTGCCTGAGAGAGCTGCTCCGTGGATCCGACATTGATTTGTGAGCACATGCACTAATAATTGACAAGCTGCTTCAGGAATGGAGACACGGATGTGGGAATGGGTCCTCTGTCATAGCTATAAAAACCAAGGGAATCACGCTACGCAACAGAAGAGAAAGTGACTTTGAAGCATTCGGCGGCTCCGCAACAAAGTATCCAAAATGGCAGACAACAAAGGAGGTGCAGCCGCAGCAGTGGAAACAAAGTTCCAGACCTGAGCGTGATGCGGATAAGGAGACACTGTCCCTCGGAGGTCGTGTGAATCTGTGCGGCCGGAACGGTGAGCAGGGACTACCAGCGAGGACACGGAGCTACTGTGTGGGGCTCGGTGCGACGGGCGAGCCCAGGACGTGAGTGTGGAGACTGCGTGTGTGGAAAGGTAGGGGCTGGCATCTGGAGCCTGCGCGGCCCCCCCAGCTACACAGGACCGTCGGGCTTGCGGCTCCTCGCCGCCCGTGGATGGGGGTGCCTCTGGACAAAGAGGCTCGCGTGAGGAGCTGAGGAGTGCGGAGGACACGAGGAGAGAGCAGCTACTGGGTGCGGGACCGACAGTTCCATGATCGCGTATCAAGTGCACTATGAATATATAAACGCACCCGTGCTTGCGGGACCGGTGCACAGAGGCTTGCTGCCTCGAATAAGTACTGCCAGTCAGACTGAATCGAGTGAGGGATCGGCGCCGCTTGCCGGGCACTTCCCCTGCACGGTAGGTGAGGTTGGATGAAACAGTGGCTGGAACGAAGCGCTGCCAGCACACAAGTGGATGCGTAACGGTACGGGCCCCATGATAAGGCACCCCTTGCTCCGTGCACACAGTAATGACCATTGCTTTGATCACGGCGGAGAGGCAATCGCAGCGAATAATGGCTGGGTGCAGGAGCTGCTACTGGTGAAACCCTGAAGGAATAGTGTGAGCCACCGGGCCCGCGGCTGCAACCACCCGCAGAGCGCTGCCAGGCGGACCACAGCTGCTAAGAACAATTGATGAATGACAAGTTGTGCGGTGTGGGATTCGAGGGAGCTGCACAGTGTGGGTTTCAATTAAGAGAAATCCAGACAACTATGAGCTGCACGCCTACGCAGAACGAAGGAAGGAAGCACAGTGATTCTGCAAAGTAAAAGCAACGTAGGAACAGCTCTTGAGGAGAAGCACTGGCGCGGCCCACTGAAATACCTACACTTATAAGTACGTATGAGACCTGGAACCTGTGGCAAAACACGGACTGTGGCGGCTACCAGACATTGGAGGTGCCAATTGAGCACCTCTTACAGCCAGAACTGCACCATAGTGCTGACTGAACAAAAGTGCCAGGTGCCAAGGGAAAGGAAAGGCCTTCCCGCTCTGGCTGAGATATAAGCCTGAGTGGCTCCACCGCCACACTATCCCTGAGGATACAATCTACAGGAGGCAGTAAGGCCAATCGAGAACGTGGGAGGACATAACCCACCCGAAGCCATAGCTCAGCGCACTCGGTCCACACAGGGCACCCCAAGATAACAGCCCGGGCCTGCAGTGACCCACTGATGTTACGGCGGAACAGAGTAATAGAATTGCCACACCAAGAATAAAGTAGCCTGGGACACTTGAGCTGGATCACAAGATGGCTACGGATTATGTGGAGAATATGATCCTGCAGGAAATGGGGGCCGATAAACTCTCACAAGGATTCACAGTGGAGCGAGCGCATAGAGCCCTCATGAGAAAAAAACAAAGCCTGGAGCCCCTCCCCGCGCAATAATTGCCAAGATACTGAACTATAAAGATTGCGAAAAGATTTTGGAGTACTTTAGAAAAGGGGTATGATCGATAGAGCTTCGACTACTATCACAGTGTATCCTGATTATACAATGCTGGTCCAGCAGCAGAGCTATAGCTATGTGGCGGTGAAGAAGAGACTGCGCATGGCCGGCATCAAATATATGCTTCTGTACCCTGCAAGGTTGAAAGTCTTGCACAAAAGTAGAATGTTCTTTTTTGACACCCCGGAGGAAGCTACTACATGGTTGGACCTACAGGGCTGCCCGGAACGAGATGCGGAACGAGCCCAAGAAGAGCAAGATAAGTGACTGAGACGTTCTATATATACTGGTATATCACACTGGGGGGTATCCCAGTAGAGACTTGATAAGACACTGATAGACGTGTAGGGATGGTGGCGGTGTTGGAGCCAGGTTATGATATCCTTGATTCTGCTGATATGTAACGGACTGGAATATAGAGTATTGAATACATAAGTAAATTGATAGTAGCATGTGGTTGAATTGAAGCAAATAGGAGCAGCAGAACACAGGCTCCTTACCCCCCAAGTAATAGTAGAAGTAGTAGGATAGCCATTAGGGCAATCTCACCCTGCTGAGCTTCGAGTACAGGCTATCTCCAGAAAGAGCTAGATGCTGGGGTGCCTGAAATCCAGGGATGGAGCTGGGCAACAGTTTGGTGGGTTAAAGTTGGGGAAGGGAAGGAAGGTGGAAGGGAAAGGGGTAGGGGTGTTTGGGTTGTTTGTAGTGGAGGGAAGTTTGAAGTGGGGAACGAGCCTATATAGACTGAGATGGAAGTTGGTGCTGGACTGCACCGGTGGGGGTGGGAGGACTCTAATAGGTCATGGGGGACCTTAAAGTAATTATGTGGAATGTCAGGGGACTCAATAGTTACCTAAAGAGGAACAAGGTCATGTTGTACCTGCGTAGACAAAAGATAGACATTGCAATGTTGCAGGAGACACACCTGACGCGAGAAAAAATGGAGATGGTGGCTAAGAAATGGAAAGGGGTTGTGGCGGGCTCGTCATATTCTGCTTATGCTAGGGGAGTGCTCATCTGGGTGGCGCCGCATGTCCCGTTTCAGCTGTTGCAGGAAAGGGCGGAGACGGATAGGAGGATGGTCATAATAAGAGGACTGGTAGAGATTAGGGAAATAAGCTTTGTAAATACATACGCCCCCAATCAAAATACGGCGGCATATTTCAGAACCTTGTGTACTAACCTAAGCATGTGTATGGGGAGTGCGGTGATCTGTGGTGGGGACTTTAACTGTGTATTAAACCCTAGGGTGGATAGATCAGATGGGAAGATTGATAGACCCGCCCCAGCTGCTAAAGCGTTACAGACATTGCTAGACAACTTTGGTCTGGAAGATGTGTGGAGGATGAGACACCCCCAAGAAAGGCAATACTCGCACTATTCCGCCCCGCAGCAGTTACATATGAGGCTGGACTATGTCTTTGCTACATCGGAGGTGATTACAGAGAGTACACAGGTGGAATATAAAGCAAGGGTTCTTTCGGACCACTCGCCCCTGATCCTCGGATAGCAATACTGCCCCCCGAGAGCAAGGATTCCGACATGGCGCCTCCGGGCGGAAGCACTCGGGGATCCCTTTTTTAGGGAGGATGTGAGGGAGGAGATTATAACCTATTTTGAGATGAATACTGGTAGCGTGGACTCGGCGGGCACATTGTGGGAGGCCTTCAAGGTTGTGATGAGGCATAGCCATTGCTAAATCTAAAGGCCTACAAGGTGGGATCTTGGCTGACCTACAAGAAACAGAAAGGGAACTGGAAAAGGCATTGAGAGGAGGAAGTAACACAGAGGGAGACATAGAGCTAATACTTAAACTGCAGCAGAAATGCGCGGGGCACTGGGAAAGACTGTGTAACCTCAACTATAAAAAATATATAGAGACAGCATGCGGGAGGGGATAAAACAGGAAGGCTTTTGGCATGGTTGTACAAGAGCGAAACCCCCAGACCCACGATTAGAACAATAACGAGAGCAGATGGTAGTGTAGCTGATACCCAAGAGGGAGTCCTTCAGGAGTTTGCAGATTATTATAGGTTACTATATGGGGATGAGGGAGGAAATAGTCATGGGACGATAACAGAAACACTGGAGGACATAGGATTGCTAAAGATGAGCGCTGAGGAAAGAGAGGAGCTGGATGCACTGATTACTTTGGAGGAGTTAGCAGAGGTGGTGAGGCAACTGCCCACTAGTAAGACCCCGGGGGCTGACGGGTTCCCAAGTGAATTTTATGAAGTATATAAAGAAGTGCTTCCCCCAATGTTAGAAATGCTAAATGAAGCGTTTGAACTGGGACGGCTGCCAGAGTCACTCAGAGAAGCAATTATAATACTGCTTCCCAAGCCCAATAAGCCTGGGCATAGCTGTGGTTCCTACAGACCTTTGTCGATGTTGAACCAAGACAGCAAGATATTGACGGCTGTCTTGGCAAACAGACTGCAAAGAGTTATTGGCAAACTAATTCACCCCGACCAGGCAGGCTATGTCCCGAATAGGAATATAACTCATAATCATAGACGTCTCCAACGGGTTGTTGAACTGGGGAGTGGGAACGAGGGCGAAATGGCAATTGTGTCCTTGGACGCAGTAAAGGCTTTTGATTCGGTCAAGTGGCCATGGCTGCTGGCGGCCCTGGCAGGCTATGGAATGGGTCCTGGATATATACAGTGGGCGAAGATGTTATATAGTGAACCGTTGGCCAGAGGTAGAACAGGAACAGTGATATCTGAAAGATGACAACTCCGTATAGGTTGGGAAGGATTTAACGCAATTAAGGCTAGACTGGGAAGCGGAAGTAGGGGCCCTGATAGAGGACGGGATGTGGGAACGAGCCCTGGGGTACCATAAGAATGTGTCAAGGAATGCAAGATTAAAACAGATACAACTATATATTACGCCCAGGGCATATATGACACCCCAGAGGATATCTAGGTTTGCAAATGCAGGATGACAAGCATGTCCCAAATGCGACGAAGAAAAGGCTGGCATGGTGCACATGTTTTGGTCATGCCCGGTTATTGACCGATTCTGGGGTGAAGTAGCACAGAAACTAGCGGAGAAGGGGGTCATGATTATTATAGATACAGTCTGGGCCTGCTTGCTGGGGGGGTTCCCCAGATCGCAGAAACTAAAGCATGTTAGTAAATTGAAAGACCTAGCATACGTGCTCGCAAAAAGGAGGATTGTCATGGGATGGAAGACATGTCACAGACCACGGGTGGAGGTATGGTGGAAAGAGGTGCAGAAATGGGCGGAAGCAGAAACCATGGTATGACAAGAGGCGAGCAATGTAGGGGAGAGGAGGAGGCGGGAACCCTGATGGCCTGGAAATCATTAATAGCGGAATTGTTTGGATCAATACAAGGTCTGACACAACCAACGGAAAGGGAGACTCTGCCATGTGATGCAGGAACAGAGTGTGGGAAGGAATAGGCTCGTAATGGGGGGTGGGATAAGGGGAGCAGTGACCGAAATTAAGCAATGTACAAATGCGCTGTTGATATATGCACTGCATGTTTGGTTTGTATTGTTTTTGTTTGAATAAATCAATAAAATTGTTTTAAAACAAAGATGATGACATCACATGTCTGACTCACTCTTTTTTAATTTGCTGACATATCTAGGCCAGGTGGTTTTCTTCACTGACAGTCAGGAACAAAAAATTCTAAAGGTACTATATTTGTAGACCTTACCCTTCTCATATGTTCTTACACTACTTTCCTTAGGGTCCAGTCACATCATGCGATACATATACATAGGGGAAGAGGCAGGCTTGAAACACAGCAATCATTTCTGTGCATGAAGATAATCAGTTAGGTTATGAACATGTTCTGGTGGTACTGCTGCTTTTTTGCTTACTTTACTTTCCCTGTATATGCTCATATTTGTATGCATTGTGGTCTCTTTGTTTTGTCTGTAGTAGTGCAATTATGTACTGAGTGGGACTTTATTAACTACTTTTTACATGTTTCACAGTACGCCAAACTCTAATACGAAAGCATTTATCATTTTCCTATCCAGCATGGCAAGATAATGAAAATTGCACCTCTATGGTGTATGCTGCACACAATGCCTATGTTTCTACATGAGTAGATTCCTATACTGTAAAGAACTCTGTAATACAATGGTGTTTATAGCAATGCATTGCTTAATGAACTATGTAGCTCATGATATTTCTCCCAATGGCCCCTGCCAGTTGTTTGCCAACATTCTAATAACAATCCATTGTAGAGACTTTTCATGAAAAGTAAATGCACATGTGATATCATCAGTGATGTCATCAATGACATTTGTGATGTCCTCTTTGATGTATTGGGTGTTAGTCTTAGCAGTGCACGGTGGTGGGGTGAGTTATGGTTGCTCAGCTTACCATAACTGGTGAATTTCTGGGGCTTTTCAGCTTTACTTGTAACATAATATAAATAGGCTGTTATTAGTGCAAAGGAACTATAACTTCCCTTTAACAAAGTTTTTGATTGATTTTTAGTAGCGCAACTTAACCATAACGTCCCTTTAACAATGTTCTTTCACTGAATTTCATAGGTTTTTACCAGGATAGCCTTAATTTGTATAGATGTACCATACAACATACTGAACTCCCTGGCCCCATGCTAATAACCACAGGGTCTGCAGACTATGCAACTTTTCGCGGACCTCTGGCACATCCACACTACCCAAAAGCTCAGGGGTTCTCTTACATTGTTGTAGCGTGCAACAAAGACACTGAACATGTTGAAAGAGCAACACAGAAGTGAAATATTTTTTTTGGATACATATGGTTATACTGTCATAAAAGTCCGATGTCACAATGTTCGCATTGAGACATGGCGGACTGGTGTTTCAATAAAAAATAAAAAAAATAAAAATAATAAAAAGAAGTGAAATATAAGGAAAAATGAAATAGCTCTACAAACTATGTACTTATGAAAGCAACAGTGCAATTGCATAGGGTATGCAACATAATGGAATGCACCAAGAATAAAAATAACCTGTGCTTCCAACAGTATAAACTCGGTGCTGCTTTACATGCAAACTGAGAAGCAACTGTCAGTGGGACAGCTGCCAAGTACTGACAGCAGAACTGTACTACACAGTGGTAAGTACAGTAAATGTTTTCCTATAACTGCACAGTTTGTTCAGTGTGGACCCTGGAATGGCTTGAAGAGAATTTCACTCGGGATGGAATGATTGAAGACAGTAACTTCATTGGTACACAATACAGTTTGAAAAGTAAGACAGTTAATAAACATTGCTTCACTGTACATGACAGATATCTTCTTCTTTAACAGTACATAGAGGAAATTAAGGGGATGCCCCAGAAGCAGCAGCTCCTCCACAAGTCCATGGCCACATAGAACACCAAAGTAACAGTTTACAAAATCAACTCGTGAGCCTGGGGGCAAAAATTTACAATTAATGAACAATTTTGCTGACTCGAAAGATTTTGTACAGAGACATATAATGGACAACATTAAATACCACTGCCCCACCTGCACCTGTACCCCTTGCTCCTTGCCCCTGTCCCAGCCAACCATTCCCCAAATTCCCTGTAAGCAAAGACGTTATTATGAGACCTCAATCCCTTCCTCCCCTGATGCCCAACCTGTGGAAAACCCCCATTGCCTTGTATGTATGTATATATTTTTGTTGTCGTTTTTTTAAAAGCCCCATTATGAGTCCGCAGAGCGCGTGACTGTCCGGGATGTCTGCAATTAATCAAAATGGAGGTGTCCTGCGGACACCGCGCCCGTCTTGAAAGTTGTGACGTACCTTTTAATTCGGGGACCACAACCCTGTCTGGCGGACACTTGGGGGCATGCGCATCTCTCCCCTTGAGTCCTATGAACATCCTGCCTAACCGAGATGTCCGCAGAACAGTGACGTACTTCAATTAGTTCGGGGACCCTTCCCATGTCCGGCAGACACTTGAGCGCATGCGCATCTTATTCCCGGTGTCCTATTGACAAAGCGCCTCTCCGCAATGTCCGCAAAGTTGTGACATACCTTAATTAGTTTGTGGACCCCACCAATGTCCGGCGGACACCTGGGCGCATGCGCATCTCATCCCCTGGGTCCTACGAACACTGTGAGTGTTCGGAACTGTCCGCTGCACGTGTATCACACTTTTAATTAGTTCGTGGTCCCCAACCCTGTCCGTAGGACACGTGCACAACGGATCCCATGCAATAGGTGGCCTACGGACAGCCGTCCCATTCGCGAATGTCCACTTTGTCACCATGTGACCACACCCACGCTGAGCGTCAGTCCTTATTCGCAGACAGGGTCTGGGCCCCCGAACAGCGAAAAACATGGTTTTTTAAGCAATCCAAGGTGTTTTAGTCTGAAACTTCACCCTTACAGAGGTCCCAGACCATGCCTCTGGTGACCTGGACACTTTTTGAAACTGTTTGAGCCCAGCTTGGGGTTTGAAATGTCGTGGAGTTGCGCAACTGTTAGCGAAAGCGCTCCCCAGAACTCCTATAAAAGGCCACACCCCGGTTCTGCTCCTCATTATGTTTTTGGATTTCCAGGACAGACACTGCTCCACATTGCTGGATTGCTGGGCTGCTGAGTTCTGGGATTAGACAATGGCATCCATGGCTACCTCTCCTGCTGCCTCTACCTCAGCATCATCCCCTCCACCTCCAACACCACCACCACCTTCCCAAGGACCTGGGGAGGGGAACAGGCGTGACGATGCAGAGGAGGAAGAAGAGGAAGATGAGAATGAGGTAGTGGAAGTCCCTGCTGCCGAAGTGAGTCTTGGGTGTGGAGGCTCTTTACTACCATTGGAGATAAACCCAAGGCTAGTGTGGCCACGGTTCACTGCAATGGTACTCAGTTGTGGCAAACCTGGGCTGTACAGTTATGTTACTACCTCCATGCGGCGACACCTAAGATCCAGCTACAAAGCAGCAGTTCGGAGGGTCGTCCCCTTCGAACAGGGTAGTAAGTTGAGTTCCACTGCAGCATCTTTGACATCTGCTCCTGTCACCACACTGGACACTCCTGTGGAGCAGAGGATTCCTCCAACAGCCTCGCAGGCCATATGCACTGCAATAGATCCTTACCTTTCAAAGGTTACTGTTTTGTGTATGTACTGCGACGGGGTGAGCAGTTACGGAGTGGTTTCGAGGCTGCGGCCCGGGACCACAAAGGAAAGTGCCCCCTACCTCAATAAGGCAGACCCAACATCTTCCTCTCTCAATCTGCCCTTTCTAATCCCTGTGGTTGGTGCCCCTTCCCTACCCTTCCATCCTTTGTGTGTCGTGTTTAAAAATATTTAAAAAATAATAATTTTAAAGGCTCTTTTCAGAGCCACCTTTCACAGTTTAAAAATAGAAGAGCCAATGAAATGGTCCAGGCCCCTGGGCATTCCGAGAAGTCAGCGGACAGCATGGTAATCCGAATACTTCTCAGAAATGAAGAGGGTGACGCCATCAAAAACATTGCATTTTTTCCAGGAGTAAGTGGTGGCTCTGAAAAGAGCCTTTTTGGGGGTCCTTTTTTTGTTTGTTTGTGAAAGGTTTGAAGTGGACGACACCAACTGCAAAAATGCTTGCTATAGTTGCAAAAAGGGCTGCAATGCATTTTGGATATTTTGGCAAAAAAGCTGATTACCAGCATCAGTAAGATGGACTCACATCTCTGCAAAAAATGTGGGTGCTACGAAATGTAATATTTTCATTGTGGAAGGAGGACATGCCAACATCTCTCAAAAAGGCTCAAACAACCTTGTTGACATTGCGTCTCGCTTTCTCCATTTGCGGACCAAATGAAGAAGAGCGCAGCTACATCTGTCTCTGGGCAATGCGAGAAATAATTACTCTGGAGTTTGGAAACCTGTCCATGACTTTCCCAAGTGCCTCCTTCATCGCAAACTGCAATGAGATTCCAGTAACATGTCCTAAACTGTTCCCTCCACAATGAGCAATAATAGCCCTGGATGTGTATGTGCAATCCACGAACAACCGTGGTGTCCGTGGACATATCGTGCAATGCACGGGGGTGGGGAAATAAATTTGAACCAGGGTAGGAGATTTCCTCTTTAGTGGTGTCTCTGAACAGAACCTTTTATTTTTTAAAGGTGCTTGAAAACAAACACCTTTTATTTTGTATTTGTTTTGGGTTTTTTTGTTTCCCCTTTTCCTCACTGCCTTGCGGCAACCTCTGTGAAGCATCCCTTAGATTCCGGAAAAAACGAGTGTTTCCAAGAACAGACAACGACACGCCATCTGCAGTAAAGTACTGAACACTAAAGGAGTCAATGTTGTTGTTGGAGAAAACAAACCTCTCAGCACGCCGCAGAACTATACTCATCCCTCTATTCACAAAGCACCTTTCAACATTTTGCTGAGGATTGGAGACATTGGGGTTGTTCCATTGTGCTCTTGATAGCATTTCAGAAAAAAATACCTTTGCCCTTGGGAAAAAACAGCATTAGTTCCTCCACCAACACATTCAATACAGGAATCAAACTTGGGGCACTGATGTACCCCAAATGCTCTCTCCACAGTGCACCACCAAAACATCAGGACTACCAAAAGTAGCCATGTTTCTTCAAAGAGCAAGCTGTGCCTGCAAATTGAGGCCAAGCATACTCCACCATAAAGCCTCCAAGTCTAGAAAACCAAGATCTGTAGAAACATCTCTTGCCTTTCCATAACTCTCCGGATCAGAAACAAAGCAATCTCCCACTATCCATACGATAGCTCCAGCCATCATCACCACACAACCAACACAGCAGTGGAACCAAGTATTACCCTCCCTTCCTTTAAAACACACCCTTAATTCCTGATTGGCTAATCCCCACAGTACACTCCCATTTCCATGCCAGGCATGCTGAGAAGCCCCGGATGTAGCGCGTGTGATCCGCGGACTACTGCGGTGTCCGTGGATCCCGTAACAGGGGCAGCCTTTCTTCCCTTTCCACTTCACACTTTGCGGCACACTCTCATTGGCTACTGGTAAGCAGTCCCACAACCATCCACCAATCACATCCAATATCTCTACATCTGACTCCAGCAACTCAGTACAACACTGCAGATGCTCTAAATCACTAATCAGTAAACCACCTGCTGCTCCCCCTCTCCCCCAGCCCATACCCCCGACCGTAATGCTCTACTAGCATCTTTTTAGTCACACAATCTTATCCCATCCACTTTTCCTTGCAGTAGTCCGATACCCATTCCCGCACATAAGCCTGATTAACTCGTCCACCGTACCATGCTGCTGTACCTGGATGCCACTTCCTTCTCCTACCCAACAACTCAATGCCACCACTGGTTATAACCTTTAATTTATCTTGCGTGTCTTGCACCCTGTTATACACGATCTATGTGCAACTACCGGATTGCCTCTGTGCAGCTCCAAGCTGTGTGGTATGTAGGCTATATACTCTTAGTTTGACTCTGCGTTGTTGTGCATTGTGCTGCATGCTTCCTATACTCTCTCGGACTTACTTTTGCGCAGCCTTGCGCTGTGTCGAACACTTCTCACCTGCAGCTACCGGATTGTCCCTACGCAGCCTTGCACTTTGTTGTATACAATTTAATTCTTCCCGATTGTCTCGGAGTAGCATTGCGCTGTGTCGCACATTACCCATTTGCAACCACTTTGCAGCAGCTTTGTGCAGCACTTTGTTATATGTAATGTATATACTTTCGGATTGTGCCACCGGTGACTGCATATTTTGATGCAACACCCCCTACCATGAGGTGAGGCTTGTCCATAGTGTGTTATAGAAAATAACTTGATTTTTACCTAGCTGAAACTGCATATTATGACGCAGCACCCCATACCGTGGGGTGAAGCTTGTCCATAGTGTGTTCTAGAAAATAACTTCTTACCTACTTTTAACTACATATTATGTAGCACCTTGTACAATGAGGCAAGGCCTCCCTAAGTGCGTTCCTAAATGAGCTGATGCCTAGCCACCTGTAACTCCCGATTGTGATGTTTCATGTTAAGTCTGTAACCTGTCACCATTGCATGAAACATATGTAACTTAAGTTAAAAGCGCCTAGATACCCATGGGTCGTGTGCGCTATACAAATGACAAAATAAAATAAAATACATACTGTTGAACACTCAGCGCACAGGTCTCCTATGATTCCCAAGCACCTGCATCCAAAACTACTGTAAAACTCTCCAAGATTTCTACTTCCAGATTCATCCACATCCACATCCAACAACACAAACTACAGGTATGTATATGTTTTGTAATGCACATAGAAAATGAAAACTGCATGTACGTTAACAAAGCTTAGCAAGTACATATATTCCATGCTTATGAACAGAGTGCCTGCCACTTGCCCTGCATAACCTACCAAATATGAATACTGCCATTTGTACCATCTCCTCACATCAACTGACAGTTACTTACAATGCTGTGTGCTTTCACATTTTTCTTGTACTGCTCACTAGCATAACAGCTTCAAACAACATATTTCAATTTCAGCATGACTGCCTGTGATTTTTTTTAATTTTTATATACGAAACGACATTGGGAACATTTCCACAGCACATGCAAGTGCCAGATCATATGTCAAATGCCTACAACCCACACAAAAAAGGGAAACTGCATGTATATTATGAAAGCATGCCAAGCACATACATTGCACAATTGACGAAATGCACCATTGGAGGAAAGCAAAGGAATGCATGTGTACATTGGAAACAGTGCTATGTGTACATTTTAATACATAACTTGGACAACTGAAAAAATGATTTCTGCAGTCATGTAGCGAGCATCTATATGTGAGAAATGTACCAACATTCCACACACAGGAGCATTCTCCTTTCCAATCTCTACATCTTTCTACCCTTTTTCTCACTCTACTATGAATTCCACTAATACATTTCGAAAACAAATGGTGCAAACACATCTCACACAGTTAAAAACTGCAGCCCCATAGGGCACAGTTATCACTGCAGCACTGGCCCCCATACCAACAATGTTATTCCTCCCAAGTCCCCTCTTGTATGCAGTTTACAATTGAACATGCACACTAACTCTTTCTGCCAACAAATGCTCCTACAATCTAAAACAATGTGTTCTACTACTGATATTACTGTACCATTAACCCAAATACCCACTAACCTACTTCTTTTGCAATTGCAGTGAAAAACTGCCTGCTAAAAGCCAGTGACGTCTCTGCTGGAAGATAAAACCCAGAAGAAACCTACTCTTCACATCCATAAAAGTAAGTGCAGTAATGTTGTAGTGTTCTGCGTGTTACTCAGACAGGCTAGTGTTGTTGTATTGTAGACGGGACAATGTTATCCAAGGCCAAAGCACTCGCTTCACCCTTACTCATTGCACCTTGCTAGGTCCACTATTTTTATTGTCCTCAGAACACCAGTATGGAGACACCCACTAGTTTTATGAAAACATTGCAATGTCCTCACTTCTTCAAGCACATTACACTCTCATGCATACTGAAGCAAACCTGTCCATCAGGAACACACACATAGCAGTACTGCCTTCCCAACCAAAACTAACAGCCCTTTGCACCTTCACACTCCTCCATGTATACCTACCCTCATATTCAGACACTCATGCACAGTACACACAAATACATTGCAGAACTTCCAAACCCATACTTTCCTTTTTTCTCCAAAAGACACAAGACAATGCCTACCAAAAAGCAACTCTGTAGAAAACAATGCAGAAATAGCGCAGATAAAACTGAAGCCATGCAAAATGCCCATCCATCTCTAGCAGACTGTCTACAAGAAGTTCAAACAAAACTGCGAATACAGTCACTAAGCAAAACAGAACCAGGTAGCAGGAAAAAAGTGTGACTTCTTTCAAAATGTAAAAGTAAATGTAGTAAGAAGAATGCAACTACCAGTAGTGCAAATACTACATCTACCAACAGTAACATAGCCACAAGTAAGCATTCCAAAACATTTATTTTACAAAAAATGTTCCACCATAGAATCCTTCAGAACCTTATAAAAACAGGGGAGAAATCACGCTCAACCCTTAAAACTTGCAGCAGAAAACTGATCCTGGAAGCTCTCATTGACAGTTTAATGCTCCTCCAAAAGGAAATTATGTATATTAGTTTTAAACAGAATGAAACCACTAACAAAATTAATTAGTAAACTACAAAAAGTACTTTACAACAGACTCAATATCAGCATAGATAGCTTTGCAAACATCTGTGCAGGTGAGTGGATTCACACAACCAGCACAGAGTCATATTTCAATGAAGAGGCATACAAACAAGAGCAAAAAAAACAATTGCCATACCTAGCAGTGAGCGAGCGTGTGAAATGGTAGACAATACCATTATGGAAGAAGAAACACTTATTGCAAGAATATCCCCAGCAAACGTACAATGAATTCTCCATTACACTGAACCAATGCGTCCTGTGTACAAATGGCTGTGCATATCGATGTGTAACGTGCAAAAACAATCTTTCAAATCTTTGCAGCAGTTCCTCAATAAGTATGTGAAAGCCAAAGACAAATTAAAAATGTAAATATTACAAACTATGGACTCCTGTCCAGTGTGCAAATACACAGGACTACAAGGACATTCATTGGCCTGCAAAAGCAGCTTCCACCACATCATAATATTAGCAACACACCATTCTACTATACAAAATCTAATTCAGAAAATGTACTGCGCAAAATGTCATGCTTTAGCATTGGTCCATTTAAATGACATTCTCCTACATGGTACAGCCAAAGAACTCCTCAAAGAAATAGACCACATCCAAAGCAAATATTTTAGAACTGAAGAGCACTTACAAAATCCAGTAACTTTAGAAAAGAGTAGCGACAATCTTGCAGATGTCAACTTTCTATTACACATGTACAAAAAAGAAATAGCAAAGTTTAAAAGCACATATGCTGAAGTACCAAACCAAGTATGTGTGTGTTGCCGCAGAACTTTCTATACAAAGAGCACCAAAACTGTAGATATAATGTACAAAATAGAAGAGAATGAGCAATCCCAATGGTTCCAATTGGCTCTCTATCGTATAGCAGAAAACAAACACGAAATGACTAACCCCTCAATACTTTGCACATACTGCACTGCAAAACTTGACAATAACCAAATGCCTTCACTTGCTGTCACTAATAACTTGGAAATATTCCCACTGCCAAAACCACTCCCAATACCTTAATTTGCATTAGAGCATTATAATCCAATCAGTACACCCATTTCAAGCGATAATACGCCTACACCCAAAAAACAGCAAAGTTGCCTCCCTCTGAATTCCTGAAAGGCACTTTTGGCAAAGTAGTTTATTTGTCGTTAGATCTCAAAGAAAATGTAGACACTCTTGGAGTGCAACGGTCAATGGATCAATCTTTGATTATCCTAGTGAATGGTATACCTACAAAAGACAAAATAAATTGGCAGCAACTAGTAGATTTAAACAAAGTTAGAGAAGCCCTGCAATATCTTAAGACAACAATGAATACTATAAAGAAATAAACATTAAAGAAAACCTGAGAAAAACCACCGAAATAATTCAGGATTCCTCATCAACTGGCCAATTTGAACTTCTAGATCCTACTGCAGCCGCCATTATTTTTGACCAATATACAATTCAACCACTGCACTCCAAAGACACCATAGACGATGAACTAGAAACATATCAAATGCGACAAGCCAAACTATCTCCAATCCAAATATGGGAAAAAAGTGTAGAAGCACAAGCCTTTTCTCTACTGTTTCCTACTGGAAAATGTGGATGGTACGATGTAAGATGCACACAAATAACAGCATCAAAATACTGCTCTTTACGAATGTATTCTGAAGACCCCAGATTCAGACAAAACGTTGAATACATATTCCACCTCCTCTTTGAAAGTGAATTAGCATCTCTATGTTATGGAGTTGCACACCCATTGAAAACAGGTTCCAATTTTCTAAACATGTCTGCTACAGAGCTACTTCAAAAGGTGCAAGAGAAAGATGAAGTTTTACAGTGAACTATTCTAATTCTCTTGGCAAACATGCATGGTACGAAAGAATACTGGTTCTGACGTCACGCAGATGTATGGTGTATGCTACGCAACCTTGGCCCACCCACAAGGTTTGTCACTTTAAGTTGTGCAGAGTATGCATGGGAAGACTTGCATGATTTCCTACGTATAGCAAACGAAAACAAAGCAGGGATAGACATGAGAACACCAGGAGAACTCTGCTCTCTTGAACCCTGTAAATGTATCAGGGTACTTCTATCATCGCTTTATTGCCATACTGCACTTCATTTGTAATAAAAGAATTGCTCCCCTCAGAGGTGGAACACTTCTTTTGGAGAGAAGAATATCAAGCCAGGGAAGCACCACACATCCACATGCTTTTGTGTATCAAAAATGCTCCTAAATTTGGTCACGACAGTGATGCCACTGTTTTGCAGTACATTCAAAAATGTCACTTGAGAAATTCCTTCAGAAAGTAAACATAGTGACCTACATGCACACATTTTGCAGTTTCAAAGAGACAAATGTGACAAGTATTGTCGGTGCAAATTTGAAAACAAAGGCAAATACTACACCAAATTCTGCTTTGGTTTCCCGAGACCATTTTCAGAAAAAGGACAAATAAACAGCTTCATGTCTTCTGTTAGACCGTGTGAAAGGTAAATCGCCTAAGAGCACATACCGCATAAAAAGACCCGAAGCTTCAAAGTACATCAATGATTACAATGCAGTCATTGCCCTCCTATGGAATGCAAACATAGATGTGTAGTACATTGCAGACAATTCCACTGCAGTTGCACGATATGTCACAGCCTACTTGACCCAAGGTGAGAAAACAGAGCTGAAAGACCTCTGGGATGACATATCATCTGACAAAACACTGTCACAAAAATTGTACAGCTTTGGCACAAAAATGCTCTCCCATAGAGAATGTCGCTGCTACGGAGCTGTAGACCATTTAACTGGCACAGCCTTGTATGGGAAATATGAAAACCTAGTCTGGCTAAGCCTTGGTTCTGCTGCATCCAGAAAAAGAGTTCTCAAACCGTACCAAGACATAGGAACAATAGCCAAAAACGATCCCAACAGCTAGGATATTTTGAAAAACAACTTATTGGACACATACTACCCAAACAGGAGTACTGCTTTGGAAACCATGTAGCTGTACCACATAGCCCAAAACTTTTCATACAAAAATAATATTAAACAAGATGAGAAAAAAGCTAAATACCTAGTCAAAAGTTGAGGGTAGCCTGGATAAACTTTCCAAATACAGCCTGACAGCCTGATTAATCCTATTAAGCTATCATTAAAAACTCAACATAAAGAACTGTACTACATGTCCCTACTGCAACGTCTTAAACCATGGAGAAAAGATTTATTGGACACCCATGCCTCCTATGAAGATGCTTTCAATGCAAGACAAAGCACTATAACAGATTTAAACTTCACACAGTACAAAAACATGTTGGACAGTGAACGCCACCAAGAAGAAGAACTTCAAGCACAACTAAATGTAGACACTCCTGTGAGCAGTCAACCTTATCTTACAGGAAGTCATGAACCACTTGGACAGCCACTCATAGCAAATGAGGCAGAAATGGTCATGACTGAAGTAGAAAATACCATGTATCAGTATGAGCAAACTGCAGAAAACTTTGCTTTACTGAAATCGCAAGTAAACAATGAGCAGCGTAGCATTTTCCTAGAAGTAACTAAAGAAATTGAACATGGTGTGCAGCACAAAAATAAAACTTGTACCTGTCAAACTATAAACCTCTACTCCTGTATGTAAGTGGTCAAGCTGGTTCAGGCAAAACATTATTAATCAAAATCAGCAAGTTCCTCCAACAAAAGATAAACAACAAGCTTTCAGCTGTTGTAACTGCCCCCCACAGGTTTAGCTGTCTGCAACATAGCTATGATATGATATTTTATTTATATCGTAATTGTACACAAGTGTTTCAGACCGCGACCAAGCAAAGGGAGGGGAACAAGGGAGAACAAAAAATAAAAACAACAATCTTACTAGGCCCAGTGACATTAAGAACTCGCAAGTGCATGGAGAAGGGAGAAAGGGGGAAAGTGCATGGAAGGGGGAGAAGTGGAAAGTGCAGAACAGAGGACATAAAGAATAAAGATAAGTTAAATAAATAAATAAATACAGGCAATGAAAAGGTGTTAGTGCAGCCAGCAAGTGGCAAGGGCAAGATTAGTCAGATAAGGTATATCTGATAAGTGCAGAAGAAGAGTGGGGGACTGTATGGGTACATACACAGAACCCAGTGCAATGGGAGGACCAGAGGCGGTGCAGGAGGGAGGCAGGGTGAGCAAGTACCTGGGCCCAGAAGGACAGAGGGTGTCCAGGTGCACAGTGCCAAGAGAGAAAACAGGTCAGCAGGGTAGAAGAGGGCCAAAGGCGGAAGTGAAGAGGAAGGTCTTGAGGTGCTTCCAGAAACGGAGATGGTTCTCAACTTTCAAGGTGGTCGGTAGGCTGTTCCAAAGGGAGGCCTCAGCTGAAGACAGATCTGCCCCCAGCTCGTTTCTTTGAAAAACAACTGACCCTGAGGAAGTTCGAGGTAGAAGAGCGAAGGGCTCGAGAGGGGAGGTATTTGCCGAGGGATAGTTGAAGGTATTTTGGACCCAGGCCCCAGAAAGCCTTGTGGAAAATGCAGAGGGTTTTAAATGTAATCCTTGCATCCACTGGGAGCCAATGAAGGGACTTCAGAGCTGGAGAGATGCGATCCCAGGGCTTGAGGCCAAGGACGAATCTTGCAGTCCTGTTCTGGATTAGTTGTAGAGGGCGGAGAGTGAAGGCAGGTATATTTAGAAAAAGGCTGCTACAGTAGTCCAACCTGGAGAGAACCAGAGCTTGAGAGACCGTGAGTTTCTGGGGGAAGGAGAGGAAAGGCAGAGTACCTCTGAGGAGGTGAAGTAGGAAGTTTGACTTTTTAGAGACATCAGAAATGTGTGCAGAGAAGGAAAGTGTGGAGTCGAAGATGACCCCGAGGTTCTTGGCTTCGCAGGTGGGGATAGGAGGAGGGCTAAGGGAGGCCGACCAGAGAGTGGGGAAGGATGATGAAGGTTTACCGATGAGGAGGATCTCAGTCTTGTTGGCATTTAGACACAGATCGTTGGCAGTACACCAATTTTAAATGGCAATTAGGCAATCAGAAATGAGGGAGGGAGAGGAGGTGACCAAGGGCAGCCTGAAAATGAGTTGAGTGTCATCAGCATAGCACTGGAAGTTTGACCACAAAATGGAAATGCAGTAGGCGAGAGCTGTTGGGTATTGGTTGAAAAGCCAGGGTGAGAGGTTAGACCCCAGGGGAACACCGCAGGTAGAGAGGGAGATCGATGAAAGGAAGGAACCAAGTTGTACCTGGAAGGGTCGATTAGAGAGGAAAGAGGTCAGGTAGGTGGTGTTACTTTACACTGATTGTTACTCCTTCCAGTAGAACACCAAAACAAATTGGACTACTACAAACTTTCAGCAGAAGCTGCTATGGAGCTACACAGAGTTTTGAAACAAATGAACATGCTCCCAGTAGACGAGGTGAGCATGTTCTCCAACCTAATGTCCTTGATTCACCTCAGATTGCAAGAGGTCCTTAAAACAGCCTGCGGAGAACTCTTTGGAGGAAAACATGTTTTTGTTTTCGGGGATCTTCTTCAATTAACACCAGTGAAAGGTGAAACTATTTTTAAAACCGTAGGAAAAAAATGTGCCATAAGACACTTGGCATCATAGGAAATGTAAATCTCTGGCAACATTTCCAATACAGAGAACTAACTGAAAACAACATTTTGAAAAGAATTCAGAATGGTGTGCGTTCTAAGGAAGCACAGTCTATTTTAAATAGCAGACGCATCCATGAGCTATACGGGTATAACACATGTGCTACTGATATCATGGAACAATTAGCACACAAAAATGTAAACTGCATGTCTTTAATGCCAAACCTAGCAAGCTTTGCACAATTCAATGAAACGATGTTGAAAAAAGAAATGCAACCACTAGTGCAAATTTACTCCACAGACAAACTGGACATGCATAGTATGACAGTACCTATGTGTCAACAAGCCACAGCAGGACTAAATACCTTAGGAAACTGACACAGCTGGTTTTTAGAAAATGTTAACATTGTGTTAAAAATGTAGAGTAATGCTAAGGCGTATCCTTGATGTAGAGCAAGATTTAGTTAATGGAGCACTTGGTACAGTTGTTGGCTTCCAGACATGCCCACTTGGCAACAGCATTCAGTTTGTCAATATTCACTTGGACAAAATTTCAGAAGTTAAAAGGATCGGACACTCAACAGCCCGATTCCTTCTTATTAAAGACATGTATGTACACAGAGAACAGTTTTCTCTGTCTCTAGCATACGCAGTCACTATTCATAAATCGCAAGGTCTAACCCTAGATCAAGCATTGATTGACATTGGCAGCACAGTCTTTAAAGAAGGCATGAGTTACGTAGCACTGTCACGCCTATGTACACTTGAAGGACTATTTCTAGTCAATTTTGATGCAAGTAAAGTGAAGGCTGACATTTCTTGCATCGTAGAGTACAACAGACTACTTGTCCTCTACACACCCCATCTCAAAATATACCCTGTTCCTCAAAAAGGAAACTTTCTAAAAGAAAACTAGTGCAAACACAATTCATACATGATCTCCCAACAGTACCACCAAAGAAATTGAAAGCCACTGGTACTCCATCAATTACCACAACCACAGAAGGATGTACTGAAAAGGCAAATGCATACCCAACTGCACAAACAAACAACTACCTCTTCAATCAAACCACGTGGACTTCCATAAAATTAGTCAGACACAGAACTGTCTGGTCCATTCAAATTTTCCAATACAACTGGTGTAAATTGCTATGCAAATGTAGCAATCAATGTTCTATTCCAATTGTGAAAACATTTACTTAAACGGCGCGTACCAGTTGTGTTTGCAAATGCTACTCATTCACAGAAATGCGACAAACAATCCTGACAACACTTAGTGTCTCAGGAATAAGGCGGGAATTGGACTACTGTGCAGTAATGGTGAAATTCACTATGAACACACAAGAAGATCCACAAGAATTTCTAATGTACTTACTGCAAAGCAAAAACATACCTATAAATGAAATCTTGCAGATTTCATACATATGGAAATATACATGCACTCTCTGCAGCCATGTAGTGCAGGAACAAGTCCCTAACCATCGCTTTGTGTATGTATCTATACCTAACTGTAAATCCATTCCATTTCAGTAGCCCGTACAAAATGCAAACCATGGCATATTATGTACTACTTGCAATTCCGACAATCGTTCCACCTTACAGATACAATCACATAGCCAATTAATAATAGTAATGCTTTTACGATACAATACAGATGGTACCAAAACAACTAAGCTTACTAGCTTCACACACGTGCAAGTATCACTTGGCAAGAAAACCTTCACAACAGTAGGCATAATCTACCACACGGGCACCACATCCACTGCAGTCACTATACTGCATACATTAAAAAGAAATGTGGATGGTTTGTATACAATGATACTTCCATTACTCTGAAGCAGAGATAACAAGCAAATCTTGCAAATGCCTACTTAATATTCTTGAAACCAAAATGTACTCACTGATCTGAGTATGAGCCTCTACAAATGTCCTCCATAACCTTTGAAACAACCAACTGGTAGAATAAGGCAACAGCTGTCTAACAATGCCCATACCAATGCAAGAAAGAAATATGCAACTACATGTAACTACTCCCATAGTGCTGCAAAAGCACTTAACAAGAGTTAAAAATGTAAATCCACAAACAAGAATGAACGTGCTTGAAGACATACCCTGCAAAACTGAGAAACTGTAAACAGTAAGAAAACACCAACTGGTATCTAACTGCAACCATAATACTACAATATTACTTCTCATTACTACACAATTTGAAATCCACCAGCAAAAATCAAAGTTCTTCTGAGGAAACCCTTCAATACTTAAGTATAAACAACCAGTATACACCAACTGGTATCTTACTGCACCCGCAGTACCACGATATCACTTCCAGCAGTCAAACTGCCACAATCAACCTTCAGCAATCACAGTGCTACAAACATACCTTCAACAACTTTCAAACTACCAAGAGTTAGAATACGCCAACAGGTATCTAACTGCCCCCACAATCCTCCAATATTAGTGTGCAATACCACAGTACTTAGAAAACGTCAACAGCAAGCAAACGCCTCAACAAATACTGCTAAAAAGAAGAAACAGATAAACAGTTAGAATACGCCAACTGGCATCTAACTGCAACCATACTACTACCACTACCAAAAGGAAAATCATATGGCATTTCTATTCCTCCTATTTCAACAATGCTTATAACCAGAGTGCCACATAGATATGCACCTTAAACATTGCTGTAAGTAGTGCACACGTCACTGAAACAGAGTGTGCCACATAACATTTGAACGTAGAATGTTTTTTAAAATCTTGCATGGATTTCTTTTCCCACAGACCCAATGATTATACGAACAAACACAGGAACTGAGCACATTGCACAGTACACTTGTTTGAAGCATAGTACTTGGAAAGTACTAATTATGAGGGTCCAGAAAGTACACAAATATCTGCAATGCAATACAATACGACATTACAAAGTACCTACCGTAATATGTTATGTTTTCTTTTATCACATGAATGAAACAACGATTTCCCCTGCATTTCCACATACCACTATATTCAAATATGCTTTTGCCACTTGAACAGTATTCTGCACTGCGTGCAAAAAAGGTGCACAGGACCTCAACAATACATACAGTGAGTATACCATTATTGGTGTCATACTTCTTTATAATTTGCAAATGGCATTCTACACACATTTGTGCAATCCATATTCCAGTGTCGCACTGTTGAGTGCACGGCTGTATTAAGCTGCAGTGGTTGTGGCCAGGCTCCAGACTCTTGGGTGTGTGGCCTACGGCCTACGGTCATGCACCCAAGAGTCTAGGGACTGGACACAACCACTGCAGCGTAAAAAAAAAGTAATGCATGCAAACATCTGCCCACTGACCACAACCCACACAGAACAGCCGCCTGAGACACTATCCACTTGAGTTGACATATTATTACAGTACTTCCAGCCAGTGAACAAACTCTTGGGTGCATGGCCTGCGGCCATGCATCAAAGACTCTATTGACTGCCCACAACCAATACAGCGTAATACAGTAAGATACCCAAGAATCTGCCCAGTGGCCACAACCCAGACACAAAACTTATCCACCTAAATCCCTGTCCACTTCACATACTATTACAAAACTCCCACCCACTGCATAGACTGATACACCCAAGAATCGCAGGGCAGTCCAACAAGCCACCTGCCACACACCCTGTCCACATCTGTACATATACTATTGCATTACTTGTAGCCAGTACGCACTCTTGGGTGCACCCAAAGCTCTAGTAGCTGCCACAATTACCACAGCATAATACAACCATACATCAAAGAATCTGCCCAGTAGCTTCAACCCTCAGAGCAGTCCAATAAGCCACCTGCCACACACTGTCCACTTCTCTAAACATACTATTACACTACTTGCAGCCAGTGGACAGACTCTTGGGTGCATGGCCTACGGCCTCCGGCCATGCACCCAAGAGGCTACTAGCTCATCGCAATCACCACAGCATAATACAGCCATACACCCAACAATCTGTACACTGGCCACAACCCACACACATAAGCCAGCCACCTGGGGCCCTGTCCACTTCTGTACACATAGTATTGCAGTGTATGCAACCAGTCGGCACACTCTTGCGTGCCATAAACCAGCCACCCATGCACCCAATAATCTGCCCAGTTGCCACAACCATCGGAACACTCCAATAAGCCACCTGCCACACATCCTGTCACTTCTGTACACATAGTATTCCAGTACACTTAACCAGTCAGCACACTCTTCAGTGCAGTAAGGCAGCCGCCAGAGGCCCTGTTCACTACTCTACACATAGTATTACAGTACTTCCACCAGTGGGCAGACTCTTGAACTCTTGGGTGCATTGGCTGAGGCCATGCACCCGAGACTGTAGTAGCGGCCACAATTACCTCTGACTGCATAGACAATCCTACACCCAATAATCTCGAGGCAGTCCAACAAGCCGCCTGCCACACACCCTATCCACTTCTGTACACATAATATTACACTACTCGCAGCCAGTCAGTAGACTCTTGGGTGCATGCCCTCTGGCCATGGACCCAAGACTCCAGTAGCTCACCACAATTACCACAGCATAATACAGCCATGCACCCAACAATCTGTACACTGGCCACAACCCACACACATAAGCCAGCTGCCTTAAGCCCTGTCCACTTCGGTACTCCTACTATTGCAGTACTGCAACCAGTCAGCAGACTCTTGGGTGCAATCAATTTTCCACTGTCACATTTTTGGGTGCATGGCCGTGTTATGCTGCAGTGGTTGTGGCCAGGCTCTAGACTCTAGGGTGTATGGTGTACAGCTTACAGCCTCCAGCCTTGCACCCAAGAGTCTAGAGCCTGGCCACAACCACTGCAGCATAATACGGACATGGGCCCAAAAATATGCCCAGTGGCCACAACTCACACACATAAGGCAGCCGGTTGAGGCCCCATCCACTTCAGTTCACATACTACACTACTTGCACCCACTGCACAGACACTCATACACCCAAGAATCTCTGGGCAGCCCAATGAGCCAGCTGCCACACACCCTATGCTCTTCTCCACATATACTATTACAGTACTTCAACCAGTGGGCTGTTGGGTGTCTTGACCAACGTTCAAGTTATTAGGCTACAACATTTGTGCTGTGGGCTTAGGAAATCCAAGAGGGCGGAAAAGCCCACATTTGTGCCAGAATCCAGGAAAACCGCGCAGTTTTGCGCACACCAAAATGGTCGCCTGACCTGCCACCCACCAGTGCGAGCGTGATAGGCCAGGAGTGCCATGGGTGAAATGTGTGCCAAAGGAAAAACAGCAGTGCCGGTCGGCTCAAAAAGCGCTTTGCAATCACCTTTGTTTCTTTGAAGTGCAAGCTAAAAATGCCTATTTTAAACATTGCAAGATATTCAAAAATCTCAATGAACACCAGCAGACATTTGGCAGAAGGTAGACTTGTGTGCATACAAAATCTGGGAAAAGAAAGGGCCTAAAATAATGTTCATAATGAAACTGGCTGAGCTGTGGATGTCAGCAGCCTAAGTTAAATTGGACTGAAAGCCACTAAAATCTAAATGTTTAAAATAAATGAGTGACCTACTGTTGAGTGTCACATAGTTTTGCAACTGTTAAATGTCATAGTTTTGAACTTAGAATCAGCGTTCTAGCTGCATGTGTAAAAATTATAAGTTTGATTTGGATGAAGAAAAACTGGGAACAAAAGTGACATTTGGCTGAAGCCTGGCTTGAAGAGAGTGAATTCTGCCTGACAACTACCGCCGACAGGAGTTGAAACTTGATCAGCAGCTGTGTTCCCAGGCCTGGCTGCATTCTGCTGCCCCTGCCAAAAGGAGATGACACCTCTCTGATTGAATTAGGGGGGTGGCACCTGGGGACTGCAGGAAACTAAACAAAGCAATTTCCTTGGCCTAGGCAAATGTTAAATTAGGGGGGTCGTAAATGGCTTCCTCTTGGAAGGAAACGGGGAGGGGCACTGCATCTGTGAGCAAGCTGAGCTTGGGGGAAGTGGATAAACCAGAAATTCCACCATGTGCTTTGGAAAACCACACCTCTTTGGAGCCAGAACATAATTTAAAAAAGATGGATAATTCATAGTGCAGACTTGTAAAAATTATATAAATAACATCATCATTCTTGTGATTTTTCTGTGCACATTTTAAGAGGTGTTAGAACTCTGTACCATGTTCTGAGGCAAAACCCCATGAATTATGGAGATTGCAGACACGGGGTTCACGCTAGAAAAATGAAAAGTTACTGGAATATGTGTAGAAAGGCGGTGTACATGTGTGCCATTTTTGGTAAACGTCCGATATTGGTAAACCAACTAAAAACGAAAATAAGTTGTCATTTTTTAATGCAAGCTCTTAAAAACATCAGAGTTGGAACAGAATGCACCATAAGTAATCTGTAATATTTACATGTAATGTCAACCACTTGTGTATCTGGGAATATGTATTTGGATCAGAAATAGATTTGTGTGCAATTTGACAAGGGGAGGATCCTCTGACCATAAACCTACCTCATCACTCTGACTCACAACTCAGTTCCCCCAATCAAGGGAGAAAGGAGAACTGGGCCAATGATAAGTTGAGGGGCAGGTTCAGTTATGCTATGCACACACCCACTTTCTAAAGACATAAAAAGAGCCACTGGAAGCCAGACAGGGACATTCACTTTCCACTTTCTTGCGGGACGCTTTGCCGGGAGACTCCAGACTTCAAATCCATCAATCTCCAGAGACCAGAACTTAACTCCAGAACTTTTAGCAGAGAGGCCTGAATCCACAAGTTGAATCCTTTTTCAGCAGGCCTCCAAATCATTTGCAAACTATTCAACAGCCGGGCGAGCTGTTTGAATTCTTTGCCAAGAACTTTTGCCAGAACCGGTAGCGGACCCAGAAGGCAGAATTATCCAGAGACCAGAGATCCAGAGAGACCAGACCCAGACCAGATCGCTGAGAGCTGACCCAAATCGCTGTGCGCAGAATCAGTACCCAGTGGCGAGAGAACCGCAGCCAATCCTGACCTGATCTGTGACGAAGTCGCATTCCTGTCCAAAATATAGTGCGAGTACTCAGCCAGAACTGTGCAAAACCAATCTCTTAGTTTAAAATATACTTCCTCTGTAATTGCGCTCGACGCACGCGACTAAATTGCCATGATTTGACATTTTGCTTCATTTCAGCCACATGTAAAAATATTTGTCTTTTGTTTCCTTTGCTGAAATCCGTTTGCAACCTGACAATCATTCATAGAGCATTGCTAAAGTGATCCTGAACTAATTTAAAGTTGCTATCACCCACCCTGAACTTCTAGAGGGAATTAAAAGCATTTTAAGCATATTTTTCCTTCTTTGCATACCACCTTTAAAGTACTTAGCCTGTGTTTAAAATCATCCCTGTTTCTCTAAGCTTGCTAGGGGGGAACTGAATTCGTATTGCACTGTGATTGTATTCCTGAAGACTGTGTGTGTTACTTCCACCTCCTTACATTGCATAGAGGGGGGGTGAATTGCCAAAAGGGGAAAAGTGATTATATTATGTTTTGCTGAAATCATATCAAGTTTATTCCTGTGTTGCTTCTTTTCCACCTTGCATTTCCTTGTACCTTGTAAAGCATTCTCAGCTACCTTATCCTCTATACTACTCCTAAGTAATTAAACCAGTGTGCTAGTATCACATCATCCATTGTTGATCACTCACTGTCATATGTCTAAGTGTGATATCAAATATTAATTTATTAGAAAAGTGTGATATATATCTATTGTTTAATTTTTCCAGTAAATCTTTTAATTTGCAAAACAAACCTGCTTCTTGGCTCAGTGGGGTCAGGGGGGATTCTAAGAGAGGGGCGTTATACAAGGGTTCATCATCCAGATTATAACTTGTCATAAAAATATATAAATAAGGGCTTCCCTTGAGCAATCCCAGACAAGGCACTGACTTGGGGGGAATGCTTGATTGGAGTCATTAACAGGGCAGATTATTGGGTGCATGGCCTCTGGCCATGCACCCAAGAGTCTAGTAGCTGGACACAAATACCACAGCATAATACAGCCTATACAAACATCCTCATATCATCTAGATTTCACTCTCCCACCCTAATGAAGCTTGCCTGCAGTCACCACATAAGCTGCTCGTCTGTGGAACTACCTGCGAACTGCTGCGGTGTCTGCGGACACCGCAAACACAACAGTCTTCTTCCAACTAAACACATACATCATATGAACCATCTCCCCCCCACCCTTTAGAGCCCCTCTACCCAACAACAGAGGCCCCAAAACATGTTTGTCAGCCGTTTTCGTTGCTGCGCTATCCGCGGATATGCACAGATACAATATGGCGGGCATTTCAGAAAAATGTGCCGCACATCACGCTTCCCTCTAGCCAATCAGCGGGCGCGTTGGTGTCATGGCTAGTCTTCAAATCCAAAACAGGAGCTGCTGATCCCCACAGACCCACCAAAGTGTAGCGTTCTCAACTAACTATAAAACCAGTTGAGCCTGTGACACCCCAGGGGGGAAGGAGGAATTGGAGAAAATAACAAACTCAGACACTGGAACTTAGATTTCCTTCAGGATGACAGTATCTGCATGGATGAGAGATTCAAAAGTTTAACCAAATTAATATGTACATATTTACATTTCTAAATTACTATTATATTTCTCACATTGACTAAGGTTACCTGAAAATCCTTAGCTACTGCCTAGAGGATATATCGTTTGTTATCTCAAATTGTTTTTTCATTAGAGATTAGCTTCTTACAAGGGAAAAATACACTGATAGTTCAGAATGTGTTCTTATTCTCTTTTGAATTAAAGTGTGCAACCTTTTAATTCTAAATGAGAAACTATTCAAGTTGCTGGCCTTACTAGAGACTCATTTGGTGCAAAGAGTTCATCAGTGGGCTTAAACAACTGTATTTAGGAATAGAGCAGCTGAAATTCAAAATATGGAAATGTCTTTCTTCTTCACTTAGATCGAAACTAAATTTTCTTTCAGAAACGTGTTCATTCAACTGGAGTCCAATGAACCATCAAACAATTCTGAATAAGCGTTATTCCTCTCAGGCTGATAACATATGCATCTTTTTTGTAGATCCCCAGAGAAGGAATTTACCTTTTTATTTACAATGATTGCCTTGGCTGGATGGCTCCCATGTTCTGTATTTTACTTTGAATTGCTGCTTTACATTCAGAAGATTCCATTTGATACTCCTTTCCTGAAAGGAATTCTACAATTGCAGAGTCTCTACAGTGTAGAGTTTTAAATGGTTTCATTGAATATAAATAGTTCATCCAGAGCCTTTTATAGTACACAGTCGCCGCGCAAACTGGGAAGGAGTTATTTAATCACTAGCAGTTCGTTTGTCATACGCAGAGATCACGCTACAAAAATATAACTGGAAAGAAGCGTACAACAGAAAGTCAATAAAACGCATGCCGCTTATCTTGTCTTCAAAAAGCAATTGCCCGGAAGAGACTTACACGTCTTCACCTCAGAAAACTCTGTTGACAAACTCCCACGGATGGACTCTTCTCAGCTCTGGCTCAGGCACACTTGATTCAGGAAACGTGACTTCACAAAAGCGGAAGTGTAGGTTAAGGATTCCCTGAAGAGGTAAGCAATCGCATAAGAAAAGACGCGCGATTCACCCGGAAAACAAACGTGCACAGTAACACGCGCATGCATTCAAAAATTATGTTAACACTTAACAGACTGGGTTCTTCTGTCCAAAGTAAAAAATAACTTCAAGCAAGGATTATTATTTGAACTAACTAGGAAACCAACATAATCCACAAAGATGAATTGTACTTGGCTCCTGGTTCTTCACTTTCTTGTTGCTCAATTTATCCTTCTGTTCAAGGAAATTAAGTCTTCATTCCAGAGATTTGAGATGATAAAAATAAAATTACTTTTGAGTCCAGATTTCTTAACAAAATTCTCTAGGCCTAAAATGCCCAGGAGAACACAGAAAACAGGACTTGTTCATAGGAAAATTCAATGAAAGGCAATTTAGAATGTTCAGATCAAACCTTTGTTCTCCCCTCACCCAACCATGTCTCCTGCTCCATTCCACCATCTTGGCTTGGGCTCCCAACTGCATCCTGAGAACTAAAGTTAAGGCCTAACCAAATCCCGAAAAGAACTTAACTACAAATTAAATGTTATAGTAAAATAAAACCTCAAAAGAGAAAATGAAGCACAGAACAAATACAAGATAAGATTTTATTTTCTCAGGGACCTGCATCCACCCAGAGACCCAGTTGGGTGTCCGCGGACATGACGTTGCCCTCCTGCCCAATCGGAATCTGGTCCACGTTGCAAACTGGGAAATGGTTCTGCGGAGCCAGATATCACGCATTGTTTGGGACCTACATTTTGACTGTTTTAAAAATAAAATACTGGACAGATTTTCACCAAATTTACAAAAACACGCTTTCGGGACAAAGCCGCCGCTCCTGCCACAAATTTTGGTGAAAATCCATCCAGCGGTGTGAGCAAAGTTTTTTTCCATTCAGTCTATCGAAAAGAAAAAATGTTAGACTCCCCTATAACTTTGCCCCCCCCCCTGACAACACCTCACCAAACTTGCCAGAAAAATTCATAGCTGGCCATATACTTTTATTTTGCAAAGTTTGGTAAGGATTCGTCCAGGGGGAGCAAAGTTATAAGCCCCCCAAAAAGTGATCTTCCTTTGAGTTGAGCCACTTAACCATAACTACACGCCTACTACCGCAGGCCATGTAATATATATGGACATCATTGTTGTTCAATGTGGAGGCAATAGTTTGTGCTACGTTACCGGAATTTAATTGCAATTTGCAATGAAGGATACTTTTGGAAAGTTGATGGCACTGTTTCTACATGAAAAAATAGTTTTTTAGGATTGCTCCGAGACAAACGTGAATGCGTTCAAATTTACTTTGTCCACAAATGGAAAAAGAAAGGCGCAGTAATAAAGCTGTATGCACTGTCTTGTGAGATGTTGACATGACATCTTTTCATAATGAAACCATTAGATTTGATATCATAAACAAATTTCGAAGAAATGGAGTACATCTATCTATCTGATGTGGGACAATAGATTTTAATGGAAAACGTTCAAAATGCATTGAATCAGTTTCTGTAAATTCATAAAATATGGATTCAAGTATTTGTTAGAACTTCATTAAATACAAATAAAAATAGAAAAAAGATATTTAAAATTCAAAAATACAAAAAAGGTTATTTTAAGAGCCACCATGTTTGCGCAAGAAACAAACTGATTTTCATTCCCCCACCCCACGCCTGGAATTCTCCAGATGTCTGCTGACTATGCAGGCTGCAAAGAGGCCTGTGATTTTTATTTTTCAAGTTGTATCTTTTAACTGAAAGGGGGCTTCTAAAGGACACATTTTTGGTGTTTTTTTGATTTTGGATTTTGTTTGGCTTTTTAAAATATTTTTTCAGGACATGTAAGGTCGGTAGGGAAGGGAAGGAAGTGGCACCAACCACAGACACAGAGGGGCAGGTGGAAAGGGGAAGATGTTGGGCGTTCCTTAAATTTAATGTGGGTGTGTTTCTTGTGCTCCTTGACCGCAGCTTCGAAAGCACTATGAAATTGCTCCCTATACAGATTGGTGCGTCGCAGTACAAACCTAAAACTCTGACCCTGCAAAGTAAGGGTCAACAGTGTTTTGTATGGCCTGCGAGGCAGCCAGTTGGATCCTCTGCCCCAAAGGAGTTCCCTGTGTGGTAGCAGGAGCAGTTGAGTAAGATGGGGTAGAGGAAGATTGCCTACTTCTCCATGAAAAAGGAACAGCCTTTTTCAGAGCACATGGATGGTTGTATCTGGTGTGGTGCTGCATGGAGGTGGTCCCTTAGGAGTACAGCCCAGGTTTTCTGCGAGTGAGTACAACCTTGTACTCAGTGCATCTCACGTTGGCTGCCCTAGCCTTTGATACACCCCCAACGGTGGTGCAAAACTGCCACACCTATGACTCACCTCCGGGTACTGGAGACAGGCACTTCCTCTACCTCATCTTCGTCTTCCTCTTGATCCCCATCTGTAGCTCTGTGCCTGTTGCTCTTTCCATGCCCTCCAGATGATGGTGGTGGATGGGGAGGAGGAATGGACATAGCAGATGCCATTGATGCAGGATTGCAGGTTAGTTCCACTGCAGGTGTCTTGGTGCTCTCTCCTGGATACCCCGATTGAGGAAAAGTAATGGATGGTCCCCTTCATTGGAACCGTCCGCAGACAGTCGTGCTGTCTACGCAATACTGAGTCACAAATAGGCCTTGTTGTAAAAAGTTGCAAAAAGTTGCCTGATCAACTGAGAATGGGTCTAGGAGCTCTGGAAGGGTAAACATTCAACTTGAAACACTCTAGATTGGCGGAAAATACAGTTTTAAACTGTCAGCGGAGCACAGACACTGTTCACGGTCAGGTTGTTGCGCCACATGGGTGCATTCACATAATAACATCCGGGGACGTCTGTAGCCATGACGGCCTTCCATGGACGCCCGTGGGGCAGGTGGCGCATGAGCATATGTTTCCGTAGAAGAGGCACGCTGTCCATGGACTAATCAAAAGTGTGTCATGTGAGAACGGACTTGTCCAGAGACCGTGCGTGTCCAGGGGCACCTCCATTTTGCGTGCTTACACCCTGGGCAGATGCAGTGTCTGCAGACTCTTAATTTGGCTTTAAAAGAAAAAAAATATGCAGAGCAATACATAAGATATCTATAATATAAAACACAAATGTATTTAAGAAAGGGATGCTTCCCGGAATCAAAAACATAAATGGGAGAATTTTGAATATCTGTACAGTAATAATCAGGGGAGGAAGGGAGTGAGGTTTTTTCAAATTGTCTCATTTAAATTTTGGGAATTTGATGGGGATGATTGCTTGGCTGAGGGGGACAGGTGCAAAAAGGACAGGGATAATGAAAATTTCTAATGACATGATTTTTGACATAATGTAAACGTTTCTTTAAGTCATTAGTGATTTCATCCAATTTTTCAGACAACATCATGATTTCGTTATGTGCATTGGGGATAGGGCTTCTCATTCTGGCTGTTGGGATTCTGCATAATTAAATTGGGGTGTTGTTTCTTAGTGAAAACTATGTACTATAAGAACCAATATTTCAGTGAGGTATGTACAAATTACATTATATATATTAAAATATGTATTGTATACCATTAGAGATGTTATCATCATTCATTTCTTCTTTTGGGTAGTTTTCTTCCAACCACTCAAGTGTGTTTGCCATTTCTGTGAAAATCAAGAGTCCTTTTAATATAATAAATAGTAATAATACAGAATACTATTTAGTAAAAAAAGCTTGTTCTTCAATAAGCACCTGGTGTATGTCAGTCTCTGTGCAGCGTTGTACTTAGGTATTAATATGAGGTGTACAGTTATGGTTTGTACTTTGTGCATTCCATTATTTTGTGTGCTACATGAAAAAATGTGTACATTTTCAAATGATAACTTTGAACATAAAGGTAGATTTGGGTGTAGTAAATATATGTAATGTTGTTTTATCTATATGTCTTTCTTGGTTGAAGGGTAGAACATTTATTGTTCTCCCTTGTGCTTCTGGGCTTTGTGAATGCTACCTGATGTCTGCTTACATTCTTACTGTCCGAAGACACAACATCTGCTACATTTGGGGTAAGTATAATATAAGGAACTTGTAGCAAATTAAGGGTGCACTGGTAAAAACCTATAAAATTCACTGAAAATCTTTGTTAAAGGGGCGTTATGGTTACAAGTAAAACCGAAAACCCCCAAACATTCACCAGTTATGGTAAACTAAGCAATCATAACTCAAACCACCACCGTGCACTGCTAAGACTAACACCCAGGACATCAAAGATGACATCGCAAATACCTCATTCTCCCTCTCCTGGCTCCCTCCAACTTCCTCTCCATCAACCTGATGCACTCCACTGACCTCATCACCATTGATTGATTGGGTATTTATAATGCGCCTTTACACAATGTGTTTCGCAGCACAACAAGACAAGAGGGTGGGGGAAAAGGAGGGCAAAACAAAAACAATTCTACTAGGCCCTGTGACATCCGGAGAGTACCAGTGCAGTAAGAGTAGTGCAGAGAGGAGGCGGGGGCCTAGGGGGAAGTGCCGGTCAGGGCCGAAGAACCCGAGAGAAAACCCAAGTGCAAGGGGAGGCCATGTGGACAGAGTGCAGGGGAAGGAAGGTCCACGAGTCAAGTGTGAGGAAGGGGCTGCAAGGGTGCAGGCCCTGCCAGGTTAGTGCAAGGGTGAGGCCCGGAATGGCAAGTGCAGGTTGGGATGGTGGGGGGGTCCAGCAACCAAGTGCAGGGGTAGACTCGACTGAGGGAGGGGGGCTGGAGCCCTGTAAGACTTGGAAGGAATCAGGCAGCCAGTCAAGAGAGGGCAGGAGAATACATTAGCTGCGGTGGGAGAGTTGGAAGGAAGAAGCGAAATGGAAGGTCTTCAGAAGCTTGTGGAACTTAAGGAGATCCATCTGAGAGGTGCAGGGAGGCCATTCGAGAGGGAGGCACCTGCGGAGGAGAGAGATCTACCCCCCCACTCTCTGCTTGGAAAAGCCTCTGACCTGCAAAGAGTTGGAGCTAGACGACCGAAGGGGTCTAGAAGGAAGGTATTTCGGGAGAGAGAGCTTGATGTAGCAGGGTTGCAGGCCCCAGAAAGCCTTTTGGATGATACAGAAGGTCTTGAACTTGATCCTTGCATCAACTGGGAGCCAGTGGAGATATGTTGGGACTACAGAGATGCAGACCCTTGGGCTTGAGGCCAAGGATAAGTCTTGCAGCCCTGTTCTGTATCAGTTGAAGGGGGGAGTTGGGCAGATTCCAGTAGTCCAGCTGGAGAGGACCAGAGCTCTGGAGACATTGAGTTTCTGGGGGAAGGTGAGGAAAGGGAGAATGCCTCTGAGGAGGTGAAGCAGAAAGTGGGCTTTCTTGGCAAGGTCTGTGATTTGAGGAGAGAAGGAGGGAGAGTAGTCGAAGATGACACCAAGGTCGTTTTCCTTAACCACCACCTTCTCCCCCTTTGGTCTCTTAATATACCTACTACTCTCATCCATTCTTCTTCTCCCTCCAACCTCCTCTGTGCTTTGCTTACCACTGTGCTCCAAACTCCTTTCCCAGGCTCTTTCTTTTACTGCACACACTGCACAGGCTGACCATATGGGCTTTTATAGTCATGTGATCCCACCTCCTTGCTGTACTCTTTGAGAGTCTCTAAACCTGTGTTTGGGAATTAGTGAGGGTAAGGTAGTGGCTGTCCCTAATAGGCTCACCTGAACTTGCTATGAGGTTAGGGGCTGGACCAAATATTTTTTGGTATGTCCACCATCTTGGGATTCACTCCCTTTCTCCAGCATGGGGTCTGGCATGGATTCACATGCTCATGAATATTCCCCGTCGTCAGGCCAGGAAGAATCCTCTGTAGAGGAAAAAACAGTTTCACTTTCACTTACAAACTGTCTTTCTCCTCTAGACCAATCACTGAACTCTGGGTCATACTGCCCCCAGCTAATGACTGCCCTCTCCCCAAGCCCCTCCTCTGGCAGTCATCTTCAGATTTTTACTGCACGTTCAAGTGTTGGGAGTCCTCGGGTTTTGCTCTGAAAGCTATTCTACATTTTTGTTTTTTTAGATTAAAGTTTCTATTTTTGTCATATACAGCCTTTGTGCTCTTTCGCTCCTTTGACCGGCAAGCAGGGTTCCGTTTGTCGGCATTTTCCAATGCCCCTCAAGGGAAAGAATCGTCGAGAGTTTCATCGAAGATTCCGAAGGCCATCAGGCCTACACAGCACGCCGGACCATCTCGTAGGAGGAGGAGGGATGCTTCCTCTTCAAGCTCTGCTCCAACTGTGGGTTGAGGAACGTGTTGTCGAGGACAAACACTCCCAGTCCTTCTATTGTCTCCATGCAGTGAAGTTGATTGTGAAATCTGCCTTGGTTTTTCCAAGTTCACTGTGAAGGATCGTCACAATAGTTTGGTGGCGTGGCTCAACGCCAAGGCCTCTATCCCGTGTGGCAAGCAGGTGCATGCCTCACCCAGGAACGGCCGGTCCGAGGAGCCCCATCCATGGGGACCCAAGACAATGGGCAAGCAACGCTAGACAGTTTTTGTCGAGGTCGCCGCGCAAGTGGGTCCTGCGACGAGCAGAGCGTGCTCATGTTCACAGTCTGCCTCCACCTTCAGTCATCGCTCCAGCTCCTCCTTGAAGAGGAAATCTGCTAACCCAGGGAAGCTGCGGGAGAAGCCAGAGAGGACTGAGGCGCAGGAAAAGGTGTCTGACCTCCCCCTGAAGTCCCAGGTGGTCCAGGCGAAGTCATCCTTGACGATTGAGCTGGTGGCGGCTGCCCTCTTGAAAGTGAAAGGGGCTAACCTGATCTAGGGAACCCCAGCTGTGCCCAGAGAGGTCCGACCCCCGAGGTAGTGGAGAAAACGCCGGTGAAGATGCCATCCTTGAGCCTGAGACCGACCCACTCAGGATGCAAAAAAAGGGGGCGGAGTGGAGGCCTCAACCATGCTCCTGGGACGAGGAGGACCTGGTGTTAGTTCACACGGTCCCGGAGGATGGGGGGAGCGCCAAGGAGGATGACGATGGCGGAAATGCTGCGGAAGACAGCAGGCATGCCGGCGACTTAGGCACTGGGCCCAGCAAGCCTACCCCTCCGACATCTCTGAGGGCCATATCGCCGGACATCCTTTCGACTCTCCACACCCTGGTGTTGGAGATCCAGAAGAGGATGCCGACGGCACCTCTGGCACTGGCCCCGGTGGCACCGGGGCTGCAGCAGGGGAAGAAGAGAAAACTGCACCCTCTGCTGCCTCATCAACCACTGCACATGCCCTCCCCCCCAAGGGATACGGGGACAGACACATTGACTATGGACACAGACGACAACGGCAGTGTTTCTACGCCACCAAGGGCTTCTCCCCGGACTAAGTGGGGTCGTTCCACGCCATGGTTGCCCGCGCATCTGAGCTCTTCCAGCAGATGCCAGAAGAGACCAGGAAGGAAGGTTTCCTTTACCAACGACGTGAGGCCAAGAGGAAAACCATTCTGGCAGTGCCTCTCCTGGACGATGTTTGGGATGAGGACCTGGCGCTGATGAGAAACCCAGCCTCAGCCCTGGTGAAGAGAGAGAGGCTGGAGAAGAAGTACCGGGTGCCAGAGTATGCACCCAAGTGCCTACGGTCACAAGCCCTCCCCAGACTCCGTGGTCTCAGCGGCTGCGAAGAGGAAGTCTTCTAATCCCTCATCTTCAGCCTCTGTTCCCCTGGACAGCAAGGAGAAGAAGTTGGAGGCCATGGGTAGAAAAGTGGTCTACTCGGCGGTGACGACAGTCAAGGTAGCGAATCCGCTTGTGATCCTGGCCAGATACGACAGGGAGCTGTGGTATAAGATGGCCCCACTGCTGGAATTTCTGCCCAACGACAAGCGGGTCGAGGTGCTTCAGATCCTCCATGAGGGCGATGTGGCATCGGACCATGCCATCACTGTGCCCCTTGACATCGCGGACACAGGGTTCCGACAGATGGGTAACAGTGTCTGCCTCCGTTGTCCTGGCTGGTTGAAGGCCACAAACTTCTGTCAAGAAGTCCAGACGAGGGTGCTAGACATGCCCTTCGATGGGGACAACCTCTGTGGGAAAGCCATCGACAAATATTTGCAGGCCATTAAGACCGACACGGCCATGCCCTGGGCACTCTTCAGCAGCATCGTCCATCCTTTTGTGTCTCTGGCGAAAAATCCGGCAGATCGTCAAAGGGTTTCGACAGAGGATCCTCTTCGTACTGTCAACCCTCCCAATCTATGTCCGAAGAGGCCTAAAGGGGCAAATCCAAGGCTTTTGGTGGAGGTGACAGATGTCGTCGCTCCTAAGGCGGCACGCAGGCCCTGAAGCAAGATTGAACTGGCCAGGATGTCTGGCCCACATACATGCACCACAGTGGGAGGCCGGCTGACGGACTTCATCAGCGAGTGAGAAAAGATCTCCACCGACTGATGGGTGCTGGATGCTCTCGCCCACAGACACACTCTAGAGTTCCAGCAGAAGTGTCCGCGGATACCACTGGTGGCCCAACAGGAGCAACACATCCCTCAGCTCCTGCAGGAGGTACAGGCCATACTAAGAAAAAGGGCGATAGAGCGGGTTCCAAAGCGACTCCGGGGCTCTGGAGTCTACTCCAGATACTTCTTGGTAAAAAAAAAGACCGAGGGCTAGACGCCCATTCTAGACCTGCAGCGTCTCAAACACCTCAAGTCCCAAAAATTCAGGATGGTCACGTTGCAACACATGCTCTGCCAATTGGAGGAAAAAGACTTCTTGACGTTGCTGGATCTGGAGGACGCGTACTTCCACGCCCCCATTCACGAGAAGCATAGGAAGTTCATGTTCTTGTCATGATCTCTGCTTCCAAAAGGTCAGGGTTTTCCCAACTCCCTTGGAAGCAGATCCATAACCCAGGTTCCGAGTGCCAACCAGTCCCAATTGGGACCTTTTGGACCCAGTCCTGGCGCCAGTGGCACCAGGCTCATAAATATGCCCAGTCCCAGCGCTGGAAGCGCCGGGCTCATAATGCTTGGGTGGACTTACCTTCAGCAGACCATGCTGCTTACTTGCCTGCCAGTTGAGCCTCTGATCCTCTTCTGTTTGGAACTACTTTTCCTGTTGGGTGGGGCTGGAGCCACTCCCTAGATTCAGAACACTGGAACTCTTCTGGAAGGCAGGAACTCTTTTCTTACCAGGAACTCTTTTCTTACTTAGGCGTGGCTGTGGAAGGAGACACCTAAGCACTACAGGAGGCTATTTAAACCACACCCGGTGGATGAATCTTGCTTTGCGTTATTCTGCAACCTCTGCAGCAGAACGCTCATCGTGTCTTCTGCATCCGGTCCTGGGCCTAAGGAAAAAGGCTTACCATCCTGAATCCAGTCTTCAGCAACACCTATAAAGACAAGAAAGAACAGGTTAGCATTCCGGCATCTGAAAGGCAAAGGCTTACCATCCTGAATCCAGTCTTCAGCAACACCTATAAAGACAAGAAAGAACAGGTTAGCATTCCGGCATCTGAAAGGCAAAGGCTTACCTACTCTTCGGCGCTGCATCCCGCATCTGAAAGACAAAACAAGGTGCGTTTAAAGACATTGGGGAACTTTAATACTCACGTGCCATGACTCCTTTCCACATCTAATCCAGTGGGTATTCCGGCACCCTGCAGCCGCTCCGAACTCGTACCTGCAAAATAAAAAGACAGTTAGAGCGCATAGTGAAGCAGGCAACAAGCGCTTACTTACGTGCTTCCAGGCGCTTCTATTCATCACACGGGCTCCATCTTCAACTCACTTCAGCCCGTCATCCGCCATCGCCGGAACCCTGCAAAACAAGAGACATCATTACTAAAGACTTTAAAGACATTAGAATTACTCGAAACTTACCGTTCGTGCAGTAAACGTTGGACAGCAGTCCTCTGAAGTCAAGAGGCCTGCGCTACCTATCCAGTGAAGAAACTGGTTACAGCACCCTGCCCCGAGGCAGATGGAGAGCTCGGCATTCACTTACCTAAGACATCTTACTCTACACGTCAGGCATACAGTGCACAGAGGTCCAGCCCAAAGAGCCAACTGGGTGCTACACATCACCTTTGAAGATACGGTAGTCGCCCAGTCAAGACCGGCGCCTCTGCGAGAATCAGGTGAGCGTTACAGTTCTTTGTAGTTCAAGGAAGGCACTACCAATTCAAGGCCCTTCCCTTCGGACTGAAGTCAGCGCCCAGGGTGTCCACAAAGTGCCTGGTGCCATGTTCGTCCCATCTGTGCCTACAAAAGATACATGTGTACCCGTACCTCGACGACTGGCTCATCCGGGCCAAGTCAAGGGCCGTAGCCATCAAACACACAGAGAGGACTGTCTGGCTGCTGACAGATCCGGGATTCTATTTATTTATAATTAACATTTATAAAGCGCACAGCAGCTCGTAGGCATTGTGGCGTTGTTTCGAGACAACAAGCTTAGTTACATAGTACAATCTTAATTTCACACAAGAAGTACAATCTTAGTTACAGTATGCATGGTACAGGAGTGAATCTGGTGGAGAAGGGAGAGAGAGAAGCAGGGTCGGGGGTTAGTTGAATAGTGTGGTTTTTAGAGCTTTCCTGAACGCTGTGAGGGACGACTCTGCTATAAGTGAGTTGGGCAGGGCATTCCATAGTTCCGGTGTTATATGAGGGAAACCAATACCACCTGCTTTTGCTCTTTTGATAGAGGGGATGTGCAACTGGTTCTCACGGCAAGTTCTTTTTGTGCGTGAGGAAGTGTCTCTTGCAATGGTTTCTGATAGTTAGGGTGGGCATATCGTGTTAGGCATCTGTGTACTCTGTGAATTATCCAAAGCCCTGCTTGATTATATCACAGAACAAGCTGTTTCTGCCTGGCCACCTCGGAAGAGAGGATAGCAGCCGTATCAAGCAAGGTGCAATGGCTGTTGGCACTGAAGAACGCCACGGTGCGGACCATCAAGTACCTGCTTGGCATGATGTCGTTGTGCATTTTCCTAATACGGCTCCGCAGGTTTGCGGATGCAACCTCTTTAGGAATTCCTAGATGCTCAGTGGATCCAGCTGTCTGGAAACTTTGCAGACAAGATTGTTCTTGACAAGGAGTTCCATCGAGCAATAAGGTAGAAGGGTGTGCGCTCCAACATCGGTGGAGGCACGGACTTTCAGAGCCCCTTGTACCAGGAGACGGTCACCACAGATGCTTCCCTTGAGGGCTAGGGAGCCCACACAGGACTTCTCCACGGCAGAGGCCTATGGCTACCGGAGTAGAGGGATCTCCACATCAATGTCCTGGAGCTGCAGGCAGTGTTCTGGGCCCTCGCATAGTTCCTTCCATCCCTCAAGGGCAAGGTGGTGAGGGTCTTCACAGACAATACCACCACAATGTTCTACATCAGGAAGCAGGGGGGGTACCAGATCCCTGGCACTCTCCAGAGAGGCACAGGACTTGTGGCACTGGGCCGTCACCCAAGAGGTGTTGCTCATTCCTTTCCACCTGGCGGGAGTCAAGAACAGCATCGCCGACGAGTGGGGACTTCAACAGGATCAAGTGGACAGCCTCTTCCTCAGATGGGGCAGACCCCAGATCGATCTGTTTGCAACAGTGATGAATTTCAAATGTCAGAGGTTCGCCTGCAGGTTCCACCAGCCAGCGAGCATGGGGGACGTGTTTTCCTTCGCATGGGAAGGTCTGTTTCTGTATGGGTTCCCTCTGTTGCCTCTCCTGCTGCGAGTCATCAATCGACTCAAACGGTGCAGATGCAGGATGATCCTCATTGCCCCGGCGTGGCTGAGGCAGATTTGGTACCCAGATCTTCTCAGCCTCTCCACGTCGCCCCCGGTCAAGCTCCCGGTGGTTGCTGATCGGCTCGCCAGAGAAGGAGGCGAAATCCTACATCACAACCCAGGATCGCTGAACTTGAAGGCTTGGCTTCTGCAGCCTTAGAGTTCGGTGGGTACGAGCTGACGGCGGACTGCAGGGAGGTCCTTGCCAGGGCCGGAGTGTTGTCGACTCTGAAGTGCTATGGGCACAAGTAGAAACATTTTGCGACGTGGTGTCGGATGCGGAAGATCAACCCTCTGGGGGTCACGGCCCCGCAGATTCTTCCTTACCTGTTGTCCTTGGCCAAGGAGGGGCTAGCACATGCCTGCATCAAGGTGCATCTGGTGCCTATCTCCCGCTACAACAGGTCTTCAGGGCGTCTTTCTCTTTGGTCCCACCGTCTCATCAAGGAGTTCCTCAAAGGGCTATTTAGATTGTTCCCGCTGGTGAAGGTGCCTGTCCTGGCGTGGGAACTCAACGTGGTACTGACAAGGTGTTAGTCAGAATCCAGTGCAGTTCCCTTAGGGAGCACTACACCAGATTAGGACTACAGGTGAGAGCAATAAATCCCCTTTGGTATCAGTCTGTACCACAAAGATTTAGTTGGTAGCTGTGGCTGAGCAGTCAGACTTATCTAAAGAGGGAGATGAGCAGTATTCAGGGTTTACACAATAGGCCTACTGTACTATGGCACAAGGAAACACTGACCAAAGCTTTGTAGTTACAAAGTAGATATATGTTTATTTTATACACTTCTAAGCAAACACATGCATCACAAGTATCAAGCAAGTTAAATTAAGTCAATAGAAAAATATACACACTCCCTATATAAATTGTAGACCAAGTGAACCAGAGTGAAAACTGAGCAAAACGGCACAGTGACAACTACACACAAGGGATCCTCTAGCAGGGAGGGAAAACACAAGTTATCTAGAAATAGGTTCTTATACACCCTAGCAACACTTCCCATCAGTTGTGTACCAGTTGAGCAAGACAGTGCATCAGTATAGGCAATACTTCAAATCAAAACTGAGCAAAATGGCATTTCACAATGATTATGCAGTGGGAAGGAAAGGGTAGTTATAAGGAAGGGTTGCACCACACAGTTCGAATGGAGAATCAATCTCGAGAAAGCAGGTCTAACAAATGTGACTAGAGTCAGTCGGCCTGTGCCAGAGTTAGTGGTACAGGGTAAGGGCCCAGGAGCAAAATGTTCTTGTAGCTGCAGTCAAGTCTTTGGTTAACGATGTTGAAAAGGTGGATGCAGAAAGCGAAAGACAATGTTAAGAGAGAGGGGCTGCCAACCCAATAGGTAGGAAAAAGGATTTAAACCACCTTTAGCACTACGCGAAGAAAGGGCGGCCTGGCGGAACAATGTACCTTAAAAATGAAGAAGTGGCGGTTGCGGTTGTTCCTGGTAGTTCCTGCAGTTCTGGTGATCCAGCAGAGGAAGAGAGGCTCTCGTCGTGGAGGAAGGTTCGAGGTACTGCACTACCCAGGGATGAAACCAGCCGCGGTGCTGCCAAACAAAGTTTAAAAGGTACGCTCCTTTTAATTGCGGTCCGGGTCGATAGCTGCTTGGCTATCCGGTCTCCAAATGCAGGGCACTGGCGATTCAACCACAGCAGGTTCGGGAGGGCGATTAGCAAACTGGTTGGCCCCACCAGCTCAAGGGAAGGAGGCTCTTTCAGATGAAGATCTCCTCTCGTCGTGTGGAGAAAAGTGGTGAGACGCTGCATCAGGTCCCTCTCAAGCTTCTGTCATGGACAACGGCTTTCCTTGTGGCAATCACCTGTGCCAGGAGGGTAGGTGAGATCCAGGCCCTATCCTGCAGGCAGCTGTATCTGACTTTGCACGACACAAGGGTGGTGCTGCTGACCTACCCCTCCTTCATGCCGAAGGTTCAGTCGGAATTCCACTTCAATGAGCCCTTGGGGTTGCCTGTGTTCTTTCCGAAGCCTTTGTTGCTGTGATGCTGAAAATGCATTGGAGGGACAGGACCTCCATGTCCTTGTCATGTACTCCCTTACCATGTGTGTTCTGTGTTGTTTTCTGCACAGGAGTCCATGTGCAATTCTTCCTCTTTTTGATTGTGGTGAACAGAGACACTTGGGATACCCTTATGGCACCCATCGGTGGGAGTACAACCCTGTACCCCTAGTGTATGTTTTTGGGCACCTGTGTGTTGCCCACAGAGCAGGGTATGGGCTGGTGGCAGCTCCATGCTGAATTTGCCAAGTGCTCTGAGCATCCTCCATTTTGGGATACCCAGGTCCTGTCGTTGTAATCAGTGGATTCCTGATAGGACACAAGATGGCCACTGTGGCATCTTGATTTCTATTACCTGTTACCTTGTTTTTCCAAAGTCCTGGGAAACTCTTACTCTGTCCCTTCCCCTGACTGGCTGTTGGGTGGAAGAACCATATATGCTATTGTGGGGGAAGTCCAGGGCAGACTGGCTGGAGCCTTCCCAATGACTGTATGTTGTGGGTACACCCTTGGGGTGGGACCTTGGTGAATGGAGTTTGTGGCCAATATGCATTCCATGTTATGGGTGTCTGATATCTGTGTGTGTGACACAAAGAATGAGACAGCCCTGCCCGAAACTAACATGGATGCAGTGTGGTGTGCTGAAAAGCTGGGTGCTTGCCCCAATCCACATTGCTTGTTATGGGTGTCTGGGTGGAAGTGAATGATCTGAATGCACTGTGAGCCTGATTGGCTGGCTACCTGCCTGCATGAATGCCCGTCTGACTGATTGGCTGACTGAGCTTGGCTCAGCAGTGTGAATGAGGGACAGATCTGTATATCTGGGGACCTCTCACTTACCAAATTGTTCACAAGCTGAAGTTGAAACTTGAAGCTGCCTATCGTTGAAGCCCAGCTGGAAGAAGGTTTGCTGCTGCTCTCAGTCGATGAAATCCAAAAGCTGCTGTGTCTGTCGAAGACTGATCCAAGAGAGAACCTGTTTGGGGGACCTCTCCCCGAGCTATGAGGGAACATCGTGCAGAAGCTGATCTTCACCCAGGCACCCTGGAATTCAGTCCCAAAAGGCTGTCGACCGGAGATGGGGTCTGCCGAGAAACATTGAAGTAAAGCACCAGAACATCGAGGTAGTCAAAGTCCATTGCCGTCGACTGGGGTTCGGTAGATTTCTAACTGCTGGAAGCTAGTCAAGTTGTGTTGTCCAGAAGCGGGAACAGCTTGACGCTGTGCTGTTTGAGGACCAGAGCCAAAACGCTCCACCTTTTGCCTAAGAACATTTTAAGCGAAGGGCTCCCTTGCCCTCACAGTCGACCGCTTTGTCCCACCAGCGAAAGTCGAGGGCGTCGCCGACCAAGGAGAATCCGCTGGTGGGTTTTCTGCCACCCGAAGTCCACAAAGAGGCAGACAAGTGAAGATCCACAGTCCAGCTGTCGTTGAGTCCCGATGGATGACGCCGACCCTTGACGCCCCACTGCGGGCCTACGTTCTTCATCAAGTCTTCTTTGCAGCAACTAACTCTTTACATCGAGGTGAACCGCACGCCTCATTTTCCCAGGACGTCCTCGAACGATCATCGACTAGCACCGCAAATTTCAAAGCTAGTCTTGACCCCAGTGTTCACATTTCTTCAAGGCCCCTCAACGCCCTGTGGCTCCTGCTTTAAAGGGAGTCCACCCTTCAGGGATCCATCAATGAAAAGTCGAAGGCACTCTGCTAACTCAGGTATATTGGGGTAGTGGAACATTTTTGACCAGGAAACAAGACTATTTTAAACATTAATGGGCTGGGCTTGTTAATACTCTTTATTACATGTTGCCCAGGTGGGGGGGGTCCTCCCTCAGAACTGCCTCTAGGTAGAGCGGGTCAGCATTCTGCTATTGTTTAACACAACTTATCTTCCTTCCTTTGTTTTATGCTGATACACATTACTGTTTGATTTGTATGCCATTAGAAACTGTCAGCAATTGGTGCATTGTAAAGGGGTCCATAGTTAAGAGTGGTACCACATAGACATTGTATATATTTGGCATAATAGATCTACCAAAGTACAAAGTGTGTTATTGTGTATATATATTGAACCTTATTTTTATATAAAGACTGTGTTAGCACATAAAATAGCATGTTTCTCGGGGGCTTGGGGACTACACTGTACTTAAGAACCAGCTGGCATCACCTCCTCAGAGCATAAGCCTTGGTTGCTCGTCCATAGCTACCATATAGAGAACATTGGCTGGGATGCTCGGTGCTTCAACTCTGCCATATAGAGGGCAGGAGTACAGATAACCCCACTCCAGTCCTTACAGTCACCGGCTGAAAGGACTTTGCACTTTCTGCATGTGGCTTGTGCTCTGACGTTCTATGTGGCACACACAGAGTTTCCGGAAGACGTCTCAACTTTTTGTGAACTTTGGTCCTGTGAACCATGGGAGGGCCTTGTCCAAGGCTTCCATCTCCAGGTGACTCTCCGGCTGTATCACTCATTATCACCGGTTGGCAAACAGACTGCTGCCCGGCCGACCAAGAGGCCATTCCACCAGAGCCAGCCATCAATGCAACGACAAGGTTCCTGTCTTGTGTGCCCCTGCTGGACATCTGCAGGGCTGCTACGTGGAGGTCCATGTACACCTTCACAAGATCCTCCTGCATCAAAACAGATTCCAGAGAGTATTCCAGGGTCGGCCAAGCAGTGCTGCGCAACCTGTTTGTTTGAAGGTGGGCCTGTTCTGGAATTGGGAGTAATTTCTTCTGTTGAGCCTTGGCACCTCCCGTGGTTGTGTAATGTTGTACTGCCATGTATTCTTTATGCATGAGCATGTGAATCCATGCCAGACCCCATGCTGTTGAAGGAACATGTTACTTAGCTGTAACAATTCTCCAGCATGGGACTGGCATGGATTCACATGCAAACCCTCCCTCCTGCCCCTCTGCAGCTCTTCTGGTCATGCTGCCACTTTACATGCTACCAAATCTGAAGGTGGCTGGCAAAGGAGGGGCTTGGGGAGAGGGACGTCATTTACTGGGGCAGTATGACCCAGAGTTCAGTGTTTGGTTTAGAGAAGATAGACAGTTTGTAAGTGAAAATGACAGTTTTTTCTTTTACCAAGGATTTTTCCCTGCCTGACAGGGAATATTCATGAGCATGTGAATCCATTGGCAGACCCAGCTCCCCTGCTTCCTCAATGTATGAGACTGATACCGGTAAACATTTTAAAGGTCTCCAATTCTTCTGTGTGTGAAAGAATTGACTGGCTTCAGTAAAATTACAACTTTATCACTCCGGAGCAGATTCTCTGTTTGTCGACAATGTATTGGTAGTCGTTGCAGGTGTATTTGGCTTCTCCCATCTTCGGTTCCGTAGTTCCAGTGGCGACGTATTGCTCTTCCAGTCCTCAGGACCCTGCTTTTATGCAAAGAGATCCCCATTCATACAGCCTAACTGTCACTCACACAGTGGAGTGGTCATCTTGGTGGGAGACCCTCCAGCCTATCAGGATAGAGTGTGACATGGGTTGCTGAGGCAACCCTGTCCAGGGGTACTACTCCCCCTCCCACACAATGGATGGTAACATTCACAAGTTGAAATGCTGCTAGTAAGCACTGACCTTGCAACATTGTATCACTTGTGGGACCACAAGTCTTGAGGGTGAACTTCTCTAGTGCTTTAAAGTGGGGTTTCCTTTGCCATGGGTTTCTCAGCAGCGGTACCAAGGGCTGTTTGATGTGGTTTCTTTGTTATGCTGAATTTTAAGTAGGATACTGTCACAGATAGCCTCAAGAAACTCTGAGGAAGAAAATTCCAAGATGGCTGTGATCCTGTAAGAACCGCGGCCACCGAGCTTCCGACCCACGAGGCCCACAATCTGCTTCCATTGCCCAGCAAGCCCCTCCCCAGGTGACAGAAAAGGCAGTAATAGTGGCCGGAGCACTCATTGCCGGCCGGGGTGCCTGCAGGGTGCCGCGGCCCGGCACTGCAGCACGGCGGCGGACATCAGACCCGGGCTGTGGGGGTGCCCGGGGAAACGCGGCATACATTCAGCGACCATCATTGGCTGAGGACCAGCCGAGGGGCACACCGGGGGGAGCGGTCCCACACAGCAGATACGTGCGAGGCGGGGCGGAATTATGGGCCAACGCCTCCCTTCTCGACCCAGGACCCCGGGCTACAGGCGCAGACAGAAGAGCTCATAAGCATTGGAGACGCACCCCTGCCACAGGCATCGCACCAGTGCTGTGGGGGAGAGGATGTTGGTTAAACTCCCCACAGCATCCAGGTACATGCAGCACCCTCCTTATTGACTTTCCCGCTCATCCATATGAGAAAATACCCTGGGGCGCTGTGCCATACGGGACACCCCGGCTCCTTGCCGACCCACCTTCTGCATGCATCGGGTCTAAGATTGCCCAATCCCTAGACCTCTGTGGGCACCATCAGAGCAACCATAGAAGCCCAGAGAGAGTGTGCTAACCCTCTCTCTAATGATTGTCCCCAACTGAGACTGTCTCTCTCCAGAAGCGCCCTCCCCCCCAATCAGCCTACCGCACGGGCCCACTAGAACTGATTATCCCATCCTGTGCTCCCCTCCCAGCACGCAAGGCCTGCAGCACCACTGCAGGAGGGCCACGCCGGGGTCTCCGCCCCTCCCTAGCACAACCACCATTTCTTGCGGCCCAACTGAACACAGGCCAACGCATTCCCTAATCGGAAGAAGGAGGAAGACGACCTGTACCAATAAGTGACCCGGGGGGGAAGTGGCGCACGCAGGGGACGAGCTAGGGGCCCATGTTGCCACAAAGAGGCGCCCCTTAGCCTGCCTGGATAGCCCTGTCTGGCCTGCTACACAAACCCCTGAAGTAGGAAGGTACCCTCCTCGTAAGAAGGTTGGACAGCACCGCAAGGGCACCTCTGGGAAACATCATATCTGAAGTGATCCAGAGGGCAATCTCCAGATCACAGGATGCCAAGACACTGACGGCATGTCCAAGAACAAGGGCAAGGACTCCCAACCCCCCCCCCCCAGAGACCATCCAGGAGAGCGCAGGAGGGTGCCTTGGCCAAGATATGGGCCAAGGAAGCCCAGGAGACCCGCCCTAATGACTGGTCCGCCGATGCACACTTATCGGATCGGGAGGACTCTGAACAACCAGTCACACAATCAGCGCTGAAACATCCCCTGGCCGACCTAGTCGATAAAATCACAACAGCTGGGCAAAAGCAAATGGATGCACTCCGAGAGGATCTAGCCGAAGGCATCCAAGAAATCAAGAGGGACATTAACAAGATTGAGGAAAGAGTGCATACAAACGAGAGAGCCATTCAGGACCTGGCTGAGGACGCAAGGAAGGCCGACTCCCTGCTGGACACACTGGCGACAGCTACATACAACCTGGAGCTCCAGGTGGAGGACCTGGAAAATAGGTCTAGGCGCTCGAATATTCAAATAAAAGGTCTGCCAGAGGACCCTCAGACCCAGGACCTCCGCCAAGCGGTTAAGGGAATATTTGCCGATCTCCTAGATACGGAAGGGGCGGCGGACATAGTCTTCGATAGAATACATAGAGTAGGACCCAGAAGACCAGACCTTGGCTCCAAGCGAAGAGACATCCTGGCGGCAATGCACAGTTATGCTCTGAAGGAACAAATACTGACGAAGGCACAGAAGGCCCGGCAGATCACGTATAGTGGCGCGGAGATAGCACTATATCAGGATTTAGCCCAAGCAACCTTAATTAAATGAAGAAGAATGGGGCCAGTCCTGACTTACCTAAGGGCTCAGGGCATACGGTACAGATGGGTACACTCCTTTGGCCTGGCGTTTGACTGGAAGGGGAAACCTCAGAAAATCGCTGCATGTGACCAGGGTATTGCCCTCATGGGTCTGGAAGAAGAAGCCACTCTGCCGCCCACCCCATCCTCTACCCAACGAGCTGAGCGCAGACAGTGGGAATTGTCAACTGCCCGGTGCAAAAAAATCAAGGAGGAGTGACGCCCAACCATATCTACGCCGCCAAGAAAAGACCAGGAGTCCCAGGAGTAACGACTGCACGCTGTGATCAACAACTCGAAGAGGCCGAGGAAAGCGGATCAGATCGAAGATGCCTGGGGAGGGCACAAGAGGAAATAACTAAGCCCACTATTATACATTAAGGCACACGGAGGGGGGTGGAGACTCAAATCTTAGAATGGGATTGGGATATCCTACGTTGGACCATTTGGGGAGCAACTTGGGGAACGACTCTTGAGGCTCCGATTCGAGGGGGGCCATTGGCCAGTCGTTCCGCTCCACCAGGGAGGTCACAGAGGGGGGTGGTTCCAGAGAGCCCAAACCGCAGAAGAAGGGAATTAGCACTTAGGGCCCAGGGAAAGGGAAGGCACCCAGGGAGGAGAACGCCCGAACATCCTCACGCTGCAAGAGACCTACATTCGTTCCTTAGACAGAGGGAGGGTTACATTATGGGGCGACTCCTCCAAGCTACACAATCCGACAAAAAAAGCAGGGGTCCTTTTGGCCCTGAAAGACGGTTTAGACCTGCATATCACAGGGGAGGATACAGATGACCAGTGTAGGTATCTAGCGGCCGCCCTTGAGGGCAGTGGACAGGCTCTCACGGTGGCCACTCTCTATGCCTCAAATACGGAACAAGATCTCTTTACTCAAACTGCCCTTGAGAAGCTAGAGAGGTTTGCCAAATTCCCTATCATACTTACCAGGGATTTTAATATTGCATGGGACCCGACCAAGGATAGGAGTGCTGGCCCACAGGGGAGACCAACGCACAAACTGAAGGCTAAATTTAGTAATCTGGGCCTAGTCGACGCGTGGAGGGGGATACAAGGAGAGAAAGAGGGTCACACCTTCTATTCACATGCCCATCGTTCCCATTCAAGAATTGATTAAATCTGGCTCTCAGCCATCTTACTGGGCGGGGCCCTTGACATCACCACTGGCACTACTATATTATCAGATCACGCATCTTTTAATCCTAGCCTTGAAAGCAAATAGGATACCTCCAGGACTGTGGAAATGGCGCTACCCGACGCCCCTTTTCAAAGACTGTCTGCTTATCTGGGAGGTTGAGGAGGAGATAGAACGCGTCTTCGAGAATAACACTGTCAGGGAGACGACTCTCCAGGTTAGGTGGAATGCTTTTAAAACTACCCTGAGAGGCACAATTATAGCAATTAAAGCGAGAAGGGACAGGGAATTGAGACTAGAGGAGGCGCGACTAGAAGAGGAACTGAAAGGGATAATCGCCAAAATGGGAAAAAAATCAGACCCGGCCACCAAAAGAGCCTACAGAGCAGTTCGCGGACAACTAGACTTAATCCAGACCCGACCTGCGGAACGTAACCTGGTATACCTCAGGCAAAAATACTATATTAAAGCTAATAAAGCTGAATGCCTGCTGGCGAGAATGCTTAGAAGGGAACTGAAAGATAAAACAATATTTAAAATCAAAGTGTGGGCAGGGGGCACTAGCGCCAAGATCGAGGACATCAAAAGGGAGTTTGCCCGATTCTACTCTGCTCTTTATGCATCCGACAACCCATCACAGAGCATCCGACAACCCATCACAGACATGCCAACTAAATTATCTAGACAGTCAACTTACCCTGTATATCTGAAGCGGAGAACGAAGCGCTTGAAAGGGATATTACGGAGGAGAAAGTCTGGGCCGCAATTAAATCCCTACCTACTCTTAAATCCCCGGGCCCGGATGGGTATGTAGCAGAATTCTATAAAGCACATAAGGAAATTTTGATTCCAATCCTAGCTGCTCTTTTTAACCAAATGGGTCAGTACAGCTCCAACACAAGATCAATGGAGGAGGAAAATGTTGTCCTCATCCACAAGAAGGGCAAAGACCCCACCGAATGCACCTCCTACCGCCCCATAGCAATGATAAATGTAGACTCTAAGATACACACCAAGATTTTAGCAACTAGACTGGAACAGTTAATTCCTAAACTAGTCCACCCAGATTAATCAGGCTTTGTCAGGGGTAGGCAGACCAGTGACAATGTCAGGAGGCTGGTGCATTTGGTGCAGAAGGTCCACAAAAGGGGAATCCCTGCTCTCCTCATGGCGATTAACGCGGAGAAGGCTTTTGATCGGGTGGAGTGGGGATTCCTCTTTGCAACCATGCGCAGAATGGGCTTCGGGCCCAAATTCTTGAATAGGGTCAGGACCAACTACCGGCATCCAGTTCTCCGATTAGCGGTGAATAAACAAGTATCGAATTCAGTGGCAGTTGAGAGGGGTACTAAACAGGGGTGCCCGCTGTCCCCAATCCTCTATGCGCTCCATTTGGAACCTTTCCTCAAAGCGGTGAGATCCAACCAGGATATAACGGGAGTGTCCTTCGCGGGGAGAATTCATAAGATTGCAGCGTTCGCCGATGATATGATACTATCCCTGACTCACCCGACCACTGCCATACCAGCGCTAGAAAGGGAGCTAAGGCAATTTGGCACTGTTGCAGGTTTTGAAAATTAATGCCTCCAAGACAGAAATTCTTAATCTCACAATTCCAACGGCAGCAGCTACCGCCCTGAAGGTAACCTCACCCTATAGATGGGTTGAGCACTCGATCACCTACCTGGGTATAAAATTGGCCACATCAATCGAACAAATGTACCACGGCAACTATCCACCCCTGCTGGAGAAACTTAAGAATAAGATGATAGACTGGGGGCCCCTAGTGGTATTGTGGCTAGGGCGTATTAATGTGCTGAAAATGGTAGTGCTCCCAAAATTGCGGTATTGTTTTGTGGCCCTACTGGTGCATATCCCACCAACTTTTTTCAGGGCCCTGAATAAAATAACCAACAGGTTCAAATGGGCTAATAAACCCCCAAGACTGGGGCTAGGTTGATGAGAGCTCCTACGGATCGGGGTGGCATGGGTCAACTGTATTTCAGGGTCTACTATAGGGCTACCCAACTGAAAGTTCTGCGGGATTGGCAAAAAGATGATTGGGGGAAGATATGGAGGCCTATGGAAAGGACGGTGCTGGGGGAAGACCTAGAGGGAGTCCTGTGGAAGCCCAAACCAGACAGGCCGACCCGCATGTATAGCAGCAAAATCCTTGACTTGGTCGGCCGAACGTGGGATGAAGCTGTGCAGACGGCCCGGCTGACAACTTACCCATCGCCCTACATCCCACTGTTAAGTAATCCGCAGTTTACGACAGGGCATAATAGAACTGCATTTGAAGCATGGCATCGGGGGGGGGGGATGCAGGATGGTACGGGGTATGTTTGGTGGGGGGGTCAGGTGAAGCAGTTCGAAAAATGTAAAGCAGATTTCACATTGGGTGAAAGGGAGCGCTGCAGATACTTTCAACTGAGGCACTGGCTCCACCATCCCTCCCTGATGCAAGCGGCAAATCGCCAACTAACCCCCTTTGTAAGGTATCTAAGCAGGGATCTGGGGGATAAGCATCTTATTACTGCATTATATAGACATATGAAAGCAGTGGAAGACCTTCCAATGCGTCCCTACATGAAGAGATGGGAGGTAGCCGCGGGGTGCGCACTTGATGAGAAAGGCTGGGCCTGGCTATGGACACAGATTCCTAAATTAACTAGATCCCTCCAAATAAGGGAGATGTGGTTGAAATTGATGACCCAGTGGCATATGACCCCCTCAAAACTTCACAGAATATACCCAGGGTCCTCCCAGAGCTGCTGGTGGGAATGCAGAGCAATGGGTACCTGGGAGCACATATGGTGGGAATGCCCTAAACTTGAGAAATACTGGGTGGGCATTCTAGAGGCAGTCAATCAAGTGCTGGGCATCAACTACAGGGGAAACAAGGGCCTGGCGCTGATTGGATTAGGCAGAACACTGGACTCAATCAAGACTAAGGTGGGTTGTGAGCTATATGCAATAATGATGATGGCCCGCAAATGGAAAGCAAGGGACCCTCCACAGGACCATGAATGGGTTGCAAAAATGTGGAACCTGCTAGCACTTAAGTGGCTCACATACTCCATTCAAGGAGACCATGCAAGATTTGCGTCGGACTGGTCGTCCCTGCTGAAATATCTGAAGGACGGAGCAAGGGTGGTATGGTGCCCGGGGCAATGAGACTCCTGGGCATAGTAGAGCCTGCGGGAGAGGGTGATCCATGACTGGACAAACATGGCCAAATGACACACCTAACCGGAGCCCTAGCACTGTGCCTATCGCAAACCCTGAATTGCCAGAGGAACTTTGTATTTTTTTGGACTACTCTCAAACCATGGGGACGTGAGGGGGGTGGAGGGGAGGGTCTCTGTTCAGGTTGAAAGTGTTAATGTTTAAGGAAATGCCAATACAAAGTAATACAACAAAAAAAAAGAAACTCTGATTAGAACATCTCATTGATGTTTCCAAGGTTTGAGACTGTTGAATGATCAAACTAATGGGTTATTTTCTCTCTAGTCCCTCAACCTCGACCTTGATCAAGTCTCTTTCAACCACGATTAAGGCTATGCCTGCGGCACCGTCAGCTCCTGCATTGCCAACTCCTTTGTTGGCTCAGTAGAGGGGCTCCAACACTCCTTTGTAATTTTGTAAAATGTGGGTTTCACCCTATGTTAATGTATAGGGTTGTAGGGAATTTAGACGTGGACCTCTTGCTCACTGTGCCTTAGAGAGGCTCTTTTTCACCTCACTGAGGAGGCCCAACAAGGCCGAACGCGTGTCTAGGGTTGCTGATGGTACTCTTGTTCAGAGGAGAATTGCCTAGCATTTCGGTGTTAGACTGCCATTGTCGGTTGGGCAAAGACTGATAAGCAAATGCATATCTCTCCTCTGTGAAGGGTTCAGTGAGCTAAAATGTGGTTGTAGACCCTACTGAGTGGAGGAAATTCCATAGAACAGGGTATTTGACCCATGTTCATTATCAGTAGAGGGACTCCCACACTTCTTTGTTGGCTCAGTCATCCGCTTCGGCTGCATTGCCCAGGTCTGTTCGCCCTCTTCCACTGGCTCTTGGGATCACACCAGAAAGAGCAGGTTCGTTGGCCATTATGCCAGAAGACATCCTACAGCCTGATTCAGATTTAGAAGGGCCAATGGGAGTATGCTCGGATGACGACTTGATGTTGGAGGAAGTCTCCTCCAACCCTAAATTAGACTTGCCTCTGCCTAAGGCAGCTCTGGCTGCGGGGTCTGTCCCTCCTGCTGTTCCTGCAGCTCCTAGAGATGTCTCCTGGTACAATCCTGGCCACCCTACAATCACTGGTGTCTGAACTCCAACACTGATTGCCTGATCCTTCCACACCTCAACCAGGCGCAAGTGGGTCACCTGTCCCTGCTCACCCTCCTGTTGGTGCAGACACTGACCGACACAGTCAGAGGATGATGCTCCCATGACAATGTCTCCACACACAGCAATGAGACTGGCACAAATGAGTTTGATGACCTTATCACTGAAGACGGCGAAACTGGTGAGGGTCCGCTGTGAGATTATCCACCGGACGAGAGTGAGTCTTTTCCTGTCGCAATGTCCAGGGCGATGAAGATGTTCACTCCTGCCCCTGCATAGCAGGAGGAGAGCTTGCTTTACCAGTGGCGAGACCAGCACCAAAAATCAATTGTGGCCATACCGCAGCTGGAAGATATCTGGGAAGACTGGTTGTTAACCATGACCAACCTTTACTCTGCACCTCCCAGGAAGGAGAGGTGTGATTAAAAAACTAACGGACACTGTGCCGACATGTCTTAGGACACAACCTAGCCCATACTCTATGGTATCAGCAGCAGCCCGGAAACACACCGCCAATCCTTCATCTGCCTTCTTGGCTCCCCCAGACAAAGTAAAATGGCTTGATACTTTTGGTAGGAGGGTCTTCTCACCTGCCTCCACGACCATCATGGCTGTCAATGAAACGGTCATCCTGTCCAGATACAACCTGGAGCTCTAGTTCAAGATGGGGCCTATTCTTGTGTTCCTGCCAGCCAAAAGAAGCAGAAGCAGCGTCAGTTCATGCAATCCCTTTGTCTGTGGACATCAAGAGCGCTGGGTTCTTACAGCTGGGGAATGGCCCTGCCCTTCGCAGGCAAGGTTGGCTCAAGGCTACCAACTTCCACCTGCATGTTCGGGCAAAGGTGGTAGACATGCTGTTTAATGGGGTTGACCTCTTCGGAAAGAAGGGAGACAAGACCTTGCAGACCATCAAGACCAATATTGACACAGCCCACTCGCTAGGCACATTGCAGCAGTGGTGCCAGTCCTTTCACATGGGAAAATCTTGTTTCTCCAGGACCACAAAAGAATATCTACCTACCTTTCTACTCTGCATCGGACAGATACAAAAGTATGTCAGAATCTTAGAAGGGCATCCAACGCCGACGCTGCTCCTCGCACACCAGGGGTCAACCAGCTAATCAGACCTGACCTGCCTCTGATCCAGCCCCCCCAATTTCCCAACACTGGTGGGTGGAAGGCTTTTACAGTTCATCCACAAATGACAAGACATCACCACTGACGAAAGGATGCTGTCCCTCATCTAGCAGGGTCATAGGCTGGAGTATGTCAAACTGCCTCCCACTGTTCCTCCATTGCAAAATGTGGAAAAACATATACATCTGCTATGCACAAGGTTCAATTGCTTCTGTCAAAGCGAGCCATTGAGAAAATACCATCCACCAACAGGGACAACGCGTGTACTCCAGGTGCTGTCTAGTATAGGAAAAGTCAGGAGGTTGAGGACCCATACTAGACCTTCGGATCCCTAACAAATCCCTAAAGGACCAGACTTTCAGAACGGTCACCCTTCAACAGGTCCTGTACCAGCTGCAAAAGGGGGATTTTCTAGCATCCCTTGATCAAAAGGATGCATATTTCCACATCCCTATCCACAAATGGCACCACTGCTATCTGCGCTTCATGGTGGTAGGTCACCACTGCACTTTGGACTCTGGTTAGCCCCGAGGGTCTTTACCAAATGCCTGGCCCCGGTCGTGGCTCACCTACGCCTGGCTAGCTCACACATCTACGTGTACCTAAACGACTCGCTTGTATGGGGTGCATCATTCATCATGGCTGCCCATATATCACACCGACTATCCAATAACTACAGTCTCTATGGTTCTCTGTGAACTTTCCAAAATCCTGTCTGACCCCATCTGTGCAAGCTCTCTGCTTGCACACCCAAGTATACATGCGCCCTTGCGGGCATACTCCATCAGAGGAAAGAGTACAGTCACTTCTTGCCAAAGTTCTGTGGCTCTCCCGGCTGCCGACAGCTTTTGTCCGTCTTTTAAAGGTCCCTATTGGGGATGATGATGTCCTCATGCATCCCCCTTCTTCAGCACTGCAGACTCCACATGCAACCTCTCCAGGAGTTCCTCGATGTACGCTTACGACAAGCTTCAGGTTCTTGGGAGGTCAAGATCTTGCTGAGACAACAATTCAGGAAGTCACTGCGTTGGTGGTCAGTCAAAACTCACCTTGTTTAGTGCGCTCCCTTTCCCCTGCCCCGTCACCAAGTCACCATCATGATGGATGCCTTCCTGGAGGGCTAGGGAAGGCATACAGCGGTCTGCATGCCATGAGTCTTTGGATGGTCAAAGAGAAAGCTCTCCCTATCTGGAGCTGCGTGGTCTTTTGGTCACTCAAGTCCTTCCTGCCACATGTCCGCTGTCGGGTGGATCTGATTTTCACAGACAATACTGCCGCAATGTTTTATATATACAAGCAGGGTGACACCAGCTCTCTGTCTGTGGAGGCATAGACGATGTGGCACTGTGCACTGAAGCAGCACATGTTGCTCATTCCTTCACACATCCCAGGTGTTCAGAACACAATGGTGGATTCTCTCTGCAGGAAACTCCGCTCCTGTCACGAATGGGACCTCCAGGAGTTTCAACGTTGCAGGATTTTCCATTGTTGGGGCACTCCTGAAGTCAACCTTTTCGACCTCCCACGAATACAGGAGATGTGTATTCAGACAGCCTTGGAGATGCCTTCACGTTCCACTGGGAGGTGAGAAGTTGCTTTACGCTTTCCCCCAATACCCATGGTGGCACAAGTGTTCAGTGTCTTCAACCAACATCAGTGTAGACTGATCTTAGTGGCCCACTACCTGGCCAAGACAGTTCTGGTACTCCGATCTCCTCGTCCTCTCCTCCTTACCGCCGATGAGGCTTCCTCCTCGGCATGATCTGCTTTCCAGGAACAAGGGTGCAGACGACCCATCTTCTCCCAACCTGACAGCCTGGCTCCTGTGCTCCTAGAGTTCAGTTCTATCCCACTGCCTCATGATTGCAGAGACATTCTACCGCAAGACTGCTCCTTGTCCACTCTCGCCTGCTACAAGAGTAAATGGACATGTTTTACTCTTTTGTGTAGGCCACAGGATCTTTACCCTTTTACCATTCAGCCAAAGGACATCCTACCATACCTGCTATTGCTGGTGCAACTGACTTGGCGCACTCCTCCATCAAGGTGCACCTTGTGTCAGTATCCTGATACACCTGTTTCTATTTCGCACCTTCTCTTAGGTGTAACCGCCTGATCAAGGAGTTCCTCAGGGGCCGCTTTCGTTCTTTTTCACCAACCAGATGCCCTTCACCAGCCTGGGAGTTAAATGTGGCCCTGTTATGGCTCATGAGACCTCAGTTTGGGCCAATGCCATCAGTTCCCCTCAAATTCCTGTCATGGAAGGCTGCCTTTCTGGTCGCCATCACATTAGTTCGGAGGGTAGGCGAGATCAGGCCTTTTCCTGCAAAGCCACCTACCTGACTTTCCAAAAGTCCAAGTTGGTGCTATTCACTAACCCCTCCTCTGTGCCCAAGGTCCCTTCTTCATTCCATCTCAATGATCCGGAAATGTTACCGGTCTTCTTCGAATCTTCTGTTTCTTCTGCAGAACGATCTTTACATTCCTTTCGATGTAGTGCGTGCTTTGAAATATGTTGCATGCACAAAGTCATTATGAAAGACCTCTGCCCTCTTTGTGACATTTAGTCCCTCTGGTATGGGCAGAGCATGCTCCAAGTCATCGTTGTTAGGGAAAATGATCTATAAAGGCTAATTTCCCAAACCTAGTGAGTCCCCCAGCAGCTTTGCTGGATTATTGGGGTTTATTTTTTTCTCCTGCTAAGAGTGAGACTTTCTCCCACTCTTAGGCATGATTTGAGAATGTCCTTTGACTTTGTAATGTGTTTTATGGGCTATGGGGTCTTTTACTCCATAGGGCTTCATGTGTTTTTGGTATGTGTGTTACACAGCACCCTCAGTGCAGTAACACAGGGGTGTCATAGTGACCCCCAAACATAGACTCCATACCCTGGGACTGACTACTGTCTCCCAGGGCATGTAAAGTCACCATTGGCTTTACTAGTCTCAAATTGTGAACAAAACCAGTACACCCCATCATATTGTGGAAGTACTGGTAGGGGTAATTAGATTGCCCCCTGGGTCTGTTTTCCAAGGGGGCACTGTCCAGTCCCCCCTTGTCGAGTTTCTGGCTGGTGGCAGTGGTTACCACGCAAAATATTCCACCAGAATATTTCCTATGGGATTTTCCCATTCATTTTAAACGCACCTCTTTTTTGGTGCAATGTTAAAGACACCGCCGGGTTATTTATTTAATATTTATTCCCACTTGGGTCTTTTTGCCAGGACTCGGTTTTAAAATGTCGTTTGTGTTCGCCTCTGTAACTCCAACCCAAGTCGAGCCCTTTGTTCCACTTTTGGCGGGCTTCTGCACAGAAGCCTCCAAAAGTGGTGCCACTCTGTCTCGGTCCACAGGATGTGGGGGAGAGGGAGGATAGGCACCCTGGACTGAGTTGCTTCGGCAATTCAAGTCGCACTCTTGTGTGATTGGCCCAGTGGTGAGCCGCCCAGCTCACCACTTAGCATGTTTGAGTGACAGCTAGGACTGATGAATGGGGGTTTTCTGCATAAAAGCAGGGCTTTGGGGACTGGAACTTCAGAAGTCGCCACAGGACCTAAGAATCCGACGAGGGAGAAGCTGAGCCGACCTGCCACGACGCCACCACCGGTGGAGCTCTGCTGGACCGTCTCACCACTTTTCCCAACGACAGAGGAGATCTCCCGCCAGAGAGTCTTCTTCCTTTGACTGGTGGGGATAACTAGTTTCACCGTCTTTTCGCCTTCCCGACGTATCTCGTGGCCGTCTTGCCTGTGCCAAGCACCCCGGCAACCGGAATATCACGTTTTACCATGAAATAAAGGGTAATACCTTTAACTGGAAAACTCCACGGCTGGTTTCTTCCCTGGCAGTGCAACGACCTTCAGCTTTCCTCCAAGTCGAGATCTTCTCTTCCCCTGGACGACACCGAGACTTGCACCCACTGCCAGGAACAACTGCCACCACTGGAGGATCCTTCCCACTTAAGGTACCGTGTCCCGCCTGGCTTCCCTTGCCACCGACTGTACGGGGTAGATTTAGCCCCCGGCTTTCGAACCTGGGTTAGCCTGGGACACCCTGGCTAAACTTTTCTGAGCCTCTCTAAACTCTTTTCGAACTCTCTGCAAGACTTTCTAAGCCTAGTGTAACTGTGTGATCTTGGGCACATTTGTGCTCTGCTCTCTCTAAGAGTGGGCCCAGCCTATGGACTTTGAATCACAAGTAACTTTTGACTTTCCTGCCTTGCTTAAGAGTTCCTAAGTATTAGTGTGGTGTATTTTCCTACATTCTGCCCTTTTCCCTCCCTTTTTCGTTAACTTATTGGAGTGCCATCTATAGTTAAGCGCCCACCTCTGTTTGGAAATAAGTGGTGTTAACTAAGACTTGTCTGATAAGGAATAAGGAGTGTATATACAATAATAGTAATTGTGTTTAGAGTGATTTACAATAATAGTGCTGGAGTGTTTCAATAAGTGTGTTTTTAAATAAATAATTATATACCTTGTTACCAAAGCTCTGGTCAGTGTTTGCTTGTGCTATTGTATCTGAGTGCCTATTGTGTATACTTTGCATACTGCCTAACTCTTCTTGAGGGAAGTCTGACTGCTCAGCCACAGCTACCAGGTAAATCTGGGTGGTACAGACTGCTACCAAGTGGGTTTACTGCTAACACCTGTAGTCCTACATTTTTTGCAGCGTTCCCAAAGGGAACTGCACAGGTTTCTGCCTAACAGTCGCCAGGCCCCATTGTAAAAGGGGTCAACCGAATCCTCAGGGTCATCGTGTTCCTCGACTCTGAATATGGAGTGCATGGAATCAAAGATACCTAATCTCGACAGTGGCACGAAGGAACCATCGCTGACTGTCGGTGCCGGAGGCTTCAGGATGGACTTCGACGTCGAAGCAATCGATGCCAAGGGTACTTTCAGCACTGAGGGACGCTCGGGCCACCGAGAGGAGTCAGGAGCCTCGGCCCTACGGCCTTCTGGCGATTTATGCCTGACGGGAGTAACACCCGAAGACATGTACGACGCCATTGACAGATTGGCTGGCTTGGGGTCAGGAGCACAGAGCGCCTCTTTATCTGCCAAAGCCTGCTGGTTTTATGCAGAAAACCCCCATTCACTCAGCCTAGCTGTCACTCAAACATGCTAAGTGGTGAGCCGGCCGGCTCACCACTTGGGCCAATCAGGACGACTCAGTCCAGGGTGCCTAAATCCCCCTCCACCCCTTCTAAGTACCCCAGACAGAGTGGTACCACTTTGGAGGGCTTCTGTGGAGAAGCCCGCCAAAAAAGTGGAACAAAGGGCTCGACTTGGGTTGGAGTCACAGAAGAGAACACAAACGCCATTTTAGAACAGAGTTTTGGCAAAAAATACCAACCGGAGAATTAATAATAATTAAATAAACCAGCGGTATGTTCGAGGCTTTCGTAATTAAATAAAGATAGTAGCCTCGAACAATGGGAAAATCCCATAGAGAAATAGTCGCGGTTGAATATAAAAAGTAGTATCCACTGCCACCAGCCAAAACTCGATCAGGGGGGACAGAGACGTGCCCCCTCGACTAACAGACCCCGGGGCAATGGAATTGCCCCAGCCAGTACGTCCACAATATGATGGTTTGTACTGGTTCTGTTCAGAATTCAAGACTAGTAAAGTCAATGGTGACTTTACATGCCCTGGGAGACAGTAGTCAGTCCCAGGGTATGGAGTCTATACTGGGGGGTCACTATGACACCCCTGTGTTACTGCACTGAGGGTGCTGTGTAACACACATACCAAAAACACATGAAGCCCTATGGAGTAAAAGACCCCATAGCCCATTAAACACATCTAGAGTCAAAGAGACACACTCAAATCATGCCCAAGGGTGAGGGTAAAAGAGTCTCACTCTTGGCAGGAGAAAAAAAATAAACCCCAAAAATCCAGCAAAGCTGCTGGGGGACTCACTAGGCTAGGAAATTCAGCCTAAACAGAGAATTCTCCCTAACAGCGGCGTCGACTATTTCGGTGACCAGGACGATATATTGGCTTTGGCTCAGGGTTTACATGATGCCAGTGGTCTGGATACCGCTCCAGACTTGGGAGTTACAGCAAAAACATCCCTACACCCACATTAGTGTGAAATTCAGCGAGCTGGTTCACAGGGTAGTTGACGTCCTGGGGTTGAAGGCGTCCTCTGTCCCTCTTCAAGGGTACGATCTTACCGACATATTGGAGGAGAAATCACAGTCGAGAACAATATGCCTGTTAGGCAGAGTTTGTATGCAGTACCCTTTGGGTGCACTACAACAACCCTGACCTCCTGGCAATAGGGACCCAACCTTTGGTATAAGCTTGTACTGCACAGGTTGGTAGCGCGTTGAGCAGCCAGGCTTATCTCAAGAGGGGTCAGTGTAAGCTGTAGGGGAGTTGCACATAGATTCACAGTGACAAGTATTCAAATAAACTCTTACACACAAGGTTTCTTGAGTAAACAATTATTAATTTATTTACCAGTCAGTTATAGTAAGCCTTCTTCAGAAGTGAGCAATATAAAACCACACACAAATACACTCCAAAAATACACACTCTTAGTTATCTAAATCAGCAAATACCCATTTGGGATGGCACACAGGCACTATCTACACCCTCAGCTGACTTCAATAGCTACGGTGCTGTTGGCATAATATATCACTGTTGCATTTAGAATATTCTTGGGAGTAGTGTCAAAGAGCAGAGAGTTCAGAATAAAACAAGTATTCATATAGTTATTCTTAAGTAGGTAAGTACTTTCAAAACAAACCCCCAATTCAAAGTTAGTTAACCCTTTCCTGGAAGGAAGGCGAAACACATAAGCAGAAGAGAGAAGAGTCATTCAGGGAGCCAGGCCAGCCAATGTTAAGTTAGCAAAAAGTCAAGGTGAACTGAAGCTCTTCTTGCAGGTAAGTAGAAAGTCTTTTACAATGTTTAAAAAGTCTTGGTAGAATAGAAGCGATCAAAGTAGGGCCACAAGCTGATTAGGCTTGTGAAGTAAAGAAGCAGCAAGCAACTCTACACATTCAACCTAGCAAGTCTCCAACGAGAACAAGTGGTTACACAACAATAAGTAAGTTCTCTTAGATTTCACAGTACCTTTAGTTTGAAGAAAAAGTGCAGCAAATGACTTCTGTTCCTGTGCTGTTCTGCAGATCTCGCTGTTCCTGGGCCTCAGTCATGGGGGAGGACTTCTGGAGACTCCTGCACTGCAATGGGACGGTCACCGCTCGCAACCGGCAAACTTCAAACAAGTGGCTGTTCGGTGTTTCGGCTCCTCGCGTCTACCACAAATAGCAACACTGCGGTTCCTGGCTGTCAAGATGGGCTTTCCTTGCATCTGGGGTCCCGCACTCTGTTGAGGGGGCTTGGGCTCGGTTAGTCCTGCTTCCTGGGAGTCCCGAGGATTCTCCTGGAGCTCTTGGCCAGCTTAAAAGCAGCTCACACGAATGGTGTTCCTCTCCCTGGCTATTCGGTTTCCAGCAGCAACTCTGTGAAAATGCAACCAGCACCGAGAGGATGTCCAGCTGTCTTTCATTGGAGTTGATTGGTCCCTCCAACTCAAGGGGAGAAGTCGTCCTTGCTGGGGCTTCTCTGTCGATACGAATTTGGAGTTTCAGCACAGCAGCAGGGCTTCACCGGGCAAACCAACAGTCCAGGAAATGCAGTAGGCATCCTCTTCAAGTTCTTCTTCGGTTCCTTCGTCCAGACTCTGCCCTCCAAGCCAAAAAGTCTCGGCTTTTATGCAGGTTTCTCCCATTCATTACAGCCTAGCTGTCAGTCAACCAGCAGGGTGGCTATCCTTGCCGGACCGTCAGCCGGCCAATCACCACAGAGTGCATTTGGGTCTCCTAGGAGACAAAGCACAGGGAGTTTCGGGCACCTCCCTCACTTCCTGCCCCACCAGACACCCTGGAGCCAGAGGCGGGCTTCACTCGTCAATCCCGCCAAAGGCAAAGTGAACAAAGAAACCAAACCTGAAAACACCATGGTAGTTAAAAGTAAACCACTGCCACCAGCCGTTCAGTGAGGAAAGGGTAACATAAAAATGTTACATGAGAAGCTAGACACAGGGTATACTAAGTAACCCCTCCAGCACCCTATTGTAAGATATTGTGTTCAGGGTCTAGAAAGTTACAATTGTAAGTAAAGTCAATTTCATTTTACTGCTCTTGGAAACAGTAGTTTATCCAAGGAAATGTATTTAAACATTTGGGAAATCTGAAAGACTTCCCTGTGCCATTGCACTGAAGGCGCTGTGTGACACAATGTAAAAGATGCCTATTGAGTTTGTCAGACTCCACAACCAAAAGAAACATAGTTCAAAATCACATTAAAAATACATGAGAGAGTGGGGGGAAAAAAGGTCTAACTCTCTCCAGGTCAAAAAAATCAAGTCCTCAAAATCCAGCAACATTGCTGGTTGTCTCTAAGGTGGAGGGAATTAGCAAATTTCTGAGAATTCTCCCTAACAATGCCTTTCAACCCTGCCATTGCAGACCCTTTAGCCTCCTTACAGCAGCACCCTTGTACCATTCCACCTGTGAAAGCCAATTTCACAGGGACGTATAGGCTGGCAAGAGGAGATCCTTCTTTCCTCACCACACATCCCTCCCCGGAGGGGTTTGTGATTTAGGCTGCCACTGTTTCCACTAGACCCACGGCATGCACCTCAAATTTGCCTTCGGACAGAGTATATTTTGCCCACCCGTGTCTCCTGCATCCCAGCCTCCCTTCCACCCTTTGTCCGTCCTTCCCGCCCACCCCCCTGATTGGCTCATAGGCCCTGGTGTGCTGTGGTCGTTTGTTCGCTGCTCACTGTTCGCTGCTCACCGCCCTTGCCATTTCCAACTTGGCTGAGCGGGTGAGAGCAGCGCCAGAATAGTGATATTTTACTGCCTTCCTGGGCCTGGGTCAGGTACTGTTTACTTGTTCAGTGACCTGTGTGTGCCTTTAAATTGTATATTTTGCCCACCCGTGTCTCCTGCATCCCGGCCTCCCTTCCGCCCTTTGTCCCTCCTTCCCGCCCGCTGTCCACAACGCCCACCCCCCCTGATTGGCCCTCTCTTATCTCTGACCCACCCTGGGCAGCCTCTGCCCGGCAGGCCCACTGCTAAGGGCCCCTAGGCAAAGGGCAGCTCCTACATAGGCGGCTCCCTGTAAGTGTCCGCAGGTGTCCACAGGGGACGCCTGCTGCCTGATACCTTTCTTCTGACTGCCCTGCCTACCCCACTTATAGGCGGCTCCCCCTGTTGTCTGTCTCAGTACCGTAAAACAATTTCCACTTGTAAATCAGGCCGTCTCTCTCTTTCAAGACTCTCAAACTTAGTTGTGTCTCTCCTGTCTCAGAATTTGCATTTTGTGAGCTCCTTAACCTACTTGTCGTCATCTTGTCCTATTGTTCTACTTACCTGCCTCTATCTGTCTTGTCTACCTACCCTAGTGTTTCCCCCTCTTCCTTCCACCCCCTCCTCTCCCACCTACTCTATGGTGCTCTCTGTCTCTCCTATCTTTTCAAACTGCTTCTCTATTGACTATCCTGCTCTCCCCACTAAATCTGTTAGGAAGAAGTTTAAAACGGACATCCTGGTGTCCAACCTAGGCCTCCCTATCACTGACACCCACACCAGTGCCACCTCCAAGGAAACTCTCACAGACTTCCTCTTTGTTGTTCCTTCACCAGACCTATGGACCCTTCATATGGTCTGTGCTCTCTCCTTTCTCTTCTCTCATTAATGGTGGCACCCGTTGGGACGCCCTCCTGCCCCCCTTCCATTCCTCTAAGGTCATCATTAATGTTTACTCTAATGGGACTGTCTTGGTCCAAGGCCCTTGGGCCAACCTTCACCTCTTTGATAGACGCTTCCCGCTCCTCAACTTTCTTTCTTCTCCTGTTGTCCCCTCGCCCCTTTCCTTGACCACCTCGCCTCCCCCTTCTGCCTCCTTCCTGGCTACCTTGCCTTCTCCTTCCCTCTCTGCCCCCTCTCGGCTTCCTCTACACCTCCAAAGGGCATACCTCAAACCTGTACCCTCTCTGGAAGTCCTTCAAGGATGGCAACCTTCTCCATATTGTCACCCTAAACTCTCGCTCTGCTGTCAAACACTCCTCTGATATCTGCCGCCTTCTGGAACAACTCGACCTTGATGTCCTCGGTCTCACCGAGACATGGTTCACGGCCAGCTCTGTCACAAGCTTTGACACACTCCTTCCTGATGGCTACAAGATCCTCTCCTCGCCCAGGTACAACCGCTCTGGTGGGGGTGTAGCCCTGATCTTCCACGAATGAATTCCTGCCTCCGTCACTCCTACGCAGACCTACGCCCCTTTTGAACGCCTCGTCTGTAGGCTCTCTCTCTCCCCTAGCCATTCCCTTACTGTGGCTACTATCTGTCGGCCACCTGGTCAGATCACCTCCTTCCTCTGAGTGGGCAGACCTCTCCTCCTCACTCCTGGCCTCAACCACTCAACTCCTCCTTCTTGGAGACTTCAACATCCACCTGGATGCCTCCTGTCCTCCCTCTGGGCTCTTTCGCGACCTCTGTGACTCTCTCTCACTCACTATTCTCCCCTCCGGCCCAACTCAAACTGCAGGGCACACTCTCGATGCTCTGATCTCTTCAGACCTTCCCCTCTCTGTTCCTCTCTCCACTCCTCTCTCTTGGAGTGATCACTGTCTCCTCTCCTCCCACCTCACCCTCCCTACTCCTCAGGCCAAGCCACTTCCATCACTGCCACCCACCTTCTCGGTCATCCGAACCATGAACCGTGTATTATTTGAGGCTTTCGCTGCCACCTTCTCACCCCCCCAATCCCCTTTGGCTTACTCTCACCCTGACACAGCCCTCTCCATGCTCCACTCCACTATCTCTGATACTCCTGATATCCTTGCCCCTGTCATGAGAATCCGCCTGAAGCCCAAAGCCAAGTGCAACTCCTGGTACGACTCAGACCTAGTCACCCTAAAACGCAAGTGCAGATTGGCGGAGAGAAAATGGCGTGCTTCAGGTACATCCTCGGACAAACTGGCCTGCCGCCTGCTGCAAAGGCAATACCGGCTCTCTGTCCTCACCAAGAAGAGAGCTCATATTCAAGCCCACGTCTCGGCGGTATCGAACAGCTCGGCTGAACTCTTTAAAATCTGCAAGGAACTGGCCAATCCCGCCGCAGTCTCTACCTCTGCTGTCCCTTCCCAGGCCCTTTGCACGGCACTGGCTTATCACTTCATGTCAAAAACTCAGGACATCCTGTCCTCACTCTCCTCCTATCCCCTCCCTCCCCCTGCTCGCTGCTCCTCATCTGGCCCTTCTACAGCCACCTCTCCTCCCTTCTTCTCTGCCTTTCCCCTGTTCTCTGCAGACAAGGTCTCTAGACAAGTCCGATCTATGAAAGTCTCTTCGAAACAGGTTCACCCCTGTTCCTCCAAAATTATCAAGGACCACATAGACTAGCTGGCTCCTGCCCTGGCTGATTTCTGCAATCACTCCTTCGTCACTGGAGTCTTCCCATCCCCCCTGAAGCACTCCCTTGTGCACCCTCTTCTTAAGAAACCCTCTGCCGACCCCTCCTGCCCAGCTAACTTTCGCCCTATCTCCATCACTCCCTTCCTGGGTAAGCCCCTGGAGAAACTGGCCCTCTCCCAGCTTAATCTCCATACTGTATCTGTTGGCTGTCTTCATGATCATCAGTCTGGCTTCAGAGCTGCCAGAAGCACAGAAACTGCTCTCCTGAACATCCGTGAAGACCTGCTCTCCAACCTTGACTCTAACACTCCCTATGTCTTCATCCTGCTTGATCTTTCTTCTGCCTTTGACACTGTCAACCTTGCCATCCTGCTCAACTGTCTCCGTGATAACCTGGGTATCACTGGTCAGGCTCTGGTGTGGCTGACTTCTTTCCTCTCGGACCGACCCTCCCAGGTCCAACTTGGGTCCTTCCTCTACCTGTGGTGTCCCCCAAGGGTCTAACCTCTCTCCCTGGCTGTTCAACCAATACCTGGCACTCCTTGCCCACCACATCTCCGCTCTCTGCCCCAACTTTCAGTGCTATGCGGACGACACCCAGCTCATTTTCAGGCTACCCTCGGCCTCCTCCTCTTTCCCTCATCTCTGACTGTCTGTCTATCCAGGAGAGGTGTGCCTCCAGTGACCTCTGCCCTAATGCCAGTAAGACTGAGATTCTCCTCATCGGCACATCCGTTCCCTCCTTTCCTGTAGTTCTCTGGCCGGCCTCTCTTGGTCCTCTTCCTGCTCCCACTTGCAAGGCTAAAAACCTCAGAGTCATCTTCGACTCCACACTCTCCTTCTCTCCTCACATCTGAGGTCTCTAAGAAGTCAAACTACCAACTGCACCTCCTCAGAGGTATTCTTCCCTTCCTCTCTTTCCCCCAGAAGCTTGCTGTCTCCAGAGCTCTGGTTCTCTCTAGGCTGGACTATTGCAACAGCCTCTTTCTAAATCTGCCTGCTTCTACTCTCCGCCCTCTGCAACTCATCCAGAATAGGACTGTGAGACTTGTCCTTGGCCTCAAGCCCAGGGACCGTATCTCTCCAGGACTGAAATCTCTGCACTGGCTCCCAGTGGCTGCGAGGATTAAGTTTAAAACCCTCTGCATCGTCCACAAGGCCTTCTGGGGTCTGGGGCCTCAATACCTTCAACTCTTTCTTCCTAAATATCTTCCCTCTCGAGCTCTTCGCTCATCCATCTCCAACTCCCTCAGGGTTAGTCGCTTCACCAAGCAGCGAGTTGGTGGTAGATCTCTTTCTTCGGCTGGTGCCTCCCTCTGGAACAGCCTCAATGCCTCCCTTAAACTTGAGGAGAACCATCTCCGGTTCCGGAAGCACCCCAAAACCTTTCTATTTGCTTCTGCCTTTTCTCCTCCTCTCCTATGCTGACCTCCTGGCTGTAACCGGAACTGCACTGGCTACCTGGACACCCTCTGATCTTGGGCCCAGGTACCTCCACCGACAGCGTCACACCTGCACTGCCACCTGGCAACCCCCGCACTTGGGGACTGTTTCTGTATCCCTACAGTCCCTCTCCGAGCCCTTGACACCTGATGTCTGCACTTACCTGTGCACTTACCCTCGCACTTGCCGGCCGTTTACTTTACTTATTGTTATTACCTATTCCCATGTACTGCACTGTCCCTTCCCCCTTCCCTCGCACTTGCGTGATCTGAATGACACCTGACCTAGTAGGATCGTTGTCCGTCCTCCCTCTGTTCCCCTCCCTGGCCTTGCCGCACCTTGAAACACTTGTGTATAGGCGTGTTATGTATGCCGTATATCATATCATATCAGAAGGGGAAAAATGTGACGCATTGGACAGAACGGTCTTCACTTCTGGTAACATGGTGCTCAAGGACACTGATGTGGCGTGTGGTTTCGCCAAATATTCATTTGGCTTATGGAACGCAGTAGAACAGGCTGCTGAGTGCGCCACTGAGGGTGCCATGCGGGACAGCTTTTTACAGCTGGTGGAGAATGGGAAGGAGGTAACCAAACTGTCGTTGCATATGGGCCTGGACGTAGCAAATTGTGTGGCAGAGCAATGGGTTCAGCAGTTGTGTTGCGACTCCAAGCATATCTTAAAACTTCTGGCTTCTCCCTAAATGTCCAAAACAGGTTGCTGGCCATGCCTTCTGAAGGTGACATGCTTTCTGGGCAGAAAGCAGACGAATCCTTGGATAAATCCAAGGAGTCGAAATTGGCTGCTGAATCTTTGGGCCTAGCGGCGTAGCCGCCCAAACCTGCCTTCAGCTTTGCCTCCAGGGGCAGAGGCTATAGACGTTATGTTCCCTATAGCAGGAAGGCACAGCTCTTGCAAGCCAGGCAAGGGCAGAGGCAGTTCTCGCCTCCCAGAAGGGGTAGAGGTGCCTCCAGAGGCCAACAAGCAGCGGTACGGTCACCCTCTAAGACGATTAGATTTTCCCCTCCCACTGTGCACTGGTTGGTGGACGGTTGGCAGGGCATTGGCCCCAGTGGCAGGAAATAACCTCTGATGCCTGGGCCCTGCAGTTGATTCGATGGGGTTGTTGTCTGCCTTTCCTAAAGAGGCCTCCAGACAGTCCTCCACCTCCCCTGATCCAACTGGGTCAGGAGCTCCAGGAAGACCTGAGAGCCCTGTTGTTGATGGGTGCCGTGGAAGAGGTACCTCCCAGTCAGAGAGTGTCGAGTTGGTTTACTGTTTCTTCTTGGTGCCCAAGAAGGGAGGGGGTCTCCGTCCCATCCTGGACCTCAGGGCCTTGAACAAGTTCTTGTGGAATGGCAAATTCAGGCTGCTGACATCGAGCGAGATTCTCCACGCTCTCGAACTCTAGGAGTAGCTGATGGCCATAGACCTACAGGACACTTATTTCCATGTGCCGATATACCAAAAGCACAGGAAGTTCCTAAGGTTCCTCATTGGCGACAAGCACTATCAATTCAAAGTGCTTCCCCTTGGGTTGACCTGCGCACCGAGGGTCTCATCTGGAAGATATCTGCCTACTACTGCACAGGCTGTGCTTCTGCTTCAACTTGAAGTCCCATCTGAAGCCAGTCCAGTAGCTCCAATTAATTGGAGCAGTCCTAGACACCCGTGTTGGGAAGGCTTTTCCTCCCAAGGAGAGAGTCTGCAACATCATCCAGGTGGTATGGTTGTTTCAGAACCCTGCCACTCTTCCAGCGGCTTCTTTCCTCCGCCTATTGGGTCTGATTGCCTCCTATTTTTCTAGTGCCATAGGCCAGGCTCCATATGCAATCCCTTCAATGGCTCCTGAGGGACCAGTGGTCTCAGTACCTGGGGGCACCCACGGATCGCCTTTCGGTGTCCAGCCAGGTAGTGCGTGGACTGTGCTGGTGGAACACGTGCAGCAATCTGTTGGCAGGGAACCCATCTGGCCACCTTGACCCCCAGTCCTGAGTGGTCACAGATGTGTCCCTGAAGGGTTGGGGCGCCCACTGCGAGGAATTGCAGGTGAGCTGCCTTTGGTCTCCATCAAAAGCCTAGTGGCATATCAGCAGGCTGGAGTCGGGGGCTATCAGGTTAGCCCTGAGGGCCTTTGCACCATTTGTTAGAGGGAAGCATGTCCTAATCCTAACAGACAACAAAGTGGCGTGCACCCTCACCCACTCTGCACAAAGGCAATTCAGCTGTGGTTCTGCTTGAGAGAGAAACTGGATCTCAGTCTCGGCAGTTCATCTGGTGGGGACAGAGAACACCTTGGCGGATGCTCTGAGCAGGCAGAGCACAGTCTCACACGAGTGGGAGGTGTGCCAGGAAGTCCAAGAAGAGGTCTTCACTCTCTGGGGTACCCTGTTCACCACGGAGTCCAACAGGAAGTGCAAACAGTTTTGCTCAAGGGAATTACCAGGGGACGGCTTTCTGGTGGATTGGACCTTCCTTCTCCACTATGCCGTCCCTTCGATTCCCGTCATTCCTTGGTTTCTCAGGAGGTTGAAGAGATTTTGAGCATCCATGGTCCTGATCGCCGCGATGCAGGTAAGTTACTTATTCCTTCCCTCACACACACTCTAGTTCTCCCTTTCACTGATGTTATGCCTCCTTAATTTCTTTTCTTCTCCTACTCTCCCAGCTTCTCTTCTTACTGTCTACTCGCTCCGGTCCCCCTTCCCTCTTTTCTTTGTCTCCCACACACCTCTTCTCGCTCTTCTTTCACTTCTTTCCACCTCTGTCCCATTGATCTTCTTGTGCTCTAGCACCTTGTAGCGTCTCAGTACTAAAATAAAATGTCTCCGACCAATTACCCGGAGAGACTCAAAGAAGATGGTAAAATACTGCTTTTATCTTAATGAAGGAAAGCGGGGTTAATCGTTATTCATCAAATTGATTCATGCAGGATCACAATGGCTTCTTGATTATACTTAGTTTATATAATGCTAGATGCGTCATCTATGACGTCATCCTAATTGGCACATTACAAAAACATATAGAGGGTTGGGATTGGATTATGGGAACATTTCCACATATAGAACACATGAGTATTAGTTTCTCATTGGCGGTCCCTTGTCTGCAGGACACGCCCTGAGCTACATCTAATTGCGTAGAATACTGATTACAGAAAAGAATATGACAGCTGAATAATACTTAAAGCATTGTATGTAAAAGTGCATGGCAGGCTTTTCTGATTGGGTGGCAACCCAAATCCAACCTTTGACATTCGGCTCACTAGCAGCACGTTTATAGAAATAAAACTTGGGTGCTTGAAGATGCGTCAGCTCTTCCGTTGTTTTTCCAATTAGTCTACCCTCTCATCGGTAGGCCTCATGCCAGTGTCCTCTCTTTGAAGACTGACTTTGCCAGTCTCCACTGTCCTGGAACATTCAAGGGATTGTAGGCACACCATTATTTTAGTTTCAAGCCTAATGAATAGCCCTGTTCGCGAGCTCTTAATCGCGTGTTGAGACCACAAATGAGTCTATTTCGACAGTGTATTTAACACTATTTGATTCAATTATACGAGATGCAGTTGCTTATCTTGGCCTTTAGAGACTTGCTCACTCTACCCCATAGAAACTTTATACTCTATTAATTGTCTAATACTTGGCATCTGTAAATGTTCTTATTCATTCTAATCTTGAGAAATATGTCCTTCGCACATGGTCTGCTCGTTAGACTGCCTTCGTACTTTGCCTTCATTTCTCGAAATAGCATCCTTGGTCTCAGGCCAATGTACTTGGTTATTTTTCAAGGGAAAAACAGACTCTTCATCGTCTTTTCACTTCATGATCATGGACTCATATTTTGAGCTAGCTGGGTTGATTGACCTAAACCGCTGGCCATCTTCTTCTAATGGTCGACCTAAACGTTGAATATATGCAAGCTTCTATGTATTCTTTCTACCTTGTGTTACGGTGTATTTACAGTTATTGATCAGTGAGTCACTTCATTCTTCTTTGTGTTCATGATTACTGTAACATTAGGTACATGTTTCACGTAGTGTTCTAGTTATATCGTCATCTGTAAGTATTTTCATATCGTTTCAGCATAGGTTCTTATATCTTCTTTATGACATTCTTTTTTCAATGTATTTAAATTATTTTTATTACTATTTTCCAATATCAAACAAAACAAAACCCCTCCCCGCCCTTCCCTTTCCATCTCCTTTCCCTCAACCCCTATCCCTCAAGCTGCTTCACTTTCAACATACAAGATTGTACAATGAAGTCCTTGATTTTATCAGTTGTTTAGAGGCCCACAATCTGAATTTTCAGCCGACATATTTGAATCCGGTAATCATCCCTCAGATATCCCAACAATACACCCCAGTCTGTCCTGAATTTTTTGTTACCCCCTGTAGATTATAGGTGACCCATTCCATAGCCAAACTTTATGCCAAATTTTATTTAGCCATTAATGGTCGTAGGGGCTACCTCCTTCTTCCAATTCTGGGCAATCACAAGTAATGCCGCCAATGTCAAAACCACACATGCCTTAAAGCGTGGACTTCCTTGTGGGGTCATATCTTTCGTCCAAAGGCCCAAAAGACATTCCCCTAACCCCATGGGTGCATCTATCCCTACCACCTCCTTCATTGTCAAGCACACTTGACCCCAAAATGATTTCAAGGCCGGACAAGACCACCAAATGTGGAGCGAGTCCCCCCCGCAGTTTACCACATCATCCCATACCTCTGCCACAAGTGCAGTAATATGTGATGCCCTCATACTAGGAGGCCGATCCGCCTTTGATGACCATAAAACTACATCTAGTGGAATCCCACCACTCCCCTATCCATGGAACACCAGAATTTGCGATTGCCCCCCAATAGATATTGTTTCAGCGCCCTCAATTGGGCCACTGAATAGTACTGTCTAAAATCGGGACCGACCATTCCTCCCCTATTCCTCCGATCCATTAGGGTTCACAGGGCCACCAGCTGTCTTTTATTATGCCATATTAATGCAGGTAAATGGCGGTTATGTGACTTCAAGAATTTTCCGTGTAGGGATACCGGCAGGGCATGAAAGTAGTAAAGAAAGCGTGAGAGGGTCACCATTTTAATCGAGGCCATCCACCCCATCCACAATGCGTGTAGAGGGTTCCAATGTCACAGGTCTGTTTTAAGGGTGCTGAGTAACCAGTGATGGTTTGCCCCGTACAACGTTGCCATTGACTTTGTAATGTGAATCCTCAAGTATTTAATTTTCTCTTCGGCCCACTGAAATTGGGTGCATCTCTGTATCTCCCTTACCGTTTCCTCGATAGTGTGAGATTTAATATCTGATTTATTTGTATTCATTTTTAAACCCGACACTCTACCAAACAATTCCAACTCTGAGGCTATCGCCCTTAGGGACTCCACCGGGTCCGAAAGAGCCAACAGAATATCATCGGCAAATGCCATTGTTTTATGTTCACGCCCCCCCAAAATGAATACCTTTGACCCCCGGTGCTTCTGGTAGACGTTGCAGAAGGGGTTACAGAAGGATTACATAGAGCAGGGGAGATAACGGACACCCCTGTTTGGTCCCCCTCTCCAATCTGAAGGGGCTAGAGAACTGTCCATTAATAGACGGGCACAGAGTAGGGGTTTGATAACTGGCTTGTATTCTCCAAAGGTAACGTTCCCCGAACCCCATACTTATCATAGTCCGAAAGAAAAACGACCGTTCCACCGGGTCGAATGCCTTTTCGCCATCTAAAGAGAGGAGAACCTCTGGGATCCTGTCATGATCTCTGCTTCCAAAAGGTCAGGGTTTTCCCAACTCCCTTGGAAGCAGATCCATAACCCAGGTTCCGAATGCCAACCAGTCCCAATTGGGACCTTTTGGACCCAGTCCTGGCGCCAGTGGCACCAGGCTCATAAATATGCCCAGTCCCAGCGCTGGAAGCGCCGGGCTCATAATGCTTGGGTGGACTTACCTTCAGCAGACCATGCTGCTTACTTGCCTGCCAGTTGAGCCTCTGATCCTCTTCTGTTTGGAACTACTTTTCCTGTTGGGTGGGGCTGGAGCCACTCCCTAGATTCAGAACACTGGAACTCTTCTGGAAGGCAGGAACTCTTTTCTTACCAGGAACTCTTTTCTTACTTAGGCGTGGCTGTGGAAGGAGACACCTAAGCACTACAGGAGGCTATTTAAACCACACCCGGTGGATGAATCTTGCTTTGCGTTATTCTGCAACCTCTGCAGCAGAACGCTCATCGTGTCTTCTGCATCCGGTCCAGGGCCTAAGGAAAAAGGCTTACCATCCTGAATCCAGTCTTCAGCAACACCTATAAAGACAAGAAAGAACAGGTTAGCATTCCGGCATCTGAAAGGCAAAGGCTTACCATCCTGAATCCAGTCTTCAGCAACACCTATAAAGACAAGAAAGAACAGGTTAGCATTCCGGCATCTGAAAGGCAAAGGCTTACCTACTCTTCGTGCGCTCCGGAGGTCTTCACACTGCATTCCGGCATCTGAAAGACAAAACAAGGTGCGTTTAAAGACATTGGGGAACTTTAATACTCACGTGCCATTACTCCTTTCCACATCTAATCCAGTGGGTATTCCGGCACCCTGCAGCCGCTCCGAACTCGTACCTGCAAAATAAAAAGACAGTTAGAGCGCATAGTGAAGCAGGCAACAAGCGCTTACTTACGTGCTTCCAGGCGCTTCTATTCATCACACGGGCTCCATCTTCAACTCACTTCAGCCCGTCATCCGCCATCGCCGGAACCCTGCAAAACAAGAGACATCATTACTAAAGACTTTAAAGACATTTGAATGACTCGAAACTTACCGTTCGTGCAGTAAACGACAGACAGCAGTCCTCTGAAGTCAAGAGGCCTGCGCTACCTATCCAGTGAAGAAACTGGTTACAGCACCCTGCCCCGAGGCAGATGGAGAGCTCGGCATTCACTTACCTAAGGTGAGAGCGTTAACCTTTGGGGGTCTACAGGAGAGGAGAAGAGGAAAGAGATAGGGACACCCCAATAACCCCAGTTCATTAACCCCATATTTTCTATCTGCAGACATCTTACTCTACACGTCAGGCATACAGTGCACAGAGGTCCAGCCCAAAGAGCCAACCAGGTGCTACACATCACCTTTGAAGATACGGTAGTCGCCCAGTCAAGACCGGCGCCTCTGCGAGAATCAGGTGAGCGTTACAGATCCCATGCCTTTTGACCTCTTCTATGTAGTGACACACCCTTCTTGTATTATCAAAAGTTTGGTGTTGCTGAATGAATCTTGCCAGAGCAGGGCATGTGAAGGTTTGGAGTCTATTTTTTGCAGTCGAGAAGACAAAATATTGGTTTATATTATGTTAATTGGCACTATTGGGCGATGTTACCCGCACTGTGTCGGGTCTTTACCCGGTTTCGGGAATAACACCAGTTTGGCCTGATTCATCGAGGCTGTGATGTGCCCAGTTCTTTCAAAGGAGTTTTATAGTTGTGTTAAATGGGGGATAAGGGTTTTCCGATATTTTATATAGAAGACGGCCTTGAAGCCATTGGGGCCCGTAGTCTTGTTCAAGGGGAGTTTTCCAATGGCCACACTAACTTCCTCATCCGTGACATCCTTCTCTAGATCTACGCTCTCTTCCCTCAACATCGGAAGATTTACAGCTTCCAAATAAGTGTTCTGCGGGTTGTCCCGAGGCTAATCTGAAGAATACAAAGCCCCATAGAAGCGTGCAAAGCAACCTATGATTCCCTCCGTGGCTACCACGTCCTCCCTTTGCCCCTCCCTAATTCTTACGATAGTTTGGACTTTCCCCCTCTGTCTCAATTGTCGCACTTGTAGCCTCCCTGCTCTGTTTCCCTTCAGATAATAATACTATTTAGCTCTGAGAAGGGTCCTCTCCGTCTTTCTTGCTGTATAGGTTTTCATTGTGTACCTCGTTGGATAGTTACTCATCTTCGGCATGATATCCTTAAATTGTGCCTCTAAGTCCACCTCTAGCTGCCGGCTCTGCTTTTCCCTCAAGTCCTTACATGCTATCAATTCCCCCCTCATTACCGCTTTGAAGGTGTTCCACCAGTGCTCCAGATAAGATTTTGAGGTGGGAGTATTTTACGCACGATTTTTCAAATTAGAGCATAAATGCAATTTCAAGAGAGTAAAAATTAGTTTTCTCCTCTGCAAGAGAGTAAAACGTATCCAACATACACCCAATGCATACGTAAAATCAGACCTGTAGCCCAAAAGAGTTGTAGATCCAAGTTGTCTGGCTTGGCTTTAACCATTTTATTACACTTGTGAAAAATATTCTGCCATAAAATAACTTGTAAGTACCTGGTACTTGCACAGCTTCATTTTCAAAATTCTAGAGCCTAGAAACTCTGTTAAGAACTACTATAGAGTGAGACTGATGTATTGTCTGCAGAGGGAGTGTGAGTAAGCAATTGTTGGCATATGATTTACTTACAGGAACTTGCACACTGTCAGGGTAATTCATAGAAATTCGCACAAAAGTGGCGCACGCGGCTGGCTCACAGCGTGCCCGTGCGAATGTCTGTGCCAACCCTGGACCAGTTCACAGGGCTGGGTAACAGCAAACGCCAAGCGGGGAACGTGTATTTCAGTGTTTCGCGGGAAGTTCCGCACACGATTGCCCTGTGTACGTGTGCATCAGGGGTGCGTGGGAAGTAACACACGTAAAAGCAGCAGGGTACGTGTATTCCAGGGGTGCGCGGGAAGTATCACACGCAAAAGCAGCAGGGTACGTGTATTTCATGGGTGCGCGGGAAGTATCACACGCAAAAGCAGCAGGGTACGTGTATTTCAGGGGTGCGCGGGAAGTATCACACACAAAAGCAGCAGGGTACGTGTATCTCAGGGGTGTGCGGGAAGTATCACACGCGATTCCATCAGGGTACATGTATTCCAGTGGTGCGCGGGAAGTATCACACGCAAAAACAGCAGGGTATGTGTATTCCAGGGGTGCACGGGAAGTATCACACGCAAAAGCAGCAGGGTACGTGTATCTCAGTGGTGCGCGGGAAGTATCACACGCGATTCCATCAGGGTACGTGTATTCCAGGGGTGCGCGGGAAGCATCACACGCAAAAACAGCAGGGTATGTGTATTTCAGGGGTGCGCGGGAAGTATCACACGCAAAAACAGCAGGGTACGTGTATTTCAGGGGTGCGCGGGAAGTATCACATGCGATCCCATCAGGGTACGTGTATTCCAGGGGTGCGCGGGAAGTATCACATTCAAAAACAGCAGGGTACGTGTATTCCAGGGGTGCACGGGAAGTATCACACGCGATTCCATCAGGGTACTTGTATTACAGGGGTGCGCGGGGAGCACCACACGTGAATTGCACGTGTGGGTCCTCCCAGGTGTTCCCTCTACACCCTCCACGGCCCCTGCAGGTGGCCCACACCACAGGGGCCTACCCTGCACATGTCCTGCAGGCACCCCATCCACCATGGCCATGCCCCCCAGCCAACCCACATGTAACCTTGCACTACTGCCCACCAACGCATGTCCCCCTGCACCCCCAGCCACCAGGGGCACCCTCCACCAGGCCCCCACGCATGTCTCCCATCACCTCCACCCACCAGCAGTGCAGGGGCAGCCTCCACTAGGCCCCCACTCATGTCCAACTCATGTCTCCCTGCATCTCCACCCCCCAGCCACCAGGGGCAGCCTCCACCAGGCCCCCACTCATGTCTACCACCACCGACACCCCCCAGCAGTGCAGGGGCAGCCTCCACCAGGCCCCCACCCATGTCTCCCATCACCCCCACCCACCAGCCACCAGGGGCAGCCTCCACCAGGCCCCCACTCATGTCCAACTCATGTCTCCCTGCACCCCCACCCCCCAGCCACCAGGGGCAGCCTCCACCAGGCCCCCACCCATGTCTCCCATCACCCCCACCCCCAGCAGTGCAGGGGCAGCCTCCACCAGGCCCCCACTCATGTCTCCCATCACCCCCAGCCCCCAGGGGCAGCCTCCACCAGGCCCCCACTCATGTCTCCCATCACCCCCACCCGCCAGCAGTGCAGGGGCAGCCTCCACCAGGCCCCCACTCATGTCTCCCATCACCCCCACCCCCCAGCAGTGCAGGGGCAGCCTCCACCAGGCCCCCACCCATGTCTACCACCACCGCCACCCCCCAGCAGTGCAGGGGCAGCCTCCACCAGACCCCCACTCATGTCTCCCATCATCCCCACCCCCCAGCCACCAGGGGCAGCCTCCACCAGGCCCCCACTCATGTCCCCTATTACCCCCACTCCCCGGCAGTGCAGGGGCAGCCTCCACCAGGCCCCCACTCATGTCCAACTCATGTCTCCCTGCACCCCCACCCCCCAGCCACCAGGGGAAGCCTCCACCAGGCCCCCACTCATGTCCAACTCATGTCTCCCTGCACCTCCACCCCCCAGCCACCAGGGGCAGCCTCCACCAGGCCCCCACTCATGTCCCCTATCATCCCCACCCCCCAGCCACCAGGGGCAGCCTCCACCAGGCCCCCACCCATGTCTACTACCACCCCCACCCCCCAGCAGTGCAGGGGCAGCCTCCACCAGGCCCCCACCCATGTCTACCACCACCCCCACACCCCAGCCACCAGGGGCAGCCTCCACGAGGCCCCCACCCATGTCTACCACCACCGCCACCCCCCAGCAGTGCAGAGGCAGCCTCCACCAGGCCCCCACTCATGTCTCCCATCACCCCCAGCCACCAGGGGCAGCCTCCACCAGGCCCCCACTCATGTCCCCTATCACCGCCAACCCCAGCAGTGCAGGGGCAGCCTCCACCAGGCCCCCACCCATGTCTACCACCACCCCCACCCCCCAGCAGTGCAGGGGCAGCCTCCACCAGGCCCCCACCCATGTCTACCACCACCCCCACACCCCAGCCACCAGGGGCAGCCTCCACGAGGCCCCCACCCATGTCTACCACCACCGCCACCCCCCAGCAGTGCAGAGGCAGCCTCCACCAGGCCCCCACTCATGTCTCCCATCACCCCCATCCACCAGGGGCAGCCTCCACCAGGCCCCCACTCATGTCCCCTATCACCGCCACCCCCCAGCAGTGCAGGGGCAGCCTCCACCAGGCCCCCACTCATGTCTCCCATCACCCCCACCCCCTAGCAGTGCAGGGGCAGCCTCCACCAGGCCCCCACTCATGTCCAACTCATGTCTCACTGCACCTCCACCCCCCAGCCACCAGGGGCAGCCTCCACCAGGCCCCCACTCATGTCCAACTCATGTCTCCCTGCACCTCCACCCCCCAGCCACCAGGGGCAGCCTCCACCAGGCCTCCACTCATGTCCCCTATCACCCCCACCCCCCAGCCACCAGGGGCAGCCTCCACCAGGCCCCCACTCATGTCCCCTATCACCGTCACCCCCCAGCAGTGCAGGGGCAGCCTCCACCAGGCCCCCACTCATGTCTCCCATCACCCCCACCCCCCAGCAGTGCAGGGGCAGCCTCCACCAGGCCCCCACTCATGTCTCCCTTCACCCCCAACCCCCAGCAGTGCAGGGGCAGCCTCCACCAGGCCCCCACTCATGTCTCCCATCACCCCCACCCCCAGCCACCAGGGGCAGCCTCCACCAGGCCCCCACCCATGTCCCCTATCACCGCCACCCCCCAGCAGTGCAGGGGCAGCCTCCACCAGGCCCCCACTCATGTCTCCCATCACCCCCACCCCCCAGGGGCAGCCTCCACCAGGCCCCCACTCATGCCCCCTATCACCCCCACCCCCCAGCCACCAGGGGCAGCCTCCACCAGGCCCCCATTCATGTCTACCACCACCGCCACCCCCCAGCAGTGCAGGGGCAGCCTCCACCAGGCCCCCACTCATGTCTCCCATCACCGCCACCCCCCAGCAGTGCAGGGGCAGCCTCCACCAGGCCCCCACTCATGTCTCCCATCACCCCCACCCCCCAGCCACCAGGGGCAGCCTCCACCAGGCCCCCACTCATGTCCCCTATTATCCCCACCCGCCAGCAGTGCAGGGGCAGCCTCCACCAGGCCCCCACTCATGTCCAACTCATGTCTCCCATCACCCCCACCCCCCAGCCACCAGGGGCAGCCTCCACCAGGCCCCCACTCATGTCCCCTATTATCCCCACCCGCCAGCAGTGCAGGGGCAGCCTCCACCAGGCCCCCACTCATGTCCAACTCATGTCTCCCTGCACCCCCACCCCCAGCCACCAGGGGCAGCCTCCACCAGGCCCCCACTCATGTCCAACTCATGTCTCCCTGCACCTCCACCCCCCAGCCACCAGGGGCAGCCTCCACCAGGCCCCCACTCATGTCCCCTATCACCCCCACCTCCCAGCCACCAGGGGCAGCCTCCACCAGGCCCCCACCCATGTCTACCACCACCGCCACCCCCCAGCAGTGCAGGGGCAGCCTCCACCAGTCCCCCACTCATGTCTCCCATCACCCCCACCCCCCAGCAGTGCAGGGGCAGCCTCCACCAGGCCACCACTCATGTCTCCCATCACCCCACCCCCCAGCAGTGCAGGGGTAGCCTCCACCAGGCCCCCACCCATGTCTACCACCACCGCCACCCCCCCAGCAGTGCAGGGGCAGCCTCCACCAGGCCCCCACTCATGTCCAACTCATGTCTCCCTGCACCTCCACCCCCCCAGCCACCAGGGGCAGCCTCCACCAGGCCCCCACCCATGTCTCCCATCACCCCCACCCTCCAGCAGTGCAGGGGCAGCCTCCACCAGGCCCCCACTCACGTCTCCCAGCCAACATGTCACCACAATGTAGATCCCTGGCCCTTATGGTCAGCCTCCAAATGGCAAACACCCACCCGAGTATTGCATCCGCCCACTTAGAAATTGCAAAAACATCACAGAAGCTCAATTGCAAGTTTTGAAATGAACACATGTCCCTCACATACACCCAATGGGTGTCAGTGAGTGTCAAAACCCATATCATGATATGCATGAAACCAATGAGATGATACTACACATTGAACTTTGAAGAAAAAAAATGTATTAAAAGCAACATAAATTGAATCAAAAATAAACAAACAATAATAGAAATTTAACAAAAAAAAAACAGCAGGCCCGTGAAAAAATGCTAAACCACAAATCATAATGTAAAGGAAAGGTGTCGAAAGTCACAAATAAAAATCGAAAACCATTGCTCCATGGCAAAATCATAATAAAAATTGAAAATCCAAAAGCCAACTATGTACAGATAACTATCCAGGGTCCATGATCCCAGCCGAAGAAATGAAACCTATCTAATAACACTACCTAAAAAAAATAACTATATACAAAAATGTGGCCCACTGTCCAAAAGGTCGAAAAATAAAGCCAAACTAAAGGAAACCTAACACTAACTATATAACTATTTACAAGGGCAGCGGGCTAGTCCGATGGCTCACTTCGGGATGTTCCGGGCCAGGGCATCATCAAACTCCTCCTCCATGGCCCCGAGGGTCCGCAGGGCCGTCCACATGTTCCCCCCCAAACTCCCTGCGGATTGCCTCGAGGCACTCGGCACGCCTCAGGGCCCTCTGCATGGAGTTCTCCGCCCTGACCATCGTGAGCCGTGCCTCTTCCGCCCGTTGCCGCTCCGCATCTGTGGCGTGGCTCAACCGCTGCCACACGAAAGACACTTCCCGTCCTGGGTCCTCCTGCCCTCCGGCCGATGCCTGCCCCTCCAATGTGGAAGGCCCCGAGCCATCATGGCTCCCACCACGTTGCTGCTGCTGCTGCTGCGCCTCTGCCCGTGCACTGCCTCCTGCTGCCTGCACATCCTCCGCTGGTTGGGGTGCAGTCGTTGATGTGGCCACCCCTGCTGGACGTCCGACTCCCGACTGTGGCAGGGATGCCTCCTCCACCAGCCTGGCCGCACCGTCAGAGGCAGCTCCACAGGGCACCCAGGTGACTGATGGGTGGGAAGATGGCACGGAGGACGACTGGCGCGTAGGGGGTTCAGTTGAGGAGGGGGTCGTAGCAAGCCCCATCAAACGGAGGAATCCGGCCTAGGTGACCTGTCCCAGTAGGCCGACGCGGTCAACGAGCCATTCGAGATGACGTGCAGTCTCCTCATGAAAAGACTGCAGGTCACTTCGCATGGCCCGTTGACGCAATGCCACACCAGTCAGGACAGGCTCAACCCGGACCCGGATAGCCACGTCCGAAGGCAGAGGAAGGCCAGTTGTCGTGAGCTCATCCCCTGCCTGAAAACGGGTCTGGACGTAGGCATCCCAGCTGGTGCAAGATGATGCAGTGACAGGATCAGGGACCGGATTGCACACAGGCACCTCCGCGGCGACCTGTGCTGCCTCCTGTCCCTGGTCCTGCACTGCACCACTAGCACCAGTGGAATCCCCACCTCCAGACCCCGTCTCTGTTGCTTGCACGGCCTCCTCCTCCACCAAACCCCCCACCAACCTGGATGACTCTGTGCCATCTTCCCCCGTTGGGCCCTGTGGGGTCCCAGCTGCCCCTTCTGCTGTCGAGGAGTCCAACTCCGACCTCTGCCTCTTGGACCTCCCCCCGGCAGCTGCGGCCTGGGAAGCGGCACCGGACTCCTCACTCCCCGACGAGATCACAACCTGGGAGGGGAGCCGGGCCTTGCGTCTCCGGCTGGCGGTGCGATTCCCGACGCTGTGCTCCACAGCACCTTCTCCACCCTCTTCATCAGTTGACGCTGCAGAGAGGGAGAAATTAAATACAGGCATCAGGGCACTGTACAATGGACACATACACACATGACAGTTGCACATGAGTGGCATTGGCAAACCTCAGACATGGCATCACAATCGGCAACACACATGTCATTTCAACTTGCACACATGAGCAGTACCACAGCCACATCCCAACTGCCAGCACCATCCATACACATACAAAAGCATGAGCAGGCAAAGGTGAGCCAGACATCACATGCAACATAGGGAGTGCACTACACATGCACGCACACCACCACACTTGCATGCATGTGTACACCTCAGCCAACTGTTGCAGTGTTCCGATGGGCATCCATGTCACATCTGCCAATCAGGCTTCCACATCCCGCTGTCACATGCATCCATGTTGCATCACTGTTGCACCCTTGTCAAATACACACACATGCACATGTACACAGTGCTGATACATGCAGCTGAAAACAACATACATGCGTGACATCACGAACATGCCCACTTACATACACATTCATCCAAACATGTGTGCCCACACAACTGCATTTGGCATGCAAGCATACACACACAAGCACCATCCATGTCTCACACATGACAGCTCTCGCATGTGTTAGCCTCACAGCCCTGTACACCCCCACCCATACTCGGCCCCATACAAACAGATGTGCCCCCGGCACACTACTGGCACATCACCACACGCACAGCTTACAATCATGATGCATGTACACTTACCGCTCGACTCCAGACGGGTCTGCCTCTCAAGGACTTGGACGTGGAGCGCTGGGGATATGCGTTCCAGGACCCTCATCTGATCTTCCGACAAGTGGCCCCGGCGCCCCTTAGCATCCGCTGCCTTCAAGAGGCGCCGGGCCTTGTTCAGGGTCCTGGACCTGAAGTCCTCTCAGCGCTTCTTGACATGTTGGAAGTCGCAGACTGCCACCCCCTCTGCGTTGATGGCAGTCACAATGTCCATCCAGATCCGAGTCCGTCCTTCCTTGTCGGCGCGCACACTTCCGTAGAGGGCATCATACTGCCCCAGGATTTGCTCCACCAGGACACCAACTTCCCTGGCACTGAAGCTGGTGCCCCTCTGCCTCTCTGGCTGGGGGATGTCAGTGGTGCCAGATGTTGCAGTGCCCGACATGACAACCCCAAAGGCAGGAGTGGGTGGGCAACTGGGTCCTGGGGCTGGGTTGTGGAGTGATGGAATCCCAGTCGGGAGTCTTCGGTTCCAGCAGGGGTGGTCACAGCAACCGCACCCATGGCTGATGTGCAGGCAGCAAATGGCAGGGCACGTGGGCAGCAGGCAGTCAGGCAGCAGCAGATGGCAGGTGGGAGCGTGCTCGGGGCTCTGGGGGGCAGTAATTCGGCCTTCTGGGCAGGAGCGTGGTCTTCCGTGTGCTTTCGCGTGGCCAGGCCCTTAGCACGTATGCACGTCATCACGCATATGCGATTTCATTGGACCAAAGGCCCTTAGCGCGTCCGTGACGTGACGCGCGCGGGTGTTTCCCTCATTACACGTGATGACAGAGCACACGTGGATTTCCACCAATCGCGTGTGGAACTTCCTGCGTACCCCAGAAATACACGTACCCAGGCCAATCGCGTAAAAGCTCACTTCCCTCCGATTACACGCAATGACACTCGGACGTGCAGTTTTACCACGTGTGCTCGCATATGCTATTTCATTGGCCCAAAGGTCACCATGCGCAGCTGCAGCTGTGACGTCACGCGCATGGCCGTAGAGAATGGCGCGTGTAAAAATGAAGAGATACACGTCCGAGTAATTGGTGGAAATCTCCTCATCGCGTATACGCGTCTGTGACGTGGGTATAAAAGGTACGTGTAGAACGCCATTTCCTTGTACGTGCTTTTCGTGGAGAGCGAGTGGGTGAATTCTGTACTTCTTGTCGGTTCACACGCAATTTACTTCACAGCGTTTCCAGTTCGTACTCCCTGTTACCTCTGACAGCTTTTTCTCTTTTCCTCTTTTTCCTGGGCCTGTTTCCTCAAACAGCGTTCCCTTCTACTGTTGTCCTGTCTCCTCAGACAGCGTACAATTCTTCTTTTGGCGGGGGTGTTGCCAACGCGCACACGCGCATATTTTTCACGCTTTTGTTCCTGGCAGACGGTGAGTCGCGCACGTATTTAACATCTGTGTTTGCCCCGTGTGTCGCGTACCCCTTCAGAGGTCATTCTAGGCTGCGTGTGACACGCATACGTTCATTCTTGTGTTTCTGGGTGCCACAGCGTAGTGCAGGTTTATTTTTCCATGCATGTGGTCTAGGAGGGGTTGCGTGCACCTTACTTTGCTTTTTTGGGGTGCCTGTGCGTTGCGTGACCCGTCATCTTTCCCCAGGGGTGACATACAGCCTTGCTAGAGCACTAGGGTACAATTACCATCTGGTACCCAACCCCTTTGACCCCCAATTGCCCAGGACAATAGTTCACATTGACTCCCATACGCACAATAACATCAGTGCCATGGCTGGGAGGTGACCAAGCCGTAAGGGTGGCAAAGGTGGCCAAGCCCCAAGTGTTGGCCGTGGTGGATCCAGTAGGGGACGTGGCCGTGACTTGCAGGGTGCCCCTAGCCCCCCATGTGTGGAGGAGCAGTCAGGGACACCCATGCCCCCCCCCGGTTGAGGTTACCGTGGCTGACACCATCCATGCTCAGCCCTTGTTGGACCAGCCCACTGTGGAACCAGACCTGGCACAGGGTGACTCCATGGCTGACTTCCAGGTCAGCAGGTCTAGGCCATGTGCGCCGGTGAACGTTGGTGTCATCAGGCCACGTGGATCAGGCGCAGCTAGGTCATCTGCTGCCCCGCGTAGGCAGGCTGGGGAGGCTGCAGGGGCAGCTGCGGCTCCATCCACCCCACTTCTCACACACCCATCCAGGACAGTGTCGGTCCAAGTCCATCATGCTGACATTCCCCCTGACACCATCACACTTGAGCTAATGCCTGCACCAACTCCCATGCTGAGTGTGCAATCCCACGCTCCTGCCCCTAGTGTCCAGAGCGGCGTAGGACACTCAGGATCCCCACCACCTTCCAAGCGGAAGAGGAAGAGTGCTTGTCCAGTAGAGGCTGATCCCCCCCAGACCACACCTGCACAACGTCAGGCACACTGGCAGACCATTGCGGACATCATAAGTGCCCTTGGAATCGTGAAGCGCACAGCTAATGAATGCTACAAGCGCTGGAATGACCTGAAGCGCAGGGCAAAGAATAAGCTGGCCTCAAGTCATGCCGCAACTCTAGTGACTGGAGGTGGGTCTCCAGCAGACGACATAGAACTCACTCCACATGAGCAGGTTGCTGGGACCTACGTCACGGAGGAACAGATCCAAGGCGTGGGAGAACTGGCAGATTACGAGGCATTGTCCGGTGAGTGCACATGCATGTGTGTGTCATCCATGTGCATGGTGTGTGTGGGAGGGCTTCTGTTTGGGTGCCAGGGGAGGTTGTGCCTGAGTGGTTTGGGTCACCCATGTGCCTCTTCCTATACATTCTTGGCACCAGCATTTGGGTATAGCAGCATCCCTTCGCCAACATATGACATCCAGCCCAACACCACGCCAGTTGCCCTTGGAGTGTCATCTTGCCACAACACTGTTGCTTATTTACCTCTGTTTATTCAGGCAGATTGTTTGCATACCACCACTTTTACTCGGGATTTCCCAGGCCTATTGTCACATGTCTGACATGGCTATGGTACAGTGGACTGGCTCAGTTTCCTGGACATGATTAGTTTAGACATGTCCCTGTGCTCTAGGACCATTTTTGACTGGCAGCTGCAGGTTAAACATTTGAACCATTACAATGAAAATAATCAATTATATGAGCAAACTGGACTGAATGAACAATTGGTGACCTCCTCTCCCTCTTCACTTCATGGCTAGGGTACATGCCATCTGCGTGATGGCATGTGTATTTGACCTGCCAATCACTGGCCAATGTGTGATGCCACTGCTAGGCAGCATGCAGCAAATGTGTTCATCTTCCATCTTGGTGTCATCAATGTGTGCCATCTGCCTCCCCTTCACACGCAGTGACGGTGCATGCATTTGAGGGTTTTAGTCATGTGGGACATGTGTCAATCAAGTACTGTTTTTGTAGCCTCTCAGCCCTAATTGTGTGCCATAGTGCTAATGCCTGTTTCCATTTGTTTTCTTGTATGTCTTTGCAGGGGAAGACGCACTTGATACTGCTGGGGTTGTGGAGATGGTGCAGACCCAGGAGGGGTCTGAGGGCCGACCGACCACCAGTGAGGGACGTGGTGTGGTGGTGGGTGAGAACCCACAACTGCTCCAGGTCGTGCTCTCAAGGGGTGTCTCTGGCTGCACCTCCCCCGAGCTGTATTCAGGTGTTGATTCGGATGATGAGACCTACGTGCCGTCGCAGGTGAGTGTTCCTGGGAGGGTTTCTGTTCTGTCCGACCCACCTGCACTAGGGTTAGAACCCTCAATGGGGATGTCAGTGTTGGCAGGTACGCCTTTGGTGGTTACGGATGCAGGGTCACACTCCGCGACATCTGATCCTGTTCCTGGGCCAGCAGATCAGAGGGGGAATGCAGTCCTGCAGCCTCAGGCAGTGCCGGCACAGCAAGGCGCAGTTCGCCTTGCCCCAGACAGGTGTGGTGCCCGCCGACGTGGTGGCCGTACGCCACCTGGCAATACCGCATGGGAGCAATCCATTTACGGTATGACAACCCAACAGGCAGCATCATCAGAGATGATGGCTCAGGCCATGGATAGGGTGGCCACTTCCATTGTCCCCCCCAAAAGGCTGATGGAGCGACTACAGCAGGCAACCGACTCCTTCTGCCAGTCACACAGGGAGGACATGTTGGCGTCCGACAGGGACAGGCGGGCGCACTGGCGACTCTGCAGGAAGCCATCTCCATAGAGTCCCAGGGCCACAGGGAAGCCCTGAGGCTGGAACTCCTTCATCTCAGGACGACTCTTGTTGAGCTTGAGGCTTCAACAAACCGAAGGACAGAACAGCAGCTGGAGCGTCTCACCCGTACGGTCTCAGCTGAGATGCAGGCAACTAGGGTGGAGGTCCGGGCATCCCGTGAGTTGTTGCATTGGGGACCTCCGCACACTTATCCTCCAGAACGAGACCTACCACACCCGCATGCTTGCAGCCATGGAGGAACAGACTAGGGCTTTGCGTGGGCTACCTCCCATAGTGCCACCACCTCCTGATGCAGCTGCAGAGGGTGAGGATAGCGACAGCAGTGATACTCCCACAATAGGGTAGCCGTGTAGGCCATGAGCCCATGGAGGTGTTTTTTTCCGCAAGATCCACACAGGTGGGTTTTGGTGTGCACCCTGTCCTCGGACCTCCTGGGTGGCCTCCCCCACCCCCCCGGGCCCATTAATGGCCATTTTTGATTATTTTTTTTAAATTTTCTTTGGGACAGTGTGTTGCCTTGTGTGGCTCGCGTGGGCATACGCTGCATTGTGGCTGGGCACATGCAGGCTTGTCATGGATTTGGTTCAGATGCTTGGGTTTTTGTCACACACACCCCTCCTGCTTCCCGTTTCCATGGGCTTGCAAAGGGTGTGCCCAAGTGACATTGACATACATGGTGACATTGGACTCCCATGAGCTGTGTGGGCAGTCTGTAGTCAATACTGTGTATACATTCATAGTGCATATTGTTGTTGTATTGTACACTGCATGGTGTATTGATATGTGCCTCTGCATCCATCTCATCCTCCATATTTGCAGCTCCATTCCTCATGTCTTCACAATGCGGTCCACCTTGGAACTGGAGTCCATGTTGTAAGCAGTGCACCTACACTCTTGCGTGGCGCTAACACTGTATACTTGGAAGTGTTCGGAGGGCTGTCATCATCAGGTGGTGAGGCTAGCTAATTTTTAAGTCTGTAATGTCATGTTTAAGGTAGGTTGGAGGTTGTGTAGGTGATTGGTATTCTTGGTAAGTATTTGGTAATGTGGGTTGTAAGTCCTGCATTACTGTGAGCATTTCATGTGTGGACATGTTTCCATTAGGGACACTGTAGCTGGTGACACTTGGGGCATGTTGTGGGGATTAATTTCTTTCCTCTCACATTGCATGACATGCCATGGTGTGTTGTGTGGCCGTGCCGGGGAGGGGGTGGGTGACATGGCACTGTTTTCATGTAGTATTTTGCGAGTGGGTATTCATTTCTGCAGCATTGAAGTGTCTTTTCATGACACTGCATTGGTGGTGTTTGTGTAGGTAGGGATGCACACATTGTGACACTTCCACATGAACAATCTCAGGCTGCTACGGTTCTGACAGTTGACAGTCCCTTTGTTCGTCTTAATTGTCAGTTCGAGTCATCATTGCTTATCAGATGGTATGTGCCAGGCCTGTGTGCACTCCACTGGGGTGTGATTTCTATGTGAAGTAATTAGCCACCAGCTGCGTACGGGCTGCCTCACCCCGTGCCCTCTCCCCTCCCATGCGCAGCAGGCTTTCAATGTGGTTGGGGATGTGGGGTCACCGCCATGTCCAGAGCCAGGCCACGGCGTGTTGCAACATTGTGCAGGACACATGCTGCCACTATGATCCTGCACACTACTGGGGGCGCATTTAACAGCTGCCCGCCAGAACGGTCAAGGGAGCAAAAGCGTGACAGGAGCACTCCGAATGTGCGCTCCACTATGCCCCGGGTTGCAATATGGGCTGTGTTGTATCTTAGCTCTGGAGGCGTGATGGGGTTCCGAATTGGCGTCGTCATGTGGGTGCTCAGAGGGTAGGCACTGTCCCCTGGTGAGGAGGTGATGGGTATCATTAGTGGGGTAGTGACATAACTCTGCATCTGACATGCATGCATGTGCAGTGGCATTCATACTCCCCAAGCAGCCATGTATCGCCATGCCGCCCAGCTTCTAGGTCCCGGCTTAGGGTAGACATTCGGTAAATGAAGCTGTCGTGGGTGGACCCTAGATAGTTGGCATATACTGAGGTGATGATTCCCTTAGCATTACATACTACCTGCACGTTGATGGAATGCCAGTGTTTGCGGTTCCTATAGATGTGCTCAGATGCCCTGGGGGGACGTAGTGCCACATGGGTGCAGTCAATGGCACCTAGCACTCTTGGGAATTGTGCCACACCGTAGAAATCGAGGGTGGCAGCCTGCCTTTCTGCAGGTGTCCTGGGCAGGTATATGTGCCTACGGACTGATGGGCGTGCAGTGATGATGTTCAAGACCTGGTGTAGGCAGTGTGACTGCGTGGCCTGTGACACCCCACCCACTATGGCACTTGTCCGCTGAAATGATCCTGTGGCCAAGAAGTGCAGTACATTGAGGACCTTCTCCAGGGGGCTGAGTGCTTGGGAGCACAGGGTGGGTGATGTGAGGTCATCCTCCCACTCAGTGACCAGGTCCAGTATTATGTGTGGGGGAAACCTGTACCTCCCATACACCTGGTCATCAGGCATCCCAAAAAGGCTGGTTCTGGGAGTGAAAATTTGGGCCCTCACTATCCTCCTCCTCCTCCTTTGGTAACCCACGGCCACTGCTGCTAGGAATGGTATATTCATCCTTGCGTATGAGCTTGTTTGTTGTTTGCGCGCACTTTTATGCTGCGCGGGTCGACGTACGCCTGCTTCAGGCTGGCGTACGTGTCTCAGGATTGGACCATTTACTTTTCGGCATGTCGTAAACGAACGTGTAAATCTTCCCGCCCACCCCAGGAATACACGTAGCACGCTCTCCCAGGCCCAGTCACAGGTAAATATTCCCGCCCACCCCTGGAATACATGTACCCCACTCTCACAGGCCCAGTCGTGTGTGGAAGTTCACGCGCACCCCGTAGTACACGTACCCAGGCCAATCGCGTGTGGGACTTCCCACGCACCCCGAAGTACACGTACCCAGGCCAATCGCGTGTGGAACTTCCCGCGCACCCCGAAGTACACGTACCCAGGCAAATCGCACGGCTGGGGGGTGGGGGTGCAGGGGGACATGTGTGGGAGCCTGGTGGAGTCTGCCCCTGGTAGCTGGGGGGTGGTGATGCAGGGGGACATGTGTGGGAGCCTGGTGGAGGCTGCCCCTGCACTGCTGGGGGGTGGGGGTGGCGGTAGACATGAGTGGGGGCCTGGTGGAGGCTGCACCTGCACTGCTGGGGGGTGGGGGTGATGGGAGACATGGGTGGGGGCCTGGTGGAGGCTGCCCCTGCACTGCTGGGGGGTGGGGGTGGTGGTAGACATGGGTGGGGGCCTGGTGGAGGCTGCCCCTGGTGGCTGGGGTGTGGGGGTGGTGGTAGACATGGGTGGGGGCCTGGTAAAGGCTGCCCCTGCACTGCTGGGGGGTGGGGGTGGTGGTAGACATGGATGGGGGCCTGGTGGAGGCTGCCCCTGCACTGCTGGGGGATGGGGGTGGTGGTAGACATGAGTGGGGGCCTGGTGGAGGCTGCCCCTGCACTGCTGGGGGGTGGGGTGATAGGGGACATGAGTGGGGGCCTGGTGGAGGCTGCCCCTGGTGGCTGGGGGGTGGGGGTGCAGGGGGACATGTGTGGGAGCCTGGTGGAGGCTGCCCTGGTGGCTGGGGGGTGGGGTGGTTGTAGACATGGGTGGGGGCCTTGTGGAGGCTGCCCCTGCACTGCTGGGGGGTGGGGGTGGTGTTAGACATGGATGGGGGCCTGGTGGAGGCTGCCCCTGCACTGCTGGGGGGTGGGGTTGGTGGTAGACATGAGTGGGGGCCTGGTGGAGGCTGCCCCTGCACTGCTGGGGGGTGGGGGTGATGGGGGACATGAGTGGGGGCCTGGTGGAGGCTGCCCCTGGTGGCTGGGGGGTGGGGGTGCAGGGGGACATGTGTGGGAGCCTGGTGGAGGCTGCCCCTGGTGGCTGGGGGGTGGGGGTGGTGGTAGACATGGGTGGGGACCTGGTGGAGGCTGCCCCTGCACTGCTGAGGGGTGGGGGTGGTGGTAGACATGGGTGGGGGCCTGGTGGAGGCTGCCGCTGGGGGGTGGGGGTGGTGGTGGACATGGGTGGGGGCCTGGTGGAGGCTGCCGCTGGGGGGTGGGGGTGGTGGTGGACATGGGTGGGGGCCTGGTGGAGGCTGCCCCTGCACTGCTGAGGGGTGAGGGTGATAGGGGACATGAGTGGGGGCCTGGTGGAGGCTGCCCCTGGTGGCTGGGGGGTGGGGGTGATGGGAGACATGAGTGGGGGCCTGGTGGAGGCTGCCCCTGCACTGCTGGGGTGGGGGTGGTGGTAGACATGAGTGGGGGCCTGGTGGAGGCTGCCCCTGCACTGCTGGGGGGTGGGGTGGTGGTAGACATGAGTGGGGGCCTGGTGGAGGCTGCCGCTGGGGGGTGGGGGTGGTGGTGGACATGGGTGGGGGCCTGGTGGAGGCTGCCCCTGCACTGCTGAGGGGTGAGGGTGATAGGGGACATGAGTGGGGGCCTGGTGGAGGCTGCCCCTGGTGGCTGGGGGGTGGGGGTGATGGGAGACATGAGTGGGGGCCTGGTGGAGGCTGCCCCTGCACTGCTGGGGGGTGGGGGTGGTGGTAGACATGGGTGGGGGCCTGGTGGAGGCTGCCCTTGCTCTGCTGGGGGGTGGGGGTGATGGGAGACATGAGTGGGGGCCTGGTGGAGGCTGCCCCTGCACTGCTGGGGGGTGGGGGTGCAGGCGGACATGTGTGGGAGCCTGGTGGAGGCTGCCCCTGCACTGCTGGGGGGTGGGGTGGTGGTAGACATGAGTGGGGGCCTGGTGGAGGCTGCCCCTGTACTGCTGGGGGGTGGGGGTGGTGGCAGACATGAGTGGGGGCCTGGTGGAGGCTGCCCCTGGACTGCTGGGGGGTGGGGGTGCAGGGGGACATGTGTGGGAGCCTGGTGGAGGCTGCCCCTGCACTGCTGGGGGGGTGGGGGTGGGGGTGGTGGTAGACATGAGTGGGGGCCTGGTGAAGGCTGCCCCTGCACTGCTGGGGGGTGGGGGTGGTGGTAGAAATGAGTGGGGGCCTGGTGGAGGCTGCCCCTGCACTGCTGGGGGGTGGGGGTGATGGGGGACATGAGTGGGGGCCTGGTAGAGGTTGCGCCTGGTGGCTGGGGGGTGGGGGTGCAGGGGGACATGTGTGGGAGCCTGGTGGAGGCTGCCCCTGGTGGCTGGGGGTTGGGGGTGGTGGTAGACATGGGTGGGGGCCTGGTGGAGGCTGCCCCTGCACTGCTGGGGGGTGGGGGTGATGGGTGACATGAGTGGGGGCCTGGTGGAGGCTGCCCCTGCACTGCTGGGGGTGTGGGGTTGGTGGTAGACATGAGTGGGGGCCAGGTGGAGGCTGCCCCTGGTGGCGGCTAGGGGATGGGGGTGCAGGGGGACATGTGTGGGAGCCTGGTGGAGGCTGCCCCTGGTGGCTGGAGGGTGGGGGTGCAGGGGGACATGTGTGGGAGCCTGGTGGAGGCTACCCCTGGTGGCTGGGGGTGGTGGTAGACATGGGTGGGGGCCTGGTGGAGGCTGCCCCTGCACTGCTGGGGGGTGGGGGTGATGGGTGACATGAGTGGGGGCCTGGTGGAGGCTGCCCCTGCACTGCTGGGGGGGGGTGGTGGTAGACATGAGTGGGGGCCTGGTGGAGGCTGCCCCTGGTGGCTGGGGGGTGGGGGTGATGGGAGCATGTGTTGGTGATCAGTAGTGCAAGGTGACATGTGGGTTGGCTGGTGGGCATGGCCATGGTGGATGGGTTGCCTGTGGGACATGAGCAGGGGTGCAGGGTAGTACCCTGTGGCGTGGGCTGCCTGCAGGGGCCGTGGAGGGTGTAGAGGGAACACCTGGGAGGACCCACATGGCCAAATCACGTGTAGCATTCCCCGGCACCACCGAAATACACGTACCTTGCTGAAATTGCGTGTGAATCTTCCTGCGCACCCTGAAGTACACGTACCCGGGCCAATCGCGTGTGGAACTTCCCGCGCACCCCCACCTACCCAGGCCAATCGCGTGTGGAACTTCCCGCGCACCGCGTAGTACACGTACCCAGGCCAATCGCGTGTGGAACTTCCCGCGCACCCCGAAGTACATGTACCCAGGCCAATCGCGTGTGGAACTTCCCGCGCACCCCCACCTACCCAGGCCAATCGCGTTTGGTACTTCCCGCGCACCCCGAAGTACACGTACCCAGGCCAATCGCGTGTGGGACTTCCCGCGCTCCCCCACCTACCCAGACCAATCGCGTGTGGAACTTCCCACGCACCCCGTAGTACACGTACCCAGGCTAATCGCGTGTGGAAATTCCCGCGCACCCTGAAGTACACGTACCCAGGCCAATCACGTGTGGAACTTCCCGCGCACCCAGGAACACTCGCACACGCTATTTTTCACACAGCGGGTGTCCGTTTTTGTCGGTGCCCCTTTGCACCTCATTTGTCCTAGAGGGCCACTGTATGGCCCATTCATCATGGCTGTATATGGGTGCTTTTTGTTAGCGCACATTTTAGCACACATTTTTTTAAGTCGCAGGGGCGCTACCGCCTGCTTTCTTGTGGCGTACTTGTTTGGCCCTGTGCGCGTCTTTGACCGTGCGCTGGTTTGCCCTATTCGATTCCATGAATACGGGTTGTAGGCGAGCGTGTGGGCGTTCCGCGCACTTGCCTCCTATACTTCCCCCGTGACGCCCATATTTTCACGCGTTGTTCCCCATTCCGAGTGTTACGCCCCATGTTACGCCTACTTTTGTGATGTGCGCCGCGCTATGTGCGATTTCGCAGTGGCCGTGGCGCTCGCTGTTGGATGACCTGTGCGCCGGCGTGCACGGCGCACATTTTTAGCGCACAGCCAATGTTTTTCTCGCGCACGGACTTCCATGAATCGCTGTGCGCTGGTTTCCCTGCGATTTTCGCACTTGCACTGCGATTTTCGCACTTGCACTGCGATTCGCACGTTTTGGCACCTCTGCGCGGGAATTTTCGGCGCACATTATTTCCATGAATCGACCCCATAATCTTAGCAAAAGTCACAAACTGCTAATCTACCTTTCCCGTTGTCTGCTGCAGGAAATTAATGTGGATTGCCAGACACTAGTTAGCAATATCACTTCAAATAACCAAAAAGTGCATGCAAGCTGAATTGCATTATGGTAGGCAAATGTATAGTTTTACTGGTTTATTGTTTGTGTACAAAGCCAAAAACCATAATTCTGGCAATTACAGTTAGGAAGAAATGCAGGCAAGTGCATAAATTGAAGACTGGTCCCAAAGCCCTAATTCAACACTAATGTGTGTGATCCAGGACAAATACTATTGCCACTGTGCCTTTTTAGCAAAAATAGAAACTGATACTACAAGTGATTTATTTCCAACTAGTTACTACTAAAAAGCCTGACTGGTGGTAGACATGAGTGGGGGCCTGGTGGAGGCTGCCCCTGGACTGCTGGGGGGTGGGGGTGCAGGGGGACATGTGTGGGAGCCTGGTGGAGGCTACCCCTGCACTGCTGGGGGGGTGGGGGTGGGGGTGGTGGTAGACATGAGTGGGGGCCTGGTGGAGGCTGCCCCTGCACTGCTGGGGGGTGGGGGTGATAGGGGACATGAGTGGGGGCCTGGTAGAGGTTGCGCCTGGTGGCTGGGGGGTGGGGGTACAGGGGGACATGTGTGGGAGCCTGGTGGAGGCTGCCCCTGGTGGCTGGGGGGTGGGGGTGGTGGTAGACATGGGTGGGGGCCTGGTGGAGGCTGCCCCTGCACTGCTGGGGGGTGGGGGTGATGGGTGACATGAGTGGGGGCCTGGTGGAGGCTGCCCCTGCACTGCTGGGGGGTGGGGGTGGTGGTAGACATGAGTGGGGGCCTGGTGGAGGCTGCCCCTGCACTGCTGGGGGGTGGGGGTGATAGGGGACATGAGTGGGGGCCTGGTGGAGGCTGCCCCTGGTGGCTGGGGGGTGGGGGTGATGGGAGCATGTGTTGGTGATCAGTAGTGCAAGGTGACATGTGAGTTGGCTGGTGGGCATGGCCATGGTGGATGGGTTGCCTGTGGGACATGAGCAGGGGTGCAGGGTAGTACCCTGTGGCGTGGGCTGCCTGCAGGGGCCGTGGAGGGTGTAGAGGGAACACCTGGGAGGACCCACATGGCCAAATCACGTGTAGCATTCCCCGGCACCACCGAAATACACGTACCTTGCTGAAATCGCGTGTGAATCTTCCCGCGCACCTCGGAATACACGTACCCGGGCCAATCGCGTGTGGAACTTCCCGCGCACCCCCACCTACCCAGGCCAATCGCGTGTGGAACTTCCCGTGCACCCCGTAGTACACGTACCCAGGCCAATCGCGTGTGGAACTTCTCGCGCACCCCGAAGTACATGTACCCAGGCCAATCGCGTGTGGAACTTCCCGCGCACCCCCACCTACCCAGGCCAATCGCGTTTGGTACTTCCCGCGCACCCCGAAGTACACGTACCCAGGCCAATCGCGTGTGGGGCTTGCCTCCTATACTTCCCCCGTGACGCCCATATTTTCACGCGTTGTTCCCCATTCCGAGTGTTACGCCCCGTGTTCCGCCTACTTTTGTGATGTGCGCCGCGCTATGTGCGATTTCGCAGTGGCCGTGGCGCTCGCTGTTGGATGACCTGTGCGCCGGCGTGCGCGGCGCACATTTTTAGCGCACAGCCAATGTTTTTCTCGCGCACGGACTTCCATGAATCGCTGTGCGCTGGTTTCCCTGCGATTTTCGCACTTGCACTGCGATTTTCGCACTTTTCCTGCGATTCGCACGTTTTGGCACCTCTGCGCGGGAATTTTCGGCGCACATTATTTCCATGAATCGACCCCATAATCTTAGCAAAAGTCACAAACTGCTAATCTACCTTTCCTGTTGTCTGCTGCAGGAAATTAATGTGGATTGCCAGACACTAGTTAGCAATATCACTTCAAATAACCAAAAAGTGCATGCAAGCTGAATTGCATTATGGTAGGCAAATGTATAGTTTTACTGGTTTATTGTTTGTGTACAAAGCCAAAAACCATAATTCTGGCAATTACAGTTAGGAAGAAATGCAGGCAAGTGCATAAATTGAAGACTGGTCCCAAAGCCCTAATTCAACACTAATGTGTGTGATCCAGGACAAATACTATTGCCACTGTGCCTTTTTAGCAAAAATAGAAACTGATACTACAAGTGATTTATTTCCAACTAGTTACTACTAAAAAAGCCTGACTGGCCTCTGTTCCACTGTTCGACCTGTAGCATTACTAGTAGTGATCATTTATATAATGCACATGACAAAGTTTATGTCTCTTGGCTTACTCCTTGCTGCTTGTTTAATATAACTTCACATGAACTCCTCGAGTATTAAAGACTTGTCTATACCTTCCCTCATCTTCTACTTCCATCCTAGGAGAGCAGTCTTGATTGCCCGATAGGTTTCCTCCTAGATAGCCAAGAATCTGCATCTCGGACATAACACACATCACTGCAAATTCAGCCCATGACCGCTAATCACATCAGTGGTGGAAGTGGAAAAAAGGATCTAGTGGTCCTCTGATTGCATCCAAAAAGGAGGGAGTAGGATGGCCAGACAGATGGGGTGGGAGGCAGGGTGGAGTATGGGGACAGGGGACCAGGATCACAAACCTTGGTTGATCAGTGAAGCAGGGATTTTAATCCACTCTGCAAATTTGACCACATACCTTCCAAGCGTTACTCAGTACAAATAGTTTGGATTTCAAATCCTACAGTAATGATGTCTTAAAGAGTTTACTTCCAAAAACACAAATTGCATAATAACCCCACATGGCAACATGTAAATCCTTACATCAACATGTTAAGCCTGAATGGTAAACTAGAAGTCCCAAAAATCTAGTTAACCACATTGGACTTTCAGTGATTTAATAAAAAAGGTTGTGTAATACACTCAGATATGGAGATTATTGCCCTCTACTGCCATCTAGTGGAGGAAAGTATGCTTTTTAATGAGAATAAATACAGCGTAAACGATACGCAGAATAAAAATAAATGCTCTGTAATGGCTATAATTACATGCGTATAAAGGAAAGATACGCACCTTATCTGTAGGGCTGTGTCCCACCATATACCCGGGGAGGTGTCCAACATCTAATTTTCTCTAAAATAGGTCTGAATCTTCTCTACCTCTGCTGACAAGACTGTGTCCGCTAGGATCCATTCCAGTAATGCCCACTGCCATAGCCCCCACCGTCGATATGATGTCCAACATCGTGCCCAGGGGTGCGTGATCAGATGGCACGATCGCTCCCAGGGATACCTCCCGAATGTGTCCCGCCATTGGGAGGACACCCAAATAGTCTATGCGCAACTGGGTTCTATGAACATGCAAATAGAACGTAACTCCTGCTTCCATACCTCTACAAACACACCAAACGTCAACTAACCCCAGTAGTTTTAAATTTTCTTTTAAGTTGCTGAGACGGTGTGCCCCGTGGCACCTATCCTACTCGACTTCTATCTATCTCCAAGTCCCAGGCCATATTTAAGTCCCCTGTTAATTATGTACCCCGCTGCTGTATTTTCATGTGCCGCCAGGTTGGCTCTGAGAAATCCATCTTGTCCGGAATTAGGTGCATACACTTTTCGCTACGGTAAATATATATGTCTTAATGCAAAACTTGACAAAAAGGTATCTCCCTTGCTTATCTTCTTTGGAGCCCAGAACCACCATTTCAGGATTATTTCTAAACACTATCAAAACCCCTGCTTTTTTGTCTTTCGCATTAGGCTGAAAGGTCTGAGAGTATAAACGAATGCTCAGTTTATCTTTCTTGCATATGTGGGTTTCTTGGAGCATGAGAAAGTCTGGTTTCTCACACCTCAAAAAATGCTCCCGCTTACATCGCTTTACTGGTGAGTCTAGCCCTCTAATATTGTACGTGGTGATTTTAAAACTCATGATAAGTCCCGAACCTTCCAATGTCCATCCCCCTCCTTTGGCCCCTTATCACTGGCCCCCATTGGGAACTCCCCTTGTTAGCATAGCCTTCACCTCTAAAAGTGTGAGTACCCCATGTTCGGACCATTATACCTCTCTATCTTGCCCACCTCCCCAACCCGTTCCACCCACAAGCCCAGCAGCCCCCTCCCCCATTCCCTCCCCACCCCCAACCCCTTTCAACAACCTCGTTTAGTTCATGGGTCCTAGTGACATCTACAGGGAGATGAACCTAACCCTCTCCCCAAGATCCCAGTCACTTCCCCTATCCCTATCCCAACCCCCAACCTCGACCTGCCCCATAATAGCTACCCTTGCTCAGCCCCCACCAAGTCTGAGTCTGATATTGCTGCCCTCACTCACCATTGGGCCCTCCCCATCAGCAGTACCCCTCTGTATGTGTATGTGGCGGGTCCAACGGCTTTTCCCAGCCTCTCAGGGCACAGGCTTTTCTAATTTCACGCATCACTGTGGACCACTCCCATTGTCGCCTCTGCTGGTTCGTTCAGCCCCCATGCTCCTGTGCCCCGGTCCGATCACTGCTCTCGGGTGCCACCACATTATGTCCTTCTTCACATGTTGTCACTCTGAACTGCCTGCGTTTCCAGGAAAATAGCAAACCAAACGGGAAAGTCTACCTATATCGAACCTTCTCCTGGTTAAGAATGCTGGTGATAGTTCCCATCAGCCTCCTTTTGAGTAGAGTGGAGCATGCCAAGTCCTGGAAGAGCTGTACCTCTGAGTCATTGATGGTCAATAACATGCCTGCTTGTGCTGCCCTCAAAATGTCTTCTTTCTGCCCATAGGAAGTGAATGCTGCCAAAACGTCCCTTCGTCGGGCCCCTGGCTCTTTTCTTGTCGGCCTCAATCTATGAATCCTGTCTAGATGAATCTCGTTCAAGGGAATCTCCGAGAGATGGTCGGCACAAAAGTTCTGGATTGATGGCTTACGTTCTTTGTCCACAATCTATTCCAAAACGTTCTTAAAGCAAAAGTTCGAGCGCCTTGACCTGTTCTCAAGGTCTTCGAACTGATGTTCTAAATTGTGTGACATACGTGATCAATGTTCTGTCTAATTATTTTTGCCTGAGTGCAGAAATGGTTAGCTTTCATGCACACATTATTTAAGCAATATGCCCCGAGAGGCGGGGGCATTACCGTCTCAGGTAATGCCCGGGGCCCATAGTTATAAAAAAAAGACATCAAAGAAAATGGCCGCCATGGAAAGGGAAAACTGAGTCCGTTTTCCCTTTCCATGGCGGCCATCGCGAGCGGACGCGCTGGAAACAGAAGTGTTTCCAGCCCGTCCGCTTCCGAAAAAAAAGAAGGCAAGTGCGGTTGGGAGGGCGGAAGGGAGGGGAGTCTCCACACGGCAGGAGGCCGCCATCGTTCCCCACCGGGGACAAGGGATAGAAGGTAAGTGGGGTGGGGAAGGCAGTGAGGTGGGAGGGAGGGGGAAAACAAAAAGCCAAAGCCTTACCTGAGTCCCCGGCAAGGGGCGAAGGCAGCCTCTCAGCCGTGGGGAGGCTCGGAGCAGGGATGGCCCCGCTTCGAGCATCCTCATTGGCTGAGGGGTTGCCACGTCCCCGCCAGGGACAAAGGCAGTGGAATCCCAACAGAGGGATTCCCGGCCTGGTAATGACTCGGCGAGGGCCAATCAGAATGGCGCTTTCATTCTGATTGCGCCCTCTCCGGTACTAATTTTCCATGTGCGCACCTTAATAATGAGGTAACCCACTTTGTGAGCGTGCATAGTTAGTGAACTACAATCTACAAAGAGCTTGGAAGGAAATATCCCCTTACCAACCACTGCAATGTGTTACAAATCAGTGTAAAAGGTGCATTTTACAATTTGTTTTCCAAACATATAGGATAAAACAACAACATATTTTATATGTGATTATAAGGAGAGCTAATCATCCAGTCCAGGACTTCAAGATATGCCATAATACCTACCAAGAGTACTACTGTACAGAGAAAAAGTGTATGTGCAAAAGAAGCTTTGTATGCTCAGGATAAACAATAGGTTTAGTTCTGGTTATTCATTTGTCGACAATGCTCAGAGACATTTCAGAAAGTGTCTAATGCCACTGGAAAAGAACACACATTTATTACAAAAAACGCATCGCTTATCACTGATGTGGCTGTCAAAAAATGTACACAATATACGATTCTTGCAAATGGAATAATGGCAACATAAAAAGAAATGCGTCAGAAAACAATAGTTCATGTGCCTTTTTAATGAAGTAGTTCAAGGGCCAGGAGAACATGCCTCTTATAATTTGTGTACTGACAATTGCATCAGACTAACTGCATCACGGAATGTGATTATCAGAATTCCTGGGGCTCTGCTTACTATCCACATTATGCGGTCATGTGAGTTGTGACAACATTTGGTAAAAACCGGGCTTACAGTTAAGAGGCATATACACCGTCCATTTTTTACTTCCTAAAAACATGAGAAAAGGTGACCAACAAAAAGGGGAAACCATGAACATCTAGGAGCCCACCCCCTGCTTCTACCCGCAAAGTTCCACTGATATGTTTTTGAATCCGTGACCAGTAGAGTAGTGGCATTGGTAGGAACTCAAATAATATTACTGTCCGATCTCAAGAGGCATTTTAAGGGAAATGACATTTTAATAAGCATAAAATATCCCTAGCTAATTACTGTTTTAAGTAGGGAGCAAAATCATATCAGAACCATGCTTGTAATCATGACATATGAAGTGAAGTGACAAGGCACATAACAAAGCTTATCATTTTGCCCACCCTTCCTCACCACAGCCTAGGCAAAATTCAACAAGAGCCTTTCTGAGGTTTCTCCAGCCGCCCTGTTGAAGAAAATCTAATATATTTGCCTTTTAAGTCAATAGCAGCAGTGCTCAGAGGTACAACAGATTCCGAGCCTTCTTCTTTAACTAGGGACCACTCTTCTGCAATTCACTGCTATTAGTTGAACAAGATGCATTAGGGTTGCTAGAGGCATTAAATGCAAACACATGATTACATTGAAAAGCCCTCAGCAGCAGAGCATAGAAACAAACAGAAGGTGCAGTTTCCTACGCTGTTACTAGGGTTTCCAATCCTTTAGCAGACAAGGTATTTTCTTCACTGTACTGTACTGCAAAAACCTTTGATTTAGTTTTTGAAAAGTTGATTTGTAATTCACCCAAACGGACTGCTATCCTGTGATCTTCCAACCATACCCTTCCACTGCTCCTGTGCTAGCCTCCAATACTAGTGTACAGGGCTCTGTAAAAAGTGAGGGATTGTAGTAGTAACACACTACCTGGGATATTTGCATACCCACAATACTTTGTGAGCAAAACATATGTAAAGCCTCACCATGATATCATGTGCAGTTTAAGAAATGTCATCAATCTGTATGTGTATAACTAGTATGAAGTGGAGACAAGATTGTTTGCAACATAACCCATCTTTAACTTGTTGGTTAGTATTATACAAGTACTCCATGCAACCGGTTTTGTGTAGAAGTGAAATGCGATATAATTTGTTAAGGTCTATGCCCCATTGAACTCTGAAAACTTGGGAAGGCTGCAGATTGTGTGAAAAGCATTCTAGTTATATGAACATCTGTTGCCCTAATAGTATATACAAATAATGGCAGGCATAGTCCATACCGATTATCGCTTGCAGGTCAAGTCAATGATGTTGCAATGTTGCTCTCCACTTATAGAGTAATGTTAGCAATGCTAAAGTAGGAGACGTTTGAGAATGACATTTGCCTACTGAAAATCCTTAGAGGGCAAATTAATATTTGAGTTTTATAATGTGTTAAGGTGGTCGCTTCAAAATGCTTGTGTGACATATGTCCAATACACATCAAAGTAGCCTGCTTACAATCAGTATCTGATATTCGAGGAGATTGTGTCCTCTGACGTATTCCACATCTATGACAGTAATGACCACAGCTGTGCTGCTTCGGAAAGGTTTTCGGCGTAGGCGTCCTGCGTCAATGACTTCGATACGCTGCCCCTCAGGGGCACCTGTCGAGGGTTGACATCACCGGATGTTATATATAGGATGCACGGCACCCGTAGCCTCAGTTCTGTTTTTTTCCGTGAACGTGTTCGCTTCAGAATATTGCCGTGCTCGGTTCTTCTACTTTGCATTGTGAAAATGTCTTCATCTTCTTCTACCCCGAATTCGGGCTTTAAAAAGTGTCGGGACTGTGGTTCCAAGATGTCCATCACGGACCCGCTCAATGTCTGCCTCTGGTGTCTCGGCAAAAGCTACGCCACCGACTACTGCGATGACTGCCAGTCCCTGACATCGAAGGCCTTGCGGGAGCAGAAGAAGAAATTGTTGGTAGGTAGGGTTTCTAAAACCCGTAAGTCGAAATCTGCTGGGCTTTCGACCGACGACTCTCTGCGTCGGTGTAAGTTCAGGGGGTTTCGGTCTCAGAGTGGGTCCCGCTATTTCTTGGCCTCTTCTAGGCATTCTCAGAAGCGCCGTCACCGGTCGCCTTCCCCGTCCTCGTCGGAGGACTCCGCCATACGGCGGGTGAATTGTCCCAAGTATTCATCGCCGGCCGAATGGGACGCATTCCGCCAGCAGATGATGGCGATTTTCGAATCGCAGGGCACCGTTCCGTCCGCGACTTCGAGAGAAGCCGGCAAGGAATGAGCTAGAGCCACCAGTCGCATGCCTTCGGGCTCGGGCGGTCGGCGCGATCATCGGGAGTCGTCGAGTTCCTGATCGGACAAGGTTGATCGCCATAGCCCTGCCAGGTCCAGGTCCCGGTCCTCAATGCCCTCGAGACCGTTGGAACCTGTGAGGCCTTCCACGAAGTCATAGACGTCATCAGCGCTGTGGCAGTCGAGGGACTCTCTTGAGGCTCCGGCTCCGAAGAAGTCATCGGCGCCGAGGCCGTGGAAGGACACTCTCAGGGCTCTGGCCTCGAAGCAGTTGTCGAAGCCATCGGCGCCTCGGTCGATGTCGACGCCAATTCCATCAGCGCCCTCGACGCCTTTTGAGGAGAATTTGCAGGAGGTTCCCCCTGAGGGCTGTGGTAAGGCTCTCAGTAAGTCAGTGAGGCCTGTTTTTGAGCCCTTCTCTGTTCCTCCCCCCAGGATGGATTTATTCCAACCTTTGGATTACATTTTGGAGGTGGAAGAAGGGTCTGATGAGGAGTGGTGGTGCCTCCTGAGGTTCCTGATGATCTATTGTCTGGTCACAGTCAAATGGAGGACCTCCGTCAGTCCTTACATGACGCCAGTCGTCTTGACACCTCTACCGGAGGTTGAGTTTGGCCGGCCTGATCCTGGCACGCATGCCGAATCCTCGTATAGGCGTCTCATGTCGAGGGTGACTGAGTACTTGGGGTGGTCTGCTCCATCTGTTGATTTTCTTCAGGATGATCTGACGGATATCCTGGACCAAGGTCCACCCACTGACCCGGTGTTGCCATTTCATATTGCTTTGCAAAGAAGGGTGGCGGCGGCTTGGACTTCTCCGGAGAGTCTCCCGGCAGTGAATAAGTCTCTTCCAAAAAAAGACCGTCCAGCCAGTGGTGACCCCTGCTACTTGTCAACGCACCCCACTCCGGAGAGTTTGGTGGTGCACGCGGCTACGGCCCCAGCAAAGCAGGCTGCGTACCCTACCATCCCTCCTGATAGGGGTGACAACTGCTTTGATGGTTGGGTGAAGAAGGTATTTTCTTCTGGGGGTATGGCTTTAAAGGCAACCAACTCTGTTTGTGCCTTGGCAAGATTCACTCACACTCTGTGGAATTGTGCAACTTTGGTGGCTGAGCATATTCCCGAAGTGGAAGAACGGGATGGTTTTCTAGCCCTCATGCAAGAGAGCAAAGATGCCATGTGTGAATCCGTTCATTCGGGTCTGGACATGGCAGACTGTGTCAGCCGGTCCATGTCTGCGAGCACCGTGATACGCAGGTTTGCGTGGTTGCGGAAGTTGGGGTTTGCTCCTGATGTGCAATCCCGGCTTCTCAACATGCCCTTTGATGGTGTCCATCTTTTTGGCAGCAAGACTGACGAGAGCCTTGAGAAGTTGCAGACCTCCAAAGCTGCAGCAAAGTCTTTGAGCGCTGCAGTACGTCACCCTCTGCCTTTTCGTCCTAGGGGACAGCAATGGAGGGGAGGTTCCATTCGGTACTACTCTTCCTTTCGTAGATCGAGAGGAGCTGCCAATCAAAGGGGCCACTGTAGGAGTACCAGAGGTGGAAAGCAAGGTACTCGAGGTGCCAAAGCCGCTCTGGCAATTTCCTCTTTGCCCTCAGGCACTGCCGAAGCCGTGTCTGCTCAGTCATGAGGCCATATCCCATGGTTCGCCGGTTGTGGGCAGACTGGCGCAGTATCTTGGAGAATGGCGTGCCATTACTTCAGATGTGTGGGTTCTGGAGATCATAACCCACACCTTTTATCTCCCTATTCGGCAGAGGCCTCACGACAATCCACCGGGGAAGCTCTCTTTGAAGCGTCCGGATCCGCTCCTTGCGCAGGAAATCCTATCCCTGCTGGAGAAAGGCGCCATAGAACTGGTGCCTGTAGCGGAGAGGAACAAGGGATGGTATTCCCCTTATTTTTGTATCCCGAAAAAAGATGTGGGATTGAGACCCATCATGGACTTGCATGGGCTGAACAAGCTCCTCAGGAAGGACAAGTTCAAGATGGTAACTCTTTCTCAAGTCCTCCAGGCCCTTCAACTGCAAGATTGGTTGGTGTCTCTAGACCTCAAGGATACTTACTTTCATGTGCCGATTCATCCAAAGCACAGGAAGTACCTGAGGTTTGCGGTTGGCGACTCGCATTTTCAGTTTCGGGTCCTGCCGTTCGGATTGACCTCCGCCCCAGGGGGTCTTCACCAAGCTGGTGGTGGTGGTGGCAGCGTATCTCAGGAAAGGGGGTATTCACGTGTACCCCTACCTGGACGATTGGTTGATCAGGGCGCGTTCTCCCGAGCAAGCCCTGGATCATCTGTCTGTTACCTGCCACTCCCTTCACAAGCTGGGCTTCTCCCTCAATTTAAAGAAGTCCCATTTGACACCTACCCAGCAGCTCCAGTACATCGGAGCAGTGCTCAACACATCCCTGGGGCTGTGATCGCCTCCCCAGGTAAGGGCTCATCACATTCTGCAGATGGTGGACAAGTTTCAACCTGCCCAGAGTCTCCCGGCGTTCGAGTTGTTGAGGTTGCTCGGCCTCATGGCATCCTGCATTTTCCTGGTGTCAGAGGTCAGGCTGTGGATGAGATCTCTGCAGTGGGCTCTCAAGATGCAGTGGTCGCAGTTCTCCGGCAGGGTGGCGGCTCACGTTCAGATTCCGCCCTCGGTTGCACAGGATCTTCTGTGGTGGGCCTTCAAAGGCAATCTGATGAAGGGTGTTCCGTTATGGCAACCATAGCCAGAGGTGACGATCGTGACGGATGTTAGGGAGAATTCTCATTCTATGGCTAATTTCCCTTACCTAGTGAGTCCCTCACCAGCTTTGCTGGATTTCTGGAGTTTATTTTTTCCACTGTGTAAGAGTGTGTGCTTTTCCCCCACTCTTACCTGTGTTTTGCCATGTGTATTTCATCTGTTTTTGTGATTGTGGACTCAGGAGTACACCACTTCAATAGCCCCACTCTTTTGTGTGTTACACAGCACCTTCAATGCAGTGACACAGGGTTGTCTTTTAGACTTCCCACCGACTCCATTTCTGGGGCTGACTACTGTCCTCCAGAAAAGGGTAAAGTTGCCATTAACTTTACATAGTCATTTAACCACAGATCCAGTACACCCCATCATACATGGAGTATTGGAAATGGTTAATTCTTAGCCCTTTTTATCTGTACCTCTTGGAGCATTTTTTCGCTCCCTTAACCTTAAGACTGGTGGCAGTTGTACCTACCCTAATTTTCCTACCGCGATTATATTACATAACGTGGTAATGTTTTAGGCTATTTAAGTAGCCTCAAACTTTAAACCCGCTAGCCCAAATACTTTTTATTTCGGCTTTTATATTTCGGCTCCGGTTGGGTTTAATCGCCATTTTATTTTTTTGTTAACATCCTTCTTGGGTCTTTCTTTGCGCGGCAAAGCAGGTTAGCCTCCTTTGTTCGCCGACCTTTGGCGGGCTTCTGACCAGAAGCCCAACTTTGGCGTCTAGGTGGGCTGAATGTGAGGGGTGTAGTCACCCCCTGCACAGGGTCTCCTTGCACTTTGTGTTGATTGGCTGAGGTGGTTGTCCGGGCTGGAAAACCCCCCTGCTGAGTGATTGACAGCCAGGCTGAGTGAATGGGGGATTTTGGCATAAAAGGCAGGACTCTTGGGCTAGAAGGCAGAGTCGCCACTGGATCTGCAAGGAACCGAAGAGAAGCGGAGAAGAAGACGGCTGCTGCAACCCCGAGTCTCGGTGAAGCCCTGCTGCACTCCTGAACAATCTACCCCTTCAACGACCAGAGAAGATCCAGTCCGGAGTCTTCTTCCCTTGAGCCTGGTGGGAACAACCAGCTCGTCTTTTCTTCAGTCAGAGAATCCTTTCCTGGGTCGAAATCATTGCTGTGCTGTAGTGGTCCGGATAGCCATCAGAAGAGCCCTCTCCTGATTTAAAGGAGCGCACCTTTTATTCATCGTTGTCTTTTTCGCTGCTGCTGGCCTCATAACTGGGTAGTGCTGATAGCTCCAGACGTCGTCCTTCTTGTCCCCACGACTGAAGCCGCAGGAACCGTGAGTCTGCAGAAACTACCAGGAACAACTTCCGTGGCACCAGCTTTTCTCCAACGGAAAAAGGTACTGTGCACACTTGGTCATTCTCTCTGTCTGACCAGCCGGAATCGGGTTGAACCCTTTTCCTCCACGAAGTTTTTTTTTTCTTCCCTCCCTCTTATAACTTTTCCTTCCATTTGATAATCTTTACGAACTCTTGGCATCTCGAATCTCGAACTGTTCAATGTGTGATCCTCGGCAACTGAGCATCTGCTCCATTGACACTGGCGCAGGCCTATTGACTTTAATCTGTATGTTTGAATAAGTCCTTGAGTCTCCTTGCCTTGAAAAAGTATTGCCTATGATTTTTATTCACTTTTCCCTTGTTTGAAATTCTAAAGTACAAAGTGTGTTTTAACTTCATGAGCATTTCTGTTCGTGGGTACGCGTTAGTAATGCAACACTGGTCTGTCAAATCCTAATGTACTTACCTTGAATTTGCTGGAACAAGTAGAATTGGTTGTGTGTAGTGTATTTTACGTGTGGTTTTGAATTTATAGAAGTGAAGTGTTTTGTGAACAGATGGTTTAAAAATAAATGTACTTATATTTTTTACCTGAAACCTTGAGTCAGTGTTTGCTTGAGCCACAGTAATTGTGGTCCTTTGTGTAATCTCTAGTACTGCTCATTTACTCTTGAGATAAGTCTGGCTGCTCTGTTACTGCTACCACTTTAACAGTATAGTACAGGCTAGTACCAAAGGTGAACTTGTATTACCACTTGTTGTCTTAATTGTGTGTAGTGGTCCGTAAGGGCACTGCACAGGATTCAGCCTAACAGGCAGATATTCGAGTCATACGGTATACATGGGGTAGATTCAAGTATAGGAGTCATCAGTGGGGAGGGAAGATAATTTGGTTAATGTGTGCAGGCATATCTTAGTTATACCTTCTGTTTATGGAACCACTTTTTCATGTTGGTTTTTTAACCTCTTGTGGGTGTATTCTCTTTATTGGGTGTTTATGGTCATGCTTGCATAGTAGGGCAAAGTAAGTAGGCTAGACCAGAACATCAAGACTAGTTGTTATAATTTAGCTTCATATTGAGAGAAGCAAATATTAGGTACCTGTTGTGAATTTAAAATTTTTATTTCAATACTTCAATATACAAACATCATTAATATACATATAAATACAAGCCTAAATGATCTTGGCATATAATTAATAGTGTACACAATAACTAATTCTGTTAATGAAAGAATTTGAGAAGAAAGTAAAACAGAAAAGGAGCAGAAAGGAAGTCAGAAACCGAGAAAGGACAGAGAACCCTGAGAGCATTTTGTCAGCCAATGTAATCAATCCAAAATCAAAAAATGACAATCATAACATTTTTAAGAAATAATTAACACAACAAGAGCATTTTCAGTTTCAGAAACACCACATTTCCGTACAAAAAAATTTGAATTCAACTGTAGACCTCCAGGAGCCTGCTCCAGATATCCCAGAATTTCTCAATATCATCCGCATTCTTGTAGATTGCTTTTTCATAGGTTGAATTAGTTAAAAGCTCGTCCACCCACTCATCGATGTTAAAGGAGTGTTTCGACTTGCACAATCTCAATATCATCCTCTTAGCAACGATACTGGCACAGAGTAGCCAAGTCTCCTGCCCAAAAGAGATGTCTTCTATCACTGATATGTCCCCTAGAATCAATAAAGTGGCTGAGAGGGGAATCGTACAACTCAAAACCAGTCCTAACCTCTCACATACACACTCCCAGAATTACTTCGTTTTAGGACAAAATGATATCAGATGACTGAGGGATCCTCTAGCACCCTTGCACTTCCAACAGAGTTCATTGTCCATGAGTTGTCTCCTGAATAACCTAATGGGTGTCCAGTAGGACCTGAAGAGCAGTTTCATTCGTGATGCTCCAAGACCCCAGTCCAGACTCACTAACGGGGTAATCTCACAGCAGTGCTGCCAACAGATACAATCAATTTCTTCTCCTAACTCATCCGCCCAAATTACTGGCAGCCTCCAATCTTCTTCCCTGAATGATTTTAGATATCCGTACATCGTAGCAGCCGGATGAGTAGCGCTCCCACACTACTGTAACATAGACCAGGCAATATTTTGATCCAGCAAATCAGGCCCACCAAGGCAAGCAGTGACAACGGCCTTGAGTTTTCTGTACTCCACAAATAAACAACCAACCATATCGTGAGTTCGACTCAGCTGTGTGTACGGGATCCAGTTTCCTCCATCTATTAGATCGCAGAAGTATTTTATTCCTGCCAAGAACCACTCTGGCCAGAAGAAAACCTTCCGTTGATTTTTCAAGGCTGGATTGAGCCAAATGGAGGCATCCATGTGCAGGTAGGGGTCTGCATGAATGCGTTTTGAGATGTCACACCAGCAATCTTGTAGAAAACTGGTCAAAGGATTTGCTCCCTTCGATTTATTTTTCTTTGATGTTAGCAATGCTGTGGGTTCCAACTGGGATATAGCACCCACATCACACACTGCGAACATTCGTCATTCGATTCAAGCAATTTACAGAGATGTCGGGTTGAAAACGAAAGATGTTACTCCATGAAGTTAGGTAAGTTCATCCTACCTTTTTTCAATAGGAGTTGTAATTTCCAGATTGCGAGTCTTGAAGGTTTTCCGTTCCAAATAAACTTTTGCATAAGTTTATCTATTTCTCTGAAAAAATGACCAGGAACCTTGATAGGCAACATAGATAGAAGATAGTTCACTCGAGGAGCCAGGTTAATTTTTATGCAGTTAATTTTCCCCCATGTGGACAGATGTAAGAGCCCCACCTCTCCAAGTCAGACTGTAATTTTGGAAGGAGCATTCCAAAATTAATTGCTGGCAATTTCACCACCTCTGCACCAATCCAGATGCCTACATATTTGATTCTATCACTACACCATCTGAATTGGAAATGAGCACATGCATTATGTTGACACAGATTGAGTGGTAAAATTTCGGATTTACCCCAGTTCATTTTATAGCCCGATACAGTTGAGAATTTTTGAATGTCTTGCATCAAGTGGGGTATGCCATTAACTGGGTCTTGGAGGGCGACCAATAGATGGTCAGTGTTAGGGAGAATTCTCTGTTTAGACTGAATTTCCTAACCTAGTGAGTCCCCCAGCAGCTTTGCTGGATTTTTGGGGTTTATTTTTTTCTCCTGCCAAGAGTGAGACTCTTTTACCCTCACTCTTGGACATGATTTGAGTATATCTCTTTGATTATATATGTGTTTAATGGGCTATGGGGTCTTTTACTCCAAAGGGCTTCATGTGTTTTTGTGATGTGTGTTACACAGTACCCTCAGTGCAGTAACACAGGGGTGTCATTGTGACCCCCCAGTATAGACTCCATACCCTGGGACTGACTACTGTCTCCCAGGGCATGTTAAGTCACCATTGGCTTTACTAGTAGTTCCGAACAGAACCAGTACAAACCATCATATTGTGGACGTACTGGCCGGGGCAATTCGATTACCCCCGGGGACTTTTAGTCGAGGGGGCACGTCTCCGTCCCCCCTGATCGAGTTTTGGCTGGTGGCAGTGGATACTACTTTTTATATTCGACCGCGAATATATCCCTATGGGATTTCCCATTGTTCGAGGCTACCAACTTTAATTATTTAATTCCTATATCCTCGAACCTACCGCCGGTTTATTTATTTAATATTAATTCTCCGGTTGGTATTTTTTGCCAGAACTCAGTTCTAAAATGGCGCTTGTGCTTGCTTCTGTGACTCCAACCCAAGTTGAGCCCTTTGTTCCACTTTTTGGCGGGCTTCTCCACAGAAGGCCTCCAAAGTGGTGCCACTCTGTCTGGGCTACTTAGGAGGGGTGGAGGGGTGTTTAGGCACTCTGGACTGAGTTGCCTAGGCAACTCAAGTCGCACTCCGTCCTGATTGGCCCAAGTGGTGAGCCGGCCGGCTCACCACTTAGCATGTTTGAGTGACAGCTAGGCTGAGTGAATGGGGGTTTTCTGCATAAAAGCAGGGCTTTGGGGACTGGAACTTGAGAATTCGCCACAGGACCTAAGAATCCGACAAGGGAGAAGCTGAGCCGACCTGCTACGACGACACCACCGGTGGAGCCCTGCTGAACCGTCTCACTACTTTTCCCAACGACAGAGGAGATCTCCAGCCCGGAGAGTCTTCTTCCTTCGACTGGTGGGGATAACCAGTCTGCTTCCTTTTTCGCTTCCTGGAACATCTCGTGGCCGCCTTGCCTGTGCCAAGCACCCCGGCAACCGGGATACCACGTTTTACCACTACTGCGAATCAAAGGGTAGTACCTTTAACCTGAAAACTCTGCGGCTGGTTTCTTCCCTGGCAGTGCAACGACCTTCATCTTTCCTCCACGTCGAGATCTTCTCTTCCTCTGGACGACGTCGCGACTTGCACCCGCTGCCAGGAACTGCCCCCGCTGGAGGATCCTTTCCACATAAGGTACCGTGTTCCGCCTGGCTTCCCTTGCAACCGACTGTACGGGGTAGATTTAGCCCCGGCTTTCGACCCTGGGTTAGCCTGGGACACCCTGGCTAAACTTTTCTGAGCCTAACTAAAGCCTTTCCGAACTCCCTGCAAGACTTTTTAAGCCTGTTGTCATTGTGTGATCTTGGGTGCATTTGTGCCCTGCTCTCTCCAAGAGTGGGCCCGGCCTATGGACTTTGACTCACAAGTAACTTTTGACTTTCCTGCCTTGCTTAAGAGTGCCTAAGTATTAGTGTGGTGTATTTTCCTACATTCTGCCTTTTTCCCTCCCTTTTTCGTTAACTTATTGGACGGCCATCTATAGTTAAGCGCTCATCTCTGTTTGGAAATAAGTGGTGTTAACTAAGACTTGTCTGATAAGGAATAAGGAGTGTATATATAATAATAGTAATTGTGTTTAGAGTGATTTACAATAATAGTGCTGGAGTGTTTCAATAAGTGTGTTTTTAAATAAATAATTGTATACCTTGTTACCAGAGCTCTGGTCAGTGTTTGCTTGTGGTATTGTATCTGAGTGCCTATTGGGTATACTTTGCATACTGCCTAACTCTTCTTGAGGGAAGTCTGACTGCTCAGCCACAGCTACCAGGTAAATCTGGGTGGTGCAGACTGCTACCAAGGGGGTTTACTGCCAACACCTGTAGTTTTAATTATTTTGCATTGGTCCTCAAGGGAACTGCACAGGTTTCTGCCTAACAGTCAGCATACAACCAAAGCAAATTTTCACGGTTGCTACCAATTATTGCCTTAAGATTCACATCCGCTCTCAGACACAATGCCAGCGGTTCCAAAGACAGGATAAACAGTGGAGAGAGAGGACAACCCTGCCTCGTGCCCCTGTGGAGTGTAAATGCATCATAAATGAAACCATTGGTGAGCACACCAGCAGATGGGCATCTGTACAGAAGCTGCACCCATTGCTGATATTTTTGACCAAATTTCATTCTCTTCAGGCAGGAGAACTGAAGGCCCACTCCACCCGGTCAAATGCCTTCTTGGCGTCTAAAGGAATGACAGCAGTGGCTACTCGTTGTCTATGACCATTTTCAATTGACAACAGTAGACAGCGCATATTATCAGCCACAGCCCTACATGTAACAAATCCGACTTGGGTTTTGTGAATTAGAGTTGTAATTACTGGTTCCAATCGCATTGCCAGCATTTTTGCAAGAATTTTGCAATCACAGTTAATCAGGCTAATCAGCCTGTAGTTTTCACACCTTGTGGGACATTTGTCTTTTTTCTGTAGAACAGTTATTAATGCATGTCACATCGTTCCAGGCAACAATCCTGAATCAAAGGCATCCTTGTAGACACCATATAGGAGTTGTATAGCCGACTCTGGTAGGATTCTGTAAAACTTGCTTGGAAGGCCATCCATACCCGGCGATTTACCCACTAAGTTTTGAAGTAGGCAATTTTATATCTTCGACCGCAAATTCTTCTTCAAGACTTGCCGATTGATCGTCTGAGAGTTGGGGTATGTCATAAGAGTTGAGATAATTTTCAATATCCGTCTCATCACAACTCGGGTCTGATTCATAAAGCTTTGTATAAAAGTCATGAAATAATTTGTTTATTTCTTTCTGCTTAGTCTCCATTCCACTGTTTTGATTTTCAGTTGCTGAAATGAAACGATCACCCCCTGCCGCTCTCAGTATTAAAGTTCTGGCAATAAAAACCTACCGGAGTAAAGTTAATATTAAAATAAACCAGCGGTATGTTAGAGGCTGTCAGTAAAAGTGGTAGCCTCGAACAATGGGAAAATCCCATATGGAAATATTCCCGGTCGAATATTTACGGTAGTAACCACTGCCACCAGCCAGAAACTTTGGGGAGAGGGACTGTACGGTACCCTCTCAAAAATGAACACCAGGGAAAAACTATTAACCCTTTCCAGTACTTCTATAGTAAGATGGGTTGTACTGGTTTAGTTCATAATTATTGACTAGTAAAGTTAATGGGGACTTTACATGCCCTGGGAGACAGTAAGCAGTCCCAGGGTATGGAGTCTATTTTTGGGGGTCACTATGACACCCCTGTGTCACTGCACTGAGGCTGCTGTGTAACACATATGTTAAAAAGATGATTCCTATGAGGGTGAGAAAAACCCCATAGGCCATAAGCACACAAGATAGCCTAAAACACACACTAGCAATCTCTCTAAGAGTGAGGAAAAGGGTCTCACTCTTAGCAGGAGAAAAAAAAATAAACCCTTCAAATCCAGCAAAGCTGCTGGGGGACTCTATAGGTAAGGGAAAGTAGCCTTAGAAGAGAATTCTCCTTAACATGGTGCATACACGTTACATGGAAGCAATTTGGAATCCTTCACTTTGAGCAAGACACAGATGACTCTCCTTTCTTTATCCGATTTGCTAGAGAGAATAGAAATTGGCATTGGATTTTTCTTGATCAGTATTGAAACTCCCCTTTTGCTGGACGTATAGGTTGAAAACAAAGTTTCACCAACCCAACCTCGTTTTAGTTTCTCAGACTCCAGATCAGTAAGGTGTGTCTCTTGGAGGAGGGCAATATCACAAGAATTTGCTCGTAAGTAAGACAACACTTTAGTTCTCTTAGTGACAGTTTTAAGTCCATTTACGTTTCACGAGACGATGTTGAGATGATTCACAGTTTTAGTATTCATATTAACAAACCTAATACGTTCTCTGAAATATATTTTCTGGTTATCCAAAAACAGTAAAACAAGTTGAAACAGTAAAAGAAAAAGTAAAAGAAAAAGGTGGTAGCCCATGTCCCGACAGGACACAAGGCAACCAGATAAATTAGTTGTAGGCCACAAATAGATGACACACTGTAAAGATAGAGCAACAAGTCAGCACTTTTGAAAAGAATTCCCAAAGTAACTCTTGAGAGTAAAAATGCAATAGACCTTAAGTCTCCCACCACCACTCTGGAAGCATACAACCTTAATGACAAACAAAGCACTTAAAACCAAAATATTTTCATTCTTCATCATAGGCAAATGGCCAATTAAATATGACATTGCCCATAATCAAATAATCGCAAGAGCAACAATGACACACTAATAGGTTTGAATGTATAAAACCAAACAGCAAAAGCAACGCCACAATAGCCGAAGAGTGACTACACTAGACCTCTGCAACTTGCATTGTAACAGTATACAATTTAATAAGTACCACCTATTCACATAAAGCGATCCCCCAATCAAAGGTAAACGCTAAGTAAACATCAATGAGTGTAACAATCCTAAATATAATGCCTATTGTTAAACACCCAACCAAAGGTTTGGCTTCTTCCCTCGCTAAATCTCTTGCACACCAACTGCAAGCCGATTAATGGCACAATTCAAGAGACATCGTTTGTTTGCATTAGAGTTCAAACGTTCATAACAACATCATCAATGTAAAAAGCATAGCAACTCCACTTGTGAACACATTACCAGGTAATGCTGCGCAGTTCTTAATAAAACGAACTACTCTTCAGATCAGAACACAGCCGCATAAGAAACAGACACTACTATTGAATTACCCTACAGCATTGCGTGGCTTGAAAATGCGCCAAATAAATCCATGCATGTTTAATAACAGCAGCCTAACGACACGCCCTAATTTTTAGCTTACTACAACGCAGCGTCAGTCTTGCACTATTGGTCATTTCCCTTATGAAATAGCACTTACCTATACACATATAGCACACAAGCTATATGTCACCCAATAAATACGACAGCCTTGGAGAACACCCATTAGTCATAAAGTGCATAATACAATCCCCCACTGCTTATTCACATGTTACCCTTCTGACTAGGCCCGGTATTCTTAATGCACATTCCAGCCACACATGCATCTTACATATATAATACGATAGGTATTCGTGTTGAAAGTCAACTTACATATTTCACTGGCAGAAAAACTCCATGAAAACAGACAGCGTCCATGAAACTCCATGCATTATCATAAAATCACTAAATAACCGTTGAAGAAAAAAATATCACCCAAGACACAGGACAGTTTATGGTTCCCACAATGTAACTACTAAAGGGGCAGTTTAGGTTCTATTGAAAAAGCATTTGGCACATAAACACATCAATAGTGGGGTGATAAAAGAGTCATTAGAATGCATCAAAGCAACACCTAAATAGAGAGTCACAGCCCCAGCACGTATCTCTGGGACAATTTCAAAATAGAGCGTAATAATACCCCGAAACACGACCTTCACAATTCAGGTGAAAGACTGAGTTGACCCTCTTTGAGCTGAAACGTTAATAGCAACACTCCGTCACTTACCGCGAAACAGAACTCTTGTCCCACGCAACAGACAGAGACGTTTTAGCCAGTCGAAACCACTGAACATTGGCAAAGCGCGGCAGGAGACAGCCAAAGGAAAGGGGAGTGGCAAAGACTGGCGAAGTGGAGCCCCGGGCACAGAGAGGTGGGCCAGAGACTGTCCGCCTTGGGAAAGGGCCCCGCCCGAAGTGAAACGCGGAGGCAGCATGGATGCCTGATGCGACGGATACTTGCCATAACGAAAGCATTAAAATGAACATTGGCCCCTCAAGCCACTCCTGCCACGGACCTCAAGACGAACGAAACGTCTTCTGCAACAGACCCGTATGCCAGCGGCCTCTCATAAAACGAAATAGTGCAGATTAGCAATCCAACCTTCTCCGCATACGCACACACTTACGCATAAGCAAACAGAGACGTCTACGCACGTATGGACATGTCTAAGGGTGCCTTATTACGATCATACAGAATACAGAAAATACACATTCAAATGCACACGCACTACGCCAGTTTAACGGTACAAAGTGAAATAAGTATTTTATAAATAAAAGTTGTACCAAATCATTAAATAAAGTAAATAACTGTTAGTTATATTAAAAAAAGATAATATGAATGCAAAAGCATGGAAATTCAAAACAATAACGGGCAAAGCAAAGCGAACTCTATTGTGGTAAAGGTTTCTTGGATGGAAAGTGTCTAAGCCAAACACATGCTTGTTCAGGGTTTTCAGTTATCTTCACTCCGTCTGGTAGGAACAGTTTTAGAGTTGGAGGCTTCATCAAGGTAGTTTTAAGACCACGCTCCCTAGCCAGGCGCTTGGCTTCATTGAATGCCTTCCTTTTAAGTGCAACATCCTTTGGGAAATCTGGGTAAATATGAAATTGTTTCCCTTGCCATGTCAGAGAATCATATTGCCTCGCCATGTATGACACCTTTTCCTTCATTGATGTTCGCACAAATTTTACAATAATTTGTCTGGGCTTCCCTTCCTCAGGTTTGCCAGCTCTAAAAGTTAAATCCAGATCATTTGGTTGAACACCACAAACAGGCAAAATTCCTTGCAGCACATCAATCACCAAGGCAGATGGAATTGTTCTGGTTTCTCAGGAATGCTTATCAGGCGAGCGTTGTTGCTCCTAGCCTGTATTTCCAAATTCATATTTGTTAACTGTAGCCTAGACATGTTCTCCTGTAATTCCCGATAGGCTCTGTAACTTCCAGAGGCTTCCCTTTCAAGTCCAGATGTCCTGTTCGCAACATCCACCATACGAGTCTCTAGGCCACTGACTTTACTAGACAAGTCATTCAGGGTAGCTTTCACTTCAGTAATATCACTGGCCACCTGCTTCAACAGTTTTAAGATGTCAGCAATGCTAGGAATTTCATCCTCTGGTTCTTCACTAATCTGCTTTGGCTTTTTTGAAAGAGGATTGTCCACTGCTTCAGTTTTCCTTTTGGTTGACATTGTCAGCTGGGCCTCAGTTGATTGCCAGGGTGGAGGGCAGGAGCTGCTTCCTCAAGCTGCTACTCTCTCAGATGTACCTGTTGTGGCTTGTGCCTTATTACATCTTTTTGATTACATTGGAATTGTCTGTGTGCGCTGCAAAAATTCTTCTGAGCGGCACCCAGAAGGATGCTGGGCAAGCGCACATGCGCACAGCTTAGAGGGAAGATTGGTTGTGGGACCTCCCACTTAATTTGGACCTTGCCAACCCTTATTTCAGACACACAATCATATTCGGGAGTTTTGCTATGCCTATGCTTCATTGACTATTCTGCAGCTGTCGACAGCGTAATTAGATCTAAACTCTGGGGAAAGCTGGAAGCATGGGATATAGACCCATCTCTCCTGTACTTTATTAAAGCACTGTACAGTGACACCCAAGTTGGGGTGAGATTGTCTCAAAAAGGTGACTTGTCGAGACCATTCTGCATCGGGTGGATGTTGAAACAGGGTTGCCCATTGGCCCCCTTATTATATAGCTTATACACATCTGAGCTACCCATGGTGCTTAGTACAATTGAGAATCATCCGTCATGGTATGGAAGGGGCCCCCCCTCCCATGCCTACTTTACGCTGATGATACAGTGATCTTGGTCCATACAACGCTCGGTCTGCAGTGCTCGCCTAATGCCCTACGCACCTTTGCAAACAAGTACAGCCTTATCCCAAATGCTTCCAAAACTAAAATTATGATTTGTGGGAAGGGAGCATATGGCGCTCCATCCTTCAAAATGGAGGCTGGGGGGAGTTAAGTTAGAGCAGGTCTTTGAGTATAGGTACTTGGGAGCCCCCATTAGACCTTGTTTTGTCCTTGGCTTACTTGGCAGTGGGGATCTCAAATAGGGCTTGGTACAAATGGCTGTCTCTTATCGAGTTCATGTGGACCTGAAACAATCCTGGGCTATCCGAGCTTCTTGGTGGAGTGTGTGAATCGCTTAACCAATGCGTACTGGGAGATGAGCAATTCCCTTTGCACGTTACATGATTTAAGAATAAAAGATGCATGTTTGGACAAATGCCCGAATATAATTGACTCTCTATCCCAGATGCTAGAGACCTCAAGCAGGCAAGTGCCTATCACGTCAGTTGTGAAAACGCCACCAATGGAGCTCATGGTTTGTGCCGCCTGTACTGCAGTACACACCGCGCCAGTAAAATCATTGCAAGCCATGGCCTTAAAAGCTGCAAGGGCAAGATGCAACATGGGTTATGCAGGATCTGGATCGTAATCAGTCCCTCAGTGCTCCAGTAGCAAAAACATTGCCTCATGTGTCATCTACGCACGGTATGCCCTAATAGTATCAATAGAATGACCGGTTCCATGGCTGAGAACCCTCTGCAGGATAAGTGCTTGTGTACTGCCACCAGGCAAGACGGGCTACTGCACCCTGGCCCAGCTTTCAGGAGTACTCTCAAGCTTTAAACCCAAACTTGAAAAATATGAACCTGCCCGTATCTGGTCAATCTACTTTTCGCCCTCATGTGGTCCAAAATGCTAAACTCCGTCCATGTGATCCAGGTGCCCTGCCACCTATGATGACATTGGTGGGGTGCAATGCTGATGCTGCTGTGTCTGATTCAAAATCTGAGAGGAACACCTGCTGGCGAGGAGCTCTTGGCGGGATGGAGAGAACAATTTAATATTGTGCTTCAAAGGCCTTAACCATGGAAACAAAAACTCCTATAAAAGAATTTTAGTTAAAGCTCTGTCAGAAATCCTAAGAGTTAACAATATCTCTTTCAATCTGTTTCCCAATGTTCGTATTCTTTCGGACTCTATTTATTGCAAGGACTGCAATGTTCGCTTTTGCTTTTCAAATTTTTTTCTTCCGTTCATGCATTCTAAATTGCTGTGAAATGCTGTCTACCAAGGGCATCGATGTACACAGAGACGCAAAGTCCACGATATGTCATCTGCATGATACCTGGTACTTTTTGTGCCCTGACAATAATTCTCCAGATGCGGTTTGTACCCTGGTGAAGTGTACAAGTCATGGTTTGAATGCTCCGAGTGGTTTGATCATAGATTTGACAAGAGACGAACTGGAAAAATGTCTGGCCCAGCATTCCGCACAAGTGTATGTTATATCTAAACAGTCCAAGGAGCAGTTTATGCTTTTGCGCAGCAAGCGGTACCTGCAAGATCACTCTAGCCATTTATGCAAACTGCCCCAATAACAGTCGAGCAGAGTCAAGCAGTTCAATACATGTAATATAGCTAACGCAGTCTAGTTTATTTGCAACATCTGTAAAAATACTTAGTTGGAACGTAGCTGGTGTATGCAATAAACTGGATGATTTGGATTGGCTGAACTGGTTGAAAACCCAGGGTGTGTTGTGCCTGCAAGAAACTTGGCTAACGGACGATTCTGTCCTGCATGCTCTGTTTCCAGAGTATTGATTGGCATTCTGCGCAGCAGTCTTTGACGGGATTGGCAGGCCTCGTAAGGGCCTAGTGACCCTTGTGCGCAATGTCCTTATATGGAATCCCATTCTGATCTCTAGCCCCTACAAGCAGATTCTATTTAGCTCCAATGCTGGAGGCAATACAAGTGATAGCAAAATGTGCTAGGTAATATCTATTTGCACCCAAAGGAAGATCTAAAAAATATACCATCACCTAATGGGTGGCTAGCTGACTTTTTGGTCAGTGAGATTGAGTCTAATATAATCCTCATGGGCAATTTTAGTGCTAAAATGTGTGGTACTGTAGACCTTGATTCTGACGGATATCTCCTTGAAGCCTCCTGTGGTATCCCCAAGAGAAACTTGAAGTTAATCTCTGGCGACACCCAAGGCAGTCTTCTCAATGCTTTCCTGCTTCATAAAGCCCTTGTGGAAGTCAATGGTAGACAGCTTGGTGATGTCCTTCTAAATTCACTTACAAATCAGGTCTCAGGAGCTCCCTGATTGATTGTTTGGTGGATTGCTTTTTGTTTCACAGTGTACTCGACTTCGAGGTCCTTTGAGCGACCCGAAAGTGATCACAATCCTCTGAGGCTTTCATGGAATGGGCTCGCTACCAACTTGTGTATAACCCCCTTTGTTTCCACCTCGGAATCAATTCCATGTGTAAGCTCTAGGAAGCTGCCCAGAGATAAGCTACAAATCATCTTGTCAGAGGAGGAAAGGGTGAGGTCACAAATGCTTGCCCAGGTGCATGACGCGTCCCTAGTGGACATGTCTACCATATGAAAAATGAATTGCTGCTATTTCCAACAAATGTGTTTATCAGCATCCTTACTGTCGATGGCCGGGCACATCGAAACATTATCCTGCTGGATAGTCCTTAGTTTCGCTGGGTGCTATGACAAGGTGGCAAAGGAAGTGGCTTCAGGCATTAGGGCGCACTCCAGCAGGGGCGTGGTGACTTCTCTGCGCTGCAACAGGGAGTGCCAGTGAAGGATATTTACCAAATCGTGACTTGGTTATCCTTTCACACATTTAGGAAGCATTACAACCTGGATGTCGCCCATGGGGGCTGATATTGGGAGAGCAGTGTTGCAGAGCTTTCTTTTTTAGACTTTCGGCCCGCCTCCTAGTGCTCTGGTGCTCTACTGCTTTGGGAGTCTTATCAAGATGAGGAATCGGCAGGACAATGCAACCCATTTGAAGAGAAATTACTTGCCGGTAATGTTCTTTCTATGGATTCTGGTCCCGCAGATTCCTCATCACCCCCAGCCTACTGGAAAAGTATCTGTTAACTTAGCTTTCAGCATATCCCTTTTCTTATGCGATGACTATTGAAGGATAGTTGACCCTTTGTGTTAAGAAAAAAAAAGTTACATTCATTGTGATACTGTCACCCATTTGTTCTTCAGTTGTTACCTGTTGTTCACCAAAGAAAATGGTTTTACATTTGTCATGTCATTCTTTGCAGTCTGATGTGGATTTATCGCTGCGGCTGCTGAAGAAATGGCAAAAAACAGAGGTATGTGGGCTTAGTGATGTGATTTATGTACTGCAGACCTCACGTCCATAGTCGAGGAGTGGCACGTATAAGGCATGCAGAGGTTGAGGATCGATGCTGAGCCGCACTAGGCCCCCTGTCAATAATTTCTGAGCGTTTGGCTCTGCATGTGAATATCATAAGGAATCTGCGGGAGAAGAATCCATAGAAAGGACATTACCGATAAGTAATTTTTTAGTCACAGACAGCCTTAACAACACACCAATTCCCAGAAACTGTTCAAAGGTTTTCATTAAAGTTCTTCAAAAGGACTCTAAGGGCTGTCCCTCACTCTAGTATAGAAGAAACAAGACCCTCCCTATACCATGTGTTCCTCTTCCTCAAATTAGTGTCTAGTTCTTGTTAATCCCTACTATGTAATGTGATGAATCCGGTGGAGTCATCACTGACCTCTTGGCGGTAACCTCCTCCCATGTGGCCATGAGACAGGAGCCGCTCCCCGATCCTGGCGGTAGCTATATGAGGGAGGATCACATGGGAGGAGACAGCTTCCGGGGATATGCCATAGCTCCATCAGGTGAGACATGGTATCCCCCATTTTCCCTTGAAAATAACCTCCCCATTTCTGAAACCCTCATGGCCTATTGTAATGCATCTACTCATTTTCCTAAGAAGAACAGGGAAACCCCTTGCACCAAATCTATGGACTAATCTTCCAACTTTCGTCGACCTTGACAATCTGATGAAATCTCCCCTTTCAATTCCACTTGTCAATCAATCAGAACTGACTTGTCATCAAAACCTTTAAAAATGCTTGTTTACATTCCATAAGTCAATTGTCAGCAATGGACTTCGGTTCCCAGAATCCTAGAAATACTGGGACTAAGAGAGATCGAGCAATGTGTAGCAAAAGAGACTGCAACTCAGCGAGCTCTATAGAGTTTCCTGGTACACACCTGTGCCTGGGTAATTTAAACAGCCCAAACCGAGAATCAATGACAGCTGCTATGGCGACTCGTGAGAGAAAGCTGCACCTCTCTACGAGGTGTGGAGAACCAAAGATCCGGGACTGGTGTGGTGTAGCCAGGTGGCTCACTGAAAAAGAAACAAGCTGCTGGGCCAAGAGACGCTGCAGGAATGCCAGGAGCAGGTGTGGTACCCCTGGCAGTTTGCAGATGAAGAAAAGCACGTTTCACTTACCAGAACCAAGAGGAAAGCAGGCCTGTCCAGTGGAAGCCACAGAGGACGGGCAAACGAGAGAAAGGCTGCTGCGAGAAGGATGCAAATGGGAATTCTTCATCTGCAGACAGCAAAAGCATTCACCAAAGCCAACAAAAACCGGTGAATCTGCCCAGACACAGCAAGGACACTGGGGCGTATCTGGCGAGTGCGCTGAGTGCCAACGTTTGTGAACCACTTAGCTGAGAAAGAGATAAAGAATGGACATATTGGAAAGGGGGAGCTTAAATAAAAAAAAAACCCTCTTCTAATGTTTGAATGTACACAGTGCAAATGCAGAAGCAGAGATAGGATAACATATCAGAAGGGTACATTATACAGCATTATATATAAGCAACTTTGGGAGCGGACGAGAACCCCGAATGAACAGGAGTATATCAGGCAGTCACAAGTGTTTGAAAACCAGAAGCCCTGGCAGGAGAGTATAGCAGGCAATTGAAAAGGATTGTGTTGAACAAGAAAGAAGAAACTGCACCTCCTAATAGAGTAACACCCGGTGTTCTGAAAGAAACCAAAATTGTAAAGCAGGACCGTTTTTGTGTGTGAGTATGTTAGTTGGTCAAGAGAAGTCCAAAGAACTGTTGTGTATAAAAACTCAAGGAGTAAAGTAGAATCCAGGGGAAGGGAACTACCCTTTGGATCTAAGACTTTCTTCCTTTAATTTTTGTTTGAACCATTTTTTCTTCCTTTATGAACACTTTTCTAAACTTTACAAGGTTAGAGATTTTCCCATTCACCTTTGAGTTTAGTTTATAGTGTGAGGGTCAGAATAGGACTTCGAATGAATTGTGTTCACCCACGTATTCCTTATCTTTGATATTTCCAATATTCCAGCTTTGCTGCTTCGGAAAACAATATGTCAGCAGGGTGCGCTGTGCGTCACCGCCTGTCGAGTTGATGTCACTCGGAAGCCTCAGTGTCGACGTCACCGCAGGTATATGTAGCACGCGCAGCACCCCTTGGCCTCAGTTCTGTTTTTCCGCACTTAGAGCTTTGGATGCGGAATGCCTCTTTCCACACAGGAACATCTTTCCACGCTTCACTATCTCAAGTTCCAACGGGAAATGGCTTAGTCTTCGGTCGTCGTCGACTCTTCGATCCGGCTTCAAAAAATGCTGTGACTACGGAGCAAAGATCTCTGTGACGGACCCTCACAGGATCTGCCTGTGGGGCCTGGGGGCAACTCATCCATCTGCGGAGTGCGAGGACTGCGTATCTATGACGGACAAAGCCCTGAGAGAGCATAGGGGGACGCTTGCAGAAGGTGAGGCCCAAAAATCCCCTTCTACTCCATCAAAACAAAAAACCTCAGATGAGTCAAGGACAGTTTCTCCTTGTCGTAAAATGTCCAAACGTTCCCGTTCACGAAGTGGTTCTCACCATTTGTTGACTTGGAGACATGTAAAGAAATGGCGCCATAGATCTTCCATGTCTTCTAGGGCCCCACTAAATCCAGTTCACCGGGCTAGTGGGAGGAGTTTAGACTCCGAATGTTAAAGGTTTTCGAGAACGTGGACTTGCCCCCCTCAAATACACCTAAAGGCGATGCTCTGATCGAAAGACCTCTGAAGCACAAGAGCTGTGCATCCTCGGACCCGGCGGCCAAGTCTCCTCGAGAGCGATCCCATCCCTCGAGTCGAGAAAAAGTCACCTTGAAGACGAAACCATTGACACCGAGGGACTTGGTTGAGACAGGACCGAAAAGTGCATCATCAACGCTGATAACTGTGGAGAAGACACCAACACCTCGGGTGTCGACCTCCTCGACGCCACATGTGTTGAAGTCATCAACGCTATCGTCAAAGCCATTGACATAACCGTCGAAGCCATCGACGTCCACGTCAACAATTTCGACTCCTGTAACAACAAATATGTCAACTGCAATTGAAAAGACTTATAATTCTTTACCACTTTCAGCATTCTTCAAATGCCTGTCTTCCATTTATGAAGATGCAGAGGAATCCTCTGATGAAAGGCCTTTTGGGTTACAATATGGAACACAATCAGTGCCTGGGGCACTGATATCAGAGGACTCATATATGAAAAACTTGCAAGAATTCCTCCATGAGGCTAGTGGAATGTACACCTCTCAAGATGTTGAATTTGGAAGAGTAGACCCTGGTGACCACGCTGAGTTAACATATAGGCTGCTTATGTCAAGGGTCATGGAATACATGGGGTGGTCTAGACCCACACCTGTTTTTTAACAGGATGATCTTACGGACATATCGGACAGAGAGCCACAGGAGGACCCAGTTGTCCCTTTTCATCAAGCCTTACAAAGGAGAGTGGCTTCTAACTGGGAGGCACCAGAGGTTATTCTAGCTGTAAATAAAAAGCTCACAGCGAAGTACAAAGTTTCTAGCTCTGACCCTTTTTACCTCTCCAAGCACCCAACACCAGAAAGTCTGGTAGTTCAGGCAGCCACTTCCACGAGTGGGCAAAATACCTATCCTACAATACCTCAGGATAGAGACGACAAACGTTACGACGCTATGGCCCGTATGGCCTTGAAGTCGGCCAATGCTACGTGCACGCTAGCAAGGTTCACACACACCATTTGGGAGTGCATTTCTATGGCGCCTGACCATATCCCAAAGAGGAGGAGCGAGACGGATTCCTTAACATTGTCAAGGATGGGAAAGACGCAATGTGCGAATCCCTCCAAACTGGTCTCAACTCTGTTGACAGTATCAGCAGAGCTATGGCGGCTAGTACAGTGATGCGCAGATTTGCCTGGTTGCGAAAGTCAGGATTTGCCCCAGGCGTACAATCCAGGTTTCTCAACATGCCCTTTGACGGCATGCATTTATTTGGGAACAAAGCTGATGAGTTTGGAGAAGTTGCAAACTTCCAAGCCGGCGGCCAAATCCCTTGGAGCTGCAATTAGACAAACTTCAAACCACCCCACAGGTACACCCTGGAGGGGTAGGTCCTTTCGCCATTACACCACATTTGGAAGAGGCAGAGGACAGCCAGCTCAAAGAGGACAAAGACGATTCCCCCTGCTTTGGACGGGCAAGAAATACTAAGACGGCAACAGCAGCAGCTACCTTACCTTTGGCCACTGCGTCAGCTACTCCAAAACCTCTCTGAAGTCTTCGTTCACAAGACTGCAGAAGGAGGCAGGTTGTCACAGCATCCAACAGGATGGTAGACTATTACTTGCTTGGGCATTGGAAACAGTTGCCTAAGGTTACTGCCTACCTTTCCTGCAAAAACCTCAGTCATCCACCGGGGAACAACTCTTTGAAGGTTCCAGATCCGCTCCTTATGCAGGAGATACGAACCCTGCTAGAGAAAGTTGCTATAGAACCAGTACCTGTTACGAAGTGCAACTAGGGTTGGTACTCCCCATATTTTCTAATACCTAAGAAGGACGGAGGATTGAGACACATCTTGGACTTAAGAGACTTGAACAAGTTCCTCCGGAAGGACAAGTTCAAGATGGTTACCCTTTCTCAGATCCTTAAGGCCCTCCAGCTTCAGGATTGGATGGTATCATTGGACCTTCAGGATGCTTACTTTCATGTGCCGATCCATTACAAGCACAGACAGTACCTGAGGTTCGCCATTGGCGGCTCTAATTATCAGTTTCGGGCTCTGCCATTTGGGCTAACCTCTGCCCGAGGAGTTTCACCAAGCTAATGCGGTTGTGGCAGCGAGTCTCGGGAGAGGGGGGATTCACGTCTACCCCTACCTGGACTATTGGCTGATTAGGGCCAGTTCCCAGGAACATCTCGGCTCCACCTGTCACTCCCTTCAGTCTGGGATTCTCCCTCAACTTCAAGAAGTCCCACATGATGCCATCACAAAGACTCCAATTCATCGAAGCAGTCCTGGATGCATCCTTGGGAAAAGCCTCGCCACCAGAGGTGAAGTCTCAAGACATTCTGCAGATGGTGACCAATTTCCAGAATGCTCAACATTTTCTGAGGTTGCTCAGCCTCATGGCATGCTGCATTTTTCTGGTGCTAGAGGCTCACCTGAGAATGAGATCTCTCCAGTGGGCTCTCAGGACCCAGTGGACACAATTTTCAGGAAGGATGCCAGGTCTCCTACAAATCAGAGTATCACTGGATCTTCAGTGGTAGGCCTGTTGGGAGAACATCTTGAAAGGAGAAACTTTTTGGCAACCATGGCCGGAGATAACAGTAGTGACGGACAACTCATTCACAGGGTGGCGAGCCCATACCAATGATTTGACCATCAGCGGTCGTTGGTCTTCATCAGAGTCCAAAATACATATGAACCTTTTAGAGCTGAGGGCAATCAGATTAGCGCTGAAGGCATTTCTGCCATCTGTATGGGGTGAAGAATGTCCGAATAATGACTGAAAACACAGTGGCCATGTACTACCGCAACAAAAGAGGAGGTGTAGGGTCACTACCACTGTGCAGAAAAGCAGTGCAGCTCTGGTTCTGGTCAATACAAGAAGGAATCTCTCTGTCGGCAGTTCACCTAGCCGGAGAGAAGAACATGATGGCGGAGGCTCTTAGCAGGCAGAGCACAGTCTCCCATGTGTGACTCAGCTACTAGCTCAGGAAGTCCTTCAAGAGATCTTAAACCTTTGGGGAACCCCTCAAGTGGATCTGTTCACGACCGGTTCCAACCGGGTGCGCGAGCTGTACTGCTCAAGGGAATTTCCCCCAAGAGGAGCTCTAGAAGACACGTTTGTGGTGAACTGGGAATTTCCACTCCTGTACGTGTTTCTTCCAATCACCGTCAGTCCTCACGTGATCAGGAGGTTGAGAAAGTTCAGGAAATCCATGATCCTTGTTGCCCCGGATTGGGCCAGGAGGACGTGGTACCCGGACCTTCTGGACATGTCCATCTGCCCTCCGATACCTCATCCACAAAGAGAGGACCTTCTCTCGCGAGAGGAGGGTCGGATTCTCCATCCGGATATCAGGACTCTCACCCTTCACGCATGGTTTCTGAAAGGCTGAGATATAAAGATTGGGACGTCCCGGACGATGTAGTGGAGATTTTGCTTTCGGCCAGAAGTCCAGCAACCAAATCTTTGTACATCTGCCGCTGGACTAAGTTCTGCAGCTGGTGTAGAGATACAAATGTTGACCCTTTTCCGTCTAATACACCGATGGTGTTATCCTTTCTATTACATCTGGCAAATCTGGGACTCCAGATTGGTACCATCAAGGGATATCTGGCAGCACTTTCTGTTTTTAAGCGCACTTCAGAGGAAGTCTCCAATTTTACGATTCCTCTAATAGTACAATTCTTAAAGGGACTGACTAATGTTTTCCCTCCTGTACTGGTTCAAGTCCCACTGTGGGATCTCAACTTGGTGTTAAACTTTTTGCTGGGAGCTCCTTTTCGAGCCTATACACTCTTGTCCCTTAAGACTGCTAACTGTGAAAACAGTCTTTTTAGTTGAAATTACATCAGCTCGAAGGGTGGGTGAGCCACAGGCTTTATCCTGCCAGCCTCCTCATACCGTCTTTTATAAAGACAGAGTGGTACTGAAGGTGAAGCCCAATTTTCTCCCCAAAATTTTCTCTGAGTTTCATATTACTCAGAAGATAATGTTCCCATCTTTTTACCCTCCTCCACATCCTAGGAAGGAAGGGGAAAGACTTCACAGGCTTGACCCTAGACATGCACTGAGCTTTTACATCTCCAGATTGGCGAAATTACACTGGATAACCAGTTATTTGTGGGCTATTCGGGTCACAAACTGGTACTGGCCATTACCAAGCAAACTATATCCAGATGGAGTATACTAACAATATCGGAATGCTACAAAATTGTCAGGTAAAGATCATCCGGAACACCTAAGAGCTCATTCGACCAGGGGCATTGCAACTTCGCGTGCCTTGCAGAGGGGTTTTCCGATAAAGGATTTATGTGCAGCTGCCACATGGTCGTCTGTGCACACCTTTACTAAACATTACAGTTTAGACTGTTCCTCAGGCCAAGATTCTGCTTTTGGGAAAGCAGTGTTGCATTCAGTGCACACACAACTATGAAATTCTAATTCCATACTAATTTGACTCCCACCTCCAAATTACATAAACTGCTTTGGGAGTGTATCAAAGATAAGGAATACGTGGGAGGACACAATCCATTCGAAGAACAAGTTACTTATCCCTGGCAACATTCTTTCGACTGGATATTCCTCCCACGTATTCCTTATCACACCTCTCAACCTACCCCTCAGCAGACCTTGCCTTGCTGTTGCAGGCTACGCTTCAGGGGGAGTAACTGTCGAACACAAGGTAATGCTCCATTCGTAAAAAACGTAACTGCGGCCAATGGGCTGCGTGTGCTATATATACCTGCGTTAACATCAACGTTGAGACGGGGGCCTCCGAGGGACATCAACTCGACGTCGTTGATGCACAGCGCCCCTAACTGAAGTTATTTTTTCTGAAGCAGCGAAGCTGGGATATTGGAAATATCAAAGATGAGGAATACGTGGGAACATTCAGTCAAAAGAACGTTACCAGGGGTAAATAACTTGTTCTTTCGACACAGGAAAGCTTTGATTTTGAGATCCTGAGATGGACATATCCTCAGTTTTGATTTAGGTAGGGAAACTCCTCTTAGAGCAGGGTCAGAGATGCCTTTTCCCAACCCCTTTTATTTTCAATAAAAGTGTTAAATCAAAAATATGGCAATCTTCCAAACTTCTGTCTGAGTTTTTTATTCCTGACTCATTGCAGTAAGATCTGTCATGTTGTCAGTGAGGGCATAAAGGCATTATGGCGTCATCGCATTTACTCCCCTCGGATCCTTTGCTCAGGTGGCCAAGGAAGGGCCATCACTTTTGGATCCTGACCCTAGGGGCGGACAAGCGAGGTAGGATCACCTGGGTGCGGGTCCTTGGGGAGGGGGAAGTGGATTCCTAACAATGAGGCATGTATCCCCCCTTTTCCAATTTTGACTTACCTTACCCTTCCTCTGCTTTCGTAGGATATTGTTGTCACTTTTCTACCTTTCCCCTTGAAATCTGACCAAGTACTGAGGACAACCCCTAGAGTAATACAGATTACACATAGAAAACACCACTTTAGTACTGGGACGAAAAAGAGGGGTCCTGAAGACTACAAAGCTGCAGGTCAGGCATGTCCCAATAATTGATGCAATTGAAGTCAGGCAAGTCAGGCAGAGAAGGCCAAGGACTCTCACCTGAAACCCCTTGACAATGCCCAGGTGTATAAAAGGTGGAGCACATAACAGAGTTAGCAGTTAGGAGAGCAACAGGGAGGCTGCTTTACTGAGTCCAGCAGAGGATCCCTTTTTGTGTGGAGGCAGTCGTGTTGGGACTGGGACCAAAGCCAGGTCGCCGGCAGAGATCCCAGGAGACTTGTGGAGCCCAAGGCAAATGAGCCATATTGTTGTCACTGGTGCTGGAACCTCCAGCACAGTGAACTGAAAAGAAAGGAGCAGAAAGGTCTTCAGAACCTCAGAGTAACCGACGGAGAACCGGACGCCGGGACGCTGGAGGAAGACACACTGGAGCAGAGTGCCTTTGCGTGGCGAGGGAGTCATGTCTCCAGGGAGCCAGAGAGCAAGGGAGAAGGGAGTCTTGGAAGCAGGCAGTCCCTTCTCGGTGACCGACAGGTACTCGTCCCCCTGACTGGAAGCAATAATCTAGGGGTGTCTGCAGGGCAGACGGCAGCAAGGAAGCAAGAACAAAAAACGCTGCTACTGGTGAGTTTATAAGTCTAAGAGAACCCCGGTGCGCATGTGAAAGGAACTAATACAGGGTAGAGGAATGGTTGCATGCTGACGGCACATTTTCAAAAGCCTCTGAACATAGAAAAAGAATGAAAGAAGTGAATTAGAATGCCGAGGGGAGATAGTGAAAAGTGAGCACAGTGAAAAATAAGCAAAAGACTGTGACAAGAAGTAAAAGTTGGCAAACTGAAAGCCTACAGAGGGTTAAGAAGATAATCCTGTGACTGATCTTGCAAATAGTAGGTAAATTGCCAAGAAGACGGGAAGCTCGTGGATGGGGGAACACCTGCGCACCTTTGAGAATATTGTTTGGTATCACAGTCCCTGAAGTTTGGGGAAGGGAAAGCCTGAGCTCCTTTTGGAACATTGATTTTTGTGTCCGAATATTTGACGCTTGGGGAAGGGAAACCCTGAGCTACTGTGGAATATTGTTTCATAACCTGATACTTCAAATCAGAACATTTGAAAAGATGAAATCGAGAAAGAACTGTATCCTAAATTTACAAAGGGAGGCTAGAGATAACAGCTCCAGACTTTGTTGGACACTATTTTTGTTAGAACATGCCTACACAACATTTACATATTAGAAGTGAGGGCAAGCATAGGTTTTGACACACACTTTTGTTTTGGACTTTCGGACTTAGACATTCATTAGTTTATTTAGGTAGAGCAATCCCCAACATAGCTGTATTGCAAGAAAGGAGTTATACCACCCTGACAATTTAAATAAAGGTTTTGAAAACTATACTTCGTATGGATTGTGTCCTCCAACTTATTCCACATCTTTGACATGTAATATCCACAGCTGTGTACTTCAGAAACATTTTTGGCAGAGGGCGTCCTGCCTCGATGGCGTTGGGTCGATGTCCCTTGAAGGCCTCCGTCGAAGGCAATGTCACTGGATGTTTCTAAATAGGACGTACAGTGTCCGTAGCCTCAGTTCAGTTTTTTCTGCAAACGTGCTTGCTTCAGAGACTCAGCGTGCCTCGTGTATTCCTCGTGAATATGTCTTCTTCTCCGACCCCTTAGACTCCGTGGTCTGGCTTCAAGACTTGCCGGGACTGCAAGTATAAGATGTCGATTACCGACCCGCATCACATTTGTTTGTGGTGCCTGGGCGAGACTCATGACACTGACAACTGTTCCAAATGCCAGTTGCTGACTGCTAAGGCCTTGCAGGAGGATAAGGGGAAGCTCCAGGTAGGTAGGGGTTCTCAACCCAGTAAGTCCCATAAAACTTCTAAGGGGATGTCCACTGACGATTCGAGGGGCGTCTCTCCATGTCGGAAGGAGTCCCCGGGATCTCGGTCCCAGAGTGGTTCCTGCCATTTGTCCTCCTCGTCTCTGCATTCCAGGAAGCGCCATCACTGGTCGCCTTCCCCGCCCTCCTCGGAGGATGGAGCCGTGAGGAAAGTGGCTTGTCCAACTAAGTCCTCAACTCCGGAGGAATGGGCTGCCTTCAGGGAGCAGATGCTGGCAATTTTCTAATCCCAGGGCATAGTTCCGTATACGCCTTCGGAAGAAGCCAGCAAGGAACGATCTCGATCTGTGGCTCCGTACGCCTTCGGGCTCGAGTCCTCGGCGCGATTCTCATCGGGAACCTTCGAGGTCCCGTTCCGACAAGGCTCTGGATGGTCGCAAGAGACGTGCTTCCAGGTCTCAGTCCTGGTCCCCAGTGAGACCGCAGAAACCTGGTAAGGGTTTGAGGTCGGCGTCTACTCCGTTGGCGCTGTGTCCATCGAATACGGACGTCAAAGCTTTGCCTCTGCACTAGCCCTCAGTGCCATTGGCACCGTTATGGACGCCAAAGCCATCAGCGACATCAGCGCCCTCGACGCCTTCGGGGCCTTTTGGCCGGAATTTGCCGGTGGAGATCCCTCGTACTGTGGATCCTCCAAGGAAGGCTACTTCCAAGACTGTGAGGCCTGTTAAGGAATCCAGACCCTCTTCTGTCCCGAGGCAGGACTTTTAACTCCCTCTGGATTACATCTATAAGGATGAGGAGAGGTCAGATTTAGATTTTGACCCTGTTGAGCCTGAGGTGGCTCCTGTCTTTTCCGGGGACAGTCATTTGGAAGAGTCACAGCAATCTCTTCATGATGCCAGTGGCTTGGACACTTCTTCTGAGGTGGAGTTTGGCAGGCCTGAGCCTGTGGCTCATGCTGAGTCGTCCTACAGGAGACTGATGGCTAGGGCCACTGAGTATCTTGGTTGTTCAGTCTTCCTGAAGCTTTTGTTCAGATATTTTGGATCAAGGTCCGTCCTCTGACCCGGTGTTACCTTTTCATTTGATGTTGCAGAAAAGGGTGGCTGCTGCTTGGCAGACACCGGAATGTCTTCCTGTAGTTAACATACCGTTAACTAAAAAATACTGCCCTTCCGGTAGCGACCCCAGCTACCCTTCATCTCAGCCCACTCCCAAGAGGTTGCTGGTTCAGGCGGCTACGGCCACCTCGAAGCAGGCAGCCTACCCTACAATCCCTACTAATAGGGACGACAAACGCTTCAACAGTTGGGCACGCAAGGTGTTTTCTGCGGGGAGTATGGCGCTGAAATAAGCCAACTCCACTTGTGCCTTTGTTTCTCTTGCGGCTGAGCATATTCCCGAAGGGGAAGAAAGGGATGGGTTCCTTGCTCTCGTGCAAGATGGCAAGTATGCCATGTGTGAATCCCTTCAGTCGGGTTTGGACATGGCCGACAGTGTTAACCGGTCCATGGCTGCGAGCACTGTTATACGCCGATTTGTGTGGTTGCGGAAGTTGGGTTTTGCTCTGGATGTGCAAGCCCGTCTTTTGAACATGCCCTTTGATGCCGCGGATTTGTTTGGCAGCAAGACTGACGAGAGCCTTGAGAGGTTGCAGACCTCAAAAGCTGCTGCAAAATCTTTTAGCACAGCTGTACCTCAACTTCCACCTTTCTTCCTAGGGGACAGCAGTCGAGGGGAGGTTCCCGTGGTGGTCGGGGAAATAGGGGTGCCAAAGTCGCTCAGGCAGCTGCCTCTTTGCCTTTGCCTTCAGGCGCTGCCGCAGCTGCTTCAAAACAAGCATGAGGCCATGTTCCATTGTTCGCCGGTTGGGGGCAGACTGTCTCAGCATCTCGAAGAATGGCAAGCCATTACTTCGGATACGTGGTTTCTGGATACAATAGCCCACGGCTACTGCCTTCCCTTCCTAAAGCAGCCTCATGACAATCCACCGGGGAATCTCTCTTTGAATCTTCCAAATCCGCTCCTTGTGCAGAAAATATTGACTCTGCTGGAGAATGGCGCTATAGAACTGGTGTTTAAAGAGGAGACAGAGCTATAGTGTAGATGCCACACATATAAAGAGCTCCCATTGGGAGAGCCACAAAAGGACCAGTCGTGGTTAAAATGATAAACATCAGATTTAATAGAATTATGACCTAAAAAGTGATTAAATAGTGTGGTCCACAGTACATACAATTCATAAACATTTTAACATATATCAAACAGTCGTTACATGATAAGCTAGAATTAGCTAATTGACAGTGTATCAAAAACAGGGATACACTCAACATCAAGAGGTACGTTTTACAGAAAGTGCAACGTACTCTACAGTAATTAGAATCAGTATGTCAAAAAACTTAATAACTCTGGTGCCAGTACAGAGTATTAGCTCGACATGTTTCAGTTCCTACAGTTATTATGGAACATTCATCAGGAGATATACAGGTGACCACGTAACCAAGACAACATTTAAAAACGAAATGATGACATTTGAAGTATTCGTAGCATCTGCAAAGTAAAGAACAAAAAAAGCGCAAAACATGAGCTTCAAATTAGCCATTATTGTTGCATGTTCAAAATACATGAACCAAGGCATCTAAATAGAGGGAAATAAATACCTCCACTGATGCCTGTGGGTGCTCTCTACTCGAAAGGTAGTAGGCAGTGTAGAACTGAGGGTCGTCTCTACCTAGGATATAGAAAAAACATCCAAATGAGCGCTGAGTAGTAGCTCACTAAAAAAGAGGAATATGTGCTTAGGCTTAGCAAATAGCGAAACTAGTATCGCATAAAAAACATATGAAAAGGTGTCCGGGTGAGAGAAACCCAGTGTTGAGAGACAAAACGAATTATCCACAGTGTGCCCCATATAATTCCAGAAGTTGAGAAGAAGTCGGTGACTAGAACCTAAAGAGGTAGTTCAAGGTATAGTCTCTAATCTCGTGTGTTTATAGGAGACAGAAGGCGGCTAGTAACACTCAAAAGTAAACAACTACCCCACAGGCAATACCTTCAAGTTGGCAGTAAGAGTGTCAGTCGTGACCAAATCCGACAGCCCCAGGATATAATCCTGCCGCCAGCGCTAGTGCTGTGTGGATAGTACGGAGAGTGCCGTCTGTTATGCGGGCAGCAGTGCAGCAGGACTGGGCTACGATGTGCGAGTGGTAGTCGGGGAAATACAGTAGTCCTACAACTATGTTGGAAGAGAAAAGAGATGTAGAGCAATGTGGTTAGTCATGGCAGCCATCATGGAATGGCTCAGACCGGACAAGGAATTAGTACACTAGGTAGCACACAGTCTACAAAAAACGATGGTAAGGGATCAAGTGAGTGTAAACGATTATATGTTGTACCATTCAATAGATTCGTTAAGACCCCTGATGTCACTCTGCAGAGTATATATCATCTTTTGTTCCATATAAAGCAATTTTTTCTCCCGGGTGGCATAGTTAGATCCTTTAAGTGATAACAATATTTCCATTTGAAATCCTCGTGATGATGCTTCAGAAGATTGAAATGTTTCACCATGGGGGCATTTTCAGTTCTGTTCTTGAGACAGCTCCGGTGTTCCATGATACGAGTTTTGGCTTTGCGGGTTGTTTTCCCTACATAGTGCAGTCCACATTTACAAGTGATCAGGTACACCACAAATTCGGTGTTACAATTAGTCAAGTTTTTCTGTGTCCAGAGCTTTGACAGGCCAACATCTACATTTTTAGTTATAGAGGTCAATTTACAGAACCCGCACGAGCCACAAGGATAGTGACCGGTAGGTTCAGGTAGACCCCATAGGGTGGTTAATCTGGGTTCCTGGATAGGGATAGGTTTAAGTTTGCTGTTACTAACCCTGTTACCTATCGTCGTGCTCCTTTTATAAGCAAAGATCGGCACACTCATAGAGGGGGAGGTCGTTTGAAAGATTTTCCAATTCTTCTTAATGATGTTGGTGATCTCAAAGCTCCGGTTAGAAAAGGTTTTCACACACACAATACGATCATCTTTAGGTTTAACAGGTTTTGGTTCCAATAGTGCTTCTCGGTTGTTATTAAAAGCCCTTTTGGCTGATTTTTTCACCAGTTTATTAGGGTACCCTCTCTGTCTCAGTTTTTTCACGAGAGTGTTCACCTCCGCCTCGTATATTTCTTTCGTAGAACTATTCCTTTTAAGGCGTAAAAACTGGCCAAAGGGAAGATTATCACAAAGATGTTTAATGTGATGGCTGGAATAATCAAGAAGAGAATTTATATCGGTGGGTTTATGATAAGGCTTAATTTTCAAGACTCCATTGGTTGCAAAAATGGTTAGGTCGAGAAAATTAATAAACTCGTTACTAGACGTCATAGTAAACTGAAGGTGAGGATTAAGATTGTTAAGCCAGTTGAAAAAATTGTTAGCTTCAGTCAAGGTGCCTCTCCATATGACCAAGATGTCGTCAATGTAGCGACTCCACTTCACGATGTTATTACTATAGGGATTGAGGTTGTTGTAGAGGTTGCTTTTCTCAAAGGTCTCTACGTACAAGTTAGCAACACTCGGAGCCATAGTGGCGCCCATCGCGGTCCCTTCAACTTGTTGGAAAATCTTACCATTGAACTCAAAGTAGTTACGTTTTAATGCTAGTTCAACGCACCAAAGGATAAACGAAGTAGGGACTGGATCATTATCAATGCGGCCCAGAAGTATTTCTTCAATCGCATCAAGGGATGCTTGTTTGGGGATATTGGTGTAGAGGGATACGATGTCAAAACCTAGTAGCAACTGGGTATTTGTATCGAAAGCCAAGTTTTCATGACTGTTAATAACATCTCGAGAGTCTTTTACATAGGATAGCATGTTTTGCACAAATCCCTTCAAATAGTGGTCCGCAAAAGTAGAGAGGGGTTCAAGTACAGAATTAATCCCTGCCACAATGGGTCGACCTGGAGGGTTCACCAAGGTTTTATGCACTTTGGGTAGAGTGTAGAAAGTGGGGATGCTTGGTTTTTTATTGATGAGGAAATCTGCCTCTTGTTTCGAGATCCACTCTCGGTCTTTAGCTTTAGAAACTTTATCTGCAACGAGTGCCATGAGTTCCGGTGTCGGGTCCAGAGCGAGAGGGCGATAATAGTGGTTATCACTAAGTTGTCTTTCGCATTCCGTGACATAATCGGTGCGATTAAGAACCACAATACCTCCACCTTTATCTGCTTTCTTGATGACAATTTGGGAGTTTTTGGCCAAAGAGTCGAGTGCTTTAAGTTCTGAATTAGAGAGATTGTGGAAAGGTCTAGATGGTTTATTTTCCAGGGCTTTAACTTTTGCGATCACTTTCTTTTCAAAGACTAACGACTCAGGAGAAAAACTCTGAGAAGGAGGGTAGAAAGTGGAAGGTTTACGGAGTCCCGTGCAGTTGAGAGGTTCTTCCAAGGGGATAACGTTATCAGCAGAGAAGAATTCTTTCAGGTGGATTTTCCTCATTAGTTTTTTTAAATCAATTAGAAATTCAAAAGGATCATGTAGTTTCGTCATCACGAATCCCAAACCTTTGTTGAGGACTTGTTGTTCTATATCTGTGAGAGTATAATCAGATAGATTAATCAAAAGCGATTCCCGCTTCTGGTTTGTTTTGTTCCGTCGTCCCAGCTGCTTCTGTTTGGGGCCTGCTGTAAAAAACGGCCCTGATTGCCTCTTCTTCGTTCATTTTGTCGTCGGGATGGTTGACCTCTTCCTCTTCGGTTGGGAGTCTTGTTCCCAGAGGAGGTTCCTTCATCTACATCGTCAGGGTCACTACTATCATGACTGGTACTGTATGAGGTATTACGAAAACGGACTCGTCTATTATATCTGGTTGGACCATTAGTTTGTAATGTTTTGTTGATATAATCTTCTTTAACATAAGGAAAAGCTCTCTCATGCGAGAAACGGGCCAAGTCTTTTTTCATACGTTGGATTCTTTCATTGGTATTTACACTTTTAAATTCTTTCATCTCTTTCTCAATTTCTTCAAGGCGTCTCTTATAGTTGTCCAAAGGTAATATTTTCTTTATATTCTCTTCAATTTTAAGAAGTTCGATTTCAATTTTAGTAGATGTTTCTTTGGCTGTGTCTATAATCAAGATTAACCAATCACGACCACACCGATTAGCTATATAGCTCCATTGTACTCGAAACTTCTCGTTATCAAGAAACAGTCTAGGTTCATTCTGGACTGTCAGTCCTTGTGGTAAAGCTTTGTTCTTGAGGTATTCGAGCATGATTGCTCCATGGAGTTCTGTCCTCGTAAGTCTTTTCTTTAGCTGTATGAGTTCATTCCATTCATCTTTATCTCTCAACACATCCACCGTGTCTTCGTGGTTCAGAATAGAGATAGCGTTCATAAGGGCTGCAGCATAGTCATCGCTATAAGCTAGTGTTCTGTTCTCTGCCATCAGGAAAGTAGTTCAAAGTACAAAGTTGGAAAGAAAAAAGGGGATTCTCAGAAGGGTGCTAAGCGAAGGCACAATCTCCAACCCACTTATAGAAAATTTCCTGTGACCAATCAGCCACTATGAACAACTTAAATGGGGAGGAAACCCGGTATACGTTTAACTAAGATAGGTTAGCAACGTATACTCTGTCTAAGTCCGGGAGGACAAAGATCCGTGTTTAAAGAGGAGACAGAGCTATAGTGTAGATGCCACACATATAAAGAGCTCCCATTGGGAGAGCCACAAAAGGACCAGTCGTGGTTAAAATGATAAACATCAGATTTAATAGAATTATGACCTAAAAAGTGATTAAATAGTGTGGTCCACAGTACATACAATTCATAAACATTTTAACATATATCAAACAGTCGTTACGTGATAAGCTAGAATTAGCTAATTGACAGTGTATCAAAAACAGGGATACACTCAACATCAAGAGGTACGCTTTACAGAAAGTGCAACGTACTCTACAGTAATTAGAATCAGTATGTCAAAAAACTGGCATCTACACTATAGCTCTGTCTCCTCTTTAAACACGGATCTTTGTCCTCCCGGATTTAGACAGAGTATACGTATACCGGGTTTCCTCCCCATTTAAGTTGCTATAGAACTGGTGCCTGTAGCCGAGAGGAACAAGGGATGATATTCCCCATATTATTTTATTCCAAAGAAAGACAGGGGATTGAGACCCATCTTGTACTGGCGTTGGTTGAACAAACTACTCAGGAAGGACAAGTTCAAGATGGTCACTCTTTCTCAGGTCCTCCAGGCCCTTCGACTTCACGATTGGTTGGTGTCTCTGGACCTCCAGGATGCTTACTTTAATGTTCCGATTCATCCAAAGCTCAGAGTACCTGAGGTTTGCAGCTGTCGACTCGCACTTTCAGTTTCATGTCGTGCCATTCAGATTGACCTCCGCCTCAGGGTCTTCACCAAGCTAATGGTGGTGGTGGCAGCGTATCTCAGGCAAGGGGGGGATTCACGTCTACCCCTACCTGGACGACTGGCTGATCCGTGCGCATCCTCCCAAGCAGGTGATGGATCATCTCATTCTCACCTGCTGCTCCCTCCATAAACTGGGCTTCTCCCTCAATTTCAAGAAGTCATATCTGACACCTTCCCAACAGCTCCAGTACATCTGAGCTGTGTTGGACACGTCCTTGGGGAAGTGCTCGCCTCACAAGGTGAGGGCTCATCACATTGTGCAGATGGTAGACAAGTTTCAACATGCCCAGCATCTCGCGGCTTTCGAATTCTTAAGGTTGCTCGGCCTAATGGTATCCTGCATTTTTCTGGTGACAGAGGCCAGACTGAGGATGAGATCCCGGCAGTGGGTTCTCAAGATGCAGTGGTCCCAATTCTCAGGCAAGATGTTGAATCCCGTTCAGATTCCACTCTCGGTCTCACAGGATCTTTTGTGGTGGGCCAACGACGGGAACCTGATGAAGGGGGGAACCGCTTTGGCAACCGTGGCCGGAGGTGACGGTACTAACAGATGCTTCCCTCACAGGAAGGGGAGCTCATGCCGAAGATTTGACCACCAGCGGTTGTTGGTCTCCGTCAGAGTCCAAACTCCACATCAACCTGTTAGAACTGAAGGCCATCAGGCTGGTCCTGAAGCCTTTTCTGCCGTCTGTGCGGGGTAAGTGTGTCCTGATTATGACGAACAATACAATGGCCATGCATTACCTCAACAAAAAAGGGGGGGTAGGGTCCCTCCCGTTGTGCAGAGAGGCGATGCAGCTCTGGTTCTGGGCATTACAGCAAGGAATATCACTCTTGGCAGTTCATGTGGCCGAAGAGGAGAATGCAGTGGCGGAGGCTCTGAGCAGGCAGAGCAGTCTCTCACAAGTGGGAGTTGGCTCAGGAAGTCCTTCTGGAGATCTTCGCCCTTTGGGGAACCCCACAAGTGGATCTCTTTGCAACCAGTGCCAACCGTAAGTGGGAGAGATTCTGCTCAAGGGAATTTCCTCCGAGAGGAGCCTTAGGAGACGCCTTCGTAGTGGATTGGTCATTCCCACTTCTGTACCTGTTTCCTCCAGTCCCCGTCATTCCTAAAGTGTTGAGGAGGTTGCAGAGGTTTGGATCCTGCATGATCCTCATTTCTCCAGATTGGGCCAGGAGAGTGTGGTACCCGGACCTTCTAGAAATGTCCATCTGCCCTCCATGCCGTCTTCCCTACCGAGAGGATCTGCTCTCACGCTCGGGGTGGGGGGTGGGTTGGGGTTCTCCATCCAGATGTCAAGACTCTCAACCTTCACGCTTGGTATATGAAAAGTCGAGGTATAAGGATCGGGACCTCCCGGATGACGTGATGGAGATGTTGCTTTCGGCCAGGCGGCCAGCAACCAAATCCATGTACCGTTGGCGTAAGTTTTGCGACTGGTGCAGAGGACAAAATGGTTGATCCTTTTCAGTGTTCCATTCCCATGGTTCTATCTTTCTTGCTTTCCTTGGCCCACAGGGCCCTTCAATTAGGTACCATTAAAGGTTACCTGGCGGCGCTGTCTGTCTTCAAGCGCTCGTCTGAAGAATGTTCTTATTTTAAGATTCCTTTAATTTCCCAATTTCTCAAAGGGCTCACTAATGTGTTCCCGCCGTCCCCATTCCAGGTGCTGGTTTGTGATCTGAATTTGGTCTTGAAATGCCTGATGGGTGCTCCATTTGAACCTTTGCACTCTTGTCCTTTGAGACTGTTATCTTTCAAGACAGTGTTCTTGGTTGCGGTTACATTCACTCGCCGAGTGAGTGAATTGCAGGTACTTTCATCTAAGCCACCCTTTACTGTGTTCCACAAGGATAGGGTTTTACTGAGGGCATGTCCTTCTTTTCTACCTAAGGTAGTATCTGAATTTCATTTAAGCCAGAAAGTGGTTTTTCCGACTTTCTATCCTCCTCCTCATCCTAGTTCCTATTAGTAATATTTGTGATGCAGCCACATGGGCTTCTAGCCACACCTTTGTCAGACATTATTCCCTGGATACACTCCATGGTCAAGATATGGCCTTTGGTAAGGCAGTTCTTTTATTCTGCCATCTGATTGGGTATTCTAAATTCTTTTCCCTCCTCCATTTTCTGGTACTGCTTTGGGAGTCTGTCAAAGATGTTGAATACGTTGGAGGACACAATCCATTCGAAGAACAAGTTACTTACCAACTGGTAACTTTCTTTTGACTGGATGTTCTTCCAACGTATTCCACATCGCCCTCCCAGCGTGCCCCTCTGGAGAATTTATTATGCTATTGCAGCTTACGTTTCCGCAAGGCTATGTGCCATCAAGCAGGCATTGGATATGTGCATGTCACATGTAATGGAGGAAAAAACATAAACTAAGGCTACGGGTGCTGTGCGTCTTATTTATAACATCGGTGACGTCGCCCTCGACGGAGGCCTTCGAGGGACATTGACCTGACGCCATCGATGCAGGACGCCGTCTGCCGAAAAAGTTTCCAAAGTACACAGCTGTGGACATTACATGTCAAAGATGTGGAATACGTTGGAGGAACAGCCAGTCGAAAGAACGTTACCAGTTGATTCTTCTGTTGTCTGTGTGAATCTCTTGATACCGTGCTCATCTCACAACATGCACCTTCTCTACTAAATCTTCCTATGTGAGAACTAAACTATCCAAGGGTTAGTTGCAAAGAATTGTAGGGCTGGGTTTTCCAGACTCTCAAGTCCCAAGTTATCACCTTCCTTTCGTTCCCTGATGTTCCACTCTTTGTCTTCAGAATGCTAGTCTTCTTCTGCTACTCTGGTCCCTCCAACTCCACCCAACTTATCTTGCTCCTCCTATGTTTCTCCTTTGCTGTCCCTCCGATGGCTCTTCCTCTATGTATGACAAACTCCACCCTCTAATGTTACTCCCTCCTTTTCTCTCTTTTCTTCTCCCCACTTGGCTATCACTCTCTACACTCCAACACTACTCTATGCTACTACTCTCCTCCCGTCCACGTCAGTAATTCTTTCCCCTCTTCACGCCACTACTACTCAACCCCACCTTCCACTCAGTTACTTTACTTTCACTCTCTCATCCACCCTCGCTCTACTCTTTTACATAACACTCTCAATCACCCACAACACAGTAGCATTTGCTCTCACCAACCAATATGTCACCTTCACTGTAAATCGCCTCCCCACTCCTGTCCACCGTCCTTCCTCCTTCCAATCTCTTAGTCTGCCACCTCCTCTACTGCAGAACTCACCCAAACAACCAACACTTTTCTTCTTCCTGTCTCCATCTTTATCTTCCCCGCCTTCTTCTACTATTGGTCTGCTTCACTGGGTCAATCTCTCCATGTCTTCTCCACCTGGGAGGTGTCAGAGATATCAAAATGCTTACAAATGGAGCTAAATCACTCACCTTTTTGCCTTGCGCGTCTGCCGTGCCGGAGTAATGGGAAGCACGCGTTGGGAAATGTCCCCTTTCCTGTTAGGGGGTCTCTCTGGCTGAGTCAAAGGTAAGTTCTTGCATGTTTCTGTGCTTCATGTCAGAGAGATGCTCCGTGGCATGTTTGAAGAAGTCTGGGTCAGTGAGAGCTGGTAACCGAGTGGTGTGCCACGTTCCCTGCAGCTGCGTAAGGTATTTATGGTTCTCTTTCTCCATAAGGTTTGCTCCGATCTTGTGGCTGACGTGGTTTACCTGGAGGCTCTGCTGGCCGGTCCTATTCCCGGGCGGTCCGTCCAGCCAGTGGCTGGATGATGTGGCCTACAATAAGAAGGAAGAGGCTGGCCAGCATTTTTAACAGGCATGGAGTGATTTACTGTGGCACTGCCCAGATACATACATGCACGTGGGGAGAGGACGGGACCTGGGACCTCCCAACTGCCACCGTCCCCATGCGATAGGACTGGCTCTGGCTTGCACCCTAGTAGGACTCCCAGCTCAGGCTGAGAGGGGTACCAACTTGTCATAACAGAAAAACTAACAAATATCACAGAACTAGGAACAAAGAATTTCAAAGTTGATCTGGAAGGAAGTGAAATCGAAAATATGGATTTTGAGCTTCTAAATCAATACAGTAATGTACTAAAGTTTGGCAGTAATGTCCATTAGGTAATGGACCCTAAATGATGCCCCCAAGTGGTGGGAACGTGAGTGAAGTGAGCAAATATTTACACCACCTTCTGGCCATTCACAGCCTCCAAAGGGTTCACTGTCGGAGGAAGTCAATCGGCTTTTGAGGAAAGGTGACATAGTATAGGTGCAACTTTCAGAGTGATGCAAGGACTGGTTCTCACGTTACTTTCTGGTTCTAATGGTTTCCCCATCTATGATATTCTATTTCCAACCCAGATGTGCTTTGTAATTCGTTTAGTGCCAGGGTGCACACCATGGATCCTTTTTCGCTCTGCTTAATGCTTCTTCGCGCCTGCCATGTTATGGCCGGTATATATCCGGATGCCTCGGCCCATGATTTCAGATCATGTTTCGGCACTTTGGGAATCCCATTTCTATACAACTTTTCTAATGATTCATGTCCCACTGCGCGAATGGTAGGAGGCAAATCTCTGTCTCTGACCCCCCACAGGATTTGTTTTGACTGCCTGGTGGAGGAACGACCTTCAGGATTTCAGATTGTGCCAATACATGCATCCTAAGGCGTTGTGGGAGGGTGGATTAAAACCTTTTGCCTTTTGTCAAAAGGACAAGAGGATTCCTTCCAAGCTGCTGGGTGTGGAATGGGGCAGAGAGGAAGAGACAGGTATTCGGCCATTAAGGAAAAGAAGCAACGCCGTACAATTAAGTATCCCAGCAAAATTCCCTTGCTGAAAGTAAAACGCCATTGGAATTGTTACATCTCATGCCCAGGTCACTTCATTGGCCAGTCTTTTGTGAGTGGTCTCAATTTCATGGAAACATGTCATACCTCTTGCAGGTCCCAAGCACTCTGAAGACCTTGTATGGTGGTTCAAAGCAAGCAACATGAGCCATCCTTAATTTTGAAGTTATATTAAATCTAGAAAGAAGCAACATGTTCTCTGATTCACACATGAGTTACCCTCACTGGTCATTTCATAGCCGTCAGTTTAAACAAGAATACAAATGCAGGCGACATCATTATGAACACTACAATTCCCTTGATTCCATGTATAGGCAACAGACGCATGGCACTGAATGCGCTGTCGATACTTCGGCACGTCATCACGCGAACGTGTTGTGATGTGATAGCTATATTCTTTCGGATGGACCCGACATGTCTGTTTCCATGACAACGGCAAATGCGGCAGAGCTGCGCCGGGACTTCCTGTGCACAGTAGCAGTACTGCCGCTAGCCCTACCGGGAAGTAATTTGGGTTGCCCGTTTTCACTTCTCCTACGCGGACACACCATCACTTCAGTTCTGCATATTTCTCAGGAGACTACGCCTGTTCTGCTACACCTTGATTCTGATAACTCCAGACCTGGACCCTGGAGGTGTGGAACCCGGAGAGACGGTGGATCTGCTGTCCAACTCTGAGGCCAGGTTCTCCATTTGAGCCTCAGCAACCACAACTTTCATGCCAGGCTACTGAGACGTTAATATTTAAGGAGTGGGGCTTGTCGGGCAATGTCCAGGATGTGCTCCTTTCGGCTTGGAGGCCAGCCCCTTAGTCTTGATATGTCTTCAGGTGGCACTCCTTTTTGAATTGGTGTCAGAGGAGAGGTCTGGCCCTGTGCTCTTTTCTATTTTCCTAATCTGCATTTCCTGCTCTCCTTGCCTGTCCCTACCTGCATTTTTGCACTGCAAGGAGGTATCTGGCCTCCATTTCGATTTTTAAAAAGACTCCTGAATAGGGTTTTTTCTTCACCACCCCCACTGTCCTACAATTTTTGCAGAGGTTGTGTAACCAGGTTTTCCCCTTTCTTGTTGCAGCTGTTTTTGAGCATTAACCTTTGTGCTTTAAGACTGCTTACCAGTTAAGGCGATTTTCCTGGTGGACAGATGGGTGAATGAGCTCCAGGGTCTTTCAGGGACTTTAAGAGAGACCATATGTCCTCCCCAAGGTTGACTGAATTGCATCCCTGCAAAAGATGAATCTTCCTGTGATTTTCTCTCCTCCTCTTCCCTTTAAGACGAAGGAGGGATTCCATTGGCTGTACACTGTTCAGTTCTTCAGCTCCAAATTTCTGATGAGGGACAGCAAAACGATGACAGGCTTTTTGGTGCTTATTCTGGTTCATGTGTGGGCAGGCTTTTTGGTGCTTATTCTGGTTCATGCGCGGGCACGGCTGTTCCTAAACAAATCCTGTCCATGTGGTTCATCTCTGAATATTAAGATTTGTCTGCGAAGGGTGTGCCTGTTGGATCTTGGGGCTCATTTGATAGATGGTTGAGTGACTATATTTTAAAACACTACTGGGCCACAAGCCATGGCCACTGGCCACAGACTTTGGCTGTGCTGTACATGTTCCCCCAATGTGGCCACACAGTATATTTAAAAAGACTACCTTTCTTCCTTGCTCGCTAGCCATGGCCTTCACCCATGACCAAATCTGCAAAACGTCAAGGTTTTTATTGCATTATATTTGTGCAACCTAACTGCACCCTAACTAAGGGTTTTCTGTGAATTTCAAGGGTTTTGTTATACCATGCTTTTTTACCGGGCAGTGGCTATGTTGGGCGCTTTGAAACACAATTCCTTGAGATATAAGCGCCTTACAAATGCACAACAAATTAATTAATTCCCCCAATATGTTTGTTTTGGATCCACAGGCCGTGGCCACTATACATGTCTTTGGGCCCTAGGCAGTGAGCATGGCCTTCGGCCATATCCACTGTATATTTTAAAACATTACCGGGCCACAAGCCATGGCCCTCGGCCATGTCCAATGTACATGTTCCCCCAATATGTTTCTTTTAGACCCATTGGGACAAGTAAGGAGAAGGTACAGGAGCAACCCTGACAAGTAACGAGAATGGACAAGTGTTACTGCTGCGGGGGTGCAGTCCAGGAGCTGTTAATTAGGAGAAGATGGAGGCCCACTGCCCCCCAGGTAGAAGTGTCCCACCACCCAGGGCGTTGGGGCAATGCCAAGAGAAGGAGTCTGCAGCTTCCTGCTTTGCATGCCGGAAGAAGGGAGGAGAGTTTGGCTGAGTGCGTTGGCTGCTATTATGGAATGTGCCCCAGTAATACCCCTGTACTACACGTGTCAAGGTTTAAATGCAGATGGTGTGAAGTAATGCAGTCCGTGATGTGATAACGACAAGCTGGTGATTGAGAGACCCTGCATAACATTAGAGGCAGAAACATTCATTTTGGGCCATTGGAGGCAGGTTAGGGGGATGTTTCAGAACACTCACATGAGTGCTGTGCACAAGCAGACATGAGAGCATTGGCTGGCGCTCACCGTGTTCACTGTGGCCCTTGTGGAGCCATGGCGGTGATGGCCCTGGAAACAGTTGTGGCAGTTAGGCTGCAGTGGCCACAATAGTGACGCGATCAGGACAGATGAAGGGAATGGTAATGCATTAGAATGCAGTATACTATACATTCTCACACGTTGTTCGTGTCTCACAGAGGTCGCTGTGGACTTTCAGAATGAAGTGGAGACCTTTGAGTAAAGGATCATCGGACGTGGTTTTATGTCTGATGGTACGTCGCGTCCTTCATGGGAGGAACTTCCTGGTGCGGCAAAGAAAGGAAAGAAAAAAGGAAGGAACTTCATAAGCTGCGCAAACTGAATTACTGCAGCTGTTGTGTGTGGCCTGAGGATGAAACGTTTCTGAGATCGCTGCGTTTATGTGGTGCATGCCGGAACCAGCATTTGAAGGAGCAGATGATTTGGACTTGGGAGGTAGGTATGGTGCTTTAAAAAGAAACAAAAGAACACTAGGTTTGTGGTTAAAGGTACCGGAGAGCTGATGAAGCTGAATGCGTTCTGTTTGGATGCCGCAGCAACTTTGACCATATCATTTAATATGCAACTTGTTTTGAGATCGTTAGTCGGGCGGCAGGCTGGGCTGTCATTTGACAAAGATGGGCTGCTTATGTGGAGATGAGTTAACTTTTAAGGAGTGCTGCAGCAATTTACAACATTTATTTCAGGGCTGCTTTATGTTTAACATGCTGTTTTCTTTGATTTATAATGATGTTACATTCTCAAATTAGTAGTTGTGTAATGCAGAAAATGTGTGTAGCTTGAACACATTTTGAGCAAATTGCAGGAGTATGATGTACCAACATAATTTTAGCATTCAATAAGAGATTACTTAAGAATTACACATTTTGAGAGATTTCAGGAGTTTTTAGTAAAATTCACTATATTCCACAAAGGAGGCAGGATTGCACATTCTGTTTAACTACATGTGAAGTTATATTGATGTACGTGTAAAGGAGTGGTGTGACAGCTGTGGGTTTAGTATTGATCTACTTCGTTTAATTTTCTTGAGGCATTTCGGCCTTAAACTGCAGAGGATTTGAGCAGCATGGCCTTTTAGCCAACCTCCTGACTTTGATGTCATACATGGTAGTTCAACTTATGGGTTGCATGTTATCTGTTTTAACTGTTTCATGTGTTTTGAGAATTGCTATTCATACGGTTCAATATTGTGTTCATATTTGGCAAGGGAGTGGCTGTCAAGGGAGTGGCTGTCAAGGGAGTGGCTGTCAAGGGAGTGGCTGTCAAGGGAGTGGCTGTCAAGGGAGTGGCTGTCAAGGGAGTGGCTGTCAAGGGAGTGGCCGTCAAGGGAGTGGCTGTCAAGAGATTGAGTGTTGTTGATGTGAGTATAGTTAGGAGTGAGTATTTTACTAGTACATTATTAAGTGATCACATTTCTTTTTCGCTGTTCAAAGCATAAGGTGTAGAGTGTGCTTGCTTGTTTGGTTGAGGACGTCTGCCTTCAACTGATTTGAGTTATGGAGTTTTAAAACATATCACCATGGGTTGAGTGGTGATGTGTGCCAGGACATTGTGTGCGACTTGTTCCTGGTAGAGTTGCCTGTGCGTGGCATACTCTGTGCACCATGCGGTTGGTAATGGCTTGGTGTGATGAGGCTCAGTTGCATGTCAGTGATGTGTGTTTTTTTGGGAGTGTCTTTTGAGCCTCATCTGTAAGGTTTTTTATCTTTTATCTTTGAGTTGATCGCCTTCGCAATTGCCCACCATGTTATTGAGTTGGGTAGTTTGAGTGTCCATCTTGGGTTGGTCAGAATGGTAACTTCATCATAGTCAGCTGCAATCATCTTTAGAGATTTGTTCTTGTATTTGGTTGGTTCACAATTGCCTGGCCAGTTTTTTGAGTTTAGTGGATGTGTTGGTTGTTTTCTCGAAAGGGATTATTGCAAGCTGTGTTGCCTTTTTTGGGTTAGTGTTTCACTGTGAGTGACAGTGTGGTGTTCCTGTGCGTGATAGTAGAGTAGTGTATGGGTTTGTCGTGGTGTTCAGTTGGTCCGGTCTTTGCTTCAGGTTGTGTATCGGTGTGTGGTGTTAAGGTGGAGGTTGGTTGTCACTTGGATGTTAGTGTTTTTATTTTAAAGGTGCCAGCATGTTCGCGTGCTAGCCCAAGGAGGGGCTCAGTTTGTGCTCAGGTGTGGCAGGTCTGAGGTTTACCATTGTCAGTGCCGAACAGGAGTTGAATAGTGTCCTTGGTGGTTCAAGGAGGTAGCTTGTTGCCCAAGGTGTGCTGGATTGTACACAGGTGTGGCAGGCTTGAGACTTGCTGGTGGCGGCAGTGGGTAGGAGGTGATGCGTAGGATATTATGGTTGAAGGATGCTGTATTGTGCTGCGGTCTGTAGGCGGGATGCGAGTTGCGCTTTGATGGGTCAACCAGTGGTTTGGGTTGAAGTTGTTGGTGGTACATCACGGTGTGAGGTTGTTGGTGGTTGATCACGGTGTGAGGTTGTGCTTAGTTCTTGTGCTTGTGTGGTGTTCCTTGTGAGTGTTGCTCTGTGTGGTGGTGTTTGCTGTGTGTGTCTTGTCTGCAAGTGTAAGGAAGTGTAAAGAAGGAGGTGTGTTGTATTGTGCCTTTCCTCTCGGGTGTGTATCTTTGCTTGGGTGTGCTGGTGTGTCTCATATGCATGTCTAAGGAAAGGAGGCATGTTGTATCTTGCTTCTTCCCTTTCTGTGTGAGCTGGAGTCATGTGGGGTTGCTTTGGAGTCTGTGTGGTGTCATTATAGAATGTTAGGTGTGTATGTGGAATGTTAGTGTTTGACTTGATGTTCCACCCAGGCAGTTAGAACTATGTAGCCTCGGTGGCGGGAGCCGGTGGTCTCAATTCCATATTTTAGCTCCTATCCTTAATGTATCTATCCCTGATGTCATCTGATTACTAAGATGCTCAATAAATGAACTTAAGAAACTTACTTGCTGCCTCCAAGGTTTAATCTTTACAATACAGGCTCACGAGCCAGGGCCACTCTGCATGTACCCCCAATATGTTTCTTTTGGACCCACTACGTAGGCCATGGCCACTGTACATATCTTTCGGCCTTTGGCCACAGCCTTTGGCTTAATGTTTCTTTTGGACCCACTACCCTTTTTCCTACTCACTAGCCAGTAGCCATGGCCTTCACCCATGACCATTGGCCCAGGCCTTCGGCATTGGCCCTTTTACATGTTACCATATCTTTCTTCTGGTCCCACTAGCCATGGCCTTCTACATATTGCCCCAATAGATTTCCTAAATAGGCTCACTAACCTTATCTGTCGGCCTTGGCCACACCGCTAGGTCTCTTTTGGGCACACTAGCCATGGCCTTATTGCACCCCTTGACATGTTGCCCCAATAGGTTTCGTTTGGGCCAACTTGCATGGCCAATGGCCAGGGCTTTTGGACATGTCCACTTTCCAAATTGCACCATTCGGTTCCTTAAAGTAGCCCAGTACTCATATCCTTCAGCAACACACACCACGCCCCCCCAACCTTACTGTAGCTGTAAAAATCCGCTTTTTTGTATCAATCTAATGTTATTAATTCTTTTTTAAACAAAAATGTTTTTCCCATAACCGTGGTTATATTTGCAATGCACTACAAATAACCCTGTTAATCCATGAACGTCTGTGTTGGGGAGAATTCTCAGAAATGTGCTAATTCCTTTTTACCTTAGAGACCCCCAGCTCATTTTGCTGGACTTCAGGGCTTTTCATTTCTAACCTGGAACGCGAGAGACCTTTTTCCCACTCTCTCATGTATTTTTCTGTGATTTTGACTATTTTTATTTTGACTCTGGAGTCTGACAAACTCCATAGGCATCATCTTTACATTGTGACACGCAGCACCTTCAGTGCAGTGGCACAGGGAAGTCTCTTGGCTTTCCCAAAGGTTTTAATACCTTCTCTTGGTGAAACTACTGTTTCCAAGAGCAGTGAAGTGAAATTGACTTTACTAACATTTTATAACTTTCTAGACCCAGCATTCACTATCTTACAATAGGGTGCTTGAGGGCTTACTTAGTATCCCCTTTGTCTAGTTTCTCATGTAACATTTTTATGTTTTCCTTTCTACAATTAATGGCTGGTGGCAGTGCTTTACTTTTTACTACCATTGTGTGTTTTTACCGCAGGCTCCAATTGCAGCTGCAGTAAGACACCCATGGGTGCCCATTTTGTCAAAATGGCCTAGTCTTCTTTTTTTGCCATTTCTTGTTGGAAAGGTCCTTCTTGAGATTTTCTCTGCATGCCAAACCAGGTTTGGTCCCTTTGTTTGTTTGGTCTTTGGCGGGAATCGCGAGTTAAGCCCGCCTCTGACTCCAGCGTGTCTAGCAGGGCAGGAAGTGAGGGAGGCGCCCGAAACTCCCTGTGCCTAGTCTCCTTGGTTACAGGAATGAACCCAGGGGTGATTGGCTGGAGGGCTGTCATCGGTGGACAGCCAACCTGCTATGTGATTGACAGCTAGTCTGCGAATGAATGAGAGAAACCTGCATAAAAGGCAAGGCTATTTGCTTGGAAGGCAGAGTCGACCAGTGGATGAAGGAATCCGAAGAAGAACTTGGAAGAGACACCTGCTGCAACTCCTCGACCGTTGGTTTGCCCAGTGAAGCCCTGCTATTGTGCTGAAGCTCCGAATTCACCTCGAAGACCTGCAAAGGACGACTTCTCCCCTTGGGTTGGTGAGACCAATGAACCCCAAGACAAGCTCATCTGGAAATCCTCTTGGAGTTGGCTGTACTTCCATTGCTGCTGCAGGAACCGAAGTGCCAGGGAGAGGAACACCGGAATGGAGTGAGTGTCTCTAAGTCGGACCCGAGCCCCAGGAAAATCCTCAGGACTCCCAGGAAGCAGGACTGACCAAGCCTGAGCCACCACAAGAGTGCTGGACCCCAGATGCGAGGAAAGTCCGAAGTGGTATCCGAGAACCGCAGTGTTGCTATTTGCTAGAGACTCAAAGAGCTGAAACCGCGAAGTTCTGCTGATTTGAAGTTTGCCCATTGCTGCCGCTGACCTTCAATTGTAGTGCAGGAGTCCCCAGATGTCATCCCTCTTGACCCCAATACTGAGGCCTGGGAACAAAAGGGCCTGCAGACCTACACAGGAACAGAAGCCAGCTGGAATCCATTTCTTCTAACCAAAAGTACTGTAAAACTTAGGGGACTTACCTCTTGTTGTGTAGCCTTGCTTGTTCTTAGTTGAGACTTGTCTTGGTTGCTTTTGCTGAGTTGCTTGCAGCTTTGCCCCTCACAACCCCCCAAGCTTGTGGCCATACAGTGATTCTATTATTTTCTTACCTGCAAGAAGAGCTTCAGTTCACCTAGACGTTTGCTCAATTGACATTGGCTGGCCTGGCTCTCTTACTTCTGACTTTGTGTTTTGCCTTTCCTGCAGGCAAGGGTTAATTTATTTTGCATTGGAGGGTTAAAAAGGACTTACCTACTTCAGAATATTTGTTTAACCTTTGTTTTATTCCAAAACCCCTTTCTATCACAGCAACTCACTATTGCTCTAAATGTACCAGTGATATATTAATGTCCAAAGTGTCCTAGTTATTTAAATCACCTCAGGATGTAGGAAACATCTGTGTGGCATCCCAAATGGGTACTTTCTGATTTAGAGAAACTAAGAGTGTGTATTTTGAAGTGTATTTTTGTGTTTCGTCTATATTACTCCCTTCTGAAGAAGACCTATTGAACTGACTGTTAAATAAATTGATAATTGTTTAATCAAGAAACATTGAGTGTAAGAGTTTCTTTGGGTACTTGTCACTGTGAATCTCTGTGTAAAAACCCTACTGCTCACTTTGACCCCTCTTGAGATAAGCCTGGATGCTTAGCTACACTACCAACCTGTGTAGTACAGACTTATACCAAAGGTTGGGTTCCTGTTGCCAGGGGGCAAGGTTGCTGTAATCTCCCAAACGGTACTGCAGACAATCTTGCCTAGCAGTCTGCAAATAACCACAGTTGTTTTCATGTGATGCACTTTTATTTCCAATCCTATTTTGTAATATAAGCCGGTTATCCCTCCAGTATAACCCTGGTTATGTGAAAGTGTACAAGCTCTGAACTTGGCCCCCTACCCCTCTCCTCACCTCACACCTCAGTGTCTCAGGGTGTCCTCTTTCTCCATCCCCACCTCTAGTCAGATGCCATTTCATCCTTTCTCCTCCTCCAAATGGCATTTTTTAAATGTTTTGTTTTCGGCTAAACCTGATTATACCCGTTATAACCCTGGTTAACTCTCTCATCGAACAAAGAAAATGGCTACTTTTTCATTTCTGAAAAGCCTTGTTGATGCATTGTGGGACACATATATAGCTATCATTTTGAGAGAAAGAGGCACCCCGTTCCCTGTCACATGTTTTAACAACCACTGGACGGAATATAACCATACCTCTCCCGAAAATTGAGTCAACGCTTCGTGCCCAAGTTTGTACAATTCCGTCCTGCAGTTTTTGCTGTGAGCTGTCTGAAATTTAAACTTTTTCTAAAAAAGAGAGGGGATTGGGGATCACAGGCGATGTTTGAAAAATATCAGCCAAATCCGTCATACAAGTCAAAAGTTATTAGCAATTCAATGTTTGAATTTCCTATGGAACTTGATCCCCAACTATAGTGCAGCGACCAGCACGCACGCACGCACGCACGCACGCACGCACACACACACACACACACACACACACACACACAGAAAGAACATTACCAAGAGGCAAGTCATTTTTTATGTTTTACTATTATTGTTTTATCGATATGTGTCCTGGACCAATTTTATCATCATGCATTTTTTTTCACTGCTATGAATAGAAGAATCATGATAACCATTTATTTTGCAGGCATCACAAGTGTTTGCCCTGGGCATTGGAACAAGCTTTCTAAAAATGATTACACCTACGCTTATAAGTGGAACAGATGATGTAAGTGCATTAAGTGTTCTGTCAATTTCATTGAACCATATTGTTAAAGGAAATACAATAAAACAAATACTGTATATCGATTCTCCGCATTGTTTGGTGTTAAAACAGTGCAGTCTGTTACAGAATTGTATGTAATTGCACATGTTGTAACACGATCTGACAATTCTGTCCGATTCAATGGACGATGTATGATCTGTCCTGAAGTTCTTAACATACACCCTTAAGTTGTTGGCTTGTGTATATGCCATGAGCTCAGTCAGTCAACGTTGTAGGCCAATCGCTGTACGATCCGTTTTGATACGATCATCTGCATAGAGAATCCAGGGAATAGGCTGCTTCTGGATTTTAGGAGGAAAAGGGTTTGTGCTTGTGGGACTTGCGTAAGTTGGACAAGTATATATTAAACAATAGGGCGGCTAGGGGACAGCCTTGTTTTAATCCTGTCCAGATTTTCTCTGTTAAATTGCCTTGCTTCGTCATTCTCACTTCCTTTGATGTTCCTGAGTAGAGTTCCATGATGACTTCCAATAACTCATCTGGGCAAACCCATGTATGCAGTTTCTTGCATAGCTTTTTTCTATTCACACTGTCGAACGCTTGCTCAAAGTCAATCAGAGCTAGGAAATAGCTTGTCTGGGTTTTAATTGCCTCGAGTTTCAGTAGGTTCACAAGGAGGAGGTTCAAAGTTTTACCCACACCCTTTACAAAGCCAGTCTGTCTAGGGTCAAGGTGGGTAGCTTTGTTGCCCTTTGTCTAAGTCGTGTTATAGACTGGCGGCGAAGATTTTGCCCATGATGTCAAGGAGTGTAATAGTCCTATAGTTTCACAGATTTTCTCCATCACCCTTTGTAAATATAGGCACTATAATTGCACTCTTCCAGGACTGTGGTATGCTATTAGTTCTTCTTATATATATGAAAAGGAGAATGATAAACTCCAACCATGGGCCGTTTGCTTCTTTTAGCATGCTTTTAGTTAGTCCATCTGGGCCTGGTTCACGAGAAGAGTTTAATTTACTAAGCAATCTGTGAATGTCCTCTATATCACACTCAAATGACCATTTAGGTGTTGGACTCCACGTTTGTACATTGTCTTTCTCAGGGGGCTCTGTGGATAGTGCAGTGAAATAAGATATCCAAACAGCTTCTGAAACCTTGGACGTTTGCAGGGCAGTTTGGAATCTACCGTCATTATTGATGAGCTTCCACAATTGTCTGGTGCTCTTTTTACATACAATGGTCAGCATGTGTTCCGCATCATGTTGTGCTCTCCAGGCTCTAGTTCCAAGTAGCCAGTTTCTGTATTTTTGCTTTCTTTTTTTTAAATCTGCATGTATTTTTGTTGATAATTATTCTGGCTTATATTCTTCAAGTCTGCACAGAGAGCTCTCCTAGCATCTACTACTGCTGTTTTGTATATGTGGGTTGGGAAAACAATCAGTTTCTCACGAGTCCTGGATGTTTCTTTGTATCAATCTAGAAGCCATCTATATTCTGTTCGCCCGCTAGATCTGAAATGGACTTTCCAAAGGCCTCCGTTATTGTTACCACATCAACTGGTTTTGGATGCAGTCGGTTTCTTCCTTGAGATAATTGTAGCGCTGAGCCTGACTTTTTGGTACTGATCTTAATGATGTTTCCACATACTATCTCAAGTAAGTTATGATCGCTTGAAGGCATATCAATGAGTCTCAAGGATTTGATTAGATTCGCTGGATTAGAGGAGCCAAAGGCAGAATCTAGGCACAATCTTGTGGTGCCTCTCGACCAGGTCCACTTGCCTGGGATGTCTCCCTGAGTTTGAGCATTTAACATGTGGAGATTGCGAGCTTGCATTTCTACTTGCCATTCTTGTGGTCTTTTATGTAGGTTCCTTAAAATTATGGGGTAGCCTTGTGCGTCTATAAGTTCTCATATTTAGGTCTCCACAAAAAAGGACATGGCTAATTTTAGTTTTCACCTGTATTTCATCTACAATGGTCATAATTGACTCAAGACGTCTTGTTCCCACATCCTCGTATTGTTATATAGGTCACACAATGCAAATGTTGTTTTCTCCATGTCCTTGTCAGACTTTTGTTCGATTTTCAGAATCTGTACAAAGAGATTTGGGTTTTTCATTTGTTTCATATGTAAACCCACTCTTCTCTTTACTATTGTTAATAGTCCAGTGTACAGTCTGCCAGATTGCCCTTTCTTTGCAGGATTTAAATACCAATCATATCCCTCACTGTATGGGTTAGATCTGAGCCACGTTTCTTGTAGACAAAGGATGTCGTATTCCCATAAAGTTTGGGAACTATCATTAAATTGGTGCTTGAAGCCCTGTGAATTCCAACATCCAATTTTCAGTAGCCATTTCTCTCTTCAATTCTGGCGTTAAAAGTTATGTGGTCCAACCAGTGCTCCAGGTAACCATGCCCAGTCATCTTTGTTAGGCTTACTTTTGTCCTGTGTTGCTACGTGGATTCCCGCGTGTTGGGGTGAGAGAACATTTGCTCACATCTTCAAGGATTTCAGGTCGTGAATGTAAGCTTTCGTATCATTGTTGTGTGTCGAATCTCTTACATTCAGTCCAATCTCTAATTGCATGGTTCTTGTGTGCAAATCTCTCTTAGCCTTGGGAATATAATCTACTATTTTAAAACCCAAAGGTAGAAAGTAATTAGCTGCTTCCATGAAGGCACTTTTTATTAGAACTGAATTTAAGTGCAGTATTATCCAGTCTGTTAGATCTTCGTTTATAAACTGGGTGATTTTGATATCATTTGTTGTAATGAACCGCAGCTTGGGGCTGTGATGTAGTAAATGTATTGCATTTCTACGATTTTAGAATGAAATTATCCTTTGTTCATAATACTCTCTCCACAGAGATTAGAATGTTTTGATCACCATTCTGATGAGATTTATTTTGTTCTTTATCAGGATTTGTCTGAGCATGGGTTATGCCGTTTGTTGTAATTTTCAAATTTTGATTATATTGCTGCTCAGCAGCGTGTCATTTTTGTTCAAGTGTTAAAAAGGTGTAATTTGCACTTTTCTCAGTATATATTATAACTGTCTTCTCTTCAGGTACACTTACTGGAGACTCTTTAACATTTGCTGTGGGGTATCGCACGTTATGCATCATCTTAGGGTTTCCCTCCCCAGCCTCAAAGGCCTCCTCATCTTCCTCATGGACTTGGATTTCATCGAGGAGAGCTGTGATTTCCTAGTCTGCCAAAATGTCCTCACGTAGGGAGGTCTCGTCAGAAGTTATTCTCCTTATTTCATCTTGATCAGTGGAGACTTCACTTTATTCTCTTTTCCCGCTGGTGATTTGGGCTGTTTGTCATGATCCGTTCTGTAAGCTCCTCTCGATTGGGACAGTTTTGATCCGTCCTTAGGTGGAGCTCTTACATTTCTAACAAAGGTCCTTGAGCTATTGGATTTAGATTTATGCGTAGGTGGTCGGTCCTTAGTTTTTTTGTTGTTGTGGCTGGGTCGATTTAGTTTGGGTTGCAGGTACAGGCGGCTTCGCTTTGTCCTCAAATATAGCAAACATCTTAAGGGGTCCTTTTTCTCTGTTTGCCACTAATTTTGATTAGGTTAATATAGCTTTCTTAGATGGTACAAGTTCTCAATTGTGGAAGGTCATTGGAGAGTTGAGGCGTTTTTGGCGCTGAGATCTCTTACAATCCCTGCTACATTCGCATCATTGTTAACCTCATCATCTGGATCCACAGAGAACACCATTTCAATCGTGTTTTTTGACAACTTTGCATCCTTTTCACTTTGTGAATAAATATCAATGGGAAGCAAGGTGCTCCCAATGGGTTCATCTAGTGATGTAAAGTCTTCGGCTTGTCCGATCTATTACCACTAAGTGGAAAATGTTTCAATACTTTCTTGATTGGTGTCTCATTTGTCCTCTGATTGATGTAGTGTTGTTTCATCCATCTGCAATCCTCTAGTAAAGCAGTCGTTCCTGTATTTGTCGCATGCTTCGTGTCTGGCCAGGTCACAAAGTATGTTTTGCCACATTGATGAAGTTTCGGCTTCTTTATTCAAACAATCATGGACTTCTGTTGTGACAATTTCTACAAAGATTAATTTGGTATGCATCATGGCTAAAAGTGTTGCATGATCTTTCAGTGTCTCATTCAAGGATTTGTATAGCTTTGTGAATGGGGCCATCGATATAGTTAATGCTGCCATGATGTTGGCTTGCATCTGTGTCATGGCAGCAATGGAAAGATGAGCTGCACATTGTGGTCTCTCCGATGGAAATACTGAATCGTTCACAAGACCACAGCTCCAATTTGATGGATATATTACTCGTGGGGCTAAATGATATCTGCTTTCTTTTGCGCAATCCTCTATGCCACTGCTAGTTTGCGTACCTTGTGTTTGCTTTTTTGCACATTTTCACTATTTATAGAGGTTACAGGGCTCATTGGATGTTGTCCAATTGATTTGTTGCAATGGTCTGATTTTGTTATCGGGCTGATGTTGGTCGACTGCATGGAATTTCGGCCATGCTCATCATTGTCAATGGTATTGGGCATTATATGCATTTTTCCGTTATCACAATAAATTGCATCTCGTCTTGAGGCTTTAAGATCATTAGCCTTTGTATAAAGTGTTAATTGATTTTCAGCTATGTCTAATCAGAGGCGCAACGCCAAAGGGGTTTGCTGTACTATAGTGCCAGTCAGTTTCTGGTTCGCCTCTACCCAAGGGCTGCTCACGTGATTGGCAGGTGCTGTTGAGTCATGAACCAAAGAAGAGTTAGGTGTTGCGAACAATCGTTCAATGGAGGCACACTCCAGTTCCACTAGAATTTTGTTCTAGTACGCGACTCAGCGTGTTTTGTAATTACTCTGATATGAATAATGTGCCAGTTGGTGGCACTGCCATAGTATTAAATCCAGTGACATCATGTGTGTGTTTTAGTGGAGATTGCCAGTCTGCCTGCGGCTCCTGTTGGTGAATTTCCAGAGGTGATATATTTGAACTTGATCGTTCATCATTCCATTCAGGCGGAAGGGTTGATATAAACAACTTATTTAGATGTGTGGGGTTCATTGGATTTCTCTTTGTGATGTTTGGGGCAATGGTTGAAGCTGTTGCGACTGATTTCGAGCACGTTCTTATCTTGGCTTGAAAATTATCTGCAATAAGTGGGTTGCACTGCAGTTCTTGTAAATCAAAATGTATGCATGTTACAGCACTTGCAGCCTGACTAGTAAGGGCCAGAGCCAGTTGGCGAGAGCAGCATAAACTAGGGGTGGTTGCAGTCATGGTAAAAGGGACTGCACTCACCTCTTCTTGATCAATGCTCTTCCTCTAGTAGCTGTACTTTCTGGCACGTTCTTGGCCCTCCAGGTGACATAAGTCTTCAGTGTCTCTAGTCGCATGGTGCTGGGGGACAAGATGGCAATGCCCGAACCAGTCGAGTCCAGTGAGGACCACAGAAGACCACTCGACTTCTCATGCTGCGCCACGCTCCACGCTCGAATGGGAGTTTAAAGTCTGTGTTGCAAGTCTCAGTACTCCAGCCACACCTCTCAGATTAGTAGATAGGAAAAAAAGACTCCAGGCAACAGCACCAGAAGACCACTCGTCTTCCCACTCGGCGCTATGCTCCGCTGTCGAATGGGAATTTAAAGTCTGTGCTGCAAGTCTCAGTGCCTCAACTCCGCCTCTCAGATTAGTAGATAGGAAAGAAAGACTCCAGGCAACACCAGCACCACTCTGCTTCTTCTAACAATGTGACATTTTCTTTTGCATGTGTCGTTTCGCTGAAATGCAGGAAACTAGCATTCTGAATCTATGCTCCAAGACACTTGAACTTCAAACCCATTAACACCAGACTGCTCCCACTGTCATACTATTCAGAACAAAAATCTGCCAGTGAGAACATGTTTATTTTGGATATAACATCCATACAACTCAAAGTACAAAATATGTATAAATACGTTGAATACAACTTGAATTGTAGAAAATAGTACATTTCATAAAATCAACATAGCCACATCGATTGATTGTCCTAATTTTAAAAACTAAATTCTCAGACTATTAACCCTTTAACTGCCATGGGTTTTTCCCCCCAGTGCCAAGGCCTTTTTTGGTGATTTCGGTATGCCGCCATCAATGCCTTGTAACTTTTTTGTTACATGAGATATCTCGGCCAAATCTGGCCCCTTTTTTTCCCACATGTAGGCGGTTGTAACGCCACCCAGCAATCCTAGGTTGCTGTAGGGGAGTGAGAGAAAATAAGCAAAAAGGGCGAAAATGTACAAAGAAGCCTATGGTTTTTTCCTTGTAGGAGCTATGAACAAATGGTTTGCTGTGCTGAATTCCCAAATTTCCTGGCTTTCAAGAACAGGTTGAGTGGAAACAGAAACAAATTATTTTGATGTGCTTATTAACCGTTTTGTGAGAGGTAGGCGATTTTTGGCCATTTTTGCCAATTGGACATGCATGGACGGAATGGAAGAAAAAGGTAGGAAAGCCGAATTGGAGGACAGAAAGGCTTACATTTCTGAAATGTAGACAGAATTCCAAGTTTAGGAAGGGGTGATTTGCATAGGTCGGGCAACAACTAGGTAGGGGAAAATGCCATAGGTTTGGGGAAAAGCGGGAAAATAACCCAACAAAAGGTATGTGTTGGACATAGTTGGCTTGGTACGACAATGGTGTTAGGCAGAATCCTGTGCAGTTCCCTTAGGGAACACTGCAATAAGATTAAGACTGCAGGAGTAAGCAGTAAACCCAATTGGTAGCAGGCTGCACCGCCCAGATTTACCTGATAGCTGTGGCTAAGCAGTCAGACTTCTCTCAAGAAGAGTAAGGCAGTATGTAGAGAATACACAATAGGGCTAAAAACACAATAGAGCAAACAAACACTGACCAGAGCTTTGTATCAAAAGTATAGAGTTATTTATTTAAAACACATTTTAGGCAATACACTAGCACTCTAAATCAAAAGCAAGTTAAAACACAGTCAGATAAAGTATACATACCTCCCTTAATAACTATTAGACAAGTCTGAGTTAAAACACCACTATTTGTTAAGACAGATGTGAGCGCTTAACTAAGATGGCACTACAATAGTTTGGTTAGAGGGAGAGAAAAAGGCAGAGCATAAGAATAATACAGTCCCAACACTTTTTAAGAGTTCAGAGCAAGGGAATAAAGGCAGAATATACTGTAGAGCCAAAGTTCATAGGCCAGGCCCACTTTAAATGGAGCAAAGCGAAATGTGCCCAGGATCAAACAGTTTAAGTTGCACTAAAAGTCTTTGCAGAGGGTTCAAAAGGGGTTGGTTTAGTTCAAGAAACAAAGTTAGAAGGTCTGGGGCCAACCCAGTATAGAAAGCCAAGAATTTAAGGGTCACCTTTAGCAATCTGTAGAAATGGAGGCCAGGTAAGACACAGTACCTTAAGAGAGAGGAAGTGCCAGCGGTGGCAGTTGTTCCGGGCAGTGGTTGCAGTTCGTTGTTCCGACCAGGGGAAGAGAGGATCCCGTCGAGGAGGAAACTTGGAGTCGTTACACTGCCCAGGGATGAAACCAGCCGTGGAGTTCCCGATTGAAAGGTGCAGGGGGTCATTCCGAGGTTGGAGGTAAGGGATTACCGGCGCCTGTAAGGGCACCGATGGCCGTAATCCCTTACCTCCGTATTCTGAGTTCCCTTTGCGGGTCCCTCTTTACCACCTGCTTTTAGCAGGAGTAAATTACGGGACCCGCAAAGTGACCTTGGAGTAAATTACGGCACCGTAATTACCTCCTTCCCCATTCCCATTGAGCCCTATGGGGGCAGAAATGTGGATGGGGAAGGGCTATGGTGAATGGGGAATTACCGGACCATCCAACCTTGGAATGGACCGGTAATTACTCCATTCACCATGCCGGTATTCCATGGAGTAAATAGCTCCATGGTTGCCAACCATGGAGCTATTTACTCCATGGTGTAGTCCTAACTCGGAATGAGGGCCGCAGTCCTTTTATTCACGGTCAAAGTGGTGAAGCTTGGCTATCCGGCCACCGGGGTGCTTGGCACGGGCGATTCGTCCAAGAGACGTCTTTGGAAGGCGAAAGAGGCGAACTGGTTGGTCCCACCAGCTCAGGGGGAGAAGACTCATCCAGCAGAAGATATTGGGCCTCATTCCGAGTATGGCGGTAAGGGATAGCGGCCACCGGTAACGAGACCGGTGGCAGTAATCCCTTACCGCCATACTCCGAGTTCCCTTTGGCCCTCGCCCTTAACGCCTGCTTTGAGCAGGTGTTAAAGTCGAGGGCGCAAAGGGGCCTCCAAGCCAATAACGGTGACCGTAATGAACGGTCACCGTTATTTGCATCTTCCCCATTCCCATTGAGCCCTATGGGGGCTCATTTGGGAATGTGGAAGAGCCTTGGTGAATGGGGAATTACCGCCCCGCCAACCTTGGAATGGGGCGCTAATTCCGCCATCCACCAAGGCGCTGCCGGTCCGGGTACGGCGTCAACCAAGGCGTTAATAGCGCCATTGGTTAGCGCCGTACTCGGAATGAGGCCCATTCTCTTGACGTTGGGAAAGTGGTGAGTTCATTGCAGCAGGGCTTCACCGGTGGTGTCGTCGTTGCAGATGACTCAGCTTCTTCCCTCTTCGGATTCTTAGGTCCTGTGGCGACTTCCGAAGTTCCAGTCCCAAAGGCCCTGCTTTTATGCAGAAAAACCGCCATTCATCAGCCTAGCTGTCAATCACACATGCTAAGTGGGGAGCCGGGCGGCTCACCACTGGGCCAATCAGAGAAAAGTGCGACTTGAGTTGTTACGGCAACTCAGTCCAGGGTGCCAAATCCCCCGTCCACCCCTCCTATGGAACCCAGACAGAGTGGCATCATTTGGAGGGCTTCTGTGGAGAAGCCGCCAAAATAGTGGAACAAAGGGATCGACCTTCATTCAGAGTTACAGAGACAGACACAAACGCTCGAGTTCTGGCAAAAAGACCCAACCGTGGATTAAATATTAAATAAATAAAGCAGCAGTATCTTTAACATTGCACCAAAAAGTGGTGCGTTTAAAATCAATGGGAAAATCCCATAGAGAACATTCTGAAGGAATATTTTGTGTGGTAACCACTGCCACCAGCCAGAAACTCGACAAGGGGGGACTGCACAGTGCCCCCTTGGAAACAGACACAGGGGCAATCGAATTACCCCTACCAGTACTTCCACAATATGATGGTGTGTACTGGTTCTGTTCACAATTTAGGACTAGTAAAGTCAATGGTGACTTAACATGCTCTGGGAGACAGTAGTCAGTCCCAGGGTATGGAGTCTATGTTGGAGAGTCACTGACACCCCTGTGTTACTGCACCGAGGGTGCTGTGTAACACACATTCAAAAACAGATGATGCCCTATGGAGTAGAAAGAGGTTACCCCATAGCCCTGAACACATACTAAGTCAAAAAGCACCTCAAATCATGTCTAAGAGTGCGAGGAAAAGAGTCTCACTCTTAGCAGGAGAAGAAAAAAAAAATAAATCCAGCAAAGCTGCTGGGGGACTCACTAGGTTTGGGAAGTTAGCCTTATAAGAGAATTCTCCCTAACAAATGGCTTCTATGAATTTTGAGAAAAGCAATGCTACGCTACATTTCCCTGACTCTTGCAGTTAGGATAGCACACATTTTTTGTAGTGTTTTACAAAACAAGCAATATCACAAGCCAAACACTGAGCCATGGTACACAGAAGTTTTATGCTTACGGCCTGAACAGACGTACTTAGCATGAGTAAATCGGGAAAACCAATGTGGTGAGGAACGGCAAGCATGCATTTTTTGAAAGAGCACAGGCAGACCGTTTCAAGGATAGGTGACTTGTGCAGGTGTTAGGCAGAAACCTGTCCAGTTCCCTTAGGGACCACTGCAAAAAGTTTAAGACTACAGGTGTTAGCAGTAAACCAAATTGGTAGCAGTCTGCACCACCCAGATTTACCTGGTAGCTGTGGCTGAGCAGTCAGACTTCTCTCAAGAATGGTTAGGCAGTATATAGAGTATACATATTAGGTACGAAAATACAGTAGCACAAGCAAACACTGACCAGAGCTTTGGTATAAAAGTATATAATTATTTATTTAAAAACACACTTGTAAAAATACACTGGCACTAATATGTCAAGCAAGTTCAAACACAGTCACTAGAAATATATACACCTCCCTGATTAATTATTCGACAAGTCTTAGGAAAAGAACACCACTTATTATCAACACAGAGTTGAGTGCTTAACCAAGATGGCACTCCAATAATTATTTAAAAAGGGAGAGAAAAGGCAGAAATAGTAAAGCACACAATACCAACACTTTTAAAAGAACCACAGCAAGTCAAGAAAGGCAGGGTCTACTGTAGAGCAAAAAGTTCATAGGCCAGGCCCACTCTTGGAGACAGTAAGGGGAATGTGCCCAAGATCACACAGTTGAAGTACACTTTAAAAGTCTTTGCAGATATTTCAAAAAGGAGTTAGATCAGTTCAGAAAAGTTAGTTTACAGGTCCCAGGTCACCCCAGGATAGAGAGTCAAGGATTTACGGGACACCTTGAACAGTCTGTTGCAAGGGAGACTAGGCGGGACACAGTACCTGAAATGGTGAGAAAGCTCCAGTGGGGGCAGTTGTTCCTGGCAGCAGGTGCAAGTCGGTGCTTCGCCCAGGGGAAGAGAAGATCTCGACGTGGAGGAAAGCTGGAGGTCGTTGCACTGCCATGGAAGAAACCAGCCGCAGAGTTTCCCGGTTAAAAGGTACTACCCTTGTATTCGCGGTAGTGGTGAAGCGTGGCTATCCGGCCGCCGGGGTGCTTGGCAAGGGCGATTCGACCACGAGACGATCCAGGAAGGCGAAAAGAGAGCGAACTGGTTAACCCCACCAGCTCAAAGGAAGAAGACTCTCCTGGAAGAAGATCTTCTCTGTCGTTGGGAAGTGGTGAGTCGGTTCAGCAGGGCTCCACCGGTGGTGTCGTCGTTGCAGGTTGGCTCAGCTTCTCCCTCTTTGGATTTTTTAGGTCCTGTGGCGACTTCTGAAGTTCCAGTCCCCAAAGCCCTGCTTTTATGCAGAAAACCCCCATTCACCAGTCCTAGCTGTCACTCAAACATGCTAAGTGGTGAGCCTGGCGGCTCACCACTGGGCCAATCACACAAGAGTGCGACTTGAGTTGCCGAGGCAACTCAATCCAGGGTGCCTATTCCCCCCTCCCACACATCCTGTAGACCCAGACAGAGTGGCACCACTTTTGGAGGCTTCTGTGTAAAAGCCCGCCAAAAGTGGAACAAAGGGCTCGACTTGGGTTGGAGTTACAGAGGCGAACACAAACGCCATTTTAAAACCGAGTCCTGGCAAAAAGACCCAACCGGGGAATAAATATTAAATAAATAACCCGGCGGTATCTTTAACATTGCACCAATTAAGTGGTGCGTATAAAATGAATGGGAAAATCCTATAGGAAATATTCTGGTGGAATATTTCGCGTGGTACGCACTGCCATCAGCCAGAAACTCGACAAGGGGGGACTGGACAGGGGCAATCTAATTACCCCTACCAGTACTTCCACAATATGATGGTTTGTACTGGTTTTGTTCACAATTTGAGACTAGTAAAGTCAATGGTGACTTTACATGCCCTGGGAGACAGTAGTCAGTCCCAGGGTATGGAGTCTATGTTTGGGAGTCACTATGACGCCCCTGTGTTACTGCACTGAGGGTGCTGTGTAACACACTTACCAAAAACACATGACGCCCTATGGAGTAAAAGACCCCATAGCCCATAAAACACATTACAAAGTCAAAGGACATTCTCAAATCATGCCAAAGAGTCTCACTCTTAGCAAGAGAAAAAAAGAAACCCCAAAAATCCAGCAAAGCTGCTGGGGGACTCACTAGGTTTGGGAAATTAGCCTATACAGAGAATTCTCCCTAACAGCAGGTTACAAAAGTGAATGGTTCCTAAAGCAGCGACTAAATGTAGGGCACATTTGGGAAATTAAAAGGTTGTATGACAAAGAGCACAGCAAATGGGTCAAAACGTTATGAAAACCTCACAAACACAACAAATATATACCTTCCCGCGTTCCCACATGTGTACCGATGAAAACGGCGCCTCACATGTGTGGGTGCACCTACCTGGGCGCCAAGGGGAAAGCTGAACACACCCCTAACCCTAGGTCTTTTCAGACATCTGAATTTAACGATTTTTCCAGACGGGCACACCATACAGATATGGGCCTAGGGTGTCCAAGCCACCAAGGAAAACAGGGAACATCATGCATTTCCGAAAAGAGGACACCATTGGGAATCCACAGAGGTCTTACTTGCGCAATTCGGCCCAGAATTTATTACCCAGACACCCCAGCAAAGTCCAAAATATGGGGGAAAAAACGCATTTTCCACACATTTCACTAGGCTCACCCCTCGAAACACGTTGCCAACAACACATGGCCTAGCGTCCCGCGTTCCCACAGGTGTCCCGATGAAAACGGTACCTCACATGTGTGGGTGCACCTACCTGGGCGCCAAGGGGAAAGCCTAAAACACAGGTAACCCCAAGTCTGTTTTGACAGCTGAATTTCACACTTTGTCCGGATGGGCACACCATACAGATATGGGCCTCGGGTGTCCAAGCCACCAAGGAAAACATGGAACCCCATGCATTTCCGAAAAGAGGACACCCGTGGGAATCCGCAGAGGTATGATTTGCGCAAATCGGCCCAGAATTTATTACCAGACACCCCCGCAAATTCCGAAATGTGTGAGAAAAAAAACGCATTTTCCGCACATTTCACTCGGCTCACCCATCGAAACACGCCGCCAACAACACATGGCCTACCGTCCCGCGTTCCCACAGGTGTCCCGATGAAAACGGTACCTCATATGTGTGGGTGCACCTACCTGGGTACCAAGGGGAAAGCCTAAAACACAGGTAACCCCAAGTGTCATGGGTATCAGGCAGGTAAATGGGGCAAGCTGGGTGGAGGCTTGGCAGGCCTGGCATAGGCAAACAACAAACCCATAACAAATCCCTCCTTTCATTCCTTCCTAGTGTTTGTAGTAATTTCCTGGTTACCACTTCCTGTTGCCAAACAGGAAGTGCATGATAATTCATGAGCTCTCTAGTGTTTGGGTGTGGCTGGCTATATAAGCCACACCCAAGATTCTTCCAGTGCTTCGTGTTGCTTACTGTGAGCTGTATCAGCAACACACTTGCCGTGCTCTGGATCAGCCAGCATCTACTTACCTGCTCCGGATCATCCTGTTTGTGCTTACCTGCTCCAGATCATTCTGCTTACCTGCTCCGGATCAACCTACTTCTGCTTACCTGCTCCGGATCAACCTACTTCTGCTTACCTGCTCCGGATCATTCTGCTTCAGTTTACCTGGTTCTTACTCCACGCTGCAGCTATCTCCAGTCAAGAGGGGACTTCTACACCGGCACCTGTAAGAACAAAGAAGAACAGCGTTAACAGACGCACATCAGTAACGCTGCGCATACTCACCGAATCTTTCCGCGACGCTGGAATCCAGGTTAGTTGTACGAGCGCACAAACCCCTGTAAAAGAAAGAAGAGACATTATTCTTTGTGCTCGCCCCAATAACGCGGACACTTATTTCACAGCGCTCTCTCTCTCTCTATGCGGTGCATACTTACCAAAAGCCTCTGTGCAAACTTACCTAGCCACCAAGTCTCCAGAAGCGCTGAATCTAGACTCGAGGCGCTAATACCACATAATTTCTCCTGCAAGGGAAAGGGAGAGACATTACGAGGCACGCTCGAATTGAAGGCGCTGCGCAAACCTACCAGCAGCTAGCTTCTCCACACAGCGCTACTCACCCACAAAAATACTGCCAAAAAAAGACAATACGGACAATTTTGGACACTCAACATTCTCTGCGCAACGTTCACTTGTGGGAAGGACTTTCCAGCCAGTGAAGAAACTGACGCCTTGAACTCTCTGCCTCGCTGTGAAGGCATAAAACAGTGTTTGGCATCTGAACTCAACCTGCAGACATTGGCACCAATCACATGAGTAAATCGTGCACCTGCGAATGCAGGATGGAGTGCACACCCTACTAAAGATCAGGTAAGCCCATAGGGGGACATCACAGCACACCGTAAAGAGAAGGGAAGGGCCCAGGGCAATCGGATGACTTCAGGTCTGAGTGTACACCTTGTATTTGACAGGTATTCCTCCGGGTGAAACAGGGGAAGTGAAGACTCAGGGTCAAGGGAGGCTCGTCCATCGCTCCTGCAGAGACACAGGTGAGTGTGACACCAAGTCTGTTCTGACAGCTGAATTTCACACTTTGTCCAGACAGGCACAGCATACAGGTATGGACCTCGGGTGTCCAAGCCACCAAGGAAAACAGGGAACCACATGCATTTCCAAAAAGAGGACACCCGTGGGAATCCGCAGAGGTATGATTTGCGCAAATAGGCCCAGAATGTATTACCCAGACACCCCTGCAAAGTCCGAAATGTGGGGGGAAAAAAGCATTTTCCGCACATTTCACTTGGCTCACCCATCAAAACACGCTGCCAACAACACATGACCTACCGTCCCGCGTTGCCACAGGTGTCCCGATGAAAACGGTACCTCACATGTGTGGGTGCACCTACCTGGCCGCCAAGGGGTAAGCCTAAAACACTGTTAACCCCAACTCTTTTCGCATAGCAGGATTGCAGGATTTTGACTAATGTGCACACCATACAGATTTGGGCCTAGGGTGTCCAAGCCGCCAAGGAAAACTCGGAACACCATGCATTTCTGAAAAGAGGACACCCGTGGGAATGCACTGAGGTCTGACTTGCGCGAAGCAGCCCAGAATTTAGTAGCCACAATCCCCGACACATGTGAGGTACCATTTTCGTCGGGACACCTGTGGGAACGCGAGAAGGTGTGACATCTGTTGTTGGCAACATGTTTCGGTGAGTGGACACAGGGAAATGTCTCTGAAATTGGCTGGAAATTAAGACAATTCTCAGACATTTCGCTCTGGCCACCCACCGAAACACACCGCCAACAACACATGGCCTACCTTCCCGTCCCAATAAAATACTTTGAAAAAAAAAATGGCCTACCTTCCCGTCTCTCTACACGTGTCCCGATGAAAACGGTACCTCACATGTGTGGGTGCACCTACCGGGGGCGCAAAAGGAAAAGGGTAACCCACTGGTAACCACAAGCCTTTCGGTACAGCACATTTTGTTCATGTGGGCAACCTACAGATTTGGGCCTAGGGTATCAAAGCCAGCAAGGAAAACGGGGAACCCCATGCATTTCCCAAAAGAGGACACCTGTGGGAATCCACAGAGGTCTGACTTGTGCAAATCGGCCCAGAATTTATTACCCAGAACCCCCGGCAAAGACCCACATGGAAGAAGGGTGCCAAAGGCCAGGGATATTACCGCTGACTGTGCTGGAGCCCTGTCTGCCCTGCGTTACAGCTTCTCCCCACCAGGGAGTCTCGGCAGTGTGCCAATACCTCCCCGAAGGGAAAAGCTGTAATGCAGCCCAGCCGCAACTCCAGGACGGTTAGAGGTGATGTCCCTGGCCTTGGACATTCATGTACCATGTGGGTGTCCCGTCCCCTAAGCACAGCAGCAGCTTCAGGGAGCCCCAGCAGGATCCCCATTCCTCCCCGGAGGTGACATCTGTAACGTAGCACAGCCAGAGGTGCAGCCTGGGCTTGCAGACGCACAACCCACATGGGAGGGATCCGCTCCCAGGGAAACATCAATGTTCTGCCGGCATGGGGGGCAATTTGTGGCCTGCCCCTGCAATTGGGTCACAGCACACCAACATATCTGCCCAGATGGCCCATTCCCACCCACACCACCAACAATCCAGCCGCAGTCTCACCCACCCCACTGACAGTGGGCCCTAACCATTGAATAAAAAAAAACAGTACTCACATAACGTTGCAGCTGCTCGCGTAGAAAAACCTGTAAACAAAACAAAAAACATGTGTTACCTACGGTCACACCAGCAAAATGTAGCCCTCCCTGGGGGCAGATAAGGGGGGGGGCTGTCCTGCACTCCTCCCTGGGCTCAGGCGTCCCTTCCTAGGAGCAGATATCTGGTCCCAGGGAGGGCTGCATGACGTGACACCCACTCCATTGCGGGTGGGGGGTGGGAGAGTCAACGCCCCATCCCATTAGAAAATCCCCGTCCCTTTGTGGTGCCCCACAACCCCCCTAAAATGTGTTCCACCATTTTCCCTTTTTTCCTTTGGTAACCCAACTCCCCTTGGCGCAGAGGGGCACATGGGTTTGCCAATCTGGCCCCGGGGTGCCCAAACCTTACCGCCCCACCCACTGGGGGGTCTGTCCCACAATTTTTGGGGGCTCACCCCGAAAATGACTGCTGCTGCAGTGAATTTACTTTCAATTTCATGTTGGCGTGCGTCACGCACGCCAACTTGAAACTGAAGGTAATCCAACCCCCGGGCAGTGAAGGGGGACCTCCCCCTCTCATAGCCCGGGGGTTGGATTACAGCTTTGTACGATCAGAGTGAAGAAAAGGACGAGGTATCTCGTCCTTGGCAACAGGGGGGAATTCCAAGGACGAGATACCTCGTCCTTGGCACTAATGAGGTTAATAAATCGCTTCAATTATTTTACCACACCCAAAAGTAATATCAATAATCATATGTATAATGCAGAATTTACCATCCGTTTCCCATTTGCAATAAAATCAACTTGCATTAAGACTAACTGGTGCTATCTAAAAAAAGAAAACATTACAACTGATTAATACTATCCAATTGCAAAATGTAAAACATGACATGGCCACTCATAGAAGAGCGATAGAGACCCTCCTTTTCAAGCATCAGCTCCACACCCAGTAAGGTACATTTCCCAGCTTGATGACTAGCCTGTACCTCCCATCCCACCCTTCCACTCCTTCTCAGCACTGTTAAATGTTTCCCACCAAATGCAAATGTTAACTATTCCATGTTGCCCTAAATGGTATGCCGGTAATAAATGCTATGTTGTAATGACTGTTCCCTCACTCTGACCGGATCCATGTAATGCATTTTTGCTACTCCTACCAATGTGAAGCGCTCCATTGCTTCCCAAAGCTAGGCATGATCTCAGTAAATGCCCTCAATAACATAAATATGGCAACTAAAGGTTTATCAATTTTTGGACTTGGTTAGTGTCAGACTAGTCAGCGCTATATCAATGTCAATACTTAACCAAGTGAAATTCAAGTTGATCATTTACAAATAATTCTACGAATGTAATTGAGGGAGATACAGCTGTTACACAGTATTTGTCATTTCTCAGTATGGCAGTAGGATTTTCTTGACTTCACACTTAATCCCTTAACTCTGTGTTACGGCATCAGACATTTCTTATGTATTTCTTCCTGCCCCAGATTCTTCATCTTAAAAATATCTCCATCGCCAGCTGTGTTAATAACCTTTTCAGCCACCAGGTGGCACAGTGTGGCTCTGCATCACATGACAAGGCCAAGCAGTTAGCCTTGTTCTAAGGGGATGGGAACACCTCTGTCAGCATGGGAGCCTACCAGGGAAAGATCCAGAGCCAGTCCTGCCCTGAGGCAGGCATTGGCAGCAGAGAGAACCGCAGTACTGGCCCCTCCCCAGTGCCAGCATGTTCGCTTGCCTACCCTGATCTCCGGTTTTGCCTCATAAAATCGATGCTTGCCAGTGCCTTTCTGTTCTGGAAAGCTACAACTGAAGCTGCGAATTAGGACTACAGGAATTCCGCCGGAAAAAATCGGATACAGAATGAGCCGCTGACGAGAGCTGAAGTTCAAACGCCCGAAGCACGCCAGAAGTGTCAGCATGGCACAGCAGAAGGAAAAAATGTTGAGCTGTGCCGCCGCGTAGTCTCTCAATGTTGCGCTAGCAAACTGGAGAAACGACACACACTGGACCACCAGTAAGGGAGCCAAATCTATCCACCGCTGGGGAGCCGGAACAAGAAGTGGAACACCTCGCATCCCGCGTCATCATTGTTGTTTCACCATGGCGATAGTGGGTGGGGCTTACACCCCTTTTCAAGACTTTCCTTTGCACATACGGGCCCTGGATGGGGAAGACGATACCTAATTGTCCAGGGATATGTGCCCAATTCTGTGAGGGGAATTTAAGTGGGAAGTGTGGGTTTACTGGGTGATGTCAGAGGTGGAGACGGAGGACGACCAAGAGAACAGCATAAGGAAGGAGCGAGCAGCGAATTTTGGAGGAGACTTGTGGAAGCCGATTGGTGGATTTAGAGTAAGGAGTTATTGTGAAGTGAATGGTTCTCTGTGAAAGGGCGGGTGTATGGGTAGTTGGAGGGAGGAGTAGTAGAGTGGTGATAGAGAGAAGAGTCTTATACAGGGTGGAGTAGTAGGAAGAGGAGGAGGAGGAGGAGGAGGAGGAGCAGTAGTGGAGTGGGAGGAGAAGAAACATGAAAGGGTGGCAGCGAGGGTTCGAAACACTGGAGGGACAAAAGAGTTGTGGGTGGAGTAAGTCAGAGAGTTTGCATTATTTTTTAAGGTTTAAATTGACATTTTGTTCAAACAGAACATGAGATAAACTCGCCTCCCCCCAAATCCACCTCCCCTTCCCAGGTCTTGATATTTCCAATCTTTTTTTTTTCCTTATTTTGATTTCGCTCATTCCAATTTCTCCTGTTTTGCACAATTGAATCCCTGCTTCTCTTCTTGTAGGTGTGTTGGATGCTGCCTCTCCTTCCCCCGCCCTATTAGCCCCCTCCCCCTCACCCTTCTTTGGTTTGTTAATGTGTCTATTCCTCAGGCAGAGGTGAGGCTTTAGATTACTCCCCGTAGTTTCATCCTCCTTGGGAGTCCTTCATAAGAAATGTCATCACTAGGTCCCAATCTATAAGGAATCTCTGGTGGTCCCACCGGAGGGAGTATGACACCCACTCCATGAAGACAAAAGTCCCATATTTTCCCCACCCATTCATGTTCTTTGGGTGTGACCTTTCATTTCCACTTGCGGGCTACTAGCAGGACCCCAGCCATTACCAGAATCGTGTAGACTTTGCGTTGTGCTTTCGTGGGTAGGCTCTCCAGTTCTCCCCCATCTCCCCCCGGCCCAATATGAACAGACCAGGTTGCCCTTCTCTCTCACCCCTAGTATTTCTTTCACTGCTTTTTCGATCATTTGCCGAATCGGTTGGACTTTCGGGCATTGCCACTAGATATGCCTCCAGTTCCCCTCCTCCCTGCATTCCCTCCAACAAAGGTTGGGTGTTGTCCGATAGATTGTAGACAATTTAGTAGGGGTAAGGTGCCATTGATACATTATCTTTATCCTGACTTCCTGTATCTGCAATGACTGTGCGAATTTGGGGATGTTTGACTATAGACTTGTCTATTGGTCGTTGTCTCTTGTTTGTTCTGTCTCCTTTTCCCAATTGGCCATGGGAAATGTCTTTACCCTGCTTTTTCCCTTTCTTTAATTAAGCCGTATAATGCCCCCACTATGTGCTTGACTCCTGCATTGATAGTAACACATTTCTTGAATGGGGTCAGGTCTCTTGTTGCCACCTCTTTTACTTTAGGATCCTGAAGCCAGTATCTCAATTGGGCGTAGTGGACTCTCTCCTCTTCCCCACGCCAAAGTCAAGTTTGCACTGGGGGAAGGTTTTTATCTCCCCGCCTTCAAGCGTTTCCCCTATCTTGTGGCACCCGCCCTCCTGCCATTTACCAAACCCTTTTCTGGACAGTCCCGGCGTGAATTGTGGATTCCTGGAAATCGGAGTGATGGGTGACGGGAAGGTGGTTGTGTTGGAGCGATTTGCCCCTGCATCCCATGAGTTCCCTACCAGGCTTTCCATTTTGCTGCAGTACGTGTTATGGGGTCTATCCTCTCTGGGAAACCAAAGGACCTCCTCGGGGTGCACCCCCATCACTGCCCTGACCATTTCTCTTGGTCGTCCCTTGACCAATCCCTGATGACTTTGATTGGTGCTGCGTGATAGTAGGTTTTCAGGTCTGGCTCACCCATACTCTCCCCCCCCCCCCACCCCCTTGTTTCTGGGTAATAACATCTTTTTATTTGAGATTCTTGGTTTTTTTGCTGTCCCAAATGAAGGCCCTCGTTTCCGTATAGCCTGAAAGTATGACAACAGGGATTTATATGGTGAGGGCCATAAATACATACAGCAGCTTTGGTAGGAGGACCATCTTTAGAACATTGATCTTTCACCATCTAGGAAATGGTCAGGGGGCTCCAGCTTTGCAGCATATTCCTAATGGACACCAGTAGTGATATGGATACCCAGGTATTTTATGGTGCTGGGGGCCCAAGAATATGGAAGGCTGGATTTTAGTCCCTTTTCCATTTCCAGGGGTGTAGACAGGTTCAGTAATTCATATTTGTTTCTGTTTATCTTTAGGCCAGCGACCTCTCCGAATTGGTCTAAAACTTCTTCAAATGGATTGTGTCCTCCCACATATTCCTTATCTTTGATATTTCCAATATCCCAGCTTTGCTGCTTTGGGAAAAGAAAATTCAGCAGGGGGTGCTGTTGTGTATAAAAACTCAAAGAGTAAAGAAGAATCCAGGGGAAGGGAAACTACCCTTTGGATCTAAGACCTTCTTCCTTGAACTTTTTTTTTAACCATTTTTTTTTATCCTTAATGATCACTTTTCTAAACCTTACAAGGTTAGAGATTTCCCCATTCACGTTCGAGTTTAGTTCATAGTGTGAAGGTCAGAATAGAACTTCAAATGGATTGTGTCCTCCTACTTATTCCTTATCTTTGATATGTCCAATATCCCAGCTTTGCTGCTTCGGAGAAAAAGAAATGTCAGCAGGGGGCGCTGTGAGTCGACGCCTGTCGAGTCGATGTCACTCAAAGGCCCCAGTCTCAACGTCACTACAGGTATATGTAGCATGCGCAGCGCCCGTTGGCCTCAGTTCTGTTTTTCCGTGCTTACAGCTTTGGATGCGGTATGCCTCATTCCACACAGGAATATCTTTGAAATCTCTTCACTATCTCGGTTCCGACACGAAAGGCTTAGTCTTCAGTGTCGTCCACTCCTCGATCCAGCTGCAAAAAATGCTGTGACTGCGGAGCAAAGATGTCCATGAGGGACCCTCACAGGATCTGCATGTGGTGCTTGGGGTCAACTTATCCGTCTTTATGAGTGCAAGGACTGCCTATCTATGATGGCCAAAGTCTGGAGAGAGCGTAGCGAGTAGCTGGCAGCAGGTAAGGCCCAAAAATCGCCTTCTAATCCATCAAAACAAAAAACCTCAGACGAGTCGAGGACTGTTTCTTCTCGTCGAAAAAAGTCCAAACATTCCTGTTCACAAAGTGCTTCTCACCATTCGTCAAATTCAAGCCACAGAAAGAAACGGCGCCATAGATCGCCACCTTCCACGTCTTTTAGTTCCCCGGAACGGGTCGTTTGCCCCACTAAATCCAGTTCACCGGCCCAGTGGGAGGAGTTTAGACTCCAAATGTTAAAGGTTTCCAAGAAAGCGGCCTTGCCACCCTCGAATACACCTAAAGGTGATGCTACGGTCGAAAGACCACAGAAGCACAAGAGCCGTGCGTCCTCAGACCTGGCGGCCAACTCTCCTTGAGAGCAATCCTATCCCTTCGAGTCGAGAAAGTCACCTCGAAGACTAAACCATCGACATCATCAACGCCGAGGGGCTTCACTGAGACAGGACCGAAAACTGTGCCATCAACGCCATCCGCGCTGATAACTGTGGAGAAGACATTGATTCCTCAAGTGTCGACCTCCTCAACGCCACATGTGTCGGAGCCATCGACAACCACGTCGACAATTTCGACAGTTTCGGCTCCCATAACAAATACAATGTCAACTGCAATTGAAAAGATTTATACTCCTTTATCACGTTCAGAATTCTTCAAATCCCTGTCTTCTAATTATGAAGATGCAGAGGGTTACAATATGGAAAACCATCAGTTCCTGAGGCACTGATAACAGAGGATTCACGTATGAAAAACTTGCAAGAATGCCTCCATGAGGCTAGTGGAATTGACACCTCTCCAGATTTTGAATTTGGAAGAGCAGACCCTAGAGACCACGCTGAGGTAACATATAGGCAGCTTATGTCAAGGGTCATGGAATACATGGAGCGGTCTAGACCCACACCTGTTTTTGGACAGAGAGCCACAGGAGGACCCAATTGTCCCTTTTCATCAAGCCTTAGAAAGGGGAGTGGCTTCTAACTGGGAGGCACCAGAGGTTATTCTAGCTGTAAATAAAAAGCTCATGGCGAAGTACAGAGTTTCTAGCTCTGACCCTTTTTACCTCTCCAAGCACCCAACACCAGAAAGCCTGGTAGTTCAGGCAGCCAGTGGGCAAAATACCTATCCTAACCTTCTGATAGAGACGACAAACGTTATGACGCCATGGCTAAAATGTTTTTTTTGTCCGGCAGTTTGTCCGGCAGTATAGCCTTGAAGTCGGCCAATGCTACATGCACGCTAGCGAGGTTCACACACACCCTTTGGGAGTGCATTTCTATGGCGGCTGGCCATATCCCCGAAGGGGAGGAGCAAGACGGATTCCTTAACATTGTCAAGTACGGAAAAGACACATTGTGCGATTCCCTCCAGACTGGTCTCGACAGTATCAGCAGAGCTATGGTGGCTAGTACTGTGATGCGCAGATTTGCCTGGTTGCAAAAGTCAGGATTTGCCCCAGATGTACAATCCAGGCTTCTCAACATGCCCTTTGACAGCACGTGTTTATTTGGGAACAAAGCTGATAAAAGTTTGGAGAAGCTGCAAACTTCCAAGGCAGCGGCAAAATCCCTTGAAGCTGCAATAAGACAAACTCCAAACCGCCCCACAGGTACACCCTGGAGGGGTAGGTCCTTTTGCCATTACTCCACATTTGGAATAGGCAGAGGACAGCCGGCTCAAAGAGGACAAAGACGATTCTCCTGCAGAAGTATTAACACTGCAACAGCAGCGGCTACCTTACCTTCAGCCACTGCGTCAGCTGCTCCAAAACCTTTCTGAGGTCTTCGTTCACAAGACTGTAGAAAGGCAGGTTGTCACAGCATCTGATAGAATGGCAGGCTATTACTTCAGATGCTTGGGCATTGGAAACAGTTTCCCAAGGTTACTGCCTACCTTTCCTGCAGAAAACCTCAGAGTCATCCAACGGGGAACAACTCTTTCAATGTTCCAGATCCGCTCCTTGTGCAGGAGATACTAACCCTGCTAGAGAAAGGTGGTATAGAACCAGTACCTGTAGCCAAGAAGAACAAGGGTTGGTACTCTCCATATTTTCTAATACCCAAGAAGGACAGAGGATTGAGACCTATCTTGGATTTAAGAGATTTGAACAAGTTCCTCAGGAAGGACAAGTTCAAGATGGTAACCCTTTCTCAGATCCACCAGGCCCTCTAGCTTCAGGATTGGGTGGTATCATTGGACCTTCAGGATGCTTACATTCATGTACCGATCCATCACAAGCACAGACAGTACCTGAGGTTCGCTGTTGGCGGTTCTCATTATCAGTTTCGGGTTCTGCCATTTGGGCTAACATCAGCCCCAAGGTTTTTCACCAAGGTAATGGCGGTTGTGGCAGCGAGTCTCAGACAGGGGATTCGCGTCTACCCCTACCTGGAAGATTGGCTGATCATGGCCAGCTCCCCAGAACAGGCCCTGGAACATCTCAGCTCCACCTGTCACTCTCTTCACATGCTGGGCTTCTCCCTCAACTTCAAGAGTCCCACGTGATACCATCACAAAGACTCCAATTCATCGGAGCAGTCGTGGATGCATCCCTGGGAAAAGCCTCGCCACCAGAGGTGAGGGCTCAAGACATTCTGCAGATGGTGACCAAATTCCAGAATGCCAAACATCTACCGGCCTTTGATTTTCTGAGGTTTCTTGGCCTCATGGCATCCTGCTTTTTTATGGTGCCAGAGTCTTGTCTGAGAATGAGATCTCGCCAGAGGGCTCTCAGGACCCAGTGGACACAATTCTCAGGAAGGATGTCAGATCTCCTAAAAATCCTAAACAGAGTATCACTGGATCTTCAGTGGTGGGCCTGTCGGGAGAACATCTTGAAAGGAGAAGCTTTTTGGCAACCATGGCTGGAGATAACAGTAGTGACGGACGCCTCACTCTCGGGGTGGGTAGCCCCTACCAACGATTTGACCATCAGCGGTTGTTGGTCTCCATCGCAGTCCAAACTGCATATAAACCTTTTAGAGCTGAGGGCAATCAGATCAGCGCTGAAGGCCTTTCTGCCCTCTGTACGGGGAAAGAATGTCCTGATCATGATGGACAACACAATGGCCATGCCCTACCTCAACAAAAGAGGAGGTGTAGGGTCACTACCACTGTGCAGAGAGGCAATGCAGCTCTGGTTCTGGGCAATACAAGAAGGAATCTCTCTGTCGGCAGTTCACCTAGCTGGAGAGAAGAACATGACGGCGGACGCTCTGAGCAGGCATAGCAGTCTCCCAAGAGATCTTCACCCTTTGGCGAACCCCTCAAGTGGATCTGTTCGCGACCGATGCCAACCAGAAGTGTGATCTGTACTGCTCACGGTAATTTCCCCCAAGAGGAGCGTTAGAAGACGCGTTCGTGGTGGACTTGGAATTTCCACTCCTGTACCAGTTTCCTGCAATCCCCGTCATTCCTCACGTGATCAGGAGGTTGAGAAAGTTCAGGAAACCCATGATCCTAGTTGCCCCGGATTGGGCCGGGAGGACATGGTTCCCGGACCTTCTGGACATGTCCATCTGCCCTCCGATATGTCTTCTACAAAGACAGGACCTTCTCTCGTGAGAGGAGGGTCGGGTTCTCCATCTGGATATCGGGACTCTCAGCCTTCACGCATAGTTTCTGAGAGGCTGAGATACAAAGATTGGGATCTCCCGGACGACGTAATGGAGATTTTTCTATCGGCCAGAAGGTCAACAACCAAATCTTTGTGCCGCTGGAATAAGTTCTGCAGCTGGTGTTGAGGTAAGCATGTTGAACCTTTTTCATGTAATACACCGATAATGTTCTCCTTTCTATTACATCTTGCAAATCTGGGGCTCCAGATTGGTGCCATCGAGGGATTTGTGGCAGTGCTTTCTATTTTTAAGTGCACTTCAGAGGAAGTCCCCTATTTTAAGGTTCCTCTAATAGTAAAATTCTTAAAGGCACTAACTAATGTTTTCCCTCCAGTGTCGTTTCCAGTCCCACTGTGGGATCTCAACTTGGTGTTAAACTGTTTGATGGGAGCTCCTTTCGTGCCTTTACACTCTTGTCCCTTAAGACTGCAAACTCTGAAAACCATCTTTTTAGTTGCAATTACATCCGCCCGAGGGGTGAATGAGCTACAGGCTTTCTCCTGCAAGCCTCCTCATACAGTCTTCTCCCCAAAAGTTTCATATTACTCAGAAGATAACGTTACCATTTTTCTCCAGCATGGGGTCTGGCATGGATTCACACGCTCATGAATATTCCCCGTCGTCAGGCTGGGAATCCTCGGTAAAAGAAAAAAATCAGTTTCAGTTTCGTTTCTGAACTGTCTTTCTCCTAATAACCAATCACTGGTCTCTGTGTCATACTGCCCCCAGCCAATGACTGCCCTCTACCTAAGCCCCTCCTCAGGCATCCATCTTCAGATTTTTACCGCACGTTCAAGTGTTGGGAGTCCTCATGCTTAGATCTCAAGCTTTTACTGTGTATTGTATTTTTTTGGTCAAATCGAGCCTCAAGCTCCACCGGTTCTTCTTCTGATTAACAGGGACCCGTTTCGGAAATCTCTACCTCACTCAATGGCGAATTTTCGTCGAGTTTCACTTCTTGGAGGATTCCGGAAGATCTTTGATGCCTACCCCGCGTGGACATGGCCGAACACAAAGGAGACTCGACACCTGTTGGATCCAAGCTGTTTAGGATCTGCTGAGGATGTGGACTACAGAACGTCTTCAAGGAGGATTAGCATTCCCGGTGCCTCTATTGCCTGCACTCCGACAAGTTGCATGTGGAGGAGGACTGTGCGTTCTGCAAGGACATGTCCGCATGTACTATGAAGGTCCGTCGCAAACGGCTCACTGACTGGGTAGAGGCGAAAAGCCCAGCAACAGGTGAGCCCAAGAAGAAGTCTGAGCGGTCTTCTATGACCTTTGAGGGCACTCCGGTGATGGGGGCCCAACATAAGGCAAAGCACCACGAGTCCGCTGGCACCGGGAGCGCCGTTGGTACAGGCTCTCTGGATGCCAGGCTGGGCGCAGCATCAACAATGCCATCAACCACGAGCCAACGCTCCGTCTCGACGAAGAGGAAGTCGGTAAACCCGGGTAAGCTTCGGGAGAAGCCCCGGTTGACCCCGACGGAGAAAGCCAAGGGGGAGCGAGGTGGTGACCCTCCCCCCACAGTGAAGGCCTCAGACGTGCCAAAGATTGTGAAGGCCGAGATTCACCTGGCTAAGGCTTCAGTTGAGGAAGTGGCAGCGTCCCTGGCGAAACCCGTGGATGCGGCCCCAGTGGAGACAACCTCAAAGCCAAGGGTTTCCCTGCCCTCCCAGAGGGAATCGTCTTTCCTGCCCATCGAAAAGACCCCTGTGAAATCCCTGGCTGAGAAGGGGGGGCGCAATAGTCCTACAGGACTCCTATATCTCCCCTGAGGATGAGCTGGCAGGCCTCAAGTCAGTCTTGGATTCATCGAGGTCAGGTCCTATGGGAAGGACCCCAACGAGGCAGACGTGGAGAGCAACGGGGGAGCCGACGAGCAACGGCAGATCGACGAGGAACCGGACGACACCACGCCGCTCCCGTCGCAACTGTTGCAACCACCGACGGAGAGGTCGGAGGACCTGCACACCCTTTGTTGAGAAATAAGAACAAGGATGCCTTTGCCTCCGGCGGACGCCTGGACTGTCCGGGAGCCCTCCACTCAAGCTGAGGCGGTCCATCCACCCACGCCCTTTCATCCTTCACCTCCATCCCATCCTCCGAGCGACAAGACAGCGACGACACGGACGGACGACGACAACGGCGGCAACGACGGAACAGATCCCCCGTCGCCCCCACCCCGAGCTTCTCCTCCCAACGAAATTGGCTCGTTTCACACCATGATCGCTAGGAGCTCAGACCTTTTTCAGCTATGCCCCGTGGATTAGAAGGAGGGATTCCTTTATCAGCAACGAGTGGCCAAGAGGAAGACCGTGCTCTCGGTCCCGCTGTTGGACGCCATCTGGGACGCGGGGCTGGCCCTCCTGAAGAACCCATCCTCGGCCCTGACGAAGAGAGACCGGTACGAGAAGAATTACTGGGTCCCAGACTCTGCACCAATGTGCCTCAGAGCTCAGTCGTCTCTGGACTTAGTGGTCTCCGCGGCTGCCAAGAAAAAATCCACTGGGATGACGGCGTCGACCTCCACTTCCCCGCCGGACGGCGAGGCGAAGAAGCTGGATACCATGGGACGTCGGGTCATTTCGTCAGCAGCGACGACCATTAAGGCGGCCAACGCTCACGCTGTCGTGGCCCATGAACTGTGGTTTAAAATCGCCCCCCCTCCTGGACTTCCTCCCAGACAACAAGACGTTCAGACGAGGGTACTGGACATACCCTTCAACGGGAACAACTTGTTCGGCAAGGCAGTAGACGAGTCACTGCAGGCCATCAAAGCCGACAATGAGATGGCCCTTGCCTTGGGCACGCTCCATCAACAACAGCTTTCATTTCGGCCCTCCAGAGGCAAGTCACAAGGTGCCTCCAAAGGATTCGGTGGCAGCTCTTCCTCAAACCATCAGGCTGCCCGTTCTTCGTCGCAGGAAGCCAACAGAGGCCTCAACAAGGCTGGCGGTCATCGTCATCGTCGCCAAGGGGCCCAAGGTGGTAAGACCTTGGCGAAGCAGGACTGAACAGGCCGTGATGTCGTGCCCCCACCCGAGCACCCCGGTGGGAGGCCGGCTGGCGAACTTCGTCCGCGCGTGGAAATCCATCTCCACCGACCGTTGGGTGGTGGATAACCTGGCCCACGGGCACACTCTGGAGTTCCAAAGGAAGTGTCCCTGTTTTCCACCCGTGGCCAGGAAAGAAAACCACATTCCTCAACTACTTCTGGAGGTACAAGCAATGCTAAGGAAGGGCACGATAGAGCTCGTCCCGAAGAGGCTCCAGTATATACTCGTGGTACTTCCTTGTTCGAAAGAAGACCGGCAGCTGGCGGCCCATCCTGGATCTCCGCCGCCTCAACAAATACATAAAATCCCAGAAATTACAGATCTTCACCCTTCAGCACGTGCTGGGGCAGCTGGACAAAGGGGACTTCCTGTCGTCGCTGGACCTGGAGGATGCCTACTTCCACATCCCCGTTCACAAAGGGCATCGAAAGTTTCTGCGCTTCGTGGTCCAAGGACGGCACACCAGTTCAAGGCCCTCCCCTTCGGTTTGAAGTCGGCCCCAAGGGTCTTCACCAAGTGCCTGGCACCAGTGGCGGCGCGGCTGTGCCTGCACGGGATCCACATCTACCCTTATTGGACGATTGGCTCATCCGAGCAAAGTCAATGGAACTCACCGTCGAACACAAAGCGAGGACCGTCCACCTGCTCACGGAACTGGGGTCCTCGATAAACTATGAGAAGTCCTGCTTGGAGCCATCGCAGAACACCCAGTTCCTGGAAGCCAGACTCAACATGGTGCTGTGCCTAGCCGCACCGTCGGAGGACAGAATAAAGGCCATCCTGGGCAAGGTACAACAGCTGTTGGCCATGAAGGTTGCTAGGGTGAGGTCCATCAAGTCCCCGCTCGGCATGATGTCGTCATGGATCTAGCTCGTTCGGCTGTGCAGACTGCGGATGCAGCCGCTGCAGGAGTTCCTCGACGCCCGTTGGATGCAGGCAAAGGGAAGCTTTGAGGACAGGATCGCCCTCAACAAGACTTTCCGTCGGGCAATTCTATGGTGGGGAGTCTGCACGCATCTAGTGGCGGGCACGGACTTTCAGACCCCGGCACATCAGGAGACTGTGACAACAGACGCATCCCTGGAGGGATTGGGGCGCACACACTGGAAATCTCCACGCAAGAGGCCTTTGGCTCCCGGAGGAGAAGTCGTTGCACATCAAGGTCCTGGAGCTCTGGGCCGTGTTTTGGGCCCTCAAGTCTTTCCTTCTGTCCCTAAAGGGCAAGGTGGTGCGGGTCTTCACCAACAACACCATGACGATGTTCTACATTCGGAAGCAGGGGGCACCAGATCCCCTGCTCTCTCCAAGGAAGCGCAGGACCTATGGCACGGCTCGTCGCTCAAAGAATGTTCCTGGTACCCTTTCATCTGGCAGGAGTGAAGAACATCGTCGCCATCTCACTCAGCAGGGAGCTGCGCACTTGCCACTAGTGGGAACTTCGGCAGGATCAGGTGGACCTACTTTTTCGACGATGGGGCAATCGCCAGATCCATCTGTTTGCGACAGCGACGAACACCAAGTGCTGGAGGTTCGCCCGCAGGCTTCCCCTGGTGGGGAGCATGAGTGATGCGTTCTCATTCCCCTGGGACGGCCTGTTTCTCCATGCGTTCCTGCCGTTGCTTCTACGACTCATCAGTCAACTCAGACGGTCCTGGTGCAGGATGATCCTTGTCACACAGGTGTGGCTGAGGCAGATATGGCACCCGGACCTTCTGGACTTGTCAGCGTCCCCTCCAGTCAAGCTTCGGGCAGACGCAGATCTTCTTGCCAGGGAAGGAGGCGCGATCCTGCACCACGACCCGTCGTTGCTGAACTTGCAGGCCTGGTTCCTGCAGCACTAGAGTTAGGAGGATACGAGATCCCGGCGGACTGCAAGGAGGTGCTTGCCAAGGCCAGGGCTTTTAAGTGCTATGGGCATAAATGGAAGAGGTTCACTGTATGGTCCCATGCACAGAAGATAAACCCTCTACGGATTACAGCCCCTCAAGTGCTGCCGTACTTGCTCTTGCTGGTGCACGTCTCTGTCAAGATCCATCTGGCAGCTATCTCCCGCTATACCAGAACTCCAGGGCGATCATCCCTGTAGTTACATCGCCTGGTGAAGGAGTTCATGAAAGAACTTTTACGCTCATTCCCGCCGGTGAAGGCTCCGGCCCCAGCGTTGGGGCTCAATGTGGTGCTGACTAGGCTCATGGGTCCCCCGTTCGAGAATCTGCATTAGGCACCTCTGAAAATCCTGTCGTGGAAGACGGCGTTCCCGGTGACCATCACCTCCGCACAACGAGTGGGAGAGATTCAGGCCCTCTCCTGTAAGCCCCCGTACTTGACTTTCCATGCAACAAGGGTTGTGCTGAGGACGCACCCCTCCTTCATGCCCAAGGTGCCGTCGGACTTCCATCTCAACGAGCCCTTGGTGTTACCTGTTTTCTTCCTGTCGCCTTTGTTGCTGGCTGAGAGAACTTTGCACTCGTTGGATATGGCTAGAGCGCTGAAGTTCTACGTGGACCGCACAAAGAGTTTTCTGAAGAAGTCACAACTGTTTGTGAACTTTGGCCTTGTGAACCAGGGGAAGGCTCTCTCCAAGGCCTCCATTTCCAGGTGACTTTCTGGTTGCATCACGCACTTTCACCGGTTGGCAAACCGACCGTTGCCTGGCCGTCCGAGAGCCCATTCGACCAGAGGGGTCGCTGCAACTACTTTCCTGTCTGGTGTGCCCCTGCTGGACATCTGCAGGGCTGCTACGTGTAGGTCGACACACACCTTCACGAGATTCTACTGCGGCGACTGGGATTCCAGGGAGGGGTCCAGAGTTGGCCAAGCAGTGCTGCGCAACCTGTTCGCTTGAAGGCGAGTCTGGTGAGGATGTAAGAGATGCTTAATGTTGAGTTGTTGTATGCTTAATGTTGAGCCTTGCCACCTCCTGTGGTTGTGTGTACTGCTATGTATTCTTTTATTCATGAGCATGTGAATCCATGCCAGACCCCATGCTGGAGAAGGAACAAGTTACTTAACTGTAACTGTTGTTCTCCACCATGGTTCTGGCATGGATTCACATGCAAACCCTCCCGCCTACCCCTCTGTGGCTCTTCTCTTGGTCCTACTGCCACTTTAGGTGCTACCAAATCTGAAGATGGGTGCCTGAGGAGGGGCTTAGGTAGAGGGCAATCATTGGCTGGGGGCAGTATGACCCAGAGACCAGTGACTGGTCATTAGGAAAAAGACAGTTCAGAAACGACACTGAAACTGATTTTTTTTTCCTTTACCGAGGATTCCTAGCCTGACGGGGAATATTCATGAGCATGTGAATCCATGCCAGACCCATGCTGGAGAACAACAGATACAGGTAAGTAACTTGTTCCTTGTACCCTCCTCCACATCCTGGGAAAGAAGAGGAAAAACTTCACAGGCTTGACCCTAGACGTGCACTGAGCTTTTGCATCCCCAGATTGGCGAAATTACGGCAGGATGGCAAGTTGTTTGTGGGCTATTCAGGTCACAAACTGGGACAGGGCATTACCAAGCAAACTATATCCAGATGGATTATACTAACACTATCGGAATGCTACAAACTGGCAGGTAAAGATCCTCGAGAACACCTAAGGGCTCATTCGACCAGGGGCATTGCAACTTCGTCTGCCTTGCAGAGGGGTGTTCCGATAAAGTATATATGTGCAGCTGCCACATGGTCGTCTGTGCACACCTTTGCTAAACATTACAGTTTAGACTCTTCCTCGGGCCAAGATTCTGCTTTTGGGAAAGCAGTGTTGCATTCCTTGCATACACAACAATGAAATTCTCATGCAATACTAATTTCTACTCCCACCTCCAAATTACGTCAACTGCTTTGGGAGTGTATCAAAGATAAGGAATACGTGCGAGGACACAATCCATTAGAAGAACAAGTTACTTACCCCAGGTAACGTTATTTTTCAAGTGGATGTTCCTCCAAATTATTCATTATTGCCCCTCCCAACCTACCCCGCAGTAGAATTTCCCTTGCTGTTGTAGTCTATGCTCTCTCAGGGGGAGGAACCGTCGAACACAAGTTACTGCTCCATTCTTAAAAATGGAACTGAGGCCAAAGGGCGCTGCACGTGCTACTTATAACTGCAGTGATGTCGACGTCGACACAGAGGCCTCTGAGGGGCATCGACTCGACAGGCGTTGATGCACAGTGCCCCCTGCTGAAGTTTTTTCAGACGCAGCAAAGCTGGGATATTGGAAATATCAAAGATAAGGAATATGTGGGACGAAAATCCAGTCAAAAGAATGTTACCGGGGGTAAGTAACCTGTTCATCTATTGCCTAGAGAGATTTCCATGGGTTTGTCATTAATAGCATGTCATCAGCGAACGCTGCCACCTTGTGTTCCCTTCCTCTGAAGGGGACTCCCTCTATATCTTTTTTGACTCTTATCTTGATCAATTGGCGCTCTAGATGAATGGCGTATAATACTGGGGACAGGAGGCAGTCCTGCTTCGTTCCTCTCATTACTGCTATTGGTTCAGACAGGTCTCCATTAATTAAGAGGCGTAGGGAGGGATTGCGGTAGTTGACGGCTATTTTGCACATAAAGGCTTCCCCAAAACCCATTTTGATCATGGTTTGGAATACGAATTTCCACTCCACCCTGTCGAAAGCTTTTTCAGCATCACAGTGACCAAAGGAGCTGGTGTGTGTGTTTTATTTACTTTGTCGACTATGTGGGTGATTCTTCGGGTGTTACTGTGCGTCTGTCTGCCTCTTTTGAAGCCTGACTGATCGGGGTCTATCAACTTGGGAAGGAGGTTCTCCAGGCAGCTTGCTAGGATTTTTAGTAAAGACCTTAGCATCTGTGTTAATGAGTGCTATTGGCCTGTATGAGGCGCATAATGTCCCTGGTTTGGGCAACAGTACAATTTTCACATCTTTCATTGAGGTTGAAATTTTCCCCCTCCCCCAGGCCCGAACTTGTTGAAAAGGGTGGTTAGGCTTGGGGCCAGACCTTCCCTGAATAGCTTGTGGAAGTCAGTCGTAAATCTGTCTGGACCCAGGGGTTTATTGGGAGGGAGTGAGCAAGTACTGCCCGCTCTTGGTCTGATATTTTTGGTGAGCTACAGTTTTCAGATATTCTAATTGTGTCTCACTGTTTGGATCTTCCGACCTATATAGAGTTTAGTAGTATTTTGTAAATTCCCTCATAATGGCTACTTGGTTCAGAGTTTTCTCCCCCCTGTGGTTTCTTGATTTTTATGATGGTCCTATCTTTTACCTCTTTTCTCAGCATCCTTGCTAGGAGCTTGTCTGCTTTGTTCGCTTTCATGTAGTATCTCTCTGTTAGGGAGCGCTCGGCTCTGCTGATTTGTGTGATTTTAATTTGGACCCTAATTGCCCTGTATTCCCTTCTGATCTCGCCAGTCGTCCCCACCACATCTTAAGCATAACTACTTTCAGTTTGGCTTCTAAATCCTCCTCTAAGCGTCTGCGCTCCCTGTCCCTTCGGGCCTTTATTGCTGTTATCTGTCCCTGTATCTTGGTTTTGAATGCATCCCAGTTCATGAGAGGGCGTATTTCCTGACTGTCATTAGTTTGAAAGAAATTCTCTATTTGAATGGATTGTGTCCGCCCACGTATTTGTTATCTTTGATAAATCCATTTCCAGCTTGCTGGGCTCAGAACATTTTTCTCAGTAGAGGGCGCTGCGCGTCGACGTCCCTCAAGTCAGTGTCCCTCAAAGGCCTCCGTATCAGCGCCGACATCACCATAGGCATAAATAGCCTCGCGCAGCGTCCGTTGCTAAGTTCCGTTTTTCTGCGCTTCATAAGCCTCATATACGCAACGCTCGGTTCTACTCATTGAAAAATCTTCAAAATGTTCGAAAAATACTATAATCCTACGATGGCATCTTCGTCCGAAACATCGACGCCATGGTCCGGCTTCAAAAAATTTCGAGAATGTGGTAAAAAGATGTCATTAACGGATCCTCACAGGATCTGGTTGTGGTGCCTGGGATCAGAGCACCAGTGTTCGGAATGTGAGGACTGCATGTCGATGACGGTGAAAGCCTTGCAAGAGTTTAGGGGGAAGCTAGAAAGAGGTAAGACAGTTAAATCTTCTACCCCTTCAAAATTGTCCTCGACTGAGTCGAGGCATTCGTCTCCTCACCACCGAAAGAAATATTCCCGATCGAGATCTCGAAGCGGTTCCCATCACTCTTCGAGATCGGGGCACTCTAAGAAGAGGCGTCATAGATCGCCCTCCTCTTCATTCTCGATTTACCCACAAGGGGTCACCTGCCCCACTAAACACAGATCTCCAGCTAAGTGGGAGAAATTTCGCAAGAAAATGCTTATGGTCTTCGAGAACGCTGCGTTGACCCCCTCGGAGATCCCTAGAGGTGATACCCCGGGTGAAAGACCCAAAAAACTAAAACACTGTGAGTCGTCGAACCCGGCGAACAAAAACCCTTGAGAGCGTCATGAACCCTCGAGCAAAGACGAAAAGTCATTGGGTAAATCTGCAACATCGACGCCATCATTGAAGGTACCTTCGACGCACAAATCTGTTTCATCGACGCCATCATTGAAGCCATTGTTGACTCTGATGAAGGATACGTCCTCGAGGCCTCAAACCTCAACTACGCCACCAGAGCTGAGGTCCCGGCCAAGGCGTCGAGAGTGGTGTCAACAATATCGACAACACCGAGTAGGATTCCGGTCCTCTCGAGTACATCAAGGCCCTTTTCGATTTTTTCAATGCCTTTTGCGGGTTTGTCGAGACCTGTAACATCTACATCCACAACAACAACCTTTTCCCAAGCAGTATCCACTAATTTGGCTCCTTTTGCTCTGGAAATGGGTTTTACCCCTTATCCAAGATCTGATTATTTCAGAGCTTTATCCTCTGTATATGAGGAATGGGATGACTCTGACAAAGAGAGACACCTTGGGTTACAAAGAACTACAGTACCCATTCCAGAAGAACTAATTTCTGAGGAGAATAGATTGAAAGAACTGCAAGAATCTTTACAAGATGCCAGTGGCATAGATACCTCTCCAGAGGCAGAATTTGCTAGACCAGAACCTGGAGAACATGCAGAAATGCCTTACAGAGCCCTTATGGCTAGAATTATGCAATTTATGGGGTGGACAACACCTGCACCCTCTTTCCAGCAAGATGATCTTACTGACATCTTAGATATAGGGCCTCAAGAAGACCCTATAGTCCCTTTTCATACTGCATTGCAATGAAAAATAGCTGCAAATTGGGAGACACCTGAAGTTATCCCTGCAGTAAATAAAAAGCTCTCTGCGAAATAGAGTATTCACCTCAGACCCTGAATATTTAAGTAAGCACCCAACTCCAGAGAGTTTAGTAGTGCAGGCAGCGACGTCAAATAGTAAGTCAGCATACCCCACTATACCACAAGAAAGACGACAAAAGATTTGATGCCATGTCTAAAAAGTATTTTCAGCATGCTGTATGGCACTTAAATCTATCAATGCCACTTGCACGCTGGCTAGATTCAGCCACACCCTTTCGGAGTGCGCTTCATCAGCGGCTGACTGTCTCCCAGAAGGGGAGGAACGAGACACATTCTTGAACATCATCAAGGATGGGAAGGATGCGATGTGTTAGTCCCTCCAAACAGGTATCCACTCTGCTGACAGCATCAGCAGAGCCATGGCGGCGAGTACCATAATGCACAGATTTGCGTGGTTGAGAAAGTCTGGTTTTGCTCCTGATGTACAAACCAGGCTTCTGAATATGCCCTTTGACGGCACTTCTCTATTTGGTAAAAAAGCTGATGACAGCCTAGAGAAATTGCAAACATCAGAGGCGGCAGCAAAATCACTTGGAGCTGCAATCCGTCAAACTCCAAGTCGCCCCACAGGTACGTCCTGGAGGGGGAAGCCCTTTCGTTTTTACTCCACATTCGGAAAAGGCAGAGGACAGCCAGCTAAAAGGGGCCAGTGACGATTCACCCGTGGTGGATGGGTCAAAGGTACTAAACCCGCATCAGCAGGTGCTGCTTTACCCTCAGCATCTGCGTCAGCCGCATCTAAACCCCTCTGAGGTCTCCCCACACAAAACACCAGTAGGAGGCAGGTTATCTCAACATCTGACAGAATGGCAGGCTATTACGTCAGATGCTTGGGCATTTGAGACAAATGATCAAGGTTACCGCCTGCCTTTCCTACACACTCCTCAGAGTCATCCACCAGGGAACAACTCTTTGAAGCTTCCAGACCCGCTCCTTATGCAGGAGATTTTAGACCTGCTAGAGAAAGGTGTCATAGAACCGGTACCTGTAGCGGAGAGGAACAGGGGTTGGTATTCGCCCTATTTTCTAATATCGAAGGAGGACGGAGGATTGAGACCCATCTTGGACTTGAGAGAATTAAACAAATTCCTCAGGAAAGACAAGTTCAAGATGGTAACACTTTCTCAGATCCTTCAGGCCTTCCAGCTTCAGGACTGGTTGGTATATCTAGACCTCCAGGATGCTTACTTTCATGTGCCAAACCATCACAAGCAACAGTAAGTACCTGAGGTTCGTAGTTGGCAACTCTCATTATCAATTTCGAGTTCTGCCATTTGGGCTGTCCTCCGCCCGAGGGTCTTCACCAAGCTAATGGCGGTTGTGGCTGCAAGTCTAAGGAGGGCAGGCATTCATGTCTACCCCTACCTGGACGACTGGTTGATCAGAGCAGTGTCCCCGGAACAAGCTCAGATTCATCTAGGTTATGTTTGCCACTTCCTCCACAAGCTGGGCTTCTCCCTCAACTTAAAGAAGTCACAGATGATACCATCACAGAGACTCCAGTTCATTGGAGCAGTCCTGGACACATCCCTGGGAAAAGTCTACCAACCTTCGACTTTTTGAGGTTGCTCGGCCTCATGGCATTCTGCATTTTCCTTGTGCCAGAGGCTCGCCTGGATGAGATCTCTCCAGTGGGCGGTAAGGACCCAGTGGTCACAATTCTCAGGGAGGATGTCAGTTCTCCTACTAATCCCGGACAGAGTAGCTCGAGACCTTCAATGGTGGGCCTGTCGGGAGAACATCTTGGAAGGAGAACAGTTTTGGCAACCATGGCCGGAGATAACAGTAGTCACGAATGCCTCACTCACATGGTGGGGAGCCCATGCCAACGACTTGACCATCAGCGGTCATTGATCTCCATCAGAGTCCAGACTACACATCAACCTATTAGAGCTGAGAGCGGTCAGACTAGCGCTAAAGGCTTTCCTGCCATCAGTACAGGGAAAGAATGTCCTGATAATGATGGGACAACACAGTGGCCATGCACTACCTCACCAAAAGAGGAGGTGTAGGGTCACTGCCACTGTACAGAGAGGCAGCTCTGGTTTTGGGCAATTCAAGAAGGAATCCCTCTATCGGCAGTTCACCTAGCCGGAGAGAAGAACTTAACGGCGGACGCTCTGAGCAGGCAGAACACAGTCTCCCACGAGTGGGAACTAGCTCAGGAAGTGTTAGGCAGAAACCTGTGCAGTTCCCTTAGGGACCACTGCAAAAGATTTGGGACTATCCAGATTTACCTGGTAGCTGTGGCTGAGCAGTCAGACTTCTCTCAAGATGAGTTAGGCAGTATATAGAGTATACACAATAGGTACAGATCTACAGTAGCACAAGCAAACACTGACCAGAGCTTTGGTGTAAAAGTATATAATTATTTATTTAAAGACACACTTGTAAATTACACTAGCACAAAAAGAGGTAAGTAAATTCAACACAGTCACTATTATATATATTAAACCCTAATAACATATTAGACAAGTCTTAGTGAGAAACACCACTTATTTTCAGACAGAGGTGAGCGCTTAACCTAAGATGGCACTCTAATAAGTTATATAAAAAGGGAGGGAAAAGGCAGAGTTATGAAAGCACACAAATTCAATACTTTTCAAAGAACCACAGTGAGGCAGGTTAGGCAAAGTCTACCGGGGAGCAAGGAAGTTCAAATGCCAGGCCCACTCTTAGAGAGAGCAAGCAAAATGTGTCCAGGATCACACAGTTGGGTTATGCCCAAAGAGTCTTTGTAGATAGTTCGGAAAAGATTGAGATCAAGTCAGGAAAAGTTAGTTAACAGGCCCCAGGCTAACCCAGGTTAGAAAGTCGAGGATTTACTGTCAACCCCAACCGATTTGTCGCAAGGGAAGCCAGGCGGGACACAGTACCTGAAATGGGAAAAATGCTCCGGTGGGGGAAGTTGTTCCTGGCAGCGGGTGCAAGTCGGTGTTTCGTCCAGAGGAAGAGGAGGTCTCGACGTGGAGGAAAGATGAAGGTCGTTGCACTGCCAGGGAAGAAACCAGCCGCAGAGTTTCCCGGTTACTGGGTACTACCCTTTTCTTCGCGGAATGGGTGAACCATGGTATTCCGGTTGCTGGGGTGCTTGGCACGGGCAAGACGGCCGCGAGATGGTCCAGGAAGGCGAAAAGACGGGCAAACTGGTTATCCCCACCAGTCAAAGGAAGAAGACTATCCGGCCTGGAGATCTCCTCTGTCGTCGGGAAAAGTGGTGAGACGGTTCAGCAGGGCTCCACCGGTGGTGTCGTCGTTGTTGGTCGGCTTCTCCCTCCTCGTATTCTTTAGGTCATGTGGCGACTTTTGAAGTTCCAGTCCCCAAAGCCCTGCTTTTATGCAGAAAACCCCCATTCATTCAGCCTAGCTGTCACTCAAACATGCTAAGTGGTGAGCCGGGCGGCTCACCACTGGGCCAATCACACCAGAGTGCGACTTGAGTTGCCGAGGCAACTCAGTCCAGGGTGCCTAAACCCCCTCCCACACCTCTTGTGGTACCCAGACAGAATGGCACCACTTTTGGAGGCTTCTGTGGAGAAGCCCGCCAAAAAGTGGAACAAAGGGCTCGACTTGGGTTGGAGTCACAGAAGCGAACACAAACGCCATTTTGGAACCAAGTTTCGGCAAAAAATACCAACCTGTGAATTTATATTAATTTAATAAACCGGCGGTATGTTCGAGGCTATTTTAAAAAGTGGTAGTCTCGAACAATGGGAAAATCCCATAGGAATATATTTGCTGTCGAATATAAAAAGTAGTATCCACTGCCACCAGCCAAAACTTGGTCGGGGGGGACTGGACAGTGCCCCCTCGAACAACAGACCCCGGGGCAATCGAATTGCCCCGACCAGTATGTCCACAATATGATGGTTTGTACTGGTTCTGTTCACAATTTGAGACTAGTAAAGCCAATGGTGACTTTACATGCCCTGGGAGACAGTAGTCAGTTCCAGGGTATGGAGTCTATGTTTGGGGGTCGCTACGACCCCCCTTGGTTACTGCACGGAGGGTGCTGTGTAACCCACATATCAAAAACACATGAAGCCCTATGGGGTAAAGGACCCCATAGCCCATAGAACACATACAAAGTCAAAGGAACACCTCAAATCATGTCTAAGAGTGGGTGAAAAAGAGTCTCACTTTTAGCAGGAGAAAAACATAAACCCCAAAAATCCAGCAAAGCTGCTGGGGGACTCACTAGGTTTGGGAAATTAGCCTTTACAGATAATTCTCCCTAACAGGAAGTCCTTCAAGAGATCTTCGCCCTTTGGGGACCCTCTCAAGTGGATCTGTTCGCCACCAGTATCAACCGGAAGTGCGATCAGTATTGCTCAAGGGAATTTCCCCCGAGAGAAGCTCTAGGGGACGCGTTCATAGTGGACTGGGATTTTCCACTTCTGTACGCGTTTCCTCCAGTCCTCGTCATTCCTCAAATGATCAGGAGGTTGAGAAAATTCCAGAAACCCATGATTCTAATTGCCCCAGATTGGGCCACGAGAACGTGGTACCCGGATCTTCTAGACATGTCCATCTGTCCTCCGATTCGTCTTCCTCAAAGAGAGGATCTTCCCTCGCAGAAGAGAGGTCAGGTTCTCCATCCGGATATCAGGACCCTCAACCTTCATGCCTGATTTCTGAAAGGCTGAGATACAAGGATTGGGATCCCACGGATGATGTAATGGAGGTGTTGCAACAAAATCTTTATACCGCTGCCGTTGGAACATATTTTGCAGCTGGTGTAGAGAAAAGAATATTGAACCTTTTTCATATAGTACTCCAATGGTGGTATCCTTTTTGATATATTTGGCAAATTCAGGTCTTCAAGTTGGCACAATCAAGGGCTACCTTGCAGTGCTGTCAATCTTTAAGCGCACCGCGGAGGAGCCTTCATACTTCAAATTGCCCATAGTGATTCAATTTCTGAAAGGGTTAACTCATGTTTTTCCCCCAACTCCTTTTCAGGTTCCACTGTGGAACCTAAAGCTAGTCTTGAAATGTCTGATGGGTACTCCATTTGAACCTCTTCATTCCTGTTCATTAAGGTTTCCCACTCTTAAAACAGTCTTTCTAGTGGCTTTAATTTCTGCCAGAAGAGTGAGCGAATTACAAGCGTTGTCTTGCAAACCTCCACATGCTATCTTTCACAAAGATAAGGTAGTTCTCTAAGTGAAACCGAATTTTCTCCCAAATGTGGTCTCAGAATTCCACATTACACAAAAGATAACCTTACCTTCTTTTTATCCTCCTCCCCATCCAGGGAAAGAGGAAGAGATTGCACATGCTGGATTCAAGGCGTGCCTTAAGTTTTTATATGAGCAGACTTGCGAGGATTAGGCAAGCAGACCAGTTGTTTGTGGGGTATGCAGGGCACAAATTAGGTTTACCTATTACAAAACAAACCATCTAAAAATTGATTATATTAACCATTATAGAGTCCTATGAATTGGCAGGAAAAGAGACCCCCTCAACATCTCAGTGCTCATTCAACCAGGGGTATCGCAGCCTCTTCAGCTCGCCAAAGAGCAGTTCCAATTAAGGACATATGTGCGGCTGCCACATGGTCGTCCGCACATACTTTCACTAAATTTTATAGTCTTGATTCCTCCTCTAGCCAGGAGACCCGATTTGGTAAAGCTGTGTTGCACTCTGTGCATCTTTAAAGGGAAACATTTCGTTTAACTCCTGCCTCCTCTACACATTACTGCTTTGGGAGTCTATCAAAGATGAGAAATATGTGGGAGGACACAATCCATTCGAAGAACAAGTTACTTACCAACTGTAATATTCTTTCGACTGGATGTTCCTCCCACGTATTCCTTATCGCCTCTCCCATCCTTCCCCACAGTAAAACTTCCCTTGCAGTTGCAGCCTACGCTCCTTCAAGGGTATTAACCACAAACAGCACCTCAAAACGGAACTGATCAACAGACGAGGGACACCGACTCGAGGGACGTGGGAGGAACATCCATTCGAAAGAACGTTACACTTGGTAAGTAACTTGATTCTTCTCTCCCGTAATTCCCCCTTCAAGGTCTCATTTTTTAAGATGTAACCGGGGTATTTCCATAGCCTGAGGGAATTTAGTTTCCTTCTAATTTTCAGTGCGATTGGGGCATGGTCAGATAGTGTTATTGCTCCCACTTCTATGTCCACCACTTGCCCTAACAAGAATCTTGAGACCCAGATGTAGTTTATTCTTGATGCTGACCTGTGTACATGCGAGTAAAATGTGTAACCCCTAGTGTCCTCTCTTTTCCCTCCATTCGTCTACCAGTGATAGGTTGTCAATTTTTTCCCACAATTCCTTTGAGGGGTTGTTCTGGGAGTAAGAGATTCTAGCGCTCCTTTCGCTTTCTGGGTCCCATGCTAGGTTAAAGTCACCTGTGAGTATTATTCTCCCCTTCATGTTACGGTCATCTGGTCTCTGCGGAGGCTTTGGGGAACGGTTGCAGCCCTCCGGGGGGTGAGGTCGCTCAGGTCCAACTTCGCCATCTGCGCTTATATGGTGACTGGTGGTAATAGGTGATGCTGCTCGGGACTGCTCCTGCGTGAAGAATAGGGGGCGTGAGTATGCCAGCTTGTGCGCCTGATCCCCTTGCAGACCCCTTCTCCCAAACCGTGGTACCTGTGGGATGCGCTGTCCCTGTAAAGCTCACCTGTTGATTAGTTTTGGCAAGCACTCCGTCCTGCTACTTCTAGCAGGGGCACTTGTATGATCTGGACCGAGTTCCTTCAATGGTCCCTTGCACGTGGTAGTCCAGTCCTGCTGCGACTAAGCCACTATACTTCAGGTAAGTGGTCCTGTTTGCCTTTGTCTTTCCTCGTCTGTTTTTGTTGTATTGTAAAGTTTGTTGTCTTGTGTTGCTGTCAGTTCCACTTTTGATGTTTTCTCTTTTGCTTTCTTCCCTTGCCGGTGATGTTGCCAGCCCGGCAGAAGCTGCGGAGCTCGAGGCGACAGCCAGAGGGAATGAGGAACGAAGCTGCAGCGGTCCAGTAGCTGGTAACTTGTTAACTGGGGGCGCACTGGGTTCAAATGCGGCGCGGCTCTAGGACAGATGTTCTAACCTTGTCTTTCTTCTTCTTCACAGGGTCTGAGCTCATGGAGGCGGAGTGCAGTGCTGTGGCGTCGGGGTCAAGATCACTGGATGTCAGCAGATGGGTCTGCAGATGAGGCGATGAAGCACCGGTTTCCTGGAGGTGAATACGCAGGAGAACTCCTGGTTTCAAAGGTAAGTAAACTGGTTCAATCAACAGTGAGCGTCACGCTGCACGCGAGTGCACAGTAACGCGAAGCACCAGCCTTAAGGATGGAGCAGCTGATACAGCTGAGTTTCAGAAGCCACGCCCCACCAGGTTCAGCCTACCTGCCACACCCGATGAGTCAGCAAATGAGAATGTTCTCTGGAATAAAGGCTTTCAGCTCCTGGAAAGTTCTTGTAAAATAAAAGCCCTCCTGCACTGAAATGAAGTGTTCCTGCTCACATCTCTATATGAGCCTGATGACAAATGCGCCAGGACTGAGTCCATCCGGGGCCCCTGTGTTTATAGGTCCCAAATGGACATAAGTGAGTCAAGTGTCTCATTGCCCCCATCACTAGATGGTGTGGCTTTTGTGTTCTGAGGCCTGTGGCCATGACAGCACTCCCCCTCAAGGCCCCTCTCATGGGTGGTTTCCCCCCTGCCCTGGTTTAGTGGGGTTATTGCGGCGGAACTGCCTGATTAATCGTAGAGCGTGGGCATGCTCACTGGGTTCCCAGCCCCGATCTTGGGGTCCATAACCTTTCCATTCTATAAGGTAGTATAACTTGGACCAGACCATCTTAGAGTATAGGATCCTTTTAACTTCGTATTCTGGTTCTCCTTCAACTATTTCGGGATCTGGTGGAGTAACGATCCATGTACCTGGTCTCAATGGTTTTAGGAGGGAGACATGAAACACCGGGTGAATCCGCATGTGGGCCGGTAATTCTAATTTCATGGCCGCAGGGTTGATCACAGCCTTGATAGTGTAGGGTCCCAGATATCTGGGACGGAACGCCTGTGGTCCTTTCAGCTGGATGTTTTTGGATGCTAACCAAACCTTGTCTCCGACTTGGTAGTTGGGAGCTTCCCTTCGTTGTTGATTCGCAAACTGTTTCTGTTTCTCTTTTGCTCTGGCAAGATGCTCTGCTGCTTCCTTAAAAACTTGGGTGATGGTTTTGTGTAAGGTCGTTACAGCGGGCATTTCTAATGATTCGAGTGGGTCGAAAACGGATGTCCGTGGATGTCGATCGTACACTATGTAGAATGGGCTTTGTCCCGTACTGGTGTGAATTAAGTTGTTATATGCGTATTCTGCTAACCAAAGTGTGTCCTTCCAGGTATCCTCGGTTTGTTGCAGCATACACCTTATGTATTGCTCGAACGGTCTGGCCGTTGGTTTGGGGGTGATGGCTTGTAGATAACGCAGGTCGATTTTGGCAATTTTCCAACACCTTTTCCAGAATGCAGAGACAAACTCAGTTCCTCGGTCTGATATCAATATTGATGGGAACCCGTGTAGCCGGACAATCTGTTCCAAAAACATGGTAGCCAGAGTTGAAGCAGTTGGGAGACATTTTAGGGGAATAAAGTGGGCCATTTTGGAAAACAGATCTACATCGACTAAGATGGTATTGTATCTGTTACAGGAGGGAAGGTCTGTAACATCCATTGATAGTGTATGCCAAGGTGCTGGCAATACTTCTAAAGGACGTAGCAGACCTGCAGGACTTTGTTTTTGGGACTTGTGATCTGCACAGGTGCCACAGGTTGCGATGAACTGGACAATGTCCTTTTTGCCAAGTTGGCCACCAGTAATTTTTCTTTATTTTAGCTTGGGTTTTGGCTATTTCCGGATGCCCTTCTACTAATGAATTGTGATAGTTTGCAATGATTTGATTCTGTAATTTCTTATCCAGGATGTAGAATCGTCCTTGGTAGTATGGTAGGTTATCCACAATCGTATCCTGGTCTCCCTTCCCTAGCCATTCCTGTTGCGCTGGTGGACTCATCAAGTGTTGCAGGTCAGATTTTAAGTTGTCTAGAGTGCTGGTTGCAGCAATCATGCCTTGGATTTGCCCTTCAGGGATGATGGCCACGGAGTCTGGTGTAGTGAACGCTTCTTCTCCCTCTCTCATGCAAGACATGGGGTGTGCTTTTCCATTGCGTACTCCGGGTCCATAGATGATGATAAAGTCATATTCTGCAAAGAAGAGAGCCCAGCGGAGTTGGCGTCATGATTGCGCTTTAGCAGGCTTCAGATATTGTAGATTGCGATGATCCGTGACGACGGTGACTGTATGTCTAGCTCCAAGAAGATAATGGATCGAGGCTTTGAACGCTGCCTTAATTGCTAGCAGTTCTTTATCAGTGATTGCATAATTCAATTCAGGGGCTGAAAACATGCGAGACCAGAATGACACGGAATGCAACTGACCTGTTGCGGGGTCTCGTTGTGACAGGACTGCTCCCATTGCTATGTTGGAAGCATCAGTTTCGACCACGTATGGTACTTCTGGTCGAGGATGCCGTAGAATCGGTGCTGTGGTGAATGCTTGTTTTAGCTGCTGGAAGGCTTTCTCTGCCTCTGCGGACCAAATAAATTGTTTATTTTTCTGTAGTAAAGAGGTGATTGGGTGGACAATCTGGGAGAACCCAGGAATGAACCTGTCAGTCTAGAAAAATAGACCCCCCTCGAACGGAAGGCAATGCAGGATAATTGGTTGGCCGAATACCAACCGCCTCATTTAAAGTATAAGAATATATGCTCATTACTTATTACGTAGCTATTGGTTTAACTTGAGTGTGGCCATATTAAGGTAACCAGAATCGCCATTTTATTTTCTCTGTTTCTCTTTAACATCGCCACTTTTGCCTCATGTAAAACTGCTTTACTGTAGATATTATTTCGCTTCAGTGGTCAAAGGTTATTAAAGACATGTTGAAACATTGCGCAAGGAGCTAGACAGAAAAGCCCGTTTCCCTCCTTCACATATCCTTGGAAGCGGGGAGCAAGGCATTCTTATAAGTACACGGATGCCAGTGAGTCTCCTTAAAAGAATAGCAATGCACAAAACTAATATTAAAGGGTTTGAATTATGTTCTTCTTTACGGCCCCCCTTCTGAGAGCTGTGAGCCCCGGAGAGCAAGCTGACCTCTAGAGCGTGAATCGAAACCAGGAGATAGTAAGGCCTGGAATGTGCCAGTCCCCCTACACGCAGCTTGTCCATGAAAACAAAAGCGCTGTGTTCTCGCAAATAAAGAATAATGTCTGTAAATTCGAGATTGCAAACTGTTACTAAATATGGTGATCTAAAATGTCATATTCGTCACCATTGTCAATCATCGCCTACACTTCAAAGTGAATGAATTAGGGGCGGCATCGAATGTGTAAAATGTGTCATTACTGATTGTGAGATGCTCATTTTGTATATATGTAACTGATGTACAATTTTCGTCTCTTGCGTCTCCCGAGGTTTGTTAGACACACGTCGCGGGGCGTGGGACCATTTGGCCAACTGGGACTATTTGTTTTTTGCAATAAACCCTAGATTTTGGGAATACAACCTCGTGTCTGACGTATCAGTTCGTGTGTGGTGATTGTGCCTTGTTTTCACATCCGAGGGTCCCTCAGGGGCCCCTTCAAGATGGCGCCCGAATAGGGACCCTCCCCCACTTGTTCCATTGTGTATATTGCAAACTTATGAAGGCGACAAGAATGGCGAGGACGGGAGTGATCGAGCCGGGATCAAGAGGTGTCCGGGGCGCCCTGCGAACGTGATGAGACTCCTTTGCAGATCTGCACACAGCTGATCGCTGATCGACGTGCCTGGCCAGCGAACAAGGGGGCGAGGGTCCCGAAACGAGGCAGTGCCGAGATACTCAGACACAACGTCATTGGTTGCGTCAGTATACGGATGAATTCTGTCTTGAAAAGACAAATTGACTAATCAGGTGAGTCGTGCCCCGATTCGTAAGTGATCCGGATATTGGTTGAGAGTTCATTTTGCAAAATCAAACGCCCAGAGTAAGTTTAATTAGCCATGGGTAAGGTTAAAACATGCCTGTGATATTGTCCACCTTAGCGGGTTGTTTCCGCTGCGGCGAACAATCTTTGGAAACTGGCCAGGTTGCGCCTCCGGGGGGAACGCCGGCTTATGATATGTATGTGAAGTATGGTGTGGGAGCGATAATGTTTTGTGAAATTTGGCATAAGCAAACCCGAAAGCAGGAAGACCTTCAATGGCCGACAAATGGTAGTTTTGAGATGGATCGGATAGATAACCTGGAAAAGGTTTTGATGAGTAAGAAAGTGTGTCTTGCAGCACTTGATATCCTTAGGGATTGGAGGAGGGAATCAATGCTCCGATTTAGAAGTAGAGAGGAACATGCGTGCAGGCATAAGCCAAAAGCAGAGAGAGTGGAGGAAAAAGAGGAGAAGGAGTGGAGCAATAGTTTGAGAAAGGCAAATAGACGCGGCCAGTTGAATAATGAAAAAAATATATCCACAGAGAGAGTTACATGCATCAGACGAATTAATAAACAAAATACTAACCGAGGCAAAACATGGCCCGAGAAGTGAAACTAAGAAGATTACGTCAGTAATCGTCATCCAAATCCCTTCTATTGCTCAACCTGTCCCAACTCCAATACAGACACAGGCAGCGTTAGTAATGGTACCGCCCTCTAGCCAGCCAGCCCCGAGTGTTTCACAACCATCACAGCCCCAGCAGATTTCTCCCGTGCCCACTGCCCCTTCCACACCTTCCACTCAAGGGGGTATTTCTGTTCCGACTGCGCCACCCATGAGCGAATTAGAACAAAGCGAGTGTATGAGAGTGACCCGCAGCGCGATTAGCAAGGAGAGAAAGCGTGAGCTGCAAGAACAGGTGGAAATGTATATAGACGAGAACGATGGGACGGCCACGTTAGTGTCAATACATGACTTCAGGAAGAGCAACGAAAAACAGGTATTGTTGGAATGCATGGGGGAATTAAAGTCGGCGCAATGGAAAAAGTTAGTTGGGAAGTTATCACCTCAGCGATTGTTGGATTTGAATGCATTGGCCCATTGTAGAGGGAGAGATGAGGAAAAAGAAGAGCATGTGAAGCGACTGTTTGAATTAAAGAATGAACTTGATGAAGAATATTCTGAAATACTTGCCACACCGGGGTACAGGAGGAAAGACATTGAGGGGGTAGACAGCAGCGATTCTTGTCACCAGCAGCGCAAATTAGTGCAGAGCTAAAAGTATGCATACGAGAGGCACTAAAATGGATTTCAGATACTAGTATTCCCACAATGGAAATACATGGAATATTTGATGAATACACTCTATCAATGAAAAGGAGAGCGTTACAGACAATCGTTGAATATTTGATAAACAAAGATATAAGCGAGAGAAAGGTCAGCCCTCTTGAGCTGTTGGCGGTATATAAGAGGGCAATGGAATGGGGAACAGGAGAGACAGCTTAATCCCTTGATTTGGGAATATTGTTGCACATGAGAGAGGGGGGAGGAACAGTGAGTATGGCATTTCCCATGAGAGAAGTGCCCCCTACCTTTGTACCGAAGGTAGAGACTCCAGGGGTAGGCAATGCGCCACCTCAGGTAATTCCAGCACATTACACAGCCCAATATGTGCACGTTCCCTTCTCTAGACAGGAAGTGAATAATATAAAACAAACGATCCCAGACATACAGAAAAATCCATCGGGTTTTTATAAAGAAGTAGAGTCTTTATTGCAATCCTCGGTGTTCACTATGAGTGATATACATTTAATATTCCCCGTGATTCTGCCAGCGGATATATGGAAACGAATAAGGAAGGTAGATGATGAGACGGCCTATGGCGCCACTTGGGCAAATTTAATACTGGAGGATAGAAATAAGGAGGTGGGTGCACAGCCAGGGGCGAATATGTTAGCATTACCGGCACAAATAGTACAAAAGTTAAAAGAATATGTCCCAGAAAAAAGAATTCAGTGGGATAATATGACTGCGTGCGTTCAAGGTAAAGACGAGCTGGCCACAGATTATTTTAACAGATTTGAAGAAGTATTTACAGATTTCAGTGGGCAGGATGTGAGCACGGAAGCAGGAAAAAGGTTGTTTGTTGATAAATATGTGAGGGGATTAATACTCCCGATTCAAAATTTGATAATGACATCAGAAAGTGCATGGCAAGCAAAAACGTTAGGAGAAGTATTACACATGGCCCAATATTATGAGAACCGGGTAAATACTGAGAAAGAAAGAGAAGCGAAGGATAGAACGAACCTGAAAACAAGAGTGTTACTTCAGCAGGTAGCAGGACATAATAGGGGAAGGGGAAAAGTGCAGAGCAGGGGCAATTTGAATATGCATGGAGGGCCTCTGGGGTTCAACCAATTTACATATTGTAGAGAGGAAGGACACTGGCGGGCACAATGCCCACACTTGCAAAATAGAGGCGGGTATGGTCAGAGGAGACAGCACAGAGTGCATCCAGGAACAAATGGCCATAACAGAAACCATATGTAGCAGCACCAGAATAGTCAAGGGAATGGTGTACAAAATCAGGGCCAGGTGCCAAATCAAAATGCTTTTACTCAGTCAAAATCATCAGGCCAATCAAAGTGGAAACAGAGGAAGAGGCGGAAATATTTTTGATACTCAGACAGGTGCATACTATAGTAATAGTAGTGATTACACCTCAGATGATGTGTTGTTACCCCAATAGGACAGCCCAGGACAGGGGTTGGTACCAGTATCCATTCCGTGAATCACAAAGGACCCTACGTAGAAATGAAAGTTGGGAATGAAGAGCATAGATTCCTCGTAGACATGGAGGCACAGAGGTGCTCGATAGATCATCACTTGGTTTCAGAGATACCTCTGTCAGGGTGACAAAATATCTCATTAGGGTTCGTAGGCACCCCAGTAATAAATCCTGAATCCAAACCAGTAGCAGTGACAATAGGGCCTTTTACTGAACATTGTCCATTTCTTTTGACAGAGAATTGTGGGGAAAACCTCCTAGGATTGAATCTGTTGAAAATGTTAAGCGCGGTTATCCACTGCACACCAGATGGGGTATTTTTTACTATTTCTCCTCAGAGTGGGCTGACTTCTGAATTTGTGACAAAATCTTTAACAGGGGAATTGAGTGAGGTGCCAACTTGTATTTGGGCCGTGAATGACAATGATGTGGGATGCTTGAAAATAGCGCCAGTGAAAATTGTTTTGAAAGAAGGAGTGACGTTACCACGTATTCCACAGTATAACATTTCAGCAGAAGGGGAGAAAGGATTGCAACGTATTGTTTCTGATTTGGTGAAATTGGGAGTGATTGAAGAAATTACAGGCAGTGTATCCAACAGCCCCATTCTTCCAGTGTATAAGAAAGGGGGTAATGAGGTACCTTACCATTTCATAATTGATCTCCGTGCACTAAACAAAGTAGTAGATCCCCAATTTCCATTAGTGCCAGATGTCACTACGATATTGACAATGATCCCTACATCGGCAGAATATTTTAGTGTTATAGATTTGAAGAACGCTTTCCTTAGCATTCCAGTACACAGAGAAAGCAGGTATTTATTTGCTTTCACTTTAGGAGGACGATCATTCACATTCACACGCATTCCACAAGGCTATACTGAAAGTCCGAGCATATACAGTAGAGCATTGAAAGAACAGCTAGACATGTTAGAATTACAGGCAGACTGCGTGTTGTTACAATACATTGACGATTTGTTAATCGCTGCTGACACAGAAGAAATGTGTAAAAAAGGTACTGTCTTAATATTGACCCATCTAGCTATGCATGGCCATAAAGCGAGCTTAAAGAAATTCCAGTACTGTCAGAAAGAAGTGGCTTATTTAGGTTACTTACTTTCAAAGGAAGGGAGAAGAATAACGCCAGAAAGGATAGAGAGCATTTCTGGTATGCCTATTCCAAAGACTCAGAAGGAAGTAAGAGCTACAATTGGCATGGCTTCATATTGCCGTCAGTGGATTGTGAACTTCGCCTTGTTTGTAAAACCAATGGGGGAATTGACAAAAAGGGATGCTGTGATGCCTTTGCAGTGGAGTGAAGAATGTCAGAAAGCATTTGACTCGCTAAAAACCATTTTGAGTTCTGCTCCAGTTTTGGGCACACCGAATTATGAAAAGGTTTTTGGGCTGTTTGTGCATGAGAGCGAAGGATGTGCGTTGTCTGTCCTAACACAGGAACAAGGTGGATGAAATAGGTTGTGCGGTTATTTTTCTTCCGCGCTGGGCCCTGTAGCGCGAGCGCTACCACGATGTTTGCGAGCTGTTGCAGCGGCTGCTGCGTCAGTGAAACAAACAGAAGGGATCGTATTGGGGCACACTTTAATTCTAATGGTGCCACTTCCCGTAGATGTTCTACTTAATAGAACACAGACGCAACACCTCACCTCTGCTAGATTGACTAGATATGAAATTGTATTGTTCGCCCCCACATCCAAATCATGAGGGGTAGCCCTTTGAATCCAGCAGAATTAATGCCAATGCCCGGGGAAAACATTGATGAAACTGAATCACCTCCCCATGATTGCTTAATGGTTACTGAGGAAGAAACAAAAGAAAGAATTGATCTACACGATACGCCACTAAAAGAACCAGATGGAGAACTGTTTTGTGATGGTTCTTGCTTTAAATTACCTGACGGCACTTCAACCGCCGCATACGCTATCACCACGTTAAAAAGCATTGTGGAAAGTAAAAGAATCCCATACAACTCCGCCCAAGCAGCAGAGATAATTGCTTTAACAAGGACTTGTGAAATTTCAGAGAACTTGAGCGTAAATATCTACACTGATAGCCAGTAAGCCTTTGGCGTGGTTCATAACTTCGGCCTACTGTGGGTCGAGAGAGGGTTCCTAACATCACAAGGGGCTAGAATTCAACATGGCCCTTTGATTGTACGATTACTATCTGCACTTACGTGTCCAAAGCACCTGGCGATAGTGAAATGCGAGGCGCATAAAAAGGTGACATGCAAAGTGGGAGAAGGAAACGCATTTGCAGACAGAATTGCGAAACAAACTGCCACTGATTTGAATACAAAGATGTTAACAGTACAATCGAAGAAAGTACCCTGTATGATAGAAGATGGAATTGTAACTGTTAGAGAGATGCAGGCGGAAGCTACCGTCGATGAAATACAGGGATGGGCCAAGGGCTCTGCAGAACTACACTTGGAGGGTTGTTGGGTGGACAAGAAGAACGGGAATTTGATGTTGCCGAATGCTTATGTAAATGCTATGGTAACAATGGCTCACAGTCCCACCCACATCTGTGAAGAAAATAGTCCAACATTTGGACACTGTCTGGGAAAATCCTCTCATAAAAAAGAATGCTGAAAGGCTAGTACAGAACTGCATAACGTGCCTACAGCGCAATGTGGGGAAGGGAACGGTGACTCCAACAGGAAGTTTCGGACCTCCCTCTAAGCCATTCGAAGTGATTCACTTTGACTTCATAGAAATGGAGGGATGCCAAAACCTGAAGTATGTTCTGGTGATCATATGTGCATTCAGCAAATGAGTGGAAGCGTATCCGTTGAAAGACTGCACAGCCATGAGCACGGCGAAAGTAATGCTAAAAGAGTATTTCTCTCGCTTCGGTCTGCCCCGTGTCATATGGTCGGACAATGGTCCGCATTTTGTAGGTGCTGTAATATTACAGATTTGTGCAGGTCTCCAGATCGATAAGTGATTCCATTGCTCCAGGCATCACATGAGTGCCGTACTTATTGAATGTCATAACGGCATCCTGAAATCCAAAATAAGTAAGATTTGTGCAGGCAGCACGCTAAGGTGGGTCGATGCATTGCCAATAGCATTGCTGTGTATGCGAACATCAATGCAAGCCAGTACTGGGCTCTCCCCATACAAAATCATAATGGGAAGACCGGCGAATGTGTGGTGTGCACCCCAGCCAAAAAGAATGAGAGAGGTAGAATACCCTGTACTCAGCATTTATTGTAATTTGTTAGTAAAAAAACTGTGTTTGATTCATCAGCAGGTGCAGGAGGTATTACCGGTGAGGTATACTGGTCCAGGACATGCATTGGAGTCAGGAACCTGGGTGCTGATTAGAAATTATGAGCGGAAAACATCGCTGGCACCCAGGTGGCGTGGGCCCTACCAAATCCTTTTGACCACGCAGACAGCGATACGCGTGGATGAGCGGAAAGCGTGGATTCACACCACGCACGCCTCGAGAGTCCCACCGCCATTTGACACTTCGACTGATCGGGACAAAGACCAGAAAGAGACAGCAGCGGCTCCAGAAACAAAAAATGCAATTGCCAGTTCTTTGCCACAGAAACTGCCTGATCCTGAAACAAAGCCTGATGAGATTGCCATAAAAGAGGAAGGGCAAAGAGTGCCCCAACGTTGTCCAGAAGAATCTGCATCACTGCTGGCCGATATCAAGCAAATACCTCTGTGGCGCCCACCATCTTCCGTTGCGCCACAGCCTGCATCGTCGCCTGGGCACCCATCATCATCTGCTATTTTGCCCCAGGCTGACTCCAAGCTTGAGACCGGAAGTGCATCCGCACTATTTGTCGACCACACGATACCGGGAGCAAATCGGTATAACCTGCGGAGCAGAAAAAAGGAGTGATCACATCCTCAGCTTTTTGTGATTTTATTGCCTCTGTTTCCTATTCTCGGATGAAGTAGGAACCGGAGGCCTAGAGGAGAGTGGCGTGAGAGTTGTGCAAGTTAGACAGCTCAACAAACGCAACTTCTCGGTGCTAAATCCATGTGTCTGGAACCCGAGCGGACACGCGGGGCGCACATGGTACAAAGGCAGCTGCTCTGAAACTCTAGAGCAATGTGCAAATGCACAGGAATCTTACCAAGCAGATGAGCAATCCAGGGTGAACGAGAACTGGCATGGAAGGACTGTAGACATTTATCGAACTCTGACATCCCAACAAGCGCACCGGCAGGAGATGGTCCTGACGAACACGGTGAGAGCAGAAACACGAGAAAAGATGCCGGAGCCAGCCAACGTCTCCTTCTGCACCAGTGCTGATAGCGAGTTAAACATAGTACATAGAAAGGGGAAAAAGGGAAATGGTCGAAAGAATTGTATGTTGGGTTTAACGATAATAATGTGTATAATGAGTATATTAGCCCCAATATTAACCATATCAGTATTATGGTACCTAGAGGAAATGCACCCCCTTGAAGTACTGTTGCCTACTGTGAACATTTCCACGACGGAAAGTCCAGTCCATGTGATTTCCTATACCTTGTCCCCAATGGAAGAGAGACATAGTGAAGGATATGGGAACAACACATTACTATTGATAATGAACATGACACACTCAATACTAAGAAAGAACAACTGTTGGGTCTGTGCCCACCTGCCGCAGCATGGTGGTCAGGGAATAGGATGGTATGTACAGCCCCTGCCATTAACTTCTGCATGTTATGCTTCTCTAAGCGCCTTATATTATGGCAAATGGACGAAAGTGAAACTGGTCATTTAGACAAAACAAACATGAATGAATTCGAGGAAGTGATTATGAAACCGGTGGGTTGCTCCATATTCCATAAAAGACGATTAATTACACCAGCAATAATGCCACAGGATAGATTGTCTGTACCTTATAAATCTTTTGTGATCACGTTCCACATGAACCCACAGGGGAATAAGGATGCGGAACCCCCTTCATATACAGTGAATTATAACCCTCATTCTGTTTAAAGAAAAAGGGTTCTTTCCAGGTAGGAACATTTACCAGATGCAGGAACATAGCATTCCTTGATAAAGAAGTGGAACCAATATATGTGGGAGATCCCGTGTATTTTATATGTGGAGAAAAAGCATATCCTTGGTTACCTAGGTACTGGGAGGCACATGTTATTTAGGCTTTCTGTTTCCTGGGGTGTTTCTTTTAAAAACATCAGACATAACCAAATTGACCAGGTCACGACCTCCCCGGAAAATTCAAGACGGGTTGATTGTAGGGGACATAGCAAAATCACTCATACCATTTTGGGGCCAGGCGATAAACTCCTATAACATAAGACGACTGTCTAGAATATTGGAAGAAACAATAAATGGAACCACCGATATATTATATAATATGACTCTTGAGGAAAAAGGAATTAGATTGATGTCACTGCAAAACAGAATGGCCCTTGATATAATCTTAGTTGATCGCAGCTGTGTTTGCAAAATCGTGGGATCAGTGTGTTGCGTATTTGTAAGTGACTCCTCCCCCACAATTTTCGAAGCGATAAGAAAATTGCATGTATTAAGCTCTGACCTTCACCCTCCTGAGAGTGGTTGGGAGTTGAATATAAGCTCCTGGTTCTGGGAAGTGTTACGGTCCTGGGGATGGAAGCTATTTGCAATCTTAGTAGCAATTTTAGGAATATTCATAACGTGTTGTTGTTGCATACATTGCCTCCCCATGGTATGCACAGAAAGTAGTGAGGAATGTGTTCAAATAGTAGAACGAAAACACATTACTAGACCAAATACCCACAATGATAATGAATCCAAAACAATTAAAGAATTCATGGCAATTAATATCGATGATGATAAGGAGGAATCTGAGAGCGTATATGAGTCAGAGTGCGGATCAGATTCCGAGCCTGATCTAAACACTTAGTCGGAGGAAGATGCAATGTATGGATGAGGCGTTTGGCATACGGCCAAGAGGAGGGTTTGTCAGTCTAGAAAAATAGACACTCCTCGAACGGAAGGCAATGCAGGATAATTGGTTGGCCGAAGACCAACCGCCTCATTTAAAGTATAAGAATATATGCTCATTACTTATTACGTAGCTATTGGTTTAACTAGAGTGTGGCCATTTTAAGGTAACCAGAATCGCCATTTTGTTTTCTCTATGTTTCTCTTTAACATCGCCACTTTTGCCTCATTTAAAACTGCTTTGCTGTAGATATTATTTCACCTCAATGGTCCAAGGTTATTAAAGACATGTTGAAACATTACTCGAGGAGCCAGACAGAAAAGCCTGTTTCCCTCCTTCACATATCCTTGGAAGCGGGAAGCAAGGCATTCTTATCAGTACACGGATGCCAGTGAGTCTCCTTAAAAGAATAGCAATGCACGAAACTAATATTAAAGGGTTTGAATTATCTTCTTCTTTACGGCCCCCCTTCTGAGCGCTGTGAGCCCCGGAGAGCAAGCTGACCTTTAGAGCGTGAATCGAAACCAGGAGATAGTAAGGCCTGGAATGTGCCAGTCCCCCTACACGCAGCTTGTCCATGAAAACAGAAGAGCTGTGTTCTCGCAAATAAAGAATAGTGTCCGTAAATTCGAGATTGCAAACTGTTACTAAATATGGTGATCTAAAATGGCATATTCGTCACCATTGTCAATCATCGCCTCCACTTCAAAGGGAATGAATTAGGGGCGGCATTGAATGTGTAAAATGTGTCATTACTGATTGTGAGATGCTCATTTTGTATATATGTAACTGATGTACAATTTTCGTCTCTTGCGTCCCCCGAGGTCTGTTAGACACACGTCGCGGGGCGTGGGAACATTTGGCCAACTGGGACTATTTGTTTTTTGCAATAAACCCTAGATTTTGGGAATACAACCTTGTGTCTGACATATCAGTTTGTGTGTGGTGATTGTGCCTTGTTTCCACATCCAAGGGTCCCTCAGGGGCCCCTTCAAACCGGCGATAAAAGTTGGCGAACCTGAGTACACTCTGTACTTCCTTTATGGATGTCGGTGAGGGCCAGTTAAGGATAGCGTCTACACTGCGCGTGTCCATGAGTACACCCTGTGGTGTGAGAATAAAGCCAAGGAATTCTACCTCTGTCACATGAAAGAAGCTTTTCTCCAATTTGGCATATAGCCGGTGTTGCCGCAGTGTCTCCAAAACTGCCCGGACATGGTTGACGTGGTCCTCCTTGGTGGTCGAATAGATAAGAATGTCATCAATATAGACAAGAGCGCAGACGTCCAACAGTTCGCGAAGCATGTCATTCATGAAAAATTGGAACGCCGCTGGGGCATTACATAGTCCAAAGGGCATAACCTGATATTCATAAAGGCCATATTTTGTGCGAAATTCCGTCTTCGACTCGTCTCCTTTTTTTTACTCTTACTAGATGGTAGGCCCCTCGTAAGTCTAGTTTTGTATGTATCTGAGCGTTTTAGACTTGATCCAAGAGCTCAGGGATAAGCGGTAACAGGTACCTGTTTTTTACCGTGATTTGGTTAAGTGCACTGTAGTCAATGCAAGTTCTCTGGTCTCCCTCCTTTTTAGGCACAAAAAAGAGGGTAGAGGATGCAGAGAACTTGGACCGATGAATGAAGCAATTTGCCAGATACTGATCGAGGTAGGTTTTAAGATGCTGGTTTTCCTGTTCTGCGTAAATCCGACTGCAGGGATCTTGAGCTCCAGGTACCAGATCAATTTGGCAGTCATATGGCCATTGTGTTTGATTGCTCTTTTTTAAAGACATCTTGGTAATCCAGGTATTCAGGTGGTAATGAACTGGTGAGGCCAGTATGGGTTCTTTCTTCGACGAACCTGGGTTGGTAAGACCTTTTATTGAGAATCCCTTGCTATAACAGGTGTCGGCACAGTCTTGGGGAAAGGTCAGAACTGGTTTACACCAGTCAATCCTGGGATTGTGGGTCTCCAGCCAGTGCATTCCCAATATCATCTGAAACTAAGGAGTGCCGATGAGATCGAAGGTGATGTCCTCTTGGTGACCGTCCTGACACAGAAGCGTGACCTTCTCTGTGTGATGCGTCACTGGGCCGGATGATAGCTGAGATCCATCAACTGCTGTGACGTTGTCCGAAACCTGCTTCTGTTATGATGATATGGCATTTGTAACGTGCCTATACACAAGTGTTTCAAGGCGCGACGAGGCGGGGGGGGAACAAGGGGAGACAGACATCGATCCTACTAGGCCAGGTGTCATTCAGATCGCGCAAGTGCAAGGGTAGAGGGAACTGGGAAAAAGTGCAAGGGGAAGGGAGAGGGGGGAAAGTGCTGTACATGGTTAGTAGAATACAAGATAAATAATAGGGCCAGCTGGTGGCAGGTGCAAGGAAAAGTGCAGGACATGGTTAGTAGAATACAAGATAAATAATAGGGCCAGCTGGTGGCAAGTGCAAGGTAAGTGCCGGGAGAAGGGGCTGTAGGATACAGTGACAGTCCCATAGTGCAGGTAGGCAGTTGAGGGAAGAGTGGCTGGGCCAAAGACTGAGATCGGAGAGTGGCCCGGTAGCAGATTCAGTCCAGGTTCAGTGTTTTTAGCAGGGGAGAGAGAGAGAGAACGCGGAGGCAAAGAGGAAGGTTTTGAGGTGCTTCCTGAACCAGAGATGGTTCTCCTCAAGTTTCAGGGAGGCAGGAAGGCTGTTCCAGAGGGAGGCCCCTGCTGTGGAGAGAGATCTACCCCCAGCTCGTTGCTTGGAGAAGCGGCTGACCCTGAGGTAGTTGGAGGTGGATGAGCGAAGAGCTCGAGAAGGAAGATATTTCGGAAGAGAGAGTTGAAGGTATTTTGGCCCAAGGCCCCAGACGGCCTTGTGGACAATGCAGAGGGTTTTGAACTTAATCCTCGCAGCCACTGGGAGCCAGTGTAGTGATTTCAGTCCTGGAGAGATACGGTCCTTGGGCTTGAGGCCAAGGACAAGTCTCACAGTCCTGTTCTGGATAAGTTGCAAAGGGCGGAGAGTAGAGGCAGGAAGATTTAGATAGAAGCTGTTACAGTAGTCCAGCCTCGAGAGAACCAGGGCTCTGGAGACAGTGAGCTTCTGCGGGAAGGAGAGGAAGGGAAGGATACCTCTGAGGAGGTGTAGCTGGTAGTGTGACTTCTTAGAGACGTCCGATATGTGAGGAGAGAAAGAGAGTGTGGAGTCGAAGATGACTCCAAGGTTTTTTGCTTTGCAGGTAGGCGCAGGAAAAGGGCCAAGGGAGGCCGGCCAGAGAGCTGCAGGGAAGGAGGGAGTGGGTGTGCCGATAAGTAGAATCTCCGTCTTACTGGCATTAAGGCAGAGGTCATTGGCGGCACACCATTCCTGGATAGCAGAGAGACAGTCAGAGATGAGGGAAGGGGAAGAGGAGGCTGAGGGTAGCCTGAAAATGAGCTGGGTATCATCCGCGTAGCACTGAAAGTTGGGACAGAGAGCAGCGATGCGGTGAGCAAGAAGTGCCAAATACTGGTTGAACAGCCAGGGGGAGAGGTTAGATCCCTGGGGGACACCAAAGGTAGAGAAAAAGATGTCAGAGAGGAAGGAACCCAGTTGGACCTGGGAGGGTCGATTGGAGAGGAAGGAGGTCAGCCACGCCAGAGCCTGACCAGTGATACCCAGGTTATCACGGAGATGGTTAATCAGGATGGTGTGGTTGACAGTGTCAAAGGCAGAAGAGAGGTTGAGCAGAATGAGAACACAAGGGGTTGGAGAGGAAGGCCTATCCGGCTAGCTAGATCTTGGTCCATTTAATTTCCCACAGCCCCACTGTCAATGTATGCCTCCAAGACATGTATTTTCAACGGTTGCTTGTGGTTTACCAGGAGCACAGGGATGACTAGATGTGAGGTCTGTATAGGTTCCTTTTCATCGATCGACAAGTGGACCCCTACGCTTGCCGAGCGTTGGAGTTTCCTGAGTCCTGGTCTTCTTCACCCTTGTTAGTTGCTCCAAATGCTTTCCTGGGTGGTTTCACCAGGCATTCTCGGATATAGTGACTTGCCTTACTACAGTACAAACAAAGCTGCTGTCTCCTTTTCTCCCTTTCTGCCTTGGTGAGTGGGCTCCGCAAGCCTCCGATTTGCATTGGCTGGATCTAATCATGTGATTTGGTTTGATTTCACGGGGTCGCACGTAGAGTGACCGCCCCGCAGCCTTGGCCCGATCCATTTTCCTATCCTGCAATCTGTGATCAAGCTGCACTGTCAGGCCGATGTATTCAGCACATCTTTCCGGGGGATTTACTACTTGGGCTAATGCATCCTTAAGTTCCCCTTGCAAGCTTCGGTAAAAGAGAGTAGTTCTTTTCTCCTCTGGCCAGTTAGTTTGTGCTATCAGACGATTGAAGGAAGCAATATATGTTAGTAGGTCTTGATTACCCTGCCGTAGTGATAGAAAGTTCATTGTCCAGAGCCCGCCCTTGAGTATGCCATGCAAATAGTTTCTCCATTTCACGCTGGAAACCTCCGAAGTCTCGAAGCAAAGGATCATCCTGGTTGACCAAGGGTATTGAACAGTCCGCTGCACTACCTCCCAAATATGAGAGTACAAATGCCACTCTCGCTTGATCATTGGGGAATGCCACAGGTCTGCACAAGAAATCTAGGCTACATTGATTCATAAAGATGGCGTACTTATTCGGATCACCTGTGAAGCGTTCTGGTGGGGCCAGGGGAACACCCCCTCGAAGAACCACCTGTACTGGCGTGGGCTGTTGAGGCGCGGCAGGAGGGACATACCCCGGCAGTGGCACTTGGCCTGCCTGTGTCTGGAGCATGTGCCTTGCTAGTTCATCTGTCCGCTCCCGGTTCACAATTAGATCCTCCTTAGGGCAATGGTTTTTTGTCTTGAGGCATGAACTTCAGCCCGTAACTCTCCCAGTAATCGGGCCAATTGGTCCGTTTCAGAAGTTTCCATAATGCCCAGGCAGAGATTCGAAGAGGCTTTGCGTTCTGTTACACCCACCTGGTCACTGCGGAGGCATTGGAGCACGGTTGCAGCCCTCCCGAGAGTGAGGTTGCTCTGGTCCGACTTCGCCCTCTGCGCTTATGTGGTGACTGGTGGTAATAGGTGATGCTGCTCGGGACTGCTCCTGCGTGGAGAATAGGGGGTGTGAGTATGCCAGCTTGTGCGCCTCATCCCCTTCCAGACCCCTTCTCCCAAACCGTGGTACCCGTGGGATGCGCTGTCCCTGGAAAGCTCACCTGTTGATTAGTTTTGGCGAGCACTCCATCCTGCTGCTTCTGGCAGGGACGCTTGTATGATCTGAACCGAGTTCCTTCACTGGTCCTTTGCAGGTGGTAGTCCAGTCCTGCTGCGACTAAGCCACTATAATGCAAAGCACCGGCCTTACGGATGGAGCAGCTTATATAGCTGAGCTTCTGAAGCCAACGCCACCAGGTTCAGCCTGCCCGCCACACCTGATGAGTCAGCACATGAAGACCAGGCTTAGGGAGCCACACCCGATGAGTCAGCACATGAGGATGTTCTCTGGAAGAAAGTCTTTCAGCTCCTGGAAAGTTCTTGTAAAATAAAAGCACTCCTGCACTGAAATAAAGTGTTCCTGCTCACATCTCTATATGAGCCTCGTGCCTTCCAGCCAGGGCCCCTGTGTTTATAGGTCCCAAAGGGTCATAAGAAAGTCAAGTGACCCATTACCCCCATCACTAGATGGTGTGGTTTTTGTGTTCTGGGGCCTGTGGCCATGACACTTCGCAAATCCCTTCAGTTTTTTTTGTGTCGTTTGGATGAATCGTTCTTGTCTTATCTTAGGTGCACATATGGTAGCCAGAGTGGTATTCTCTCCCTTCCCCTGGAGGAGTATGGCGATGTACCTCCCGTTAGTATCTCTGTTGCAGTCTAGCGTCAAGACCCCTCTCTTTTTCGTCGCATCATTTGATTGGTCGATCTGGTTATAGCCTTGCAGCCGTATCTTATGTTTGTCTTTCTCTTGTATGTGTGTTTCTTGCAGGGTGATCAGGTCTGGGTTTTCTCTCGACGGTAGCATTCAAGTTTTTTTCTTTTTATTGTGGAGTTTAGGCCTTTAATGTTTTAGCCTTTAATGTTTAGTGATAACACTTTTATTGCTTTCTCCTTAGCCATTATTTAAGGGTTTTCTAGTTGCTGGCCTTAGTTTGCATGTACATGACTGGACTTGGACCCGGTTCCCCTCCTTTTCCCTCCCCCCCACCTTCTCCTCCCAGTATGCTTGGTACCTCTCCCTTTTCCCCCCTCCATACCCTCTGTGACCCTCCCTCCCCCTTCCCCCACACAGGGTTGGCTCAACCGGCCTCTAGCCCCTCCTGACTCTCCTCCTCAGGGATTAAGTTCCCTTCCTCTCCCAGCGTACCCCCTTGCAGGTCGCCCACGACCCATGTCTTGAAATCAAGAGTCCCCCTCTTCTTTCCCCTCCCCCCACTGCAATTGCTATGTGTGTCCCCTCCCTGGGTGCTGTTTTTTCAGTTTTTCTTCACACGGACTTTGGTCTAAGCGGAGGAGCCCCTTTCTGGGGAGTTGTTTTCCTGCAGGGTCTTCTCTGGCGCTTCGGCCCCTCTTTTTCCTCGTCTTCCTCTTTGATTCTTGTGTGGTCCATTCCCACACCTTCATTTTCAACTGTTTCATTGAACCCTTAGCCTCACTGCTGGTTCAGTCGATCTGATATTCCCTGGATGTTTTCTCCTTCCTTTGTCTATGTGATTTTCCTTTGTTTGCCTTCAAGCTCGACCAGGAGGCCGAAGGGGAAGGTCCTTCTATACTTGATTCCTCTTTTTATTGGTTCCTGCACAGTTGGACGAATCATCCTTTGTTTAGGGAGAGGTCTTGAAAAAGTTCGCTAGAAGAGCCGTTAAAGGTGAGATCATTTACCCTTCTTGCAGGATGTCTCTTGGTCTTGCCCCTGGACGATTTTGTTTTGGCACCACTCTATGAATCAAGTTGACCATGATTTCTGCTGGGTCTGCTGCGTCCACCAGGTCTGGAAAGATTTGTCTTATTTTCTGAGGCAGTTCTGCGTCACCCACCGCTTCAGGTATTGCTATGATTCTTATATTCGTTCTTCTTGCTCTGTTTTCAAAGTCCTCAGTTTGGACCTCCAAATTTTGAGTAGCCCTAGCTAAGTGCTCCATCAGGTCCTCCACTTTGTGATAGTCGTCAGCCATCTCCTGCAGGGCTTTCTAGTTTGTGTCCACTCTTGCTCCGATCGATTGTAGGTCACTGTTCACTTCCTTTAATGGCCCCGCGAGGTCTTCTCTCATTTTATCTAATTGGGATTGGATAGTGTTCCCTATCCTATCTCCAAAATTCTGGAAGCATTATTCGAGAACGGTTTTTGTGTGGCCACTCGCTCCTCTGGCATCTCCTCTTGAAGGTCCTCTTCTTCGTCCCTGTCCGTCTCCTGCTCTACCTCGAGCTGGGCTTCCCCCTCCTCCACATTTTCTGTATCGCCCCTTTGTGTGCTTTTTATTCCCTTTTGTGGGGTTCTGGCAGTATTTCCCTCTATTTTTTGACATCTTGCCTCAGTCTGTTGTGGGGGAGTGATGCCTTGCCGATGCTCGATTTGTGTCTCGAATCTCCTGGATTTTGGGTGTGGATGGGGCTCTGGGCTCCTGCCAGCAGTAATCGTGGTCTCCTATCCAGACCCCCTTCCGCCCTTGCGGCTGCTGGTCTGCTTTGACTTGGACCTGGTGAAAGAAGACTTCTTCAGGAGAGGATAGACAATGCAGATGTCGGTGAATCTTTAGGAGACTGGCAATAAGGATGAGATCAAGGACTTTCTCTTGCGGGCTAAGTCAGGCTGGTGGCCAAGAGCAGTAACAGATTATCAAAGGTGTTTTTCAGTGATTTTACACAGGGATCACCAGGTAGCGCAGCTTTATGTCAAGATCAACATGGGGTATGCACTGCTTTCAACAGCCTGGTCCAAGACTTTGTTGAAGCGTAGTGGTTGCTTCTCTGCTTTTCCTCTTCTTTTGTTCACAGAGGGCCTCTTATGCCCATCCCGCTTAAGCTTGCCCCTGTGCCCCAGTCCAGGTCCCGGTGGGTTCCGATGAGCACTAGAAAGATTCTCCCCAGTTCGTTCCTCTGGGGGCCTGCCCCTTCATGGTCACTTTACTTTCTACTTCTGGGCCACGGCGCTTGTTCCCGGGATTTGCCCGCCTCTCTTCTCATGCACAGGGAAGTATTAGGTTGATGCTTTGGGCTGGTGATTTGGGGTGCAGATTTCTGCGTTCCTCCTATGGCGGATCTAGAGCCTTGACTGTGCTTTTTTGAGCTGCCCCTAGTGATTTTGTCAGCGAGCTGGGGGTGGGTATCAGTCGTACCGCCTACTCAGGTGGGAGCTCTCTTCTACTTCCACCGTTTTTTGCCTCGATGCCCGGCTCCTCCTGATGTTTCTCATCCCTCTTGCTGGGCAACGCTGACCTTGGGCGGTCTTTTGCTCCACCACGGGGTTTCCGCTCCATCTTTGGTGTGCCAGCTGCTGTCTCTTTCGTTTGGTGGTTGAGGGGCCAACCTCTTTGGTGTAAACACTGCGGGTGTATTTGTATGGACGGCCCAGGACCGCACCAGTGGCATGCTGGTTGCTTGGGCCAGCGTCTCTTCCCCTTCCTTATTGTCCTGCCGGGGACTGTTCATGTACTCTAATGTTGCGTTTCGGATTTCCTCCGGCACCAGCCTAGACAGGTCCTTGAGTCTGCACCGTCTGTTACCCGGGGAGGGGTTTTTCAGCTATTTATGGCGGTTTTCAGTGCATGCAGGGATGGAGAGCACCTCTTCACTGTGATCTCAGTCCGGTTGCCATCTTGGAATTGGAGGGGTTGTATTATTAAGCGTAAAAGCTAAGAGGTGAGTGTGCGAGACTGAACTAGTCAAAGTCCAAAATAGTAAGTGCAAGGCACAAACAGAATTCCCTTTAGAACACTAATCTCAGGTGAGAGTATGGAAAGTTAGTAAGTTCCTGAGGCAGTTTAGAGACCCATTATTAGCAGAAGCCAGACATTTGACAATAGTGGTCAGCATTAGGTAGTACTAACCAACAGTTAGGGATGCCTGGGTTTTAGTGGAAGGTCAAATCAAGATGCGAGAGGGAAAGAGACGGCCCTAGGCCCCTAAAAGTCAAAGGAAACCCCTTGAACTGTCTCGAAGACTCAGAATTACTCCTGTGCCATCTGTGGGATAGTGCACACCCCAATGCAGAGGTCAGCCATTGCCATTTGAGATGCTGAGAGTGGTGAGAATAATCCCTTAGTCATGCCTTCCCACCAGGGTTACGACAGGTCGCAGGTTTTGATCATATGCCACGGAAGAAGTAACATTCTCCCCTCGGGACCAAGCGTTGGTCCGGACAGGATTGAGTATGGAAATACCTAAAGGAACTTATGGAAGAGTGGCCCCGAACTTCAGGTTGCCCCTGAAGCAGTCACTGGAGGTAGGAGCAGCAGTAATTGACCAGCATTACTCAGGAGAAGTTCAGCTACTCCTAATGGACCTTGCAAATACTCCTTCTGAAACGATACAACCTATGGCCCAACTTGTATGTGAACGAGTGCTCATCCCAAAAATAGAGAGGATTAAGAACCACAAGCCAAACCAAAGCTGGATTTGGATACGATAGATGACTGAAGCTTGTGAAGCTGGCAGACCAGTCTAATTTGTAGAGGCCCAGACGAAGAACCTGATCCAAGCGACGAAGCGTGTAAGAATCTGGTCTCTGAGTCAGAGGGCAAAACCCTGAAACACATCCCTCCCATGCAATACCCCCCAATTCTCAGTGTGATTTGTTTTTTGGTGTCATCTGTGATAATCCAGTCCTGCACGTAGGACTTCGGATGTGAAATTCAGCAGTGTATATGACGCTGGTTGCACCCTATGAGCGCCTTTACTATTTCCTTTCACTGAGTATGCTTTTTCAGGAATACACCTAGCATGTAACTCTCATGCCTATTCCAACGATGGTGAAGCTTTCAGGCCCTGGAGGGATGGTCAACACCGGATATCCACGTAAGGCCATCACAATATTTATCTTCCTTTGGGGAAGAACAGGACATAGAGTACTGCAGCACATTACATTTATGGCATTCCAAGGCCTCTGGCAACATGCTGCAAAACTTTACATCACCATCCGCAAAGGCTCCTGCAATGTTGATAACACCTCCGAGGATTCAAAGCCTACAATAGAGGTACCTTTCTGGAGCAGTGAAAGGAATTAAAGTACTAGATAATCGATATCTTTGCCAAGGCTCCTCCCATCCAGTGCCCTTCGGCTCAGTGTTTCGGAGGCAAACCCATTGCATGTGTTCTAGCCGGTCAAGTGGCACAGCGAGTAGAGCGCTCGCTTTGACATCAGTGCAGAGCCTGCGAACGCAGGTTCGAATCCCGGCAGCGCCAAACTCAGCGTTTCATCCTTCCGAGGTCGATAAATGAGCACCACACACCGTGGGTAATAATAAGCAGCGCTCAGATACTCAGATACCTGAGGGTTCGTAGCGCTATATAAATGCCAAATTATTATTATTATTATTATTATGTTCCCTCTGCTTCAGTGCTGGTCATCATAGACAGCTCGCTGAACATCGCGTAAATGTTTTTCAAATATGTGTCAGACCTTCTATGAAGATGGTCTTTCCTGTATGGACTGAAACCCTTGTACTCTGAAGATGTGGAAGACTTCTAAAAAAACTTTATGGTTAGGATGAGTATATGACTGAGATGTATTCTGATTTGCATGATGCCAGTGGGTTAGATACTTCACCAGAGATTGAGTTTCAATGGATTGCATTCTCCCACAGATTACTCGTCAGATTCCTCATCAGATAGATTTCCATTCTAGCAGCAGCTGCTCAGAATCCTTTTCGACAGGGGGCATGGTATGACTTTACCATTGATCCCTCTTGACTGGACCAGGCCACTCGTCTGCTCCGGATGTGACGTCGGCTGCCATATTTACTACGTCACTGTACCGCCTTATCTCAGTTCCCTTTTTCCAGTAGCTCAGTGTGCTGCTTTTCGCAACGACTCTCGTGAGAGAAACTTAAAATTCAACCAGAATTGTCTGATTCTAACGAATTTGTCAATCTGTTCACTCCTGAGGCGTCAAACATTGCCAAGGCTGCAACTCCAAGATGTCGATCACCGACCCACATTGCATAGGCGTGTGGTGCTTCGGTAAAGATCATGACTTGAGGATTTTGGCTCTCGTCAGCAAATGAATTCCATGTGATTGAGGGGGCAATCAGGAGAAATCCCCAGCTTGTTCGTCCAGCAGGTCGTTGGGTCAGGTACGGAGGGCCCCTCATGCCCGAAAGAGGATCGGCATCACAAGAAGGCAAAAGAGTGGTCACATTCCCGAAGCCATTAGTCGTCCTCATCTTCCCATAAGAAGAAGAAGCGCCATTGATACAGGCACAACTCCGATTCGTCTGAGGAACGCTGCAAGACCTGCCCTAACCCAGGAATGCCGAAAGCATGGAGGCTTTCAAGGAGCAAATGCTTCTAATGTTTAAGATGGCCACAGCAAGTACAACTCTGCTCCCGACGCTGCAGACTCCCATGGCTCCAGTTGCGCCCGGAGGATCTGGCGCCAAGTGGCCAAGTCAGGTTTGATGCCCTTGTACTCGACCACAATTACAGGGAAAACAGCCGTAGTGCCGGAGGGCCCTAAATTCAACAATCAATCACTCCTTTGTTCCTGAGTCCCGTTCGATATTTTCCCACACTATGACTAGGGGAACCACATGCCTTTCGGCTTTGACCCTATGGGCGAAAGAGCTAGTGGAGATGACTATTTTGTTGACCAAGCATATTTGGTTGCCCTTGCTGAAGGGCTTCATGACGCAAGGGGTTTGGAAACCTCTCCTGGTCTAGATATGCAACATGCTGCTCCATATGGACACCCTATTGCTAAATATGGATAGTTGAGAGGGTGGTTGAGGCCTTGGGTTTGGGTTTCGCTGCAAAGCCCCAGTCGACCTCTGTACTCACGGACATCCTTGACAAAGGCCCACAGACGGATAGGTCACTTACCTTTTAATGCTGCCATTTTCTGAAAGTAGTAATGGGGTCTGCCCATTACTACTCTGTGACTGAGACCCAGCTGTGGATTTAGAGCTTACAAAAAATATAATACTGAAAGGGGGCAGGGGGGAGGCAGCCTACCATTATTTTTTTTTCCACCCACTGCCAGAGGGCTTAGTGGTGCAAGCTGCCATGGTGCGTTCCGGACCGGTCACATCTACCTCAAACTTGCCAACAGATGGGGAATGTAAAAACAAAGGATGCAGAGCCAAGAAAACCTTTGCCTCAGGCAGTATGGCCCTGAAGGCAGTGAATGCATCACATGCGTTCGCAAAGTATTCTCACAGGCTGTGGAGACTCATTGCGGAGACAGAAGAACGCATCCCAATTGGTGAGATAAAGGATGGGTTTTTGCGAAAATTGATGATTGCAAAGAGGTAGCTTGCCCAAGCACTGCAGTCTGGCCTTGACACTGCAGATAGCGTGGGCAGGGCAATGGGGTCATACACTGTGCTGTGGAGGTCAGCCTACCTGCACAGTTCAGGTTTTTCGTCAAATGTACAAGCTAAAGCCTTTTGGGCTAGTAAATCGTCTGAAAGGCACACCGTGCACACACACCTGAACTCTCATACTTGTCTCTCCAGTATGCTGATTGGGGGACTTGTATGCTCAGGGAGCATTTTTACTTTATTTGTGTGTTCGGTGTTGGGCCATACTTAAGCATGAAGCGACCACCTTCTAAAATGGCCCCCCTTTTGCAAGCACTGGAGTGCTTTTGTTTCTTCTGGCCATGTGGCCCTGATTGGCTACAGTGCCTTACTTACCATCCAATCTGGAGCCGACAGGCGAACGCTGGCCCCTGTCAAAGGCCCACTTGTAAGGCCCTGTTTGTGCCTGTCCGGGCCTAGGACGGCTGGGAGGGCCCCCACGGTATCTTCCACACTACAAACTATGCTACAGGCTGCTGGGTACATCCTGCTCTCCCATGAACTCGGGCCTCAGCACCCTACGAATGTTTGAGCCTTCAGTGAGTGATGGTTAAACTATTCTTTTTCCTCCTCCACTAGCATCCTGATCTGTATCTTTGTGTATCTCACTTTGCTTACCTCTTAACCTTTCTCTTCTCTCTCTGGTGTGTCCTCTGCACAAAATAGTTTTTAGCTGTGTGCATTTACATCCTGCACTCTAACTTCATTGCATTGCGTCTTTTCTACTACTCGGCCACCTGTGAGATTAGGTCAGAACTGTGCAGTGCAGCGACTCCTCTCCTTTTAACTTGACTCTGTCACCCTAATGGCACGCACCATCTCTCCTATCTTATCTAATTGCTACTCTATCTCCTATCTCCCCTCTCTCACTAAGTCCAGAATGAAAAAGCACAAAAAAACATCTTGCGTGCTAACCCTGGCCTTCCCATCACAGACACCTATGTCAGTTCAACTACTAGAGAGGTCTTCATGGATATCCTCTTCTCTGTCCCCTCTCCAGATCTTTGGACTCCCTGTCTCTACTCTCTCCCCTTTCACTTCCTCTCCATTAACGGTGGGACCAAGTGGTAAGTCTTCTTAGCTGGCTTCTCATCCTCACGCTGCATCTTTGTCTACCACACTGGCACTTTCCTGGTTCAGGGTCCTCAACCCAATCTTATACTCTTTGACCGGATCCTGCCTTCCCTCGTCAACTTCCTTCTTTCTGCTGCCTCTCCCCTCACCATTCTCACTGTCCCTCCCCCTCTGACCGGAGTATCACGCCCCTGTACTCCTCCTCAGAAAACCTCCTCCCAACAAACACTCTGCTGACATCTGCCTCCTTCTTAAAAACACTGTCCTCAACTTTCTCGCTCTCACAGAGACTTGGTTCAATGTCAGCTCAGTCACTGCTTTTGACTCCCTCCTCCCTGTCGGCTTCAAGATAATTTCCAAGCCTCGACCTCACCGTGCTGGCGGGGGGGTCACCTTAATCTATCCGGAGTGGGTTTCTTCTCCCATCATACCAACCCAACTCTATTCTTCCTTCGAGAGCCTGATCTGCAAGTTGGTCATCTCGCCCGTCTCCACTCTGACCATTGATACCATCTATCGGCCTCCAGGCACTTCAACCCTGTTCATCTCAGAAGGGGCTGATTTCTGCTCCTCCTTACTTTCATCCACTTCCAATCCTCTCCTCTTGGGGGACTTCAACATCCTATTGGACACCTCTGCCTCAGCATCCACTCTTTTCATTGACCTCTGCGCCTCTCTCCTCCAACTTCTCCTTTGGTCCAACCCACTCAGCTGCACACACAGGACACAATCATCCACTCCGACATCTCGCTCACTCCCCCTCTGTTTACCCCTCTCTCCTGGTCAGACCATGCTCTCCTCTCCTCCCACCCGGGTCCCTTCAGCCCTCTTATCGCACTCACAAAAGCCCTGCCAAACTCATTCTCGAACATTCGCCTGATGAAACGAGTGTCAGCTGCTGCCTTTGCCTCCACCTTCATCACCTCTTCCACCCCTACCTCAGACTCTGCTCTCAGCGATCTTCACTCAGCAATCACTGATACCCTTGACATCCTTCCCCGAGTCATGAGGATCCGCCTGAAACCTACCTCTAAGCTTAACACCTGGTTTAACTCTGAACTTGCAGCCTTGAAACGAAAGTGCAGAGCAGAGGAACGGAAGTGGCAAACCTCAGGTTCACCCTCTGCCAAACAGGCCTGCCGCCTGCTCCAAAGGCAATACAGACACGCCATCTGTGCCTAGAAAAGGGCCCTCATTCAGGCACTTTATCAGGTACATCCAACAACACAGCTGAACATTTCAAAATCTGCAGGGAGCTAGCCAGCCCTTCCGCAGCCTACTTCTCCCCTCTTCATTCCCAGGCCCTCTGCAATGCACTGGCCACACACTTTGCCACTTAAACTCAGGACATCCTGAACACCCTTGTTACTCACACACCTAACCCATCCCACCCTACCTTGGCCACTCCCCCTCCTCCTTCTGCTGTCTCCTCCTTCACCCCTGTCGCACCTGAAGAAGTTACCGGTCCGATATGACAGCGAGTAATGCGCTCGCTTTGACATCTGTGCAGAGCCTGTTGACGCAGTTTTCGAATCCCGGCATGGCCAAACTCAGCCTTTCATCCTTCCGAGGTCGATAAATGAGCACCACACACCGCGGGTACTAATAAGCAGCACTCAGATGCCTGAGGGTTTGTAGCGCTATATAAATGCTAAATTATTATTTATTATTTTTTATTTACCAGAGTTGTCTGTTCTATGAAGGCTTCTTCCATACAGGTTCCCCCCTGCTAGTTCAGAACTTTCAAGGACAACATTGGCTCTCTTTCCCCCGCATTCACTGATTTCTGCAACCACTGTTTTGCCACTGGCTCTTTCCCCTCCTCCCTCAAGCACTGGTCTCCACGATCATCAATCTGGATTCCAAGCATCCAGAGGCACGGAAACTGCTATTCTGAACACCCGTGAAGAACTGCTCGCATCCCTGGACTCCAACTCCCCAGCTGTTTTCATTCTACTTCATCTCTCTGCTGCCTTTGCACTATCAACCATTCCATCCTCATGCAAAGGCTCCACTATACCCTTGGTATCTCGGAACAGGCACTGGAATGGCTGACTTCTTTCCAAACTGATCCTGGGCACCTTTTTCTATCCTACTTCCTTCTCCACCTGTGGTGTTCGCCAGGGATCTATCCTCTACCCCTGGCACTTCAACCTCTACCTTGCACAGCTGGCACACCTCATCTCCTCCTTCTCCCTCAACTTGCAGTGTTATGCAGGCGACACTCAACTATTTTTCAGACTTCCTGCTGACTCACTTGCACCTTCCTTCATCCCTCACTGCCTGTCTGCCATCCAGGCGTGGTGCTCTTCCAAGGATCTCTGCCTCAAAGCCAGTAAAACTAAGATCCTTCCGATTGGGATCCCTGCTCCTTCCTTCCTTCCCTTCTCCCTGGGCTCCCACCTTGTGCTCTGCCCCTGTTCCTTCCTCTGAAGCCAGAAACCTTTGAGCCATCTTTGACTCCTCTTTATCCTTCCTCCCTCACACGCACAACGTTGCCCAGTAGTCCCACTTCCAACTCTCCCTTCTCAAAGGAATTCTCCCATTTCTCACTTTTACCCAGAAGTTCAATGTTTCCCGAGCCCTGGTTCTCTCTAGGCTTGAGTATTGCAACAGCCTCCTCCTCAACCTACCTTCTTCCACTCTGCAACCCCTTCAGCTAATCCAGAATAGAGCTGCAAGACTAATCCTTGGCCTTAAGTCCAGGGACCGCATCTCTCCTGCCCTAAAAAGCCTCCCCTGGCTCCCGGTTGTTGCATGGATCAAATTTGAATCCCTCTGCATCATCCACAAGGCTGTCTGGGTCCGGGGACCCTACTACCTGCAACTATCTCTTAACAAATACTCTCCTTCTAGACCTCTACGCTCCTCTGGCACCAACTCTGTGTGTAAAGTGCTTTGCTACAAAGAAAACAGGAGGCCGCTCTCTTTCCTCAGCTGTATCCATCCTCTGGAACAGCAGGTCATTCTGAATTTCCAAAAATACCTCAAGACTCTCCTCTTTTTCTCCTCCTTCCCTTCTTCCTTCCTTTGCTAATCCTACAGTTGCTGTGATTGGTGTCTTGGACCCTTGGTGTCTTGGACCCTTATGCATCCTCTGGGCCTCTGACCATTCACACCCAATCTCCCCAGCATCTGTCTTCCTTCAGCAGTTGCCTCGGCACACCCTACGCACTGCAGATTTGCACTTTCCACCCAACGGAGCTCCTGGCCGCATAGCACTTACCATACCTTGCACTTCATCTGCAGCTCAACCTTGAGCTTGGACACCACACCACCTATCCCATTGCCCTCTCTCTTCCTGCACTTGCACGTTCTGAATACTCAGAAAGGCATAGGTGGTTTGGCCTTCTACCTCCACCCCCTGTATTTTTTGTGTTTAATTGCACTACTATCCCATGTTCCCTCCCTGCTGCCCTGTGGGCGCTTTGAGACAGAATGTATTTCCTATATAAGCGCCTAACAAGCAAATAATAAATCAAATCAATTAAGCTGTTGGACATAGCTTTTGACGGTGAGCACCTGTTCAGGAATGGCTGGTGTGGCTTGATCTTCAGGACACTTATTTTCATGTGACTATCCATTGGAAGCACAGTCGTTCCCTGAGATTCATAATTGGGAACACTCATTATCAATTCACGGTGCTCCCTTTTGGGCTGACCTCCGCACCGAGGGGCTTCACCGAGCTGATGGCATTGGTGGTGGCGCACCTTAGGAAATCCGGTGTTCACATAATTCCCATATTCCCATACCTGGACAACTTGCTGATCCAAGGGAAGTCGCTGCAGCAGGTATTGACTCAGCTCGAGGAAACTTGCTTGCTGCTTCACAGGTTGGTCTTCTCCCTGAACGTCCAAGTCCCACGCCACACCAACACAGAAGCTCCTGTTCATATGAGCAGTCCTGGACACATGGGTGGGGAAGGCTTTTCCGGCCGATTAGAGTCACCAGTGTCGGGCAAATGGTTGAGCTTTTCCTCCGCCTCTTAGGTCTCATGGCTTCCTGCATTTTTCTGGTACCAGAGGCCAGATTGTGATCCCTGCAGTGGCTGTTGAGGGATTAGTTGTGCCAGTACTATGATGCCATGAAGCAGATAGAGTGTCGACATCATTGGCCGATGGCCTATCTTGGTGGCCCAGCAGAGAAAACATGAGGACGGGGGAACCCTTTCGACCCCTGTTGCACCAGACTCTGGTGGTGGTCAGATGCATTGCTGAGGGTCTGTGGTCCTGCAGGTGAGCGGCCTGTGGTCACAACGGAATGCTGATGACATACCAACAGGCTGGAGTTGCAGGCGATCAGGTTAGTTGCGTCCTCCCTGAAGGGGAAGCACGTCCTTGTTCTAATGGATAACACAGTGGCCATGCACTACCTAAACAAAAAAGGGGGTGTTTGGTCTCTGCCCCTGTACAAGGAGGCGCTGCAACTATGGTTCTGGTACGGGAGGTACGGGAATGAAACAAAAAAGGAGATGGCTGGAAGGTTTAGAATTAATCTTAACCGCTGGCAAGGCTGAAACATGTCTGGGCTTGCTTTTGTTTCTGTCCAAAGGGGACCTGGCCTAGCAGTTCGGGCTGGGCTGCTTCCATTGGTGGCTGTAACTGACTGATTTGCAGACCACTTTTGCAATGGCGCTGATGGGCTATAAATCAGTGGTGTGGAAGGTTGCCCAGAGGAGTGCCAGTGGTTCACATTTATTCAAAACCTTCCGCCCATCACTTTTTTGGTTTGGGCTGCGGCAGAACCAGATCTCGGCTCCAGTTCTCCATCTGCACTCTGAGCAGGCAGAGCACAGCCTCACAGGAGTCGGAAATTTGGCAAGAAATCCTTGAGGTGATCTTCACTCAGTGGGGTACCCAGTAGTGGATCTGTTTGCCATGAAGTCCAACAGGATGTGCAGACAGTTTTGCTCGAGAGAATTCCCAGTGAAAAGTGCACTAGGGGACACATTCTTTGTGCAGTGTGTCTTCAACCTCCACTGTGCCTCCCCTTTGATACCTGTCATCCTGTGGGTTCTCAGGAGTTTTTGATAAGGTTTTGAACAACCATCATCTTGATTGCTTTGGATTGACGAGGAGAACATGATACACAAGACTCCGGACTTGACCATCTGCCCACCTCTCCGGTTGCCTTGACGGCTGGAACTTTTATCCCAGTTCGAAGGTCGGGTACTCCACCCGAACCCAGAATCCCTCAACCTAAATGGGTTGCGCTTCAGAGGTTGAGATATGATGAATGGGACCTCTCAGAAGAAGTAGTTGAGGTGCTAATGGCTGCATGCAGACCATCTACAAGATCTCTGTGCATGTGCAGATGAAGAAGATTCGAGGCGTGGTGGAGGGAATTCAGGATAGACCCCATCACTTGTCACCCCACTTCAGTGATGGAGTTTCTTTTGTCACTGGCCTTGTCAGGCCTTCAAATGGAAATGGTCAAATGCTTTGTCTGTTTTGAAGAGGTCCTTGGATCAAGGACCCTTCTACACGAACTTAGTTTTGACATTTTTTATGGCATCTCCATTTGAACCTATGCATTCATATCTGATCAGACTACCGCTGCTTTCTTGGTGGCAATCACATTAGCAAGACGTGTGAGTGAATTGCAGGCATTATCTTGCAATCGAATCCCCCCCTTTCTATGATTTTTCAAGGAAAAAGCCTCAATTAAGGTGCCTCCTAAAGTCCTACATGATCACGGTGGGGTGGGGGCCAGGGGACTGAGGTAAGATGGCGTAGTGGTGTAGTATATATGGCAGCCGACTTCACGTCCCGAGCCAACGAGTGGCACGTTCGAGTCAAGAGGAATTGACGGTCGAGTCGTACTGCGCCCTGCGTCGACAAAGTTTCCGAGCAGCTGATGCTGGAATGAATATCTATCTGATGAGGAATCTGTGGGAGAAGAATCCATAGAAAGAACATTACTGGTAAGTAATTTCTCATTATGCAAGCTGTTAGGAAAGATTTTCTTTTAGCACCTTTAACATAATAGATTCCCATGGGACACATTTATTTTGCTTGTTTTTTAACACTGTCCTGATTTTTGGAGGTCAGTAAATCTTCTGCTTTACTTCCCTCGCCTGTTTTTCTCATTCTTATGGGGAAACTGACAAGTCCCTCCCTAAGACTGTCAGTACTGAAAGGCTTTGGGCCTCATTATGAGTTTGGCGGTGTGGCCAAAAACATGGTAATGCAGTGTTACCACTGCATTACGAACTATGGGTTTAGCGGTAAGTTGAAAGAAAAACCTCCAGTAAAATGCTGGAGGTGATTCTGCCACGATACTGCCAAAAACAGCCATTTCAGGGGAATTACCACCACCAAATTCCCCACTGAGTCCTCTGGACTCCATAAATGGGGACTAACACCACCATACCGGGGACTAACACCACCATAGATATTGCATCCCTCCTAGCTTGCCTGCTGGGGGGGGTCTTCACGAGGCCTAAGAGGGCAAGACATGTGAATAAGCTTAAGGATTTGGCATATATACTTGCAAAGCGCAGAATAGCGATGGGATGGAAAGCACATACGAAGCCAGTGGCGCAGGTGTGGTGGAAGGATCTGCTAAAATGGGCGAATGCAGAAACAGTGGTGTGGCAAGAAGCAGTGGGCACACGGAACAAGGCGCGGGGCGGATGCTTGGAGCCAGTTGATAGTAGACTTGGCCACCTCGGAGCAGGGTGCTATAGACTTGGAGGGATGAACCAGCACAGGAGGAGACGGATGCCAAGATGGTTGCAAAAGAACAGAGTTACGAGGTGGTGGAATTGCTAGGTGTGACGTAGGCCGGGGATGGGGTGTGGGAAGTTGGGGGGTTGGGGGGAAGTGTGGGGAACAGACTGTCATGACTTGAAGTGAAATATGATGTACACGTTTATGCAAGTCTGTAAGTTACTTTGTTTATGTTAAAAATAAAAAAATGGTTTAAAAAAAAAAATCTTAATAAAGTCGCACCCACCGTTGGTTGGGTTTTCCTCAAACTCCTACCTTCAAGATTAGTCATTTAGACATGGACACTTCAGAGTTTTGCTGCTGTTCCCCAGTTTGGAATTTAGGAATACTTTGGGAACCACTTTCCCTCTTACGCGAGTGCTGCTTCTGCTGTCTTGCAATTGTTTGGTATTCAAAACAAACGTGTGTATTACTTCCATTCACACACGTGTGCTGCTTTTCAATCGGTCTGCTTCCACACAAGCATCTCTCACTCGCAGGCCTGCTTCCAACCTGCGAATCGGGACAGAGCGCTCCAGGGTTACTGACACTCTGTGAACTTGCTCGTTTAAACGTGCGCCTCTGTTTCCCTCGCGTCTCATAGGACTTCTACTGCTTTGGCTATTCACGACTGCAACATCTTCGGTAAGTCTGTTTTCGTCCACGCCATTACTGCTTGAAGCTCCTCTCGTTTGGGAGGTCCTCTGGTTCACACCAGCCACCTGAAACAGCCTCCTGTATGCGTTCCGCTGAGCAACATCTGCACTTCAGCTTTCTAAGAATACAGATCCTCTCAGGACCGGCAGCTGATATGCCCTGCAGTGGTCCCGGCGCCCTCTTTCCTCCAGCTGCTGTCTGGGCTGCCAACACGAACTACGTGCCTCTGCTTCTGACTTCCTCTGCCCTTCACCAGCAAACCAAACTTTATAGCCTGCCCCTGAGGTGTCTGCCTCCCTCGGGTATGGGTCATCTACATTAATGAACTAACCACTCTTACAACTTTTCACCTCTTCAGCCCTCTTCCTTGTCCCAGTACTTAAGTAATTCTGGGAGTTGAAGTCCATAATGCAAAAATGTGGTTTTCTTATTTCTGTTGTTCCACTTTCAGACCCCAATGTATTCTTTATAACATTCTTTGAATCAACACTATAAGAATTAGTAATATGTTTGGTTTAAGAAGGGAAAGCCATTTCTTTTACACTGATGCTACTTCTAAATGTCTTTTTCACAGCACTGGGGGATGTTAGGGAGGTTTCCCATTTTATAGATCTCTTGAGTTTTAGAAGAGTTTTGATTTATCTTAAGGCCAATGAGCGTGTGATTAATTTTGCCCGTATTTGCATGCATCTTATATGTAACCGCAGGATCGTTATTACAACAAGCCATTACATACTGTGGCATTACAGAGCCATCCTCGCTAGAAGAAGTCAAATACTTAGTCTCATCCCGCGGATTCCTCTCACTCTCCTGGGCCTTTTCTCCTCCCAGATGATCCTCCCGCAGAACACCACCAAGGTCAGGATCAAAAAGCGTCTGCCTTTTTCTGGCCACCTGGGAGGAGACTTGAGGCAGGGAATAAAGAATACCCCTGCCTTGGGGCAGGGAGTCTTGATTCTATTGAAGACACACAGGTGAGCATTATGCTCTCTCTTCCTTTATTTCTACTCTCCAGCAGATTTAAATCTTCAAACTTTCCTTTTTTGAACAGAATTTCTTTTTCTTCAAATAAGGAAAAACCATATACAGACTCCATCTCTCATTAGCCCCCCATGTCTCTGGTAGCCTCTAAGCCCCTCCTTAGTTCCATGCAGCACTTCCTGTCTAGGTGCCCTCCTCTTTGTTTGATGCCTTCAAATTGACATTCTGTATTAACTCCAAGAAAAAACTTGCCACAAACTCTTGCCATGGAGTTCAATCGTCCTTACAAACTCTTGCCATGGAGTTCAATCGTCCTTCCATGCGGCCTCTTTGTGCACAAAGTCCTCTCTATGGACAACCTTGGCAACTTGGACTGCAGCATACTCTTACTCCTCTTTGTCATTCTCAGGTCGTCTTCTGGTCATCTCTTTCCAGGGAGAAATATCTGTTAGGGCGGGAAACATGATGCAATGTAACAATAGCAATCGCGTGCATCTTTCAAATCATCATTTATCATTCGCTTGCGTCGATGGGTGGGATGATGCCTGCCTCCATGTCTTTAATAGAATTGAGATTCCCTGTGCAAAGGCAGGGGCAATCTGTATTCTATGTCAAGACCGTAAACGAGCATTATGCATGTTGAAAGCTATGAACTATTGCCCCTGCAGCACTCGTTATAGGCTTAAAGTAGAAGGTTCGAAATGTGCTATCATTTGACCAGTCTGCTGCTTTCAATGTCTTGAAGGCTCGCACCGGCTTCAAAAGCTTTGGAAGCCATAGCTCCCCTCACTGAATGCACTCAGAACCTAGATACATCTATACCTGCCAGAGTCATAATCTCTCGCACCCAACGCGCTATGGTCGCTGCTGCTGCTGCTCTAAACGGTTTCTGGGCACGATGAGTAGTTGAACTACGCCTGCTGGGCGCTCCAGTAATCTTGCTAGCATTACGAAGGGGGGGAAAGACGTAGTGCATTGCCCCCAACCATGTTTGCAGAAACGCGCCTGCTCCTTGGGCCTCTGGATCTAATGTCCAGCTGAAAAATCTTGGTAATTGTTTGTTCAACCTGGAAGCAAATAGGTCGGTGTTCAGGGACCTCTAGAGTGCTATTATTCGTGTGAACATTTCCTCGTGCATCTTCCAATCACTGGAATCGTGTAAATAGTGCAAATTCCAGACCGCTAGGCAGTTCTGAATGCCTGGGAGATATTCTGCTGTCACAGAAATCTTGTGCTCGAGGCAATAGTGCCAGAAGGCTTTTGCTAGTTCTGCTATCATGCTTGATTGCGCCCACCCCCCCCCAAGTGGTTCATGTATTGGACCGCTGAGATGTTATCCATCCTGAGTTGGATGCAACACTCAGCCTTGTCCTTAGTGAATGCTTTCACTGCAAACGAGCCTGCAAGTAATTCCAAGCAATTAATGTTAATGTCCAACTCTTTGTAAGACCATCTCCCTCCTGTCTCCAGGTGTCTGCACATTGCTCCCCAGCCCACCCTGTTGGCGTCTGATTCTATGACTAGTTCTGGCGTGTCTCTGAATATGGCGCGCCCGTCCCAGGCATCCATGTTGTGGAGCCACCATTCTAGCTCTGACTTTGCAGCTCTGACTTTTCTTCTGGTTCCAGAGGGACTAGTTCCTGATACCCTAGTCTTACTTCTAGGTGTCATATCTTTAACCTCTGTAGGGATCTGTAATGCAGGGGTCCGGGGAAGATAGCTTGTATCAATGCAGCTAGCAGACTGACAATTCTGGCTAGGGACCAGAGTGATATCACTTCCTTCAGTTGCTCTGAGTTCTTTCTTTATCGTTCTTATCTTGTGACCCAGAAGTTCCAGGGTCACTCTGTTGGTATCTAGTGTGAACCCCAGGAACTCTAGACGTTGCTTGGGGAAGAACTCTAGAGAGAGGAGGAGATTGGATTCCCATTGAGCTTGTTCAATGAGTACCTGTTTGTTCTCTGCTAGCATCAAGATGTCGTCTAAGTAGATGATCATTCGGAGGCCTCTGTCTCATAATCTTTGTGAAAGCCCACAGTGCTGACGCTAACCCGAACGGGGGCATTTGAACTGCCCATTGTTCATTTGTTCCATATGAAACTTTAGCAGTGTCTGTGTTCTACGGCGATGGGAATTGTTTGTTGGGCATCTTTTAGAGCTAGTCGCACTAGCCAATCTCCTTTGTGGAGGATGTCTCTGAGGAGGTGAACCCTTTCCATGTTGAAGTGCCTGTAAATCAACCAACCGTTCAATTCTTTAAATGTATCACTGGCCTCACTTTCTCTTTCCTGTAAACCAGGAACACATTGCTTATGATGGCCTGACTCATAGTGCTGCGTTCTATTGCTCCTTTGCTCTATAGCATTCTGAGTTCCCTGTCTAACAAGTACGTTTCTTCATGCGCAATCGCTATGCGTATGGATCTCCTGCGTTGATAAGGTGGAGCTCCTAATTCCAGGCGGAAACTTGTTACTGCTTGAAGTAGCCATGCGTCGCTTGAAAGCTTTTGCCAGTTTTTCAAGAATAATAGTGTCCTCCCCCTGATGGGGGGTAGGTTGTTACTTCTCTCACCTGATGGGAGGTTGGGATGACAGTAGTATCTGCGTCCCCTGTAGCCGCGTCCACGCACTGGGAAGAAGGCATCTTGTTGACGAGATTCCCAGTATTGTGCCCTGGAGTTGTGAGGTCTTCTCTGTGCATGGAAATGACCAGACGCACAACCTCTGTTGCGACCGGTCCCGGCAAAACTCTTGTGGGGCCAATATTTTTAATTGATGCTTGGGCTTTTCCGAGGGAAGTATCTGTACCTATGAATCTCCCCATTTCTTTCGTAAAAGCTTTGCCGAAGAGTAGACCTTGGGCTGCTTCACCCGCCTAGTATGACGCTAGGTCTCCAAGCTTTGAATCCACCTTTGATAGGAGTCTCCTTCTCCTCTCGGAGGACAGGGCACAGTGTGCGTTCCCTATCAGGCAAACAGCTCTCTGAGCCCAATTTGCTAGGACCTCTGGATCTACTCTCACCCAGGTGTCTCTGGACCTTTCTGCTAGGTCCAGGATCTTCGCTATAGGCGCTGCTAAGTCTAAGACTTGCTCTTGGCAGCCTCTCCAGGCCCAGTGCATAGCTTTTCATAGGTCTCTGGTGCCTTGGAGATGAAAGTTGCCATCTTGAGGTCTAGCTCTAGGGTCTCTGCTACCTTGCCCGGCAGGTCTGGTCTGGGGCATTCTGATCGTATACGCAGCCTCACTTCTTTTTCCATAGGTTTGCGTAGCCTTTTTTGTCATGTATGCTGTAACTCTGAGCGACGGGTGCCAGCTATTCGATCTTGGATGTATAATTGATTCAGGATCCAACAGATCTGTAAATTGCTCCTTGTGCTCCCCCAGTTTCTCTTTGCGCTTTGCGAGGTGTCATCGTTACCTGTGTTTTGTGCGACTGGTGTAGGGTGTAGGAGGCTCGGCATGGTCGACTTTAGCAGGAAAGCATCTTTTAGCTTTTCAAAAGCGTTGACAGCCTCATGAGGTTTTCTTTCTCCTCCTTGCTGTGACCCTGGGGAGTTGGCGGGGCCTTGCGTTTGTGGCCAGTCTCTTTAGGACCTGATTTCTTTATCCCGTCCTCGATGAGGTACTCTAGAGCATCTAATCTATCTTGGAGTCGGCGAACCCCTTGTGCCATTCCATCTGTCAGGGAGTCTCCGAACACTCTTAAAACTGAGAGCCAAATCAGAGTCTTCTTCCTCCGAGTACATCTGTTCCTTACTCCCAATGCTCCCCTCTTCTGATTCCATGGTAATGGTGTGCCTGGGTGCCTGGATGTAGTGGGCTGAATGGCACGTCGTACTGGAGGGGGTAAGGTGGCTTGGAGGTTCTGTTGGGAAGCATGGCTACACTAAACTTGTAGACTTTCAATCAGTTGGTTTCTTTTTTTTAGTTTATTTTGTATGTTACTTGCTCTTAAATGTGGAGTCCACAAAGACTTTGGTAGCCTGAGAGTGTGGGGGTTGCAGCTCGTGTGGCTCTCCTGTGGCTTATCAATCATTGAGAGCGCGTTGCGTGGAGAAGCCGTTAGGGATGCTCGTTAAAGGAAAGCCCCTAGGATAGGGCTGAATGCCTTGCGCATGCACGCGGCAACCCGGCCTCTGTCGGGCTACTAATCTGACTAGATATAATGGTGAAGATACTGGAGTGCCGCCGGAGCCCCGGGCACGAGTGAATTACTCACAGGCTTTATGCTGCGCTCCGGTTCTGCTTTCATTGTGCATGCGCACCTCTCATAGACGGAGGAATAAAAAGGCTGGCGTGTGTACGCCGTAAGAAATAGTTTACAAATGTTGGGAAATGGGTTTACAAGTGGTAGGAGAGTCGTGTTCATGGTTGCGCGCATTTTGTTCTATCCATTAATGCTAGCACTGAAAGCGGAACATAAATAATCATGAATAAACATGTTAACACAACTTGGTAGCAAGAGAGACCAACATTCACATTTAGTTCTCGTGAAGAACATAAAAAGAAGAGCAAGGGACGTAGATAGGAAGTGCCTCATGGAACTAAGGAGGGGCTTAGAGACATGGGGGCTCAAGGGAGTTGGAAAAAAAATCTTTAAAAAAGGAAAGTATGAAGATTTAAATCTGCTGCAGAGTAGAAATAAAGGAAGATAAAGCATAATGCTCGCCTCTGGTCTTGACATAGAATTTGTGAGGAATCCATAGGATTCATCACATACCCTTCCCCTAAAGACCTGACCTCCCAGTCCAGGTTCCTTTACCTCTTCTCCACCTTCAGCCTTCCCTGCATTCATATGAGATTCACATGCCTTCCAGTCACAGGCTGGATTCTCTAAGACCGACTCTTCTTGGAGCCAAGGGTTTTGGGGACAATAAGTAGATACATATGTGTTCACATTCTGATGTAATCTTTCAAAATTTGGGAAATCTCTGACAATAATAATTTATTTGGGTAGCCGTGGAATAACAGCAACATTCATTTTGATAGTACTTCCTTGGATTCCAATGGTGACTGAGGTTCTTTAGTAAATGTCTTCATCCCCCTGCAAACACGTGACTTTAGGTTGACCCTTCTTGAGATTTTTCAAGGAAATTAAATTAGGCATTATGGCTGTTTGTTTACTACCTGTCTGCTCCCTGTCCGCTTCCGGGAAGCTAATTGGGGTCCTCCCTGCACCTTAACCACAATGATGCTTCCACCTGACTCCTCTAAGAAATCCAGACTGCCTTGACTTTGCCACCTCTAGAACAATAGGTTAGTTCCCTCCTTATGGACTCACTTCTACTGCCTTTGACTATCACTGTTCTTTCTGCTTGTTGCTCCCAGGTTGTCATCGTGCTGCGCTCTGCTTCCTAAAACCCTTTGCTAACATCCGATTCCAAGATTGAAAAAGTCAAATCTTGCTGTTTTTGCTTTGTACTAAAAAGTCAAATCTTGCTGTTTTTGCTTTGTGCTACAAAGTCATATCTTGCTGCCCATTGCGAAATTCTCTTTATTTTGCTTGTATACTATTTCTTCTCTGTAACTTGCCAGCCCAGTGACCTCACCACTCTCTTTTGTCTCACACCTACCTGCCTTAGCCCCTCCAGTATCTCCATCCTCTCCTTACTTCCACCCCAATGGCGCTTTCTGTTTCTCCTATCTTCTCCAACTGCTTCTCCATTGACTATCCTTCCCTTCTCACCAAGTCTGGTAGGAAGAAGTTCAAAAATGATATCTTGGCTTCTAATCCTGGTCTTCCTATCGCCGACACCTACTCCAATGCTTCCTCCAGACAGACCCTTACCGACATCCTCTTTGTCGTTCCTTCGCCAGATCTATGGACCCCTCATATGGTCTCTGTGCTCTGCCCTATCTCCTCCTCTCCCATTAATGGTGGCACTCGCTGGGAAGTTCTCATGGCTTCCTTCGACTCCTCTAAAGTCATCATTAATCTATGCCTAAATGGCACTGTCATGGTCCAAGGCCCTCAGGCCAATCTCCTCCTCTTTGATAGGCGCTTCCCTCGCCTCATCAATTTCCTTTCATCTCCTGCTGTCCCCTCCTCTCCCCCCTTGGCTACCTTGCCCTCGCTCTCCTCCTCCTCCTCTGCCCCTCCGAGGGCTCTTTCTCCTCCACAGGGTGTACCTCCGATCTGTACCCCTCCCCGGAAGGTCTTTAAGGCTGGCAACCTTCTTCATATTGCCACTCTCAACTCTCGCTCTGCCGGCAAACACTCCTCTGACATCTTCCACCTCCTTGAAGAACTAGACCTTGATGTCCTTGGTCTTACTGAGACATGGTTCACGGCCAGCTCAGTCACAAGCTTTGACACTCTCCTCCCTGATGGCTACAAGATCCTCTCAGCACCCAGATCCTCCCGGTCCGGTGGGGGGGTAGCCCTGATCTTTCCTGAGTGGATTCCTGCCTCTATCATTCCCACTCAGACCTACTTCTCTTTTGAATGCCTTGTCTCTAGGCTTTCTCTCTCACCTACCCATTCTCTTAATGTGATTAACATCTACCGGCCTCCTGGTCAAATCACCTCATTTCTCTCTGAGTGGGCAGACCTCTGCTCCTCCCTCCTGGCCTCTACCACTTAACTCCTCCTCCTCAGTGACCTAACTATACATTTAGACTCTCCTTGCTCCTCCTCTGTACTCTTCCGTGACCTCTGCGACTCCCTCTCCTTGTCCATCCTCCCCTCTGGCCCGACTCACTCTGCAGGGCACACACTCGATGTCTTGATCTCCTCTGACCTCCCCCTCTCCATCCCTCTGACCACTCCTCTCTCCTGGAGCGATCACTCCCTCCTCTCATCTCATCTCTCCCTCTCTTCCCTCGAAGCCAAGCCTACCCCAACACTGCCACCTACCTTCTCAGACATCCGGCCCATGAAGCGTGTGTCAGTTGAGGCTTTTGCCGCCACTTTCTCCCCCCCCCCTCCACCTTTGGCTGTCTCTCATCCTGATACAGCCCTGTCTCTGCTCTACTCTTCAATTTCTGATACGCTTGATGACCTTGCCCCTGTCATGAGGATCCGTTTGAAGTCCAAAGCCAAGTGCAATTCCTGGTATGACTCTGACCTAGCTACACTTAAACGTAAGTGTAGGGCAGCTGAGAGGAAATGGAGGACTTCCTGTTCATCCTCTGGCAAACTGGCCTGTCGCCTGCTACAAAGGCAATACAGACTCTCTGTCCTCACCAAGAAGAGAGTCCACATTCAAGCTCGTGTCTCTGCGGCATCTAACAACTCGGCCGAACTCTTTAAAATCTGCAAGGAGCTGGCCAACCCTGCTGCAGTCTCTACCCCTCCTGTTGCCTCCCAGGCTCTTTGCAATGCCCTTGCCTCTCACTTCATTTAAAAAACCCAGGACATCATGTCCACCCTTTCCACCTACACTCCTCCCCTTCCTTCTCCATCTGTGACCCTCCTTTTGCCACCCCCCCACCATCCTTCTAATCCTTTCCTCTTTTCACCCCTGACGAGGTTGCTAGACAAGTCTGATCTATGAAAGCCTCTTCAAAACAGGTTCATCCCTGTTCCTCTAAAACCATCAAGGACCACATCACCCTCGCACTGGCCCTTGCTGATTTTTGCAACCACTCCTTTGCCTCTGGATCCTTCCCCTCCCTTCTGAAGCACTCCTTTGTGCATCCTCTTCTCAAGAAACCCATAGCTGATCCTTCTTGTCCAGCTAACTATCGCCCAATTTCCATTACTCTCTTTCTTGGCATGGCAAACTCCTGGAAAAGTTGGCCATCTCTCAGCTTAACCTTCATTCCAATTCTGTTGGCTGTCTCCATGACCACCAGTCTGGCTTCAGAGCTGCCAGAAGCACAGAAACTGCTCTCCTAAACATCTGTGAAGATCTGCTCACCAACCTTGACTCTAACATTCCATCTGTCCCTATCCTCCTCGATCTCTCTTCTGCCTTCGACACGGTCAAACATACCATCCTGCTCAACCGTCTCTGTGAAAACCTGGGTATCACTGATCAGGCTCTGGCCTGGCTGACCTCTTTCCTCTCAGATCGACCCTCCCAGGTCCAACTTGGTTCCTTCCTTTCATCTTTCTTCCTCTCTACCTGTGGTGTTCCCCAGGGGTCTAACCTCTCGCCCTGGCTTTTCAACCAATACCTGGCAACTCTCACCCACTGCATTGCCATTTTCTGCTCAAATTTCCAGTGCTACGCTGACGACACTCAACTCATTTTCAGGCTGCCCTCTGCCACCTCCTCTCCCTCTCATCTCTGATTGCCTAACTGCCATTCAAGATTGATGTGCCGCCAATGATCTTTGTCTGAATGCCAGCAAGACGGAGATCCTCCTCATCGGCACACCTTCACCATCCTTTCCGCTCACTCTCTGGCCGGCCTCCCTTGGCCCTCCTCCTACCCCCACCTGCGAGGCTAAGAACCTCAGGGTCATCTTTGACTCCACCCTTTCCTTCTCCGCCCACATCTCTGAGGTCTCTAAAAAGTAACATTTCTGACTGCACCTCCTCAGAGGTACTCTGCCTTTCCTCTCCTTCCCCCAGAAGCTCATGGTATCTCAAGCTCAGGTTCTCTCTAGCTTGGACTATTGTAACAGCCTCTTTCTAAATCTATCATCCTCTATTCTCCACCCTCTGCAACTAATCCAGAACAGGACTGCGAGACTTGTGGATGCAAGGATTAAAGTCAAAACCCTCTGCATTGTCCACAAGGCTTTCTGTAGCCTTGGGCCAAAATACCTTCAGCTATCCCTCCGCAAATACCTCCCCTCTCGAGCTCTTCGCTCCTCTACCTCCAACTCACTCAGGGTCAGTCGTTTTTCTTAGAAATGAGCTGGGGGTAGATCTCTGTCTTCGGCTGGGGCCTCCCTCTGGAACAGCCTCCCTGCCACTCTAAAACTTGAGGAGAACCATCTCCGGTTCCGGAAGCACCTCAAGACCTTCCTCTTTTCTTCTGCCTTCGCTCCCCCTCTCCCCTGCTGATCTGTTCTCTGTTGGCACTGTGCACCTGGCCACCCTCTGTCTTTTGGGCCCAGGTACCTGCTCATCCTGCCACCCTCCCGCACTGCCTCCCGGGCCACCCCTTGCACTGGGGTCTGTATCTGTACCCATACAGCCCCCCCTTTTTCTTCCTGCACTTATCAGACATACCCTGTCTGCTGCCTTAAACCTAGCACTTGCAAATTGCTGACTGCATTACCACTGTTTGTTGCCTTTATTATTTATTTATTGTTATTTATCTGTTTCTCCTCTGCTTCGCACTTTCCACCTCTCCCCCCTTCCATGCACTTTTCCCCTCCCCCTCTCCCATGCCCTTGTGCGTTCTCAATGTCACTGGGCCTAGTAAGATTGCTGTTTTGTTCTCCCCTGTTCCCCTCCCTTGCCTTGTTGCGCTCTGAAACACTTGTGTACGAGCGCGATAGAAATAAAATATCAATCAATCAATACCTGAATCGATTAGGGCCTGCACCAAAATTCTGTTCACTAAGGCATTATAATGGGTTTTTAAATCTCTATTTCCCAAGAATAAGTTGTTTATAGTTTCTACTTCTTTATAGTCTTCTCCTTCCTCTTCTTCTCCCTCCTATTCATCACCAATTTACATGGGTTCATCTTTCTTATTTGAGGGCCAATGGCGTACTAAATGTCCAGCCTGACTGCATGAGTAGCACAATACTGAGGAAGATTTTTGATTTTGTTGTGTTCTTTTAATTTAGGTTCGTCTTTTCCTTTCAACAAATTGGCTCTTCTATCTCTGCTTGTAATGTCTTTGAATATTGGTTTAGAGATATTCCCATGAATGTTGGGTTTTGGTACTACATGAGAAGAGTGATGTATAATTTGACATTCCCTCTTCACTTCCACACTTTTATGCACATTTCTTACATGTCTACTGGCTTCTAAAAAAATCGAGGCAGTTTCAACAACCAGGGCTAAGTTAGGTTTTTTGAGCTGTAAAATTGCTGTAGGAAAGGGGATACTGAATTTATAAATTGTCTATAGTCAACATTTCTATCACGTCTTCTAGTGATCTTTTACCTAGCCATAAAGAAAACGTATTTTGGATTCTAGCAGCCAATACTGTGGGAGTTTCATCTGGATTTAGCTTAATATTTCGAAGTTTCTGTTTATAAACATTTGTTGTCTGGTCCACTTTCTTTAATCACCCTTCTTTGATTTCAGCAAAGGGAATTATGCCTTCTAGATTCAGGATATGATGGGAGTTCAAAGGTTCTCCTTTTAGAAGAGTAGCTAAATAACAGGTCTTTAACTCTGGGCTCCAATTCAACTGATATCTTTCAAAATAAAAAATAAAAAATTCCCTAAATCCTCTCCTTCGCTGTAGGGTTGCAATATTCCTTGCAGAATTACAGGTCTCTGAGCGGATACTGCTATTTGGTCAAGCTCTTCCTGAAACCTAGCTTCAGCTTGTATCCGCTGGTCTTTCAGTTTTGTTAAAAGGGCATCTTGCATAGCCATTGGGACGCCTTCTGATTGTATCTATGCTTGTCTGATAGAATTTCTTCATGAGTCACCGGGGGGTCTAGGGGCTGTAAGCTATTCCTCACTCGTGTCTGACTCAGATCTTACATCTACTTCTATGGGTGCTTCGACCGCGGTTTCTCCTATTTCACTTTTAACATCACCAGGAACATTTGGGGCCTCATTACGAGTATGGAGGCAGCCATGCCCTTAATAAGGGCATGGCTGCCTCCATATCGAGCTCCAGTACCGGGTTCCTCCAATGAGGAGTTACCGGGCTATTCTAGCCATGGAGGACCCGGTAAGTCCTCATTGGAAAAACCCATCCCCATTCCCATTTGAGCCCCTATGGGGCTCAAATGGGAATGGGGAGGGAGCTAATAACAGGCCTATTAATAGCGGGCCCGTTATTAGCTCCTTGGTCCCCTCGCGGGACCCGGAAAGGACGTCTGGTTTTACCAGACGTCTGTTCCGGGTCCCGCAAGGGAACCTCGTAATAGGGCATCCCGTAATGAAGGGTGCCGGTCCCGTACAAGCACCCTTCATTACGGGAGCGCCTATGTAATAATGAGGCCCTTGGTAATGAGGTAAAGGAAATTCTAGGTCTGGGCAAAAGTGTTGGAGTGAGTTTACAATAAGATATTAAGTACAATCTTACACTCTTTTTATTTTAGATAATTGTCTCCGGAGAAAAAGTTTTTGCTGGTCAAGTGGGGAGGTTGTTTTGGTTGCTATTCTCTTTTTTATTTGGGAGATGGTATCTGGTGGTTTAACATGTAAAATAAACTCCTCTGCCTCAATAGGACGTATTATTAATTTCATAAGGAAATCTTAACCCCTTTCTTTCTTGTGGATTCCTAGTTTGCATCGGTTTAGTAACATCCCAATCTGACACCATATACAAGGGGGTCAGAAATGTGAGGCGGACCACGTTGTGAAGTTTTCTCAACAAATGTCATTTTATTGTAATATAAGGTTGGATGAACACCTCACTATCCCTACCCAGAGTAGGATTTCCCTGCCTAAAATAAACGAAAGGAAACACTTGAACAAAGGATATCTGTCCCTCATACTTAAACATATAACAAATGGGGGTGCTGTGGCGCAGCCGAGCCATCATGGCGGCTTTTCTTTGAGGTCTGTGCGGAGTGGGTGATTCGTGCCACACTTGTTGAGCCATTGCAACTACAGGCTCTGAAACATGTCCCAGTGAATAGAGGGGGCGATCCCGAATGCAGGGTTTGTTTTTCTGGCCCTGACCAGCTCTTCCCCTCCAGGCAGTGGGGTGAATGCAGATGAGGCGGTGAACAGCGTGGAGCAAGGCGGCACCCGCTGCGACCTCCTGGGACGAGCTGGGTGCCGTACCTCATGGTGAACGTGGGGAGTGTCGGGTTGATCCCTCCGCAGATCGAGGGATTGTTGGGTTGGCCCCGCATCACAGCGACAGGCAAGAAGGCCATCACTGCACAGCCCGTGGTGAGAGTCAGGACCTCTGTAGGCAACACCAAAGCCCTGGCAGTTGCACGGTAAGAGCTGCATACGCTTCAGCGGCGAGACACTGTGCTGGAGCACATACCCTGCTGCAGTGGTGAATATCCCTTGGACCCTGTGCCGTAGCTTGACAAGCACGAGACTTGGCAAAGCTTGCTGCAGAGCGTGGTGGCGGCCGCCCCATTAAATCATCATAACTGCGCCCTGTGATATCTTGGGCACACGCACTGTCTGGCAGAGGCTTGCTGCGACGTCGGCCCAATTTATATGCTACTGTACCCCCCGAGTGCACAGGGGGTACCTCAACTGCCTGACTGTGGCCCCCTTGTGGTGCATGACTGTGCCAACAGTTTGGATCAGCTCTACACACCTATGTGGGCCTGTGTGCAAGTGGGTAGCTCTCATGCCATAGCTTGATCTTTGCGTTACTGGAGGGCATGTGTTTGGGCTGACATATATGCAGGCCTAAACCACCTTGATGCCGGGTGGGCTCTGTGGCGCCACTCAGTCTATGCTGGGAGTTCAGGAGTGCATGGACTGCATTGAGATAATCTTGTGTGCTTGACACTTGCCTGTGCAATCAGTGTAAAACTCTTGACTCCTACAACACCACTTATGATAATGTCATAAGAGTGAAAGTGGTTACCAAAGTATTCCTAAATTCCAAACTGGGTAACAGCAGCAAATCTCGTGTCCAAGCCAAATGACTAATCTTGAAAGTGGAAGTTTGAAGAAAACCCAACCAATGGTGGGGCAACTTTATTAAGAGTTAATCAGCATTGCCAAAGCCTAGAGGCACTGGAAGGCAAACAGTCTACCCAATATTGGGAACAGCAGAAGAGGGCTAATGGTTTATAAAATATGAAACTGGTTGCTCATAGTATAGACAACTGACACAAGTTGTGACTCCCACACATTGTCACAACCTGGGGCGAGGTAGGAAGAAACCCTATCCCCGTCAGTCTTTGGTTGCTTGTGAAGTGGGGGAACAAGTGGCAAAAAGGCTGCCCTTCTGTGAACAGATATCCAGATGGAAAGGATCATCATTTGCAGAAAAGTATTTAAGAGCATCAATGTGAATCTTGTCTTCCCTAAAAGTTGTTTAAAGTTTTGAAGTGCCATTTGTTGAAAGCTGTGAAGCGGTTGTAACCACTTGTCAGTGATATTGACCACAAAAAGCATTTGTTGTGAAATGTTGCTTGGCCAAGGGAGTATTCCCAAACGGCAAACCTTTGGTGATTGTAGGCCTGGTAAAGAATTAGACCAGGTGGAAGATGGAGAAGTGCTACGAGGTGGTCCTGACAGAGACATTTTATGTTGTTAGTATTACTGGTAGAAGGCTCAAGCAAGGCTGTTGTAGAGAAGTGATATTATCTGGAGTTGTTAAAGTGGCAAATCATCCGGACCAATATAAACATTACTGCTATTGAGGAACTAAGAACCTGTTGCAAGAAGAAAAATAATCTTATAACTATGTGTCGGAACTTTCTGTTGACAGGTTGAAGTTACACCAGACATATTAGAACTTTTTTTTGTGAATCAGGATTTCCTCCAGGTTCTGAAGAGAGCCTTTAGTTACTTTGTGAATTCAGTCATTACTGTTTTGAACTGCCATTCATTTACTTGTTTGGTATTTTTTAACTGTTAGTTTATTAACACTTGATGTAAATTAAACATCACATACAAATAGTGATCAGTAGAGCATTGCATGAACACAACAAGGTTATACAGCGCACAAAGGTACACTCTTGCATTATTGCAGCAGGGGGTAACGCAGGTAAGTTCAAGACTAGGAACTTGCCCTGGCCAAATACATTCAAAAGTCAAGCCAATGTCCTTAGGGCGACTGATGTTTTGTACTTAGGTAATGTATAGTTCCTCAATGTCGTTGGCCATGGTGACATCTCTCAACTACATCTCTCTCCTGGGAGGCTGTTTGTGAGTCCATGTATCAGGATAGCCCTCTTGGCCAACAGTAGTGCCAGGTTCAAGAATCTGCTCTTAACTACTTGCAATTTCCCAGTGTAACCTAGCATACAATCACAGGCTGTTATGGTCCACTGTTGCCCCGATATGTCAGTTAGTTCTGTCTTGAAGGCATCCCAGTAGTCATACAGTTTAGGGCAGGACCATAACATATTTAGCAAAGTCGCATTCACATCCTTACATCTGGGGCACACTCTTAGCCTGTCTGCTTCAAACAAGTTCAGCCTTGACGGGGATAATACAGTCTGTTGAGAATTTTAAAATGAATAAGTCTATATTTTGAATACAAAAACACCCCTTTCGACAAGGTACACATCGGTCTCCACTCCAAATTCAATCTGGAGGTCATCACCCCACGTTAAGCAAATCGTTCGGACTGTGTGTGTACCCATAGATTGCGCTAGTTTATACAACATGGAAATGCTCTTTTTAAAACTGGCACTTTGTAGAATATATGGCAGACATGCATGTGCTGGGGGCTCATGCGTAAGTGGAGGCCAACAGGCCTTAAATGCAGCTCGTATACGCAAATAACAGCGCCTGCAGCAGCATTCATCATCCAGAGCTGTTTTCAAGACATCCCACCTTACAAAACTATCTTCTTCATATAAATCGCCAGCAGTGTGGATAACCACTGCACTGCAAACCTGTTCAATACCTTTAATAATGATAAGGGGCAACGTCGGCAGTCCTCACAAGGGAAGGAACCTGTCATATAAAGAAGACTACACAAGTTTAACATTCAGCCTCGTCCACGCCCTCCAGGTTGCCCCTACGGAGTCCAGTGGGTACTCAGCCTAGTAATTCCCACCCGCTAATAATGATGCTAATGGGCTTGGGCTAACACGCACCCTCTCCAGCCGTACATGCGGGTGAGTACGCCCTCAACTGACCAATAGGTAGTGTAGTGAACCTGGGCGGTGACGTAGTATAATTCAAAATCCAGGGATTAAAACAACCTTCCTCAAATGGCCTGGTCAGGTGCGACCACTTGATTTGGGCTGCACCCCCCACCCCAATGGAAGAAGTGCAAGCCGCAGTGGCATCGTGGTGGCATCATGGAACATCACGCGGCTGGCCAGAGCGGTATGTTGTGGAGGATATATTACAATTTGGACACCATCACCATTTTGATTTGTGGGCTACATTGACCCACTGAACATAATTTCTCCATAACCAAGCTGCACTTCAGCAGCAACAGCAGAATGACTGCGCTGGCTCCAATGAGCACCATTGCACCAAACTGCGTTTTGCAACAACGAGAAGCTGGGTGCACTGTTTTGCCAAGCGCCATTGAGCAAGATGGAAGAGGAAGCACCCCGAGAAAGGCTACTAGGGGGTTTTCTTGTTTGTCTTGAAGAAATGGAGTGAAAAAGCAGTGCTGCTTTGCTGCAAGTCCAGAATTCCCATTGAAAAGGGGAATATGTCACGTCTAAAATGATGCTGCTCTGATGCTATTTTCCCTGTTTTCACCAAACTGCTTTTATCAAAAAGACCCTGTCACACCCAGCCATATTCACATTGTGCTCCATCAGAAAAGAGCTTTATTCCTGAATGACAGGCTGTGCCAGCCAAACCTGAGAAAATCAGCAAAAGCCTTCTTCAGCTACACGAGAAATGCTTAAATTGTGCTACAAAATGTCAAAAATCACTGCTTGAAAAGAATCAGAGCTTTCTGTGCACATGTCAATTTCATGGATACCTTTGCTTGGTACATACTGTTGTGTAAAACAAGCTGGCTACAGCTACAGAACCACATTGAAAAGGCAGATGCAAAAACCGAATTTGAAAGGAATTTGCCCGCTTTCACCACGTGTCAAAATGGGCCTTTGCAAACTAAAGAAGAAAATGCCTGTTGGAAGGTACAATGTTGAACAAAAACTTCTACCTGCCTAGCAATGTGAAAGGGGTTTGTGCTGTGAAAATACATGTATGAGATGTTTCTATTCAGCAGGTTTTATTTAATTAAATCAAACTGCAGTGACTGCATGGGGGGATGTCAGCCCCAAAACAGGTTACTGCTAAGAGGATACCAGAAACAAAAGGCCCCTCACAGTAGATACTGGCACACAAGTGATAATTGCTACTTGGACCAGACTTTGATCTGGGCTGAGCCCTCTGACAATGGAACTTCTGGGACACCGAAGTGCGAGGTGAAAAGTCACACCTACCCATGACTTCTAGAGGAAGCTTCAAAGAACATCTCTGTGACAACCCTGGGGTGAGAGGGTAGCCTTGGAAAGGCATGCCCATTAATGAAGAACAATACTGACATTTGCCTCCAAGGACTATGTTATTAATAAAAATGTTAAGACTTTTATCTTTGCCACAGGACTTTGCAAAAATGTGAAAATTTAGCAGTTTAAATGTGATTTTGTGGACTTTAATTTAAGACATTTTAGCTTGCCCTGACACCTTGGGAATAGAAATGGCAGAGAGTTGGGTATTATAAGGAAAGTATCCATGATGCCATTGCGAGTTTCAATACTTATATGCCTAATGATAATCCACATCCCTGGATAAAGTTATAGAATTTTAAGTAATATAATTGTCACTGAGAAGCTCGAAAAACTGCTAGAAGGGCGAAACAGTGTCTCACAGATGGCTGAGTTGGACTGGAATGGTCTGCATAAAATATGTAACCCGTTTATGTAATTTGCTAAGAGACTTCAACTGTATATATGTACCATTTGTGGCAAAATCGGATTTTAGCTAAAGTAACTGTGGGAGGTTTTGAACATTATAAAATTCACATCATAAATCTGGCATCCTGCCCTTGAAATCCAACCAGCTGAGAGTGAGGCGGGGACTAGCACCCCTGACCAATCCAGTGGTTTAGAGGCGTGTTTAGCTAAGCCTGCCCAGCCATATACTTCTATGTCATTATGCATTATAAAGAGTCCATGACAGAGCTCCAGACAGACACTCTCTCCTGAATTTCCTGCGCCGGTGTTCCTGATCTCCATTCATCTTGCTGATTCCAGATTTTCCCTACAAGGCCAAAGCATTGCTGACCCTACTCCAGAGCCCACTGCAAAACCCAAGCATAGCTGAGTCCTACTCCAGCAAGGCCATTGATCCAGAAACAAACCCACTAATATCCCATTAAGAAAAAGCGGAAAGCAGTGGTACCTTTTGCATCCTGAAATCAGACTGGCTTGCGGCCCACTAACTGCATGCCCGCTGCAATCCTGCCATCCAGCTCTCCATACCGTCCGGTGACCAGACCTTGCCCAGCTGTCTTTTTGCCAGGAGAGTCCGCTACCTGATGACCCGAGCCCTGGAGACCAGAACCTGTTGACTGTCTAAAAATCCCAAAAACTCAAAAGTGGACTGTGAGTATAATCACCACCCCACAGAAACACATAGCTTACCTTGCCTTGCCTTTGTCCTTATCCCACTCTTTAAGCAGTCATATTTATACCCTGGTAACTTGTTGAAACTGTTACAATTATCTGTGTACCTGTCCTTGACTTTCTAAAGTGCTAGCGCCATCTCTTTATTAATTTTGTCTTGTGTAAATCCTAAGTCATATTTTGAGTTATCAGACTAGTTTCCGCTTAGGGTTGGACGCTGGGGTAATAAGGTTGAAGTCGCAAATCAACCTTGGATCTTACTGTGCCCCTCTTTGGCGTTCTAGCGTGAATAGTCTCGTTTAAAGTAAACCTGTTCTTGTCTCAACTGATTTTCTTTCCTATTTCACAGTTCCATTTTACTCAAATCGAATTTTTTTGGTAGAGACCTCCTTTCACTTTTGTCTTGTCCCTGTGATATATATATAATTTCCCCCAGCCCAAAAACCGCACTCCAAATCAGTATTTCACCCGTTTTTATTAAAAACCTTTTTGGGTTTTTAAAGCGAGTAAGCAAGTTTTCCAACGTGTCATTTGGCTGCAACATGCTCTAAACTTTCCACTCATTTTCGCATTGTATGCCTTTTGCTGATCCATTGCCTTGTGATTGCCAGTGACATAACATACATGCAATTGTGATAAAACATATGTATATTATAATTTAACCACACATTAATTCATTATTTGTTAAATTCAAGTGTTATTTTAGGCCTTTGCTAAGGGTCTTATTCTGTGAGGGAAGGTCGGATTTTGATTCTGTTTTCTGCCTCTTATCCCTGACTACCTGCTGCTTCTTTCTATCCACTCAGAATTCGATTATTTGTAGGTTGAGGGAACATTGCAGGGGGAAACCTTAACTTGGGTGCTATCTATCCTCATCCAAAAAGTGTTCCTAATCATGTGTGCTTTGTATATGTTCTAGTAGAAGATTAACCAAGTGCATTGCTTCCATTTTCATTGTAAATATAACCCTATTGGTGATTGCTGCCCCATATTAAAAATGTTATGATTTCTTTTGAATTTTTAAAATAAATAAATATTGTATTTTCGCCAACCGGCCTGGTTCATGGTCCATTGTGACCCGGGGTATTTGAAAAAGTTTGCATAAAATAAAGAGAAAGGCATATCAATTGAGCGCTACCTCCTAGGCTGAGACCAAGGTGTGTGTCGCCTGATTGAAATCCTTAACAGATTAGAAACAGCCTCACTGCCAGAGACATTATGTGACGAATATTTCCAGCCTTCAATCATGTAACGATTCGAGATCATACCGAATCGGGAAAGAGCCTTCTATGACCGTCAGCAGCGGTCTAATGTTTTCTGAAACGGAAGGTCGGGTGGAGACTCCCCCCACATCTGCTTGCGCTGTATATCTGGGAGACAGATTCAGGGCATGTCGCGTTGCTACTCTCTTATGAGTCCAGCCACGCTTCGTGAGTTCGCCTAATATTCATTTCTACGAGGATTACTCTCGACTCTTTGATATTCCTACTAACCTTATTCTTTGCATTCCAGATCTGCCGTCATTTCGACACTGCTAATCTCACCTCTATCCCTCAGCGATTGCCACTCTGTCAGTCGCTTTCAGATTGCGCAGTAAGCTTAGGCTCCTCCCACATCTCCATCGAACTAGCATCACGGCAGTAATCTTTTCTTTCCGGGTCACCATTCATCCTTTACTTTTACAGATTCAGACCACAGACGTCTTCTTGTCACGTACTTCTGGATCCTGCGTTATGGAGAGTCATCTATCCTTCGAGTCCAGGAATGTATCGAGATCCCCGTTAGGAATTTGTAGCTTCATCCGAAATATAATTCGGACATATCCGGTCTTTAAGTAATTTAGTTTACCTTCCCTCTCTTTGATATCCTTACAGTCCTTTCCCACGCCTTATCTCCACGTCCGGACCAAACGGCTTAACAGTCACCTCCTAAGGGTAAGGGTAAGGGGAAGATATAACTGGGGGAAGATTCCTGTTTAGGAAGACTCAGAGGGAGGAAAACTCTTTCACGGCTACTTCTTTCTTTTTCTCCCTCGTTCAGTTTTCCACGAGAACCCGAGTCTGACAAAGGCTAGAAGGCAGCAAGAAATCTTCAGCAATAATTCATACACTCCAGTCCTGATACAGAAAAGGCTGCTTTCAGGATTCCACGAACCCTAGCAGCTCCTCTCAGGGTTTCTTCCCTTCTGGGTTTCCCTGGGATTCTCACTGGGCTCTAGCCTTTTGGCTGGGGCGCAGAGAGAGAGTCAGGTAAATCCTACCCTCCTCAAAGTCGGAAAGGAAGCCATCAGACCGGCTGAGAGTTCTATCAAGATTCAGGTAGGACTTTTCTGTGTGTTTCTCGGCTTCTGGATGAGAAAGTTGACTTTAAATATAATACATTAGTATGCTACTCCATCTTTGTAGTTAGCTTTCGTGTCTCCAAAGTTCACCCCGTAATTCAGTTCCTTAGTGATCCCAGGCGTCATATTGTATAGACGCTGCTGCCCATTTTAGCCCCATCATGGTAGTGTGCTCCGTTCTGCTAGCAGTCAGTGGGAATACTTCTGAAATATTGCTGTTGAAGTGTAAGACCGAGTGTGCACCTCTCTGCACCACTGTGTCAATTACTCCAGGAAGGTTCCTGTCGGGCTCTCTAATATACAGTAGGATATCATCCTCGCACAGCGATATGACCACCGCCTTCCATCCTATCCATATACCCGCTCAGCGCGTATTTTGTCAGCAATTTACCTTTTTTTTTTTCTTTAAACAAGGGGAAAAAACTATTTAGAAAGACTGCTCTGTGACTGCACATAGCGGTCTTTCTAAGTCGAACTGTCAGCCCCTGTACGCACTCGTGTGAGTCGCAGGCACTGACAGGCACGGCAGGACCCGCAAGTGGCCAAGAGGGAGATACAAGTATGTTTGTGTTAGTGTGTGTGTGTTGGGTGTTCGTGTTGCGTGTGTGTTTGTGTGCGTTTTGGTGGGAGGGAAGCAGCAGTGGCTGAGGAAGCAGGTTTTGGGGTTGAAAACTCCCGATTTGGTGTTAAACCGGGAATCGAAGGTGGGGGCGTAGAAATTGGATTATTTCCATTTTTGTAGGTCTTTTGGTTAGGCGACCTACAAAAATCAAAATGATGACATAGAACCATGTTGTTGCCCAGTGGGTCAATGATTAGCACGAATAACAGAGGGAACAGGCACCACTGCCTAGTACACCCACCCAACTGCGAAACCTGGGAGTCGCAGCCATTAACACAAACCCGTGCGAAGGGTCGCTCATAGAGTAGCCTCACCGAGGAGATGAACCCTGGCCCGAACCCATAATTGGACAGAATTTGGAACAAGAATGGCCACGACAGTGTCAAATGCTTTTTGCATGTCCAAAGAGACTGCTACTACCTGCAATTCCAAAGGCGTTTGAGCAATAATATTATAAAGTCATCGGAAGTCCAAGGCTGTTGACCGGCCATGTATGAATCCTGATTGATCAGGATGAACCATATGGGACATGAAGGGGGAAGAGTGTCATCGCCAGAACTGTAGCAAAAATGCTAGCATCTGTACTAATGAGGACAGAGGTCTGTAGAATCTGCAGTCCTCAACTGTCTTATCAGGTTTGAGTAGAAGAGTTATAATGGCTTTGCACACCGTGTCGGGCAGCATCCCTCCTAGAAGTGCCTCCGCCCAATGGTGCAACAAATGAGGGGACTGCAGGTCCGAGGATTCTTTGTAAACTCTACCCCCAACATGTCAAAACCAGGAACCTTGCCACTCTGCAAATCTGCAATAGCTGCCCAACTCTCTTCAAGCACATCACACATTTTCCTGGAGAGTAGAGAAGTTGGTATCCCATTTAGATACAACTCAGATTCGATCTGGGATACACTCCTCTTAAGTTGATATATGGCCCAGTAGAAGTCATAAAAAACCTTATTAATATCTGCGTCAGTATGAACTGTCGAGCCATCAACCTTCGTCATGTAAGGTATATAAGTACTACTAGACGTCGTACTAATCAAGCGCACCAGCATCGTGCCCAGTTTGTCCTTCTCCCTATATTTTCTAGCCATAAGCAGCCTATCCAAAAATGTTTGCTCTCTCTGTGGCATGTCCCGATATGCTTCCAAGGCTGTTTTAATCTCAAGGTGAAGGCTCAGAAACTAGGACTGTTCATGCCTCTGCTGTAAAGCCTTCATCTCCGCTTCTTTCACAGTTAAATCCCTTCTCAAGCATTTAAGGGCCCCAATTCAACTGACATGGCGACCCCGCTCACATACACCTTGAACGCCTGCCAGAAAGTCACCACAGTTGAAACGGACCCTACATTATTGTCAAAGAAGGAAGTCACTTGTATTGTTTATTTATTTATAGAGCGCACCTGGCCGTTAAGCAACTGGGCGCTTACAGAAAATAAATCTTGGGTTGCAGGTACATAAATAAGTTACATTTCTTATGTTACAGGATCATATATCAAGCGTTTCTTATGTTACACTGTCGGAAGACTTACATGCGAGATATGTTACATATATCAAAACATTTCTTACGTTACAATGTTGAATGACTTACATGAAAGATATGTTACATTTACAAGTGTTTACAAAAAATATACAGAGTATTTGGTACAGTTGGGGCATTTAGCAGTCGTTGGTGTTAAGTAAGAGTTTAACGTTAGCTTTGAACACATGGAAGGAAGGGATGGCTCTAAGTGCATCTGGGAGGGAGTTCCACAGATGAGCTGCTAGAACCGGGAAGCTGGACCCACCAGTTCTTTTCAGTTTAAAGTTGGGGACTTTGATGCTGTTTGAGAGGGCCTTTCTGATGGGACGTTCAGAAATGTGCTTTGTGAAATTTTCTGTGAGGTATGCAGGAGCTTTGTTGTTCATACAATTGTGTGTAATGTTCAGAGTTTTAAATTTGATACGGTCATTGATGGCCAGCTAGTTGACGGCTCTTCTAAGGGCAGATATGTGTTGCCCTTTGGGGATTCCTAGGGCTGTTCTAAGGGCATTGTTCTGCAGGGTTTGGAGTTTGTTGATGTTATGTTTACTGGTGCCTAGGTACAGTGGATTACAGTAGTCTAATTTGGAGAGGATGAGGGCTCGCGCTATGGTGGTGCAGCTATCTGTGGATAGGTATGGTTTGCAGGCGTGGATAAGTTTGCAGGTGTTGCTGAGGCTGTAGCATTTACTTGCTTGTCGAGGATTAGAGCTGAGTCTAAGTATAATCCTAAGGTTTTTACTTCCTTGGCTACCTTGATTTTGATGCCATCAATCATGGTGGAATTGTACAGCTGCGGTAATTTATTCAGTTTGTTGGTAGACCTGATGTTTAAGAGCTCAGTCTTGTCGTCGTTAAGACATAGGCAATGTGTGGCCATCCAAGTTTGGATGATTTGGTAGATTTTATTTATGAGTCTGGTGTCATTTTCATAGTCCCCCTGGATTGGGATAAGAATCTGGGTATCATCGGCGTAGTTGGTATATGAGACCCCTGGTTTGTCCAATATATCAAAGAGAGGCTTTGTAAAAATATTGTATAACGTGGGGGAAACACATGACTCTTGAGGGACTCCACAGGTGATGGGAACTGAATCCGCTGCTAATGAAGGTGAGAAGACTCTTATGGTTCTCTGGTCCAGGAATGAATTTATCCATGACGTGGCTTTTGTAGAGAAGTTGGCTGCCGATTTGAGGTGATTGCAAAGTACCTTGTGATCTACCAGGTCGAAGGCAACTGATAGGTCTAGGAGTAGGAGAACAGAGATGTCTCCTCTGTCTTTGCGCTCGTCTAGTTGGTTTTTAAGATCAAGGAGAGCCGTTTCGGTTCCATGTCTTGGTCTAAATCCCGATCTTCTTGTCCCTAGTAGATTGCTGATCACCAGATAAGCTTGGATCTGAAGATATGCAGCTTTATCTAAGATTTTAAGGAGGAACGGGACTGTTGTTATGGGCATATAGTTCGTTGGGACATTGGGGTCCAGGTTAACTTTTTTTAGCAGAGGTAATATCCAGGCATCTTTAAGGTTAGTTGGCACAGAGCATGATTTAAATGAGGAGTTAATAAATGATGTGATGAAGGGGGCTAGTTTGTGTGCAGCCTCTTTAATAATTGGGGCTGGACAGGTGTCACCAAGGCATCGGGATGGATTCAAGGACAAGATGATGTTCTTAGTTTCCGCAGTAGAGATGGCTCTAAAGCTAAACTGGTTAGGGTGTTTAGTTTGGTTGGCGGCAAGTTCCTGGAGGATGGTTTCTTGCGTAGAGAGGGCAATGTTGTGGAGGGCGGATTTTTTAGCTAATATTTTGTCTTGTAACATTGTGATTTTGTTGCATAGGGCTTTTTGAATGTTAGTGCACCAGGCTTTGTCTTTGGTACAAGAGTTTATGGGTGCAATTGGGGATTCTAATTCTCTCAGAATGGAGAAGATTTCCCTGGTATTCGAGTTCGCTTTATTGATTCTGTCATTAAAGGTCTCTTTTTTTGCCTGAATGATTTGTTTTTTGTAGCTTCTAGTAAGGGCAGTGAGAAGGTTTTTGTTGTGGGGAGAAGGGTTTTTTCTACAACAGGCTTCTGCATGTTGTTTCTCTTTGCATAGGGCTTTTAGTGTGGGAGTGAACCAGGTGTTCAGATGGGCAATAGGTTTAGATTTAGTGAGTTTCAGCGGTGCAATGGCGTCAATCGCCGAGTTGATGGTGTTATTGTACTGGTCAACTAGATCGTTAGGGTTAGAGATCTGGCTAGAGTGATTAGTGATAGGTTGGATCAGGGGGAGAAGATTTGCGAGTGTTATATTTTTTCTGCAGCGGGTGAGCGCAAGTGGAGCATGAGGTTTGGTAGATTTAGGTTGGGGAAGGTCTGAAATGGTCAATGAAATCAGATAGTGATCTGTCCATATGCAAGGTTCAATTGCTGTTATGAGGGAAACGCAATTGATATCTGCGACCCAATCCAGAGTGCGTAGGGCCGTTATTCCGAATAGTGACTTGGTCATGCAAGTTCAGAGAAAACGCAGTATCTAAAAGCACAGCCGGTTTGAAATGCCAGGGCGGACGGGGCATCCCGCTTGACAACAAACACAATGATAGGAGCACCAGGGATTGGTCTGAGCGGGTGCTGGGCAGCATTGAGCACTGCGCCACCATGGTAAGCAGTGGAGCCCGAAACCAGCCATGTGTCAATACGCAAGTGCATGTCGTGCACCAAGGAGTAAAATGAGTGCCCCTTATCCCCACTGTGTAGCAACCGCCAGACATCCAGAAGGCCCAGCGATCTCAATACACAATATTTCTTGCGCCGGCCTGGACAGTGATCGAGGCACGGTCCCGGATCGGTCCAGCGTTGTGTCTAATATGGTATTTAAGTTGCCCCGTAACACGACCTCCGCCATTTGGTATTGTGCACACATTGCAAACACCCCGTTCTAAAAGTCTGGGTTTTCCACATTGGGCCCATACACAATGAGCAGGAGGATCTCTTTCTTGTGTAGGATCCAGTGTAAGATCACTTACTCGTCCTCTGCATCCCCTCTAGAGTCCAGATGGTTGAAACGCAGCGAACGATTTATCAAAATGAGTGTGCCCCTAGCATTCATAGTGTTATAATAACGTTGGGAGCACCAGTTCGGCACCAAGCTAAGACCCCTCACGAAGCGCTAGCACAATCACCCTGCTGAAAACCATACATTTGGAGTGGTATGAATAGTGCACAAGTTGTTTATTGTTCTTTCTTTTCTTTTCTGTTTGTTTTGTGGTGTTTCTTCTGTTGGTTGGTGGGTGGAGGGAGGCGAGTATGGGACACCTCCATACAGACTAACTATGCTATATTTCTCATTACTGCATTTGTTAAGTGAAATAAATGTTTGTTGTAACTGTTAAAATTATAATAAACAAATTCAAACAAAAAAAGTAACTAAAGTCTCTCTTCAGAACCTGGAGGAAATCCTGATTCACAACAAAGTTCTAATACAGTCTGGTGTAACTTCAACCGTTAACAGAAAGTTCTGACGCATAGCTTATTAGACTCTTCTTCTTCTTGAAACAGGTTCTTAGTTCCTCAGTAGCAACAATGTTTATATTGGTCAAGATGAGTTGCCACTTTAACAACTCCAGAAAATATAACTTCTCTACAACAGCCTTGCTTGGCTCTTCTTCCAGTACTACTAACCACATAAAATGTCCGTCAGGACCACCTCGTAGCACCTCTCCAACTTCCACCTGGTCTACTTCCTTACCAAGCCTACAATCTTCAAAGGTTTGCATTCGGGTATACTCTCTTGCCCGAACAGCATTTCACAACCAAGTGCTTTTTGGGTCAATGTCAACTGACAAGAGATTAGAACAGCTTCACAGCACTCTACAAATGACAGCTTCACAACTTTCGACAGCGTTTAGGGAAGACAAGGTTCATATTGATGCACTTTAATTGTTTTCTTCAAATGATGCTTCTCTCCTTCTGGATATCTGTTCTCAGAAGGGCAGCCTTGTTGCCACTCTTGTTTCCCCACTTCACAAGCAACCAAAGACTGGTAGGGATAGGGTGTCTTCATACCTCTCCCCAGGTTGTGACAATGTGTGGGAGTCTCAACTTGTACCAGTTGTTGTCTATAATATGAGCAACAAGTTCCGGAGTTTATAAACCTTGCATTAGCCCTCTTCTGCTGTTGCCAATATTGGATAGATTGTATTTGCCTTATCTCCAGTGTCTCTTGGCTTGGGCAATGCTGATTAACTCTTAATAAAGTCGCCTCCACTGTTGTTTGGGTTTTCCTCAAACTACCACCTTCATGATTACAGTAATTTGGCTTGGTCACTTCAGAGATTTGAAGCTGTTCTCCAGTTTGGTGTTTAGGAATAATTTGGGAACCACTTTCGCTGTTATGCGAGTGCTGCTTCTGCTGTCTTACAATTGTTCGTTATTCAAAGCAAACGTGTAGATTACTTTAATTCACATGTGAGTGCTGCTTTGCACTCATTCTGCTTCCACATGAGCGTCTCACTTGTATGCCTGCTTCCAACCTGAGAGCGGGGACAGAGCGCTCCGGGGTCACTGACACTCTGTGAACTCATTGGTTTACACGTGCGCCTCTGTTTCCCTTGCGTCCCACAGGACTTCTGCTGCTTTGGCTCTTATGAATCAGCAAACCTCTTCCGTAAGTCTGCCTTCGTCCGCAGAACTTCTGCTTGGAGCTCCCTCCTCTTGCTCTGGAGGCCCTCTGGTGCACGGCAGCCACCAGAGACAGCCTCGAGGCTGACAGGTGCACAGCAGCCACCTGGAACAGCCTCCTGCATGCTTCATGCTTCCCGCTGTACAGCCTCTGCAGAACGGGTCACAAGGGGGAAAGCCTTCCTTCTGTACTCTTTCCTCTGTGCAACCTCTGCACTTCAGCTTTTTGGGTATATGGACCCTTTCAGGACTGGCAGCTGATATCTGCCCTGCAATGGTCCCAGCATCCTCTTTCCTGCAGCTGCTGTCTGGACTGCCAACACAAACTACATGCCTTCTGCTTCTGACTTCCTCTGCTCTTCACCAGCAAAGCCAACTCTATGGCCTGCACCTCAGGGGCCACTTTAAGCCTCTCTGCCTCCCTCATGTGTGGGTCATCTACATTAACGAACTGACTCCTACAACATTGCACCTCTTCAGCCCTTTTCCTCGTCCCAGAATTTAGGGAATTCTGGGACATGAAGCCCCTAATGGAAAAATTAGGTTTTCTTATTTCTGGTGTTCTACTTTCAGACCCCAATTTGTTCCTTATAACATTCTTTGAATTAACACTATAAGAATTATTAATTTGTTTGGTTTGAGAAGGGAAAGGCAATTCTGTTACGTTGATGTTTTTTCTAAATGTCTTTTCACCGCACTGGGGATGTTAGGGAGTTTTCCAGTTTTATAGATCTCCCGAGTTTTAGAAGAGTTTTGATTTCTCCCAAGGCCTATTTGTGTATGATTAATTTCACACTTGTTTGTATGTATCTTTTGTGGAACAGCAGAATGGTTATTACAACAAGCATTACCAACTGTGGCATTGCGGAGCCATCCTTCTAAAGGAAGACAAATACAGCGTCGCATCCCATGGATTCCTCTGACTCCCCTGGGCCTTTTCTCCTCCCAGGTGATCCGCCCGCAGAACACCACCAAAATCAGGATCATAAAGCCTCTGACTTTCCCTGGACACCTGGGAGGAGACTTTAGGCAATTAATTAGTGAGGAGTGCATAGGATTTGCAAGGAAGCTGTGGTTCTGGGCTTTGGAAAACGCTTGTCGGTATACTGTCTTGCCAGGGCTTAGAATGTGCTTGTGGATGCCTGGAACAAGCAGACACCAGTCTCCCATGAGTGGGAGCTCTGCCAGGAAGTTCTGGACTAGGTACCATCAGATAGACTTCTTTGCCTCCATTGTCAACGGGAAGTGCAATTCTGCTTCAGTGAATTTGCCCTGCGTAGAGCCCTCTGAGATGCATTGTGGACTAAAACTTTAATCTATTCTATGCATTCTTTATGATTCTCTGCATTCTGCTGGTTCTCATGAGATTGCCCAAGACTGATCCTGGAGGGTGTGGTTCTGGGAACATCTGGATTTCTCCATCTGTCCTTTGCTGTTCCTGGCTAGGATGGATTTTCTCTTGAAGTCAGAGGATCAGGCCCTTAACCTGAGCCGCAGCATCTTCAGACATCATGCTAGGCTGCAGAGAGGCTGATATACAAAGAATGTGATCTGCCTGATGATGTCCTGGATGTGCTCCTTTCCACCAGGAGTCTGCCACAGGTGCTTCTATACCTGCTGGTGGCATTGGTATTTGGATGGGCCCTGTGCAAAGGTCTCGACCCCTTGATCTGTCCTAGCTGTGCACGTTCTTTATTCTTCTGTGTTGTTTGGCCAAACATGGTCTTTGAATTGCCACTGGCTACTATTTCTGTCTTTAAAAGAACTCTTTAGCAGAGTGTGTTCCTTACCGTCCCCATTGTTATGCAGTTTTTCCGTGGAATATCTAAACAGTTTCTGCCACAGCAGTTTATTGCTGCTGGCTGATATTTGAGTGTTTTGACCTTTCGCATGGTGCCTTGGTTTGACACTTTGTGTTTGGGGTCTTTAGCCATGATTACACTTAGGTGACTTTCAACTTGTTTTTTTGGCTTTTTTTTTTAACCACAATATAACATAGATGCCACTGGTTGTGGGGAGTCTTTCCCAATTGCGATAATCATGGCATGCACTTTTCAGCTTGCACAATTTTCAAGTGTTCGATGTCTGGCTGCATGTCCTTCCGCCCTATTACATGGACTAGAGTTTGGATGGCACTCACGGCTAGTTTGATTCGGGCGTTCCTCTTGATCTGTCTGGTTCATAACCACACTGTCCAAGCCCTCCGGGTCCTCATTATCTGTGTCTACTCTGGATCCCAGCATATCTTGTAGTAGTGTGTTCCAGGCCAGTAACTTTTCACTACTTTCTCTTGACCCTCTCTGTACAGCGCTAGTCCATACTAATGTTTCTGCCAATGCCCAACGATTCAAGTCAGCCCACCATGCTTCCATTCTGGGCCCTGTATTGGTTTTCCATGCCATAGCAATCGGGCGTTTCCCCAAGACACACATCAAGTCTTTCATATTGGCTATATGTGTCCTTTGTTTGCCACCCCTTGGGAACAGCCCCAACAAGTAGCTTTCTGGCGACCATAGTTGCATTTGCACTCCGCCCATTGCCGCCCTTGCTTTGATGTTTTCCCCAAAAGTTTGTATTACTGGGCACCCCCAGAACATGTGGAGGATATCTGCATTTTCTGCGGCACATCTGGGGCAGGTTTGAGTGTCTTTTTTCCCCCATTTGGATAGTCTTTTAGGGGTGATGTACACTCTGTGGGTGACAAAAAAGCTGTGTCTGCTTGAATCTTGCATTTCTCGAGACCGTCTTTGTGTATCGTAGGACTCTCGACCATTCTTGATCTGTAAAGGGCTTCTGGAGTTCCAAAACCCATTGGTCCTTGCAGTGTCCTGGTGTTATTAGTATTGATAAGCTGTTCGTACAGCCTTGATGTCGTATATCCTCCTTCTGAGATGTCATATCACTTATCTAGGTCTTTGGGCCGTTCCCCTTCCTCAGTGAGGTCTGGCCATCTCCTCTTGATGGTTTGGACCAGACAATTGTGTACCATGAACTGTCCTTTGTGAATATCATTTTTCTGTAAGGGTGTTAAAATCCACACATTTCCCTTCCTTCCATAGGTGTCCGACCTGTGCAACTATTTTAGCCTCCCAGTGTGTCCTGTAGGCTGCAAGAGCCTCTGGTCTGGTTCCCACAAGTCCCGCCAGAGGGATCTGCAGGGAGCATGTGTCTAGGATTCCCTGGATCTTCCACACCCTTTTCCATAGTGCTAGCCCCAATCTGAGCAGGGTTGGCAATCCCTTGGCCCAGGATTTGTCCATCCAGATGAGTTCCCGTAAGTAGCATTTCTGCAGTGCCAGCTGGAATAGTAGCAAATCTATGGTTTCTTCATCTCTTAACCATCGGACCACAAATTGCAGCTGTCCTGATAGGTAGTATCTCTCATAGTCTGGCACATTGATTCCCCCGGACAGGTAGTCCCTTTGTAGAGCATGTAAAGCCAGTTTTTTCCACCCTCTCGCCACCACAGGAATTGTCGCACTATCATGTTCCACTTTTTAAAGAATTTCCTAAATATGTTGTAGGGAATGTTTGTGAAATAATATAACAAACGAGGTAGGACTGTCATTTTTAACAGGGCTGCTCTCTCTATCATCCCCTTGGGCAATATCCTCCAGAACTCCATGGACTTCATTGTTTTCTCTAGGGCCATTTGCATGTTGGCAGTGTGTGTGCTTGTGTATGGGGTTGTGATATATATCTATACCCAAATATCGGAAAGTGCGTGGTGCCCATGTGAGGACCAGGTGTGGAAAGTGCTCTATAGGAACCTATCTCAGTTCTGCGAGGGGTTATACAATGGATTTCGTCTAGTTTATGGAAATGCCTGATAGTTTGCGGTAGGCGTCTATTGCCTCCAGCAGGTCAGAACGGTTTGTGCAAGGGTTTGTGATGAACAAAAGCATATCGTCTGCATATAATGACAGCAGATGGGTGACATTGTCTATGCGTATCCCTGTGTCTACAAATGCCGCTCTCAGGAAGACCGATAAGGGTTCCAGCGCCAATATATAAAGCATCGGGGATAGCGGGCAGCCCTGCTTCCAGCTCCATGTATATCCTCCATGCGTCCGAGATATGCCGCCCTGTCTTGACTCTGGCCTTAGGGTTTTTGTACACTAACCTGATCCATCCAAGAAATCCCTCGCCCACACCAAAGGGGGCCAGCACCCTGAGCAGCCAATTCCACTGCACAGAATCGAAGGCCTTAACTGCATCTAAACACACAATTGCACATTTGCTCTGTTTGCCATTGGTTTTATCCACCACGTGGTGTAGCCTCTGCAAGTTGCACAAGGCGTTAATGCCCCGGGACATAGCCCTTTTGGTCTGGGTGCACTAACATATGTATAACTTTTTTGAGTCTGTTAGCTTGGGCTGCTGTTAGGATTTTGCAGTCCTGATTTAACAAAGAGATAGGCCTGAAAGAGCCGGCGTCTAGGGGGGCTTTACCCAGTTTCAGGATGGGTAATATTAGGGTTCCCGCATGCTGTCTGGCAACTGGCCCATTTCATACGCTTCCTGAAACAACTCCAGTAATCTGACAGCTAAAGTAGTCTTATACGTCTTATAAAACTCTCTGGGCAGTCTGTCGGGTCCCGGGGTCATGGACGTCAGGAGGCTGTCTATTACCGCCTCCAATTCCTCTGCCGTTAAGGGGGCCTCAAGCATCAGTGCGTGTTCTACGCCTGACTTTGGGAGGTCAATTCGGTCTAGGGCGGCTGCAATGTCTGAATTATCTGCTTCCCAAGGGTCCAAGTATAATATGGTGAAAAAAACTTGGTTGATTCCCTCTTGGGTTCTCACCTCTACCCCTGAGTTATTTTGTATTGCATTAATCGGGACTTCCTTAACCTCTTGTTTGGTTAGCCAGGCTTATCCCCTTACACATGTAGTTTTTGCATACATTTAGCAGAATTTAGATTCCTCAGTTTCTTCCAGGTTGCCTTGCACTGTATCCTATGGGATATCAGTTCAGGTGGTTCCTCCCCTAGTAGGCCCGCTCGCGATTCCATCCTCTCTATTTCCTGTTCAATCTCCCCTGACTACTACCTTGAAGGCGTCCCACACCGTTGCTGATCTATCCATGCTACCTGTATTGAGTTGGAAGTAGTCTATCGTATCTTGCATTTGCCCTTGGACTACCACCTCCAGCAGTATCTCTGCTCTCAGTCTCCAGGTCGGTATTGGGGCCTTTCTTTGCGTGTATGCCCATATTGCTGTCACCGGGGTATGGTCAAAGTGTTCTCGCTCTGTAGTGCGCACTAGTGAATTCCCCTAGTGTCTCGGTGCCAGCAAAGAGGTAATCTATTCTTGTAAACGTACCATGTGGGGCGCTATAGTAGGCATATCCCCTCTTGTCCGCATGCAGGTTCCTCCAGACGTCTTCCAGTTTTAGTTGCTCCAGAAGTTTTCAGAGGGCTCTCACCGGCGCGGCCGGCTTCTTGTATTTATCATCTGATCTATATAGGAGCGGGTCCAATGCACAGTTGGAATCACCTGTCCAAATAAATGCTGCCTACCTCTATGGGGCAAGCCGTGGAGCTAGTTTATGAAAGAACGTTGTTGCGTCCTGACTCGGGCGTATGTGTTAACGAAGCACACCTCCTTGTTTTCCAGCATCCCATGCACCAGCACCCACCTGCCCTCTGTCGTGTTCCAGTGTTAACAGCTGGAAAGGGACCCCTGGGGCTATCCACTTTAGCACCTCTCTGGCATAGGTGGAATAGGATGAGTTGAACAGTTGTCCGCCCCACTCAGCCACTATCTTGGACTGTTTGTGTCTCGTCAAGTGGGTTTCTTGCAGCATCGCTATTATGATTCTTGCTTTGAGCCAGGTGTCCACCCTCAACCCCTTTACATAGACGTTCAGTCCTCAAACGTTCCATGTTGCTATTGTGAGTTCCTCTGAGTTCATATCACCATGTCTCAACTGGGCCCTTCGATTCCCATGGGCCCATTCTGACTCTCTCGTCTGTGTCCTGGTCCTTTCTATTTGTGTTGAACGTTTCTCTTGCTGCTGTGGTTGACCTCAAAGTATCCAGGCCCTCTTCATACCTTCTGGCTCTCGTAGGATCCCCACTCTTGGATGGTGTGATGATCAGCCTCTGTCCCCTTAGCCTTGTACACGTTTTGTTTATTGTGCCGCCGTAACACCTTATCCATATGCAGTGTGCTTCCCGTCCCTCGTACTGAACAAAAAACATAAACCGTAAACAAACGCCCAGCCACCCTCCCCCTGCTTGGGCACCACTGCTTCTTTTGCACTGCCCTTCCTAGGTGGGGCAGGCCCGCTGCATCGTGATGCCTTAAAACGGGCATTTGAACTTGTCTGGTTGCCATTACTTCTGGTAAGCAAGTGGGTATGCTCTGTCTGCTAAACCTCCTTACGTTGTCTTTGTCAGGGAGAACATTATTGTGAGGGTGAGGGAGATCTGGCTTCACAATGGTGTTTTACTTCCATGTGTCATAGGAGTTCCATCTACTAGTCTTCTACCATCTGCTTTATCCAATTAAGATGGAAGAGTTGTATTACAGTCGGGATCCCAAAAGGGATCTCAGTTACTGTCTCTCAGGTGATGACCTTTAGGAAAGATGACCAGCTCTTAGTTTGCACATGAGCACGGGCAGGCAGTGTTGTTACTAAACAGACCATCTTTAGGTGAATCATCCATTGCACAGTGATCTGGCTTGAAAAGATGTGCCTGAAGATCTCTGGTCCATTCTATCGGAGGCCTAGTGGCTACCTGTGCCTTGCAGAGGGGAGTCCCTGTTTTGGACATTTGTCAGGTGGCTATGTGTGCTTACCTGAACACTTTCGCCAAGCATTACTGCCTGGATTCCTTTTGATTCAAGGTGACCCTCTTTAGTCACACAGTGCTCCAGAGTTTCATGGTGATTTCTCACTCGTTTACCTCCTCCAGGTTCTGTAGAGCTTTTTGGGGTGGGCGAAAGTTTATTTAAGAGTCTATTTAAGATGAGGAATCTGTTAGAGAAAGGAATCCATTAGAAGAATAAATGAATTGCCTCTTGGTAATGTTGTTTCTTCTGAATTAGTCATATCTCCTATTGATTACTCATCACCCACTCAATTATCCCCTCAAATTGATATCGTCTGCTGTTGCTGTTCTGCAATGCTTCAGCTGCTCAGTTATATAGAAAAAGGTGGAACAGAGGTCATGGGGTGCTATCGGCTCCATGCATAATGTCTGTGAAACCAAATCCGGAGTCGGGGGCACCAGTGGCGGCGTGTGAAGCCTCACTGCACCCCCTGGTGGCTGAAAACGTTTCTGAAAGTCAGCTGGCCCTGGAGATGATATATCTATCATAAAGAACACTACTGAGAGATAAGTAATTGGTTATTTTATAACTTGTTCCAGTGGGGCTCCTCATCGTTTTACAGTCCTTCGACTTGGCACACTACATGCTGACCTGATTTCCAAGGGCCAGGGGACACTAGAGCCATCATACCACAGACAGTACTGATCTATTTTGAGGTAATGAGTAGCTTGCCTAAAGACTCAGCCATATAGAGACAATGTTGCATTGCTGGTGCATGGTCAGTGGTGAATAGGCCATATGGAACATGCATTTAACATATTTTATATTTTCCAATGAAGGGCAGAGGCACACTTAGGATTCTTTGCGTGAATCAAATGTCTCCTAGAAAAAAGTACCAAAGTACTTAACGGACTGCTGAAATCATTATGTACCTCCTAACAGCCCCCACGTCCCTGTGAATTTCAAAATCGAGCAGCAGGAATGTGGACAATAGCAGACAAACCCTTAGCTTTCTCAAGACCTCTTAGTGAAAGGGTGTGGTTATTGTGGGTGCATGCTGATTGATGCATTTCCACTTGCTAACTCAAGTTAATAGTTTCACTAAAGTTGCATGCTAGTAGAAGTGCCAAATAGCAGCCTGAGTATGAGAGCCCAAGAGCTCAGAGGGAGCCATTTATGTTGCACACTGGTACTTGTGGTTCAAGATTGCTAGTATAAATTGGAATCTAACTAAAGTGGAAAAATCATTTGTTACATAGTGGTACTTGTGGTTCAAGAGATTACCAGTTTGTCTCAAGAGAACCAAAAAAGAAGTCATTTACATTGCTTACTGATATTTTTGTTTGTTCTCATTAGCCTGAACTGGTCATCTTGAGAGGGAAGAAAGCTATTTATGCTGCCTACTGGCATTTGTGGTTCAGTAGTACCTTTTCAAACCAAAAGAGAACTGTAAGAATGACACATTCCTACCAGTACCTGTATCTCAAATCACCAATTTAAAATTGAGTGCTGCTAACATTGCATAGTACAATTGTGCATCAAGAAAATACAATTTCTAATAGATTCCTTCTTTTCACAGATTCCTCATCTTTGATATTCTATCTCCAGCTGACTTCAGAAACTTTTTTTGCCACCATTGAGCACAGTGTGGCTCTGTTCTTCTCTGAGCCTCTGTTTTGCCTATGCTGGCGTGTCATCTGCACCAGTGTATATGGAGCTTCTGCACTCCATGACCTCAGTTCCAATTTTCCTGCACACTCTGAAAGTAGGTAATCTCCTGCTACTTTCTACTGCATCATGCCTAACACCAATAAGGCCTCCTTCCCCTGATCCCCTAGGATCTGTTTGTTACTGCCTGGGGGAGGGACACGACTCGTAGGATTGCACCCCAAAGGCTTGCCATAAAACATTTTACATTTTACCACAGAGGTGACAAAATAGCTCCTTCAAAATTGCAGGGCCTCGAGCAGAGGAGAGAGGAAGAGCGATCCCTGATCCGGAAAGAAAAAACAAAGAAGAAACACTGCTCCAGGCACTCCTCTGAGGATTCTGCCCCACAGGTACCATTTGCCATCCAATCCTCCAACCTGAAAGAATAGGAGAGCTTTTGGCTAAAGAGGCTTAACAATTGGGTCCACTGCGTTTAAAGGAGCCGGCAGGGACCCATCACGCGACTGTGACAATACACCTATGGGCTCTGCCCTGGCTCCAAAGGTCAGCAACCCAGACCAGTGCAACACTGCTCCACCTGTGTTCGTCAAGGTCAAGTGGCATCTGCAATACCCTCGCCCTGCCACCGTTCGTCATCACCAAAGCACCCTTCGAATATGCCCCTCTTCCTATGGGGAAATTCATGACAAATATTTCAGAAGGCTTTAACTTGGAGGGTGATGCTATCCATTCAGGCTGGAACCACAGTCCCCCATTTGAGGTGCAAGATTTGCTAGAAGAATTGTATGGCAAGGGAGATTATCTGATGGACCTGGCCTCCAATTTACAAGAAGCCAGCTGTCTAAACACCTCCCCGGGGCTGGACATCCTTCAATTGCTGACTCTGGGGAAGCCACATGCTTGTTTCCAGAAGATGTCTAAAGTGGTAGACGCACTGTTTTTTTAAAAAAAATAAAGTTTTATTGGTTTCATGGCAAACATACATAAAAGCAAGAGAAACCTTTAACAGTTTTGTTTCTCCAAGTAACTTAAACCATTCAACCTATATGCTCAACCCAATTTAAGACTGCAGTTCTCCACAAATGGAAACCAGACAGAAAGAAAAACACAACCCAACCTCCAAATTAAAAAAACTAAGGCAACTTTCCAACGAGCACAGGAGGGGAGAGAAAAATAAGAAAAATCGAGCACCAGTCGCTTCCTTTCAACCTGTTCCACATACAGTTTTCGCCTCAGTTCCTAGGAGTAGGTCAACAAATGTCAGCATTCCTAGTCCAGGGCCCACCCTTTCCCCCAGCAGCATCAGGTCCCACCATTCCTCAGCTGATAATGATCTTATCTTATCCATATCTGGCCCCAAATACAAGGCTCTAAATTCAGAGAGTGCTTGACATTCAGTCACCAATTGAAAAAGTGATTCCACCTGCACTTTAATTTCGCAGTATATACAGTTTGTGTTTTCTGCCTCTATCTGATGCCTTTTTAAATATACTTCACGGGTGGGCATGATGTCCCGGGAGGATAGCTCAGTGGCAACGTGCCTGCCTTGGAAGCAAGACGACACGAAGCAACACAGGTTCGAACCCCGGGTCCGCGCTTAGAAACCTATGGGTATTTAAGTGCGTTATGAATATGCAACTAAGAAAAAAAATATATAATTATGCAACTAAAAAAAAAAAACAATCCCTGTAACAGCGCCTCTCAATGCCCGGCTGTGTGAGCGCTTTAAAAAAAAAAATACAAAATGATGCGTAGACGACATCTCAGAAGAAAGCAGAGGGGGATTTCCAGAGGTAACTTGGAAGGTCATCCAGACCCTTTTTCTCCTTCCACTACCTATAATTTGGGGGTTCTTTGCTTCTTCCCTCAATAGTTTGAATCCGATCCGCCTTCTCCAGGTTTCCCTTCACTTTAAGGGGGTTCATCATCTATACCGCCGGCTCAACTTCATGATGGCGTAGAACCTTTGCTATCGTGATCACCCACTCTTTCATGATTTTGTGGTCTTGTTGTCACATAGTTCTTAAAAAAGCAAATGGGAGTGCTCCAAGAGGTGCCATACATTTTCGATATAACGATAGCCTATTTCCATAATACTATACATATCAAAGATGACAGTCGTAGTTCATGGCGTATAACTTCAATCGACAAGGATTGCGGTAATCTTAATATTCTGCACAAGAAGTACCCTTCCATGAGGGGCCACACCTTCCACTAGAGGTTTAAGAGTGTCTCTGCCCCATACAATAGGACTTGGACTACCTTCTGGCTGTAAAAAGTTATCGGCATAAGCGATAAAATCCCATATCGTTTATGGTTAACTATACCTTGGTTTGTTAGTTTTTTTAATTTATCTCTCAGGAGTGTAAGATGGCCACTCTAGTTTGTTTTTATTTATTACCACTCCCAGGTAGACAATTGATTCCACGATTTCCAAGGGGCGCTCCTCCACTTTCCACACAAACAACACCCTTTTTTTTCTACTTGCCGATGACATGATTATCAGGACCTGTGATTTCTTTACATTCTTTTTCAAGCCATTTGCGACCAGGTATTCATTAAATGTCTTAATTCTGCACTGGAGGCCAATGGCTGTTTGATCCAGAAATGCTATATCAAAGGCATATAGGAGCCAGGGGAGTTCGCAATTGTTCAGCTTTGGTAGGTCAGATAGGTATAAGCTGAACAGTAGAGGGGCAAGGGTACAACCCTGTTTAAGCCCACAAAATGTCTGGATCTTCCTTGACATTTTCCCCTCGGATCTTAACCTAATCTGGATGGATGTTCCCGTATAGAGGGCTTGAATGGCCTCAAAAATGTCTCTCGGGCATTTCCATCCTTTTCAATTTTTCCTGCAGGCGATTTCGGTCTACTCCATCAAAGGCTTGAAGGAGGTCTATAAAGCCTTTATAGATTGAAGATTTTTTATCAATCGCTCTGTGTTTTAGTTTATTTATGATGAATAGATTTAAGGATGTCCCCACACCCTTTATAAAACCAGCTTGCCTGGGGTTGAGTATTTCATTTTTGGTCGCCCAAGCATTCAGATCACAAAGGACCACAGATGCGAAAAAGCTTGCCTAGGGAGTTTAGAAGGGCGCTAGGGTAATAGTTCTTTGGATCAGCCCTATCGCCCTTCTTAAATATTGGGACAACCCATGCCCTTCTCCACAACTCGGGTACCTGCCTGTTTTTCATTACTTGTTTAAACAGGGTCACCATCAACTCCTCCCAGCTTTCTGCGTTTGTTTTCATAGCAAAGTTGGATAAGCCATCCGGGCCAGCTGCTCGAGACGAACTAAGCTTTGATATCAATAATCTTGCTTCTATAGCGTCAAATTCAAAGGCCCAGCCCTTTGACTCCAAACGATCTTTTCGATCAATCAGAACGTCCCCTTTCGCAAAGAGAGTAGTATAGTGATTCACCCAACACTCCTCAGTGACACACCCAATCATGTGAGCTTTCCTAAAATTTCCACCATTATTAATCAGCTCCCACAAATGCCTTATGTTCTTCCCGCAGACAGCTTTGTGCATCTTTTCCGCATGATTCTGTAGTCTTAGTGCATTGGATGCTTTTACCCAGTTTTTATATAGCTGTCTGCGTTTCTTTATCTGTTTGTGCATATCAGGAGCATTTCCCCGCCTTTTCCTCTTTACCTCCCTCCTAGAGGCCTTACGTGCTCTCACTAGGACGATTATCATAAGCGTGTCTTGGGGGTAAGGTTGCCCCCCCCTCTATCTTTTGGCATGTTTAAAATCACTCAATATCCTCTCATATTCAACCATCTTGTTGTCCCCGGCTATGCCTTACGCAGACTGAGTTGGTTCATTCTTTGGGTTGTTCAATCTATTGTTCCCCCACTTAAATCTACTGGGGGCATCTGTGAGGCAGAATCCTGTGCAGTTCCCTTAGTGAGCACTACAGAAGATTAAGACTACAGGTGAGAGCAATAAATCCGCCATGGTATTAGTCTGTACCACAAAGATTTAGTTGGTAGCCGTGGTTGAGCAGTCAGACTTATCTCAAGAGGGAGGTGAGCAGTATTCAGGGTTTACACAATAGGCCCACAGTACTATGGCCCAAGAAAACACTGACCAAAGCTTTGTATTAAAAAGTAGTTATATATTTATTTTATACAATTCTAAAAAGACACATGTATCACAGTCATCAAGCAAGTTAAATTAAGTCAAAGGAAAAATATACACACTCCCAAGTTAAATTGTAGACCAAGCGAACCAGAGTGAAAACTGAGCAAAACGGCACAGTGGAAACCACACACAAGGGATTCTCTAGCTATTTCTCACAAGGGAGGGGAAAACACAAGTTATTCAGAAATACCTTCTTACACACCCCAGCAACACTTCTCATAAATGTGTGAACCAGTTTAAGCAAGACAGCGCATCAGTATAGGCAATACTTAAATGAAAACTGAGCAAAATGGCATTTCACAAGGTTTAAAAATGGGAAGGAAAGGGTAGTTGTAAGAAATAGGTGCACCACACAGTTCTAGATGAGAATCAATCTAAAGAAGGCAGGTCTAACAAATGTAGCCAGAGTCAGTAGGCCTGTGCCAGAGTCAGTGGTACAGGGCAAGGGCCCAGGAGCAAAATGTTCTTGTAGCTGCAGTCAAGTCTTTGGTTAACGAATTTGAAAAGTGGATGCAGAAGTTGAAAAGACAAGGTTAAGAGAGAGGGGCGGCCAACCCAACAGGTAGGTAAAGGATTTAAAACACCTTTAGTACTACTGCGAAGAAAGGGCGGCCTGGCGGAACAATGTACCTTAAAATGAAGAAGTGGCTCCTGCGGTGGCGGTTGTTCCTGGTAGTTCCTGCAGTTCGGGTGATCCAGCAGAGGAAGAGAGGCTCTCGTCGTGGAGGAAGGTTCGAGTTACTGCACTACACAGGGATGAAATCAGCCACGGTGCTGCCCGACGAATAAAAGGTACGCTCCTTAAAATCGCAGTCCGGGTGGACTGTTGCCTGCCTATGTTGGGTAGAATTCTCTGTAAGGCTAATTTCCCAAACCTAGTGAGTCCCCCAGCAGCTTTGCTGGATTTATGGGGTTTATTTTTTTCTCTCCTGCTAAGAGTGAGATTCTTTTGCTCCCACTCTTAGACGTGATTTGAGGTGTTCCTTTAACTTTCCATGTGTTTTATGGGCTTTCGGGTCTTTTACTCCATAGGGTTTCATGTGTTTTTTGATGTGGGTTACACAGCACCCTCCGTGCCGTAACCCTGGGGTGTCGTAGCAGTGGATACTACTTTTCATATTCGACTGCGAATATATCTCTATGGGATTTTCCCATTGTTCGAGGCTACCAACTTTAATTATTTAATTCTTATAGCCTCAAACATACCGCTGGTTTATTTAATATTAATTCGCTGGTTGGTATTTTTTGCCAGAACTCGATTTTAAAATGGCGTTTGTGTTCTCTTCTGTGACTCCAACCCAAGTCGAGCCCTTTGTTCCACTTTTTGGCAGGCTTCTCCACAGAAGCCTCCAAAAGTGGTGCCACTCTGTCTGGGTACCACAGGGGGTGTGGGAGGGGGTTTAGGCACCCTGGACTGAGTTACCTTGGTAACTCAAGTCGCACTCTTGTGTGATTGGCCCAAGTGGTGAGCTGGCCGGCTCACCACTTAGCATGTTTGATTGACAGCTAGGCTGAGTGAATGGGGGTGTGCTGCATAAAAGCAGGGCTTTGGGGACTGGAACTCCAGAAGTCGCCACAGGACCTAAGAATCCGAGGAGGGAGAAGCTGAGCCGGCCTGCAACGACGACACCACTGGTGGAGCCCTGCTGAACCGTCTCACCACTTTTCCCAACGACAGAGGAGATCTCCAGCCCGGAGAGTCTTCTTCCTTCGACTGGTGGGGATAACCAGTCTACCTTCTTTTCGCCTTCCTGGAGCATCTCGTGGCCGCCTTGCCTGTGCCAAGCACCCTGGCAACCGGGATACCACCTTTTTACCACTACCGCAAACCAAAAGTACCTTTGTACCGGAGAACTCCGCGGCTGGTTTCTTCCCTGGGAGTGCAACGACCTTCATCCTTCCTCCACGACGAGATCTTCTCTTCCTCTGGACGACGCTGAGACTTGCACCCGCTGCCAGGAACAACTGCCCCTGCTGGAGGATCCTCTCCATTTAAGGTACCGCGTTACGCCTGGCTTCCCTTGCAACCGTTTGAACGGGGTGTATTAAATCCTCGTCTCTCGAACCTGGGTTAGCCTGGGACACCTTAGCTAACTTTTCTACACTGAACTAAACCTTTTTCGAACTACCTCCACAAACTTCGAAGACTCTGTGCAACTGTCTGATCTTGGGCATCTTCCGCCTAGCTCCCTTGAAAGTGGGCCTGGCACCCAAACTTCCTTGCTCACCAGTAGACTGTGCCTTCCTAAACATGCTCTGGGTCTTTAAAAAGTGTTTAGTGTGTATGCTTCCAAAATTCCGCTTTTCCCTCCCTTTTTATCTAACTTGTTGGAGTGCCATCAAACGTTAAGCGCTCACCTCTGTCTGGAAATAAGTGGTGTTAACTTAGACTTCTCCAACAAGTACTCAGGGATGTACATATGATAATAGTGATTGTGTTTTGAACTTATCTTACCAATTTAGTACTAGTGTGTTTTATAAGTATGTGTTAAATAAATAAGTATATACTTTTACACCCAAGCTCTGGTCAGTGTTTGCTTGTGCTACTGTATTTCTGTACCTATTTTGTATGCTCTGTATACTGCCTAACTCTTCTTGAGGGAAGTCTGACTGCTCAGCCACAGCTACCAAGTGAATCTGTGTGGTACAGACTGCTACCAAGTGGGTTTACTGCCATACACCTGTAGTCTTAAATCTTTTGCAGTGGTCCCTAAGGGTACTGCACAGGTTTCTGCCTAACAGCCTATCCGGCCTCCGAGTACAGTGTACGGGAGATTCGACCAAGGCAGGTCCGGGAAGGCGATTGGCAAACTGGTTGGCCCCACCAGCTCAAGGGAAGAAGGCTCTTTCAGATGAAGATCTTCTTTCGTCGTGTGGAGAAAAGTGGTGAGACGCTGCAGCAGGGCTTCACCGGTGGTTGTCGTTGCAGATGTCTTTGGCTTCTCTCCTCTTCGGCTTCTTAGTTCCAGTGGCGGCGTCTTGCTCTTCCAGTCCTCAGGATCCAACTTTTATGCAAAAAGATCCCCATTCATACAGCCTAGCTGTCACTCACACAGTGGAGTGGTCATCTTGGCGGGGGTCCTACTCCCCCTCCCACACAATGGACCCACCCCAGACTCAGTGGCGCCGAAAGGAGGGCTTCTTGGCAGAAGCCTGCCAAAAGGACAAACAAAGGATCCCTGACCTGGGTTAGGAGTTTAGAGAAAGACACAAGAAAGAAGTTATATTAAAGTTCTGGCAAATAAAACCTACCGGAGTCAAGTTAACATTAAAATGCACCGGCGGTATGTTAGAGGCTGTCATAAAAAGTGGTAGCCTCGAACAATGGGATAAATCCCATAGGGAAATATTTGCGGTCGAATATTTATGGTAGTAACCACAGCCACCAGCCAGAAACTTTTGAGAGAGGGACTGTACGGTACCCTCTCGAAAATTAACATAAGGGAAAAACTATTAACCCTTTCCAGTACCTCCATAGTAAGATGGGCTTTACTGGTTTAGTTCATAGGATTTGACTAGTAAAGGGAAATGGGACTTTACATGCCCTGGGAGACAGTAGTCAGTCCCAGGGTATGGAGTCTATGTTTGGGGGTCGCTACGACATCCCTGTGTCACTGCACTGAGGGTGCTGTGTAACACATGTGAATAAAGATGGTTCCTATGGGGTTGAGAAAATCCCATAGACATTAAACACAAAAGTAGCCTAGAACACACATAGCAAAAAGGCCTAAGAGTGGGAAAAAGAGTCTCACTCTTGGCAGGAAAAAGAAACAAACCCAGCAAAGCTGCTGGGGGACTCTATAGGTAAGGGAAATCAGTCATGAAATGAGAATTCTCCCTAACAGCATCGATTTATGTTCATACATTAAAGGGGGTGCTTGTAGTGTTATTGCCAACATACTATGGTCACTGTGTGGCAAAACCATTATCTCAAACTTTTTCCCCCACATTAGCCGAGACAAAGCAATAATCGAGGCATGCCATCTGAGCTCCATTGTCCCAAGTGGCAGCCCCAGGCTGATATCCCTCTGTTTGCCCATTCAACATCCACAGTTCGCGCAGCCTAGATTTGTAAAGCTAATTTCTGGCCACCCCCTCCACTTGTGCCAAACAAAGTGGTAGCCCCTCCTTAGTTAAAAGACAGACATTGAAGTCACCACAGATTAATATTTCTGTTCTTACCTAATCTGTTAGGGCTTCATCCACCCTGGCCATGATTAGCTCGACAAACTCACCAGCCTGCAGTTTAACGCTGTGATAGGCGTTTATCAGCAGAAAATTGAATTCCCCCTCCGAGTGCTGCCTACCTATCGTCAATATTTGTAGAAAAGGATTGGGGGTCAAGTGATTTCGCACTGCAAAACCCCGGTCCACTTTGATTAGGGTCCACAAACCAGAGAAAGGCCAACCAAGCCTCCCCTTGCTAGAAGGATTAAGAAAGGACTCATAACCATCATATGCAGGTTTATCCCTTAACCATGTCTCCTGTAGACGGAGAACATCGTATCCACCCGGTATCTTCCCCTCTTCCGTGCACATACATTTAAAACCTCTAATGTTCCAGGACCCTATTTGTAGATTCTCTCCTAGACAACTTTCATCAGTCTAATTCATGCTTGATCTGGCCAGCGCACCGGCTAGCCAGCTCCAGTCCGATGAATCCTCCTGGATCTGATGGGAACAATCTTGGTTAGAAGTGGGGGCTTTTTTTCAGCTTGCAGTTCTCAATCGTACATTTTGTTTCCCAGGTTCCCAGCCTGTTAAGATTCTTTCCAAATATACTTTCGCCACCCGCTCTGCCCTTTGACTGGACTTTTGGGTTTCCTCTTGCTGTTTTCTGGTCTGGTTCGATCGTTTTTTTCTTGTTGCAGGGGCCACTTCCTCGTGGGCTTGGTAGTTTGCAGGACCAGACTGGCTTTTCATGTCCACAACCAGTTGTTTGGACTCCCAAGGTATGAAAGCCCAACACAGAAGCTCTTCCCTCTGATTTCCTAGCGAGATGCGCCATTGATTCTCTTCCCTTTACTACTGGCTTCCTTGTTAGGCGAGCTTCTTGCTTCTCGATTTCGAGCCAGTCTAATTAACTCATATTATTCCATCTGTCGTCCTCCACATTGTCCATGATCTCTATAAGGTCACTCAAACATGCATTTCATGACAGGGTACTCATCCCAGATCTGTTTTGCAGGCTTTGATCCAGATTTCTTGGTTGTTGACTATCAGTCGAAGGGGAGGCAGCTTTAGATATCGCCAATTCAGTACGCGGCCTCTTTGTAGTTTGGATGACGTCCTTCTGTGTTGGAATTTGGATATTGCGTAGGAAAGCTCTAGACCCCTTCATTTTCCTTTTTGGAGGCTGTTTTAATTTTTTGTCTTTCTTGAAGAACGTGGTTCTTTCTTTTCTGGCTCACCTCTTCCACTTGGGTCAGATTAGTTGGGTTAAAGATGGCAAAGGTATTTACTTTGTCACGTTTCAGTTCTGTCATTTTATTCCCGGTGGATGGCTCATTAACAGCCTCCTTAGCTTTGTTAGACTCCATCCGGTCAGGTTCCTGCTGTTCCTCCAGGCTTTTAGATTGTATTTCTAGAGCTGGGAGCTGTGATGATTTCCAGTGAGATCTCATCCACCTCCTGTCATCAAAAATGGCCTCCATCAGTGACATTTCGTCAGCCGTCTCCCTCCTGGCCAAGTCTCATAGCTTTTGCTGCCACTGGTTGGAAGTTTCAGCTTCAATATCCAATCTTTTTTCTAGCGCTTTCGTGAAAATGTCTAGATTTGTCAACTTTGTGTGCATCCTAATAAACATGCTCAGTTGGTTGTGGCTAGAGTTTATCGTTTCATACAGCTTACAAAATGGTGAGTGAGACATCGCCCATGTGGCCATCATTGTGTTCTGAATATGGGCTAAATCATCTTTAAAGGTTAAGCCACCATTGTGGTGCCCACTTCCCACTTCACTGTATTTGTTCAGCAGACTTGAGTTTGTTGATGAAGAACTATGTCTTGGCTTGGAGATCCATTTTTAGGACTCCTCTCCTCGCATGATTTCACTCATTGCATGTGCTTCTAGGGATGTCAGGTGAGTTTCATTTGCACTTCTGGATTTCTCTGCCATATTTGATCGCTACTGGGTCACAAACTGAGACCCTATTGCCTCCTTTCTAGAGTGCTTCTCATTGTTCCCAGGCATAGTAACCACGTACTGTATAGGGGTAGTCTTCCAGGGGGTGCTATTGCCCCTATTCGGGCTCTGATCGTCTCTAATAGCATCAAGTCTGTCCTTAATAACAGAAAGGCTTTGTCTCCTTTTGAGAGTTTATTTACCCAGTCATGATCAACAGATTAGCCGCCAGCTGTGCAGCCAAGTCAGAGATTTTAATCTGTGGTTGATCAGCTAAACTAGGCAGATTTGTAAGTCTTTCCCTTTGGGCATCATGCTTGATTATCTTGCTTTCGTCCTTAGCCGTTCTCTTTCTTGACAGTATGGTAGTTTCTTTCATTTTCAAACCGCAACCTGCATTGTCAAGCAGAGTTGCAGAGTTCATCTCCGTGTTAGTTCCATCCCAACTCATGTCAGACACAGCGTCTTCTCAGGCAGTAATCCATTGGTCGGCTTTATTTCAGAAGGAAGTTCAGCTGGCCTCCCCTGCCAGTTAACCACCTGTCCTGCGGTCTGAGCGACCTGATCACTCCCACCATCTGCACTCCCCTCTTGCGCCTCTACATTGCTGGTATTTGACACTGAGTTGTATGGGTCGTTTAACTGCAGCCTTTCCATATTGTCACCAGTGTTCACTAGTTCATAAGCTACATCCCCCCGCTGCCCTGAGATCTGTACACTGGGTCATAGGCGGGGCCAGCATTTGCACCGAACAATTTGTCAGATTTGTCAGAGGCAGCATTAAGGTTAAGATTGGGTTGGAGTTAGCCGCTCGTGGCGGGGATAATGGGAGCGTTGTTACAGGGTTACCCGGAGTAGCAGGTGCTGCATGCAGTCTCACCTGAAGTCCGGTTTGGGCACCAGTTTGATTGTTGCAATCCAGCGTCATCTTCCCAGGGTTGGGCACGCAGCGGGGAGCTGAAGAGAAGAGCTCACACCAGCAAACACCCCTTAGCACGGCTTTGCGGAGGGAGGTGATTATGAAGGATTATATCCGGATGTAGAACACTGGGCTCCTTTCAAAAGAAAATGAAAGGCACAGTATCCAGCAGGAGAACTTCACGGCAGCACCAGCAAACACCCCTTAGCACCGAAGACGCACTGTTTATCGACATCCACCAGCCAAAAGTTCAGTTCAAGTTAACTGGCATTCTGGATTAGGACACTCCAAAAGAGATCTTGCTGGCCTTCAATACGCTGGTTAAAGCCCCAGCTTTGTAAGCCTGAGAGACACCTGTCCCGGACACTTTTGTGGACCAAGACCTTGTCAAGAAACACTGTCCTGCTCCTTCTGATTCAGCTTTTCTGGCCACCCATGCCTCCCCATAGACTTTGATGGTACTGATCTACGTTAAAACATCAGAGTTCATACTGTGAGGTTGAAAACCTTGAATGTTAAACAATTATTTTTTTTCTATTTCAAATGCGGGGGATACCCCTCAGCAGCTCCCCACTTTAATAAATACCCCAACCTAACCCCATATCTATTATTTTATCTGAATTTGTTTTTTACCGTTGAGGTTTTCTACCTCGCAGTCATTGTCTTTGATGTTTTATAGTGATACTGATGGTTCAAGCTGTGACAACCAGACTTAAGGCGACCTCCTTGCCCTATTAATGGAGGGAGTAAGAAGCAGGATGCTTGGTGTGCAAATTATTGCCTCTGGCAGCCTTGCTTTGAGGACAGTTAATGCATCTTGCATCTTGCTGAAATTTTCTGGGAGATTTGATTGTTTCAGCAACCTCATGTAGGATGGCAGAGAGGTGGCATCAGGCCTTGATGCAGCTGACTGTGTGGCATGTGCAATGGCAACTGCAGCGGTCACCAGGAGGCACTCCCCTCCCCCTAGATGAGGGCTTTAGGGTTCTCTCCAGATTTTAAGGTGAAGCTCATGAACATGCCCATCAACGGGTACAACCTCTTTGGTCCAGGGCCGAGTCCCCCTTCAAAGTATTCAATCATTGAAAGCCACTGGAAAGTCAGAGGCATAGGCTGTCCAACAGCCCTCCACTCCTCCAGCAAGAGAAAAGGGTGTTTCAACCATTTCTCTTATTCCCACCATTGTAGGGGTCAGGAAAGCAGCAGCTATGCCATCCCCACTGCTAAGGAAGAGGCTGTGGAGCTGGAAAAGCGACATTGCTGCCTTAGCAGTGACCTCCGCAGACCCAGGGATAAAGCCCCTTTGACTTTGACATTCTATCCCAGTAGGGGAAGGATCTCCCAGTTCAGTGAGGAATGGCATCTTACCATGCCCGAAGCTTGGGCCTTGCATGTTGTGATGCAGGGTTATTGCCTCCCCCTTGTTCAGTGCCCTCCAGACTATCCTCATTTCAATCCCTTTTTCCCTCTGCTGTTAGAGGAGGTCTGTCGGCTTCTGATGAAGGGTGCCATAGAGCTGGTGCCCACTTCAGAATGAGGCAAGTGCTTGCAATCTCTGTACTTTCTGATTCTGAAAGAGGATGGGGACTTTTATCTCATTTAGGCTCACAATGTCCCTGTGTAAGTACAAGTCTAGGATGTGTGGCATGGTGGACTAAGGAATCAGACAAAGGGGTGGCATGTTTCAACAACATTTTATTTTAGAAATAAAGAAAGGAGCCCATCTCTCCATCCCTCTATCTCTAAAGGGTTACCTAACTAAACCAATATCAACTCGTGTGCTCGTCGTTAGGATGTTTGTCCAACTAAAAAGTGTCTGTCCTCTGTCCAAAAACCTACTCTAACCCTATCACTAATCTGCAAAGGGTTCAGCATCAAAATGTAACTCGTACCAAAAGAATGAGGCCTTTCTCCTGGTGAACAGGTTCAGCCTTTTTCTTTTCCAACAATCCTTTGCTCTAGCTTCTGATTCAACAACGAAAGTACAATCAGGTGAATGACTCCCTTCTCCGGACTCGCCTTGCACAGCCTTGAGGTCTGTCTTGGGATAGTCTTTGGCAGTAGTCCTCGAAAGTCTCTTTACTTCTTTCCAAGGTCTTCTGAAAGCTTGCTTTACAAGTCTAGCAATTCTTCCTTGTCTTATGCCATTATGATGATTACCTCCAGACAGCCCTTGTTGTCTTATAGCCTATATAATCCTGCTTGGATTATCACTGTGACAAGGGAGATTTCTCCTGATGCACTCTTGGCTCTTGGTTCTCTGAATCTCACCGCTGTGATGAGGGAGATAACTCCTAAGGCTCTCTTGACTCTTGAGCTGCTCCAAACCCCTTACGGTTCTCCCGCTGTTCCGTTACCTATAACGTGTCGGAACTACATCGCCGCTTCTTCCTGGGCTTACTCACGTTGCTTCCAATCTGCAGGGCTGGATGGTGTCCCTGGACATTAAGGGCACCTACATTTGAGTGGCTAGCCATCTCAAGCAGATCTGAGGCTCATGGTGTCATCATCTCACTACCAATTCAAAGTCCTGCTGTTCGGTTTTTCATCAGCAGCCAAGGTCTTCACCAAACTGCTGATATGGCTAGCCTTGGAATGGAAAGCATACATGTCTTCCCACTGCTTGGATGACTGGCCCATCCGAGCTCACTCCCCAGACGAGGCATGATCACACCTGTACTGCATGTGCAGCTTTTAGCAGAGTCTTGACTTCTCCCTGCTTTGCTGTCTCAATCCCTCCGGTTTATTGGTGCGGTTCAAGTGTCTTGCCTGGACATGGCCTTCCCTCCCGATGGTTCAGGTTGTTTGGGTCTTCAGATTTCAGCCTCTGCTTTTCAATGGATTGCCTTTCTCCCGCAGATTCCTCATCTTGGTCGATATTCATCATCCAACTCTACTGCTCGGAAACGTTTTGACAGGGGGCATAGCGGACCCCGACTCGGTTGTCGATCTGTCTTGTTTGGTGCTCGATCGTCGGCTCCGGAAGTGACGTCAGGTGTCGTATACATAACACGTCACTACGCCCCCATGCTTCAATTCCTTTTTTTTGTGTGCTTGCACAGTGCATCAGCAACACACCTTTGAGTTTTCTCAAGGTTTTTTGTACTAAATCTGCTGTTTTCCTCAGAAAACCTTGGCGCATTGTCATCTCACCAGGTTTCAGGCTTCAAGCAATGCTGCAACTGCAAGGCTAAAATGTCCGTAACCGACCGCCACATCATTTGTCTGCGGTGCCCAGGTGCGAGGCACGACACGAAGGCCTGCGTGTCGTGCTGGAAAATTCAGCCGAAATCCTTACTTGAGAGAGACCGGGAAACTGGCTTTGGGCAGACCGTCCACAAAATCTCTGGCACTTTCTCTCGTCCGGTCTTCCTAGACCGAACTGAGGAGCGCACCCCCGACAAGGGGAAAGGCAGACATTGGAAAAAGACTATAACAGTCATATTCCATGAGCCATTCCTTGTCGTCTTCCTTGCGAAAGAAGAAGCTGTGCCATCGACGTGAGTCTAGCTTGTCGTCGGAACAGGGTTTGCCCTTGGCTGGGCAAACCTCTCAGGAACAGTGGGAACATTTTAAAACATCCATGTTGGAAATGTTTAAGCAACAAACTGCTGTAGGTGCGGCCCGGCCCCGATCAGAAAGCTTTGGCAGCAGAAGCGGCGCTCAGTGCTTCTGACCCCAAGCTAGCCAATCCGTTGACTCCATTGACGTTGATCAAGCCTTTGGGCTCCATGCCGATAAATGTGCAAAAATTGCCAGAAGGCCGTAAGGCAGATGCCCACGTTGTCCATCAGTCATCCGAGCTTCCCAGGACGCTGAAAGAACCATTACTCTCGAAAGTCCCATTGACTTTGAAAGCTGTTCCATCGGCAGTAAAACCCTCGGTGCCGACTGTCAGCGATGGGTCCTTTATACCGCTGTCAAGGGTGGTGTTCTTTAGACTCCATGCAGTCAATCCTCAGCGCTGAAGACCCTGATGACCAAGGGGTATGTTGACCCAATTTATACGGGAGCCAGCGGTGTCGATAACTTGAATGATCAGGCCGATTTGTTTGCACTAGTTCAAGGTTTGCAGGACACTAGTGGCCTAGATACATCCCCAGACCTTGAATTACAGCAAATCCCACGCTTTACGCATGCGCCGAAGTTCAGGGCTTTGGTTGACAGGGTTTTGGACACCCTTGGTTTAAAGTAGTCTGCCACGACCCTTCAGGGGTATGAGCTCACAGACATCCTGGATGAGGCTCCCACAGTTAAGCATTATATTCCATTTAACCCGGCTATTGCAGAACCCTAGCGTCCTTATGGCAACACCCTTGCACTATTCCTCCCGTAAATGCCAATTTTACAGATAAGTATAGGCCGGCAAGAGGAGACCCTTCTTTCCTCGCCACACACCCTTCCCCATAAGGGCTGGTTGTGCAGGCGTCTTCAATTTGCACCAGACCTGCGCCATCCACTTCCAATCTGCCTCTGGATGGGGAGGGAATGAAGTCTGATGCATTGGCCAAGAAAGATTTCCCTTCTGGCAGCATGGCACTCAAGGCTACCAACCTAGCCTGCGGATTCGCAAAGTATTCCTTCTGCTTGTGGAAAGCTGTAGAGCATGCTGCTGAATACGTCCCTGAGGGTGCAATGCAGGAGGGATTTTTACAGCTGGTGGATGATGGGAAGGAGGTAGCTAAGCAGTCCTTGCAAACGGGCCTGGACGTAGAGGACTACGCTGGCCGCTCTAGGGAGTTGGCAGTGGTAATGAGACAGGCCTACCTGAAAATCTCTGGTTTCTTCCCAAAGGTTCAGAACAGACTACTGGACATGCCCTTTGAGGGAAACATGCTTTTCAGTCAAGAGGCAGAAGCTATAGGCGTTATGTACCCTATGGCAAAAAGCACAGCTCCCACAATCCAGGCATGGGCAGAGGCATACCTCGCACCCCAGAAGGGGCAGAGGGGCCTCTAGCGACCAACAAGCAGCAGCAGCAGCTGCGGGGACAACTGCGCCCTCTAAGCCGCTTTGATTTCCCCTCCCACAATACACTGGTTGGTGGACAGTTGCCAGGGCATTGGCCCCAGTGGCAGGAGATAACTTCAGATGCCTGGGCCCTGCAGTTGATTCAGCAGGGTTATTGTCTAGAGGAAGAACTGAGAGTCCTGTTGTCAAAGGATGCCGTGGAAGAGGTACCTCCCGATCAGAGAGGATCGGGCTGGTATTGCCGGTATTTCTCTGTCCCATTCTTGACCTCAGGCTCTAAACAAGCTCCTGAGGAAAGACAAATTCAGGATGGTGATATTGAAAGAAATTCTCCATGCCCTAGAACTCCAGGACTGGCCGGTGTCAATATACCTGCAGGATGCTTATTTCCATGTGCCAATACATCTCAAGCACAGGAAGTTCCTACGGTTACTCATAGGGGACATCCACTATCCGTTCAAGGTGGTTCCCTTCGGGTTGACTTCCGCTCCAATGGTCTTCATCAAGCTCATGGTGATAGTTGCAGCTCACCTCAAGATATCGGGGGTCCATGTATTTCCTTACCTGGATGACTGGCTGATCCGGGGAAAGTCAGCAGGGCAGGTCTTGTCTCATCTGGAAGACCCCTTCCTACTACTGCACAGGCTGGGCTTCTGCCTCAACTTGAAGAAGTCGAATTTGATGCCAGTTCAAAGGCTCAAGTTCAACATAGCATTCCTAAACACTTGGTAGGGAAGGCTTTTCCTCCTGAGGAGAGAGTCGGCAACATAGCACAGATAGTGCATTTGTTTCCGAACCACGACACCTTACCAGCGATTTCCTTCCACTGTCTCTTAGGTCTCATGCCTCCTGTATTTTTCTAGTGCCAGACGGCACATGAGATCCCTTTAGTGGCTCCTGAGGGACCAGTGATCTCAGTACCTGGGAGCACTCACAGATCCTCTGTGTCCAACCAAGTGGCCCGCGACCTCCACTGGTGGAACAGGCGCAGCAATCTTATGGCGTGGGAACCCTTCTGGCCTCCTTGGTTTCAGGCCCGAGTGGTCAGATTCGTCTCTGAAGGGTTGGGGCGCCCGCTGCAAAGATTTGCAGGTGAGCAGCCTCTGGTCCGCAATAGAAGCCAGGTGGCACATCAATAGGCTGCATGTGCAGGCCATCAAGTTAGCTCTGAGGGCCTTTACCCTGTCTTTCAGAGGGAAGCATGTCCTCATTCTAACAGACAACACATTGGCCATGCACTACCTCAACAAGCAGGGTGGTGAGCACTCCCTGCCGCCTCTACAAAGTGGCGATACAACTGTGGTTCCGGTTACTAGAGATCCAAATCTCTGTCTCTGGAGTTCATCTGGCAGGGATGGAGAACATTTCTAGCGAACAGCGCACTAGGGAAGGTGTTTCTGGTGTACTGGACCTTCCCTCTCCACTATGCCTTTCTGACGATTCCCGTCATTCCATGGGTTCTCAGGAGGTTGAAGAGATTTCGAGCAACCGTGATCTTGATCGGCACGTTACTGGTTGCGGAGAACGTGGTACACAAGGAGAGTGAACCTACTCTCCCATTCGGAGGCATAGGTGCTCCATCTGATTCTCAGCAGCCTGAACCATCGTGCTTGACGACCTGGGCGTGGTCTTCTCATTTATTTCTGAAGATGGCATGCATTCTCAGCTTGGTGTTGGGGAAAGAGTTCTGGACCATTTCATATGTCCTACCTCTGGAATCTGGGTTCTGGATTTCCTACTTTCTTTGACCGGGATGGGCCTACAGATTGGACTATGAAGGGGGTACCTAGCTGCCATTGTCTTCAAGAAGAACAGGACTCTTTTTTCACTACAACCACTGTTTTTCCGTTTTTGCAGGGATTATGCAACCAATTTCCTTTATCGCAGTTTGTTGTTACTGCGCAGGGTTTTTCTTTTGTCCTATCTTTTCCCATGGTTGCTCCATTTGAGCCTCTACATTCATGTTAGTTAAGGTTTCTCACCCTTAAGTTGATCTTTCGGACAGCCATCAGTAATCCGAAAAAGGCGGGTGAGCTCTGGGCATTGTCTGTTAATCCTCCTGTGATTTATTCAAGGATGTCATCACTTTTTTCCTGGGAGAGCAGCTCTCAGGACACCCGATGACATCAACGGAGGAAATCACATCTCATCCTTTTCCATTAAAGGGTGCTTCCCCAGTCCCCATGCCTTAATGGCTGTTGTTACCCCCAATTTTCATTTCAGTGGAAGGATGGATTGTCTTGCCATCAAAATCCCAGTCAGGAGACTATGTGGGCCACTGGAATGAGGAAGAGGATTACTCCTCAGGTAACATGATGTTCTTCACCATCAAGTTATTTAAAACCTGATTTGCCATCTGAGACAATTGGAAATGCCTTTTCCCGCTCTGTATATAACTTGCCAAAGGACCCCTTCTATAATTACTGGAAGCATCACTTCAACCATTACACATAGATCAAACTTGCCCTTAAGACTCCCTAGGCATATCCTCAAACTCTTCCTGTAAAATAATGCCAGTTGACTTTGCTTCATCTAATACTGAAACCACTGTTATGAGAAAGATGAGCAGAGTAATGAGGCTTATGAAAAGGCCAGGAACACCCATTGCATTCTAGTTGTTAAGAGTGCCTGCCTGCAGGCTGGTCATTTAAATGGAGAGATCAGCTTTGTAAGGGATCCTGCAGTGCGTACGTCTATCCACTCGGTGTTGATCGAGGGACTGTCAGCTAGCAGCAAGGTCCTTGGAGCCAAGTGGCTCAGGAGAGGAACCAGAGGAGAGATGCTGCTCAGTCCATTAAGATGCGGAACCGCTGGTGTCCCAACGTACAGCTGAATTGGAGAGTAGCCTCTGTCCTACTGAAGTCCAGGAAGGCAAACGGCAGGTGAGCAAGGCATGTGAGAAAGACAGGAACCGTACGCAGATGCAGCGGGCGTGATGGACGGGTACCATACGACAGAGGTGGCGAGCCCCAGAGAAGGTACCGGGATGCCCGCATGACGGTGGTGGTTTACCATGAGATAAGCCATCCCGCTTCACTACATGGTGAGTCCACCCGAGGGAAGAGGGGACACCGGGGCATGCAGAGATTGGTGGCAAAGGGAAACCAAAGTAAATATAATTAATGAAACTAAAAGGAAGATTCCATATAATTTAAAGAAACCAAACCATATAGTATCAAGCGGCTGTCAAAGTTGCAAGAGTATGCATTTATTCAAACAATGGTACCAAAAGAAAAATAAAACAAATGAGCTGAATGAGATGGAACACAATACGGTAAAATACTTAAAGAAAACAAACAGGGTCACAACAAGAGATTGTCAAGTTTACAAGTGTGTACAGTACGAGTATAAGAAGTACTGGCAGGAGAGTATACCTCGCAGCCCTAAGATACAGAAGTGAGCATCTGTTAGGAAGTCTGGGCAGGAGAGTAAAAAAGGAATTGTATATTGTAAGTGTTTGAGAATGAGAGCAAGTTTATAAGAACAAGTGGTTTACATGCAAAGAAAGTCCTAGCAGGAGAGTATACCAGGCATTTCAAATCACAAGTAAAAGAAGCCATGGCAGGAGAGTATACAAGGCATTTCAAAATACTAGTATATGAAAAGAAGTATAAAACCCTGCCAGGAGAGTGTACCAGGCATTTGCAAGCACGAGGGGTTTGTGTTAAAGACTAGCCCTGGCAAGAGGACTTTCCAGGCAAGGTCAAATTGGACAATGTTCTATGAGTGAATCCTGACAGAAAGATATTAAGAGATAACCATGTAGTGTGAATAAAACATATCCTGGAGTAAGAGGAAGTCTGGCAGGAGTGTACACCAGGCAGTACTTTGTATGCTCATTCTATTGCTATAAAGGAACTCGGAGAGCTTGTCTAGAGGAGGTCCCGAGCGAGGCCTGCACTCCAGTCGCCCTTTTTAAAGTACCAGAAACATTCACACCGAGATATGACGTATGATGAGCAAATAAACCAGCAGAGAGCCGCAGTAGGGCTATTGAAGCACCGATAACCAGACGACCATGGACAGTAAGGTATCCATTGAGAAAACCCTCCCAGCAAATGAAACTAAATGAAGGTTGCTTAAACACTGTCCCGGAAGAAACTCAAAAGGCCTTAATTGAAGACGAATGGTGACGTCACTAAGGCCCGGACAGACATGCAGATAGAAGATAAGACGACCCAAAGATGACACACAAAGACGAAATGCCATGAATAAGGATATCGTGAACTTAGAAGGAAAGACGATGTTGAAATATAAAGAAACTTAAGCTGTAAAGCAGGATGAAGATATTCAACCCGCTAACACCTGTACATATGCTTGTAACCGCAAGAAAGCTAAGAAAACAGTGCAGCTTGCTATGCTTAGTAGAAGATAAACCGCGGCAAGCGCCATTATACACAATCTACCTCAAAACGAAGCACACCATACAAGTGAGAGTCCACTTTACACAAAAGCAGAATTAACTCAGGTTACTAGAGGTCAAACAGGACAGGATTCGTATTCCAGCTAAAACGAGAAGAGATGGCTGAATCGAAACTCAGCAAGAGCAATTCATGCCTGGAGAGCCAAGGTCAGACCAATATAAGGAGCAAGCAGTAGCTTCGCGGAATCGAAACATAAGAACAGAACAGCCTATCTCAGAAAGGGCAATATAAGGAGGCCCAGGCAGGTGGCAAGCCGAACAAGAATTAAATGCGCAAATAGAAGGAAAACTAGGCAACTTCACGGTGTGGGCAGCACGTGACCATCCGGGCAAGAAGAGGCACGGATTCACACTTACGCCTGGCTGTCACCCAGATGGAGATATCATAACTTTTCCTGACAAGAAGATACAGTTTCGAGGCCGACCACAGCCAACTAATTGACACATAGCCACTAAAGTAATGATTGATGGAGGGGAGGCCGGGTGAACCTTGGGGCATCTTGTACCTGGCTGACCATTCTGTGTGCTGCTAAGTAAAGTGTAGATTTATGCATGGGGTTGATGCCAACCCAATCACAATGGACCAAATAATCTAGGATCCTATAGATAGTTGAACCAATGAGACGTCATACGTTTACGGACGTCGACCGTAGTCATTTTTGAAGGAAGGGCTTAGACACCCACCTGGTAGTGTTTATCCAATCCCCGCACTCCGTTACCATATACAGATATAGCACCTATATTAAAGTTACCTTTTCCCAACCAATAGAATTGCATGTTAATTTTTGAGTATTACACGTCAATGATGACAGGTTTTGGGTATAAATTATATTGTTTGTATGAAGTTTTTGGGAGTTGAAGCGAGACGGACTATCGCATCACTGTTGATTTCCACTTTTCCCCGTTTTTTGTCCTTGTCATTAAACAGACTCCCCTTTGGCAAACCATTGAGTTGTCCTTATTGATTGGTGTTGGTGTAAGAAAACCTGCACCCCCATCCATCTTAAGGTGCAGCTATATCGTCTTAAAGTACTGCAGAGCAAACCCGGACTCTATGGGGCGGTTGGGGGTCTCTCTCAGTACACTGCTATTAAGTGAAGAGAAATTCAGGGGGAGGGAATTGCCCTCTGGAGTTGTGAGCCATATATATTTTGGAACTTTTGTGTTGGAGTTAACATTTCTTCTTTTGAACATTTTACACTTTTCAAGGCCAAAGACATTTCCCTTTCACTTTAGAGTTGATTTTAGAATATGAGGGTCGGAATTGTACTTTGCACACAGTACTTATTGCTTTGGACAAAAGGACAAGGGATAAAGGATCGAATCGTTCTGGTTTTTTTTGGTATGGAAAATACCTCTTAGAGCAGGGACAGAGAGGCGTTTTCCTAACCTATTTTGTTTAGTAAGTCTATACCCAAAAACATGAATCCACTCTGTCCGAGTTTCATTCCTGATCCTTCACACTTCCTTATTGGTGTTTTCTAAGGAGAAGAGCTGAGATCGGCCTTCCTCCCCAAGGTGGTTTCTGACTTATCTTTTCTCAGCAGATCCATCATCCTGTGTTTTTTTCCTCCACATCACCTTTCCAAGACAGAGGAGCGATTCCATCAGCTGGGCATGGTGCAGGCTGTCAGCTGCTTTCTGTATGATGGACATGAGACTTCAGTAAAGAAGACCAGTTTTATATGGGTTAGGCTGGTACTCATGCGCCTAAACAAGCTGTAACAGAACAGACCCTCTCAAGGTGGACCATCCTCTGCATCCCAGAATACTACGATTTGGCTCAGAAGGATGTGCCCTAGGGTTCATTCAACCAAAGGACTTGCTGCCACCTCTGCCCTGAAGATAGAGGTCCCATTGTGGGTATTTGTCAAGTGGCCATGTGGGCCTCACTCCACACATTTGTCAAAAATTACTGCTTAGACCCCTTGTCAGGATATAATGCTCAGTTTATCAAACAATTGTCAAAAGTGTTCTGGTTTAGGAGGGGTTTCCTTCCAATACACCACCCCCAGTTCCATCGGAATCCACACTGCCATACCCCCACTGTTGAAGGTGGTGTCTGTACTTCATTTCTTGGCTACGGGCACATTTCAGCTTGACTGTACACACATAGAGCTAGTGGCAGGGCATGCCACAGAGGAGGTGTACCACAACAGGAAGATGTACCACTCTCTGAATGTTCAGGTGGTATGCGACACTGATTTGACCATCCCAGATTGCTGTACAAGATTTCCAGGTTAGACGCATGACTCGGTGGTCGTGCGCAACAGCATGTTGCCCAGCTAAATGTTGCGTTATGTTGGACAGCGTACCTGGCTTTTGTTGAGTAAAAACATCAACATAAACCACTTTGCATGTGAAGTGAATGGGGGTGTGGATGTACACTGTCATTAGTGCATGCCACACAGGCACCATACAAATGCAGTTACACAACCGCATGCAGGAGTGTGTGCCCACAACAGGCACGTACCACATGGCTGCGTTAAGGGACACAACAGCACAAACTGGGCACAGATGGACAGGCACGTGTAATGCTGTTCGGGAGAATTCTCAGAAATTGGCTAATTCCCCTCTACCTTAGAGACCCCCTGCTCTTTTGCTGGACTGTAAGACTTTGATTTTTTGCCTAGAGTGAGACGCTTTTTCCCCACACTCTCATGTATTTTAATGTGATTTTGAACTCTGTGTTTCTTTTGGTTGTGGAGTCTGACAAACTCCATAGGAATCATCTTTTACCTTGTATCACCCAGCACCTTCAGTGCAGTGACACAGGGAAGTCTTCCAGATTTCCCCAAGGTTTAAATACCTTCTCTTGGATAAACTACTGTTTCCAAGAGCAGTAAAGGTAAAATTGACTTTACTTACATTTGTAACTTTCTAGACCCAGCACACACTATGTTACAATAGGGTGCTGGAGGGGTTACTTGGTATCCCCTTTGTCTACCTTCTCATGTAACATTTTTATGTAACCCTTTCCTCGACAAATGGCTGGTGGCAGTGGTTTAATTTGAACTACTGTGGTGTGCATTTACCGCAGGCTGCGTTCACAGCTGCAGTAAAGAACCCAAGGGTGCCATTTTTGTCAAAATGGCCCTGGTCTTCTCTTTTCGCCCTTTCTTTGTGGAAAGGTCCTTCTTGAGATTTACTCTGCGTGCCAAACCAGTTCTGGTCCCTTTGTTCGCTTTGCCTTTTGCGGGATTCACGAGTGAAGCCCGCCTCTGGCTCCAGGGTGTCTGGCGGGGGCAGGAAGTGAGGGAGGTGCCCAAAACTTCCTGTTTTTAGTCTCCTAGGAGACCCAAATGCACTCTGTGGTGATTGGCCGGCTGACTGTCCGGCAAGTTCAGCCACCCTACTGGGTGACTGACAGCTAGGCTGCAATGAATGGGAGAAACCTGAATAAAAGGCGAGGCTTTTGGCTTGGAAGGCAGAGTCGACCACTGGACGAAGGAACCAAAGAAGAACTTGAAGAGGACGCCTGCTGCAACTCCTGGAACGTTGTCGAAAGAGAAGCCCCTGCAAGGACGACTTCTCTCCTTGAGTTGGTGGGATCAATCAACTCCAAAGTAAGCCACCTGGACATCTTCTCGGAGCTGGTTGCAGTTCCTGCTGGGTGACTGACTCCTGTGCTGGAATGAATGGAAGAAACCTGCATAAAAGGCAAGGCTTTTTGGCTTGGCAGGCAGAGTCGACCACTGGATGAAGGAATCGGAAGAAGAACTCAAAGAAGATGCTTGCTGCAACTCCTGGACCGGTGGTTTGCCCGTTGAAGACCCGCTGCTGTGCTGAAACTACAAATTTGTATCGACAGAGAAGCTCCTGGAAGGACGACTTCTCCCTTTCAGCTGGTGGGACCAATCAACTCCAAAGTAAGCCACCTGGACATCCTCACGGAGCTGGTTGAAATTCCACTGCAGT